>NW_024580671.1:33247342-33871266 GCF_017639235.1 Corvus kubaryi | reverse complement strand
CCTGCCTTCCTGCCTTCCTGCCTTCCTGCCTTCCTGCCTTCCTGCCTGCCTTCCTGCCTCCCTCCCTCCCTCCCTCCCTTCCATCCGTCCTTCCTTCCTTCCTTCCCATTATTTACTGAGTTGTTGGTAGTGCACTTCCTTCAGAACAGCTAACACCACTGTTCTGGATTAACACTTTCCTTGATCAAATGCTATTTATGACTCTGTAGCTTAAAACCCCAATGCTTTTTACTGGGAATTGGAAACAGAGAACAAGGTGCTGGGAAAAGAAAAAGGAATGCACTTTCCTGACATATCTGTTTTGCATAACACAAAAGGGCATTACCTTAGCAATTGCCTTTTTTCCTTTGCTCTCTGTAATGACTGCTAGAGATACTGATTTAATCAACCAACCATGCAAGTGCAATGATTGTGAACCAGATCATTGTGAAGCAAACAAATGTTTCACAGTAAATTGCCAAGGGATACCAGCTACTCTGCTCTGTTTTTGCTCAAATAGATTGTCTTTTAAGCAGCTGCCTCATAAAAAGCCTTTGTTATGTATGGACCTTTAATCAAAATGTCACTAAATCCTGCATTCTGGGATGCTTCATTTGAAACACATCCAATGCTCTTATTTATTAAATTGTCCAGTGTCCAATCCAGCCACCGTTATCCTAGTAAGCAAAGATAGATGGGCGAGTGACAAACAGCTTGTATCACAGCTGAGATCAGTTGTGTGTGTGTGATGTCTTGATCTGTTTGTACAATCCTCTTTGGGACCATCGGGCAATTAAGTTCACCCATTTCAAACACAGCCTTCTCTGTACACTCTGATTTGATGAGAGAATGGGCAATTCCCAGTAATGACTACTACATCAGTTATATTGCATTGTATTGATGCTTAATTAGAGAATGTGTTAAAACTGGGGAAGGGGACGACTGGAAAGAGGGGAGGGTTGTCTCCCAAGTAAATGTCAGAGACCTTTCATTAATAACCTGTCTTTTTAATGCGCATTGAATGCACTGACAAGCTCTGTGGCCTCCTGACCTTCAAGCATTTACCCCAGCCTGAGAAAGGAGAGCGAAGGCTCTTTGAGAAGGAATTGTTTTAGAGCTGAATTACATTTAGTGTCATTCTTGTTCAGTTTTACTGTGAAGTGACCCTTACAGCCCTTTAGCCCTGTGCGCACAGTTGGAAACCATTTCTGTGCCTGAGCTTTCTGAATCAAACACTTGCAGTCTCTTCAAACAGCCTTTCAAAAGTGAAACCCAAACATCATGAACATGAACTCTTATTTTTCTGAGGTTTATGTAAGTAATCTGAGACTATCTATAAGAGCTTTTTAAAAGAAAAAGAATTAAGCCAAGGCTTTTGTATCGCTCAAAAAAACCTATCCTTCAATCTCCAGTTTCTTTAGATTTAAGAAAAGTACTATAAATCAGAAATATAAGACCTGCACAGTTGTTTATGACTAAACTGGCCTGCAACACCTGACACCAGCCATTTCTAAAGGTTAATTTTCTAAAGCGGAAGATTGCCAAATGGTTTTGGTTGCTGCTGGTTCTTTACAGGGAAATTGCATTTAATTTTTCTGGTAGTTTACAGTATGCTAGCACTTCTGATGCACAGCTGCTCAGTCTAACACCCTGGAGAAACAGCCATGGTTTTAATTCATCTAAGGTTCTCCTGCACCAGCCTGTTCAGGTGTTGTCCCGATCCTGTGATCAGGAGTCCTGACCTCCTGTTTTCAAGAGAGCAAACTGCAGTGTGTGTGGGGGGGAATACACTGACAACCTCTTGAACAGGAGGAAAAGAATTCATTGATTATTTCTCATATACCATTATCCTTTTCACACAGCCATTAATATGCATCTGCGTCCCAGGAACAACAACGCGCCAGCTGCGCCTTTAGCAAAAACTCCGTGTAATTCAGTGCGACTTTGTGAAATGGAAAGAATTTAAAGACAGTGTGGCTATGCTAATTTTGATGTTAATTTCTGTAGGAACTTAATATTCTGTGCCATTCTTTTGCCTGTGCAATAATCTCTGCTTTGCATCTTCTGTCATGATATTTTACTTTTTGTTTTAAATGGCAGCACTGAATGCAGATTGTGCCTATCTTTCAGAATATGAAGTCAATTTAGGTCTTTCCAAAAAAAATGTCTCTTCATTACTCTAATGCTATTACTACACGTGCCACAGCAGTGTCACATTAGGGTGGTGGCAGCTTTGCACATTGGAAGTCAGGCTTTGAAAGAAAGAATATATTTGCAAAGGAAACAGCTAATTAATTTGGATGTGCAGATTTCAAGTAATATGCTTTGGAGTACACTGTACAACAAAAATTTTTTTAAAGAATTTAATAACTTACAAGAAAATTATAAATTAGAAGAAGAGTCAGGTGGGTTCTTTTCTCAAACTGCATAGGTTTATCAGAAGGTGACATTCTGATATCTGATATAATGTTTTATTTATGAAGCCTTGACATTATTAAACCAGAGGGATCAACACCACAGAAAAATGCATTTGAAAGGAGGTTATAAAATTTGAAGCGTGGTAGCAAACAACTTATAGTTGTGTAAAAAACCCCTACACGTTTATCAATCTTTATTCCTTTTTTCAGTGCTTAAATGATCATAGAATATTCTCGATAAGAATTTCATATTAAATAACCATTATAAATAATGCATCTTTTTAATAATTTGAACAATTTCATACAGACTTTTAGGGAAGATTCTCCATATCCAATCAAGGCCTATCTTTCAGAGCACAAAAACACCTGCTTGTCTTTAAGAATTTCTCAATTTTTGCATTTGACTTTTACACTTAGGCAAGTGGCAAACCCAGAAAAGGTAGACTTGCTGTCCATGATCTGAGTGCAGGCTCCCAATTCTGCTGTGTACCTACATTCTGTGATTAGTGTGACTTACACAGGGGGAGTTACTCGCCTGCTCTTGAACCTCGCTGCAGCAAAGCACAGGCTGGATACTTCAGTGTTTGCTGGTGCCAGTGTCAGTCCTGGGTGTTGGACTTCTGTCACTACAGCCAAAACCTACATCAGACAATCAGATAAAAATAGAGAAGTGAGTAACTCAGCTCCCTGATGATGCTGTCACTGCCTTAGTTGCACTTGCCTAATATATTCTATGAGAGGCAAAGTACTTTAATACTATTTTTTCCCACTAAAACACCCAAGAAATTTTAAAAAAGACAAACAAACTTGATTTTAATAAGGGTACTGCTTTATACCTCAGTTCCCTGAAAGTCAGTGAGAAACACTGATTGAACATCCACGTGTTGGTAAACTCAAGGGAAGATTTGCTGTTCACTTCCTCAGTAGGTGATGACATAATGAGGTGAGCGTGTGGTCATTTCTTTCAAAGCTTATTTGGCATTCTTGTAAGTATAACTTAAACCAAAATAGCTGTTCAAACGAACTGCATGCTTTAGGGAGATAAATGTACGTGTCTTATTGTTGTAGCCCATCCCATTTATTCAATATGAAGAACAGACAAGTCCAGTCCATATGTGCAGCTTCTGCATTATATATGTGTGAAAACAAGATACTTAAGTGGTTAGGGCATAAATTAGGATGAAATATGCACTCAGTTGAATCAGTGTACATACATGATTATGAATATATTCCTGGTTTGTGGGAATCTCAGTTTTTTCCTTTAATCTCTTCTTTACTGGTATCCAATATTTTAATTTCCTTTTATTTTTTTCTTATGCTAAAATATAATGTTTATTAGTTTGGGGAAGAAGTAATTTTCAGTGTAAATTATGGTTAAAGTATGAGTATGGTATGTTAAACATAACAGATAAAGTAATTGTTTGCCTGAAATGTCTTAGCAAAACTGTGCTGTTAAGCACTTTGTAAAATTCCATTACAACTGAGATTTATTTTTCAATCATTTTTTAAAACATTCTTTTCTATTCTCCAAAGGCATTATGCTATTAACAGATTTGCTGTATAATACAGAGCCATCAAAAATAGCAGCTTTTACATCTTAATTTGCATAAGGACCAGCTTCTAATCCAGGTTCCATTGTTACAGTACTGGAATAACTGCAGTGATGTATGTGAGATTCAGTCTCCTTCTTATCACATTGCATGAAAAATTTTGGTGGCGTATCTGTGTTTTTACTGGAGAAATTTAACTTAGACCAGATTGAATTAAAGATTGTCCAGTTACATTGGACACTCTTTAAATACTGATTATCAGAGGTGGAGCAAAGAGAAGATGAGAGGCATATTACCTGATGTTTTAGGGGATCTCTGGTGGGTGCAAATATACCCAGGTCCCTCCAGCAGTGCCTGCTCCTCCATGAGATCTGTATCCTCAGCCATATGTTAGGCCATTGAAATTTAAAACAAAATGCTTTTAATGTGGTACAGATTTCTTCATTCTGAATTTATATGTCTCAGTCACAAAAATGGTAACTAGATTTGGAAAGTTTGATTGCTTTTCCAGTGCTAAGCAATGAATGGTACTACATGTATATCTTATTGTAAAAGCCTTTAATGAAACATATCTGAGCTCTACTGGCAGTCATTGGAGCTAAAAATTTGTTATGTCTTCTCTGTTGAACTGTTTTAGCAGTATAATCTTTGATAATTAAAACATAATCATTTTTAAGTAGTCCTTTTACAGCTTATAGCAATTTTGCAGCTGACTGTGTCAGGCTTACATGAAAGATTGAGCTTAAATTATTAAATGATATTTTGTGCAACAGTAATTTCCATGAGAGGATATTTTTCATGTTATTTGCTAGGAAGCTTTAGACTGCAAAAGAACAATTTTGGCAACGTAAAGAGAAATATTTGTGAAGCAGAAGCTATAATTATGAACATGTGTAGTTAAGCACCTCTTAGGCACTTGGCTCATATTGAACAAGGTTATAAAATAATAGGACCATGCTCTGATCCTAGCTCTTGAAAGAGGACATCATATTTAAGGAATTACTTGATCACTTTTGCTTAACATCTGGAAGTTTTGAAGAATCTGGTACACAGTTGTTAAAATGTAAAATGAAATTACAGGTGAAGAGTTGAAATATGAGGACAAGTTATTTCAGTGGGAGTGAGCAAAAGTCAGTGGGTCCACCCTCTGGGTCTGTTCCCAGATCCATCTGTGAAGCCTTCTGATGGAGGTATTTAGGCAAGGTTTTGTTGGAAGGTGAGAGCAAAACAGCCATTCAAGCTGTGCTCCAAAAGAGATGTTGGGGTGAAGGAGTTGGTTTGGCTTAGAAGTCCTGGGTGAGAATGGAGAAAGGTTTCTGCTTCTCTGGGCACTGGGGCAAAGGCTAAGCAGCTCATGGTGCCATTCACAGTTGACCATTTCCATCCTGTAACCTGCCACTGGGACTCAGTATTGAGAAGCAAATGGTGTGTTAGGACAGAGAAAAGGGTACCTGACAGACCTGCCCTTCACGTGCCATGAACCATTGACTTGCCACTGACTTTCTCAGGTGGTGGAACTTAAGTCTGCTGAGCTGCTGGCCCAATCAAAGGGCTATTCCTTCTCCTTCTGTCTGTATCAGGGCTGCATCTCTGGATTCCTTGTTCCCAATTTATCTGTGATACAAGGGGTGTCCTTGAAAGGGCGTTTGGTAGATCAGTCATTTGTGAATGCTCCTGAGAGCTTGTTCTATGATGACTATGATGGAGATGAGCTATGTTCATATGGAGAAGGAGTGTTTGGGGGAAGAAATGGAAAATTGTTACACTTTCTGTGACTGGATGGCCTAACTATGTAAATTGAAAGCTTAAACCCCCCAAGTTTGAACATTAAGATGTCTGTTACTAAGATTCAAGTGTATCCTGAAAAGTTTTCCATCTACATTGATATTTATTTTCTGTCTACAGAATGACAGATATGACAGAGAAATTATGTCTTTCTTCCCAAATGTTTCCATTTGAGAAATGTAAAATAACAATTCCAAGCAAGGGTTTTACTGTTTAAAAACAGGAAAGAACAAGAGGGGCCATCTGGCCTTGGCCGTTGGGGCTATCTTATCTCTGGAAGGTCCTTGCAGACTACATGGCCAGCAGCTTGTCACATCTGGGAAGATAAGACAGTCAAAGAGGGCAAAGAAACAAAGTACTATTTTTTCTTCTTGCCAACAGAGGAAATATATTTGCCTGGGGAGCATAAGATGCTGAAGATTTCATGCATCCATTTTTATGCACAGAGATCACATAGTTTCCCTGTTTTCCTCACTCAGTGCAGCCAAATGTCTAGAATTAATCTTTGCTTTGCTTTTACTACACAAACATTCTTCCAACCATATATACAAAATTGTGTGATATATCTTTACCAGATAGTTAGCACTTGATATACATTCCTGTATCATTATTGCACTGGAATAAAAGGGGCTCTCAAACACTCACAGAACACACCCCTTTACACTTAAATTTCTGAATCCTTACTTTCCTTTAAAATTGTTATTTACTATCTATAGTACTTATAAGTACCTTCACATAGTGCAGTAGCAAATTTTCAAATAACAGATAAAAGGAGTATTGGAGGACTGTACATCACCCTGAGGTGTTCATAACCATAGAAGTCATAGAATGAGTTGAGCCTGTCTTTAGATTATGAAATTAAATCCCCTCTGTGGAATCTAATTGGACTGTTACAAATACTATAGTAAGATCTGGAAAATTCACAAAAGCTTAGATGGACTGTTTTGCCTTCATTTGTTTTTATGTCACATCTAAATTATATAATTTAGATTATATAAATTATATCATTTATTCATTTTCTGGCTACGAAGACAGTAGACATTTAAGAGTTTGATCTGATAACAATGGGATTTTAGTGATCTTTGCATCAGTTTCCCGATATCCAGCCCCTTTCTTTATGTTTTAGAATCAGTGAAATTTTCGGGGCATTATTAAATTTTCTTCAGTATTTCACAAAATCTGCCTTTATTTCTCCTTCAAAAGCCTAGTTGTCTATAAATCTATCCATCTGTCCCTATGCCTGAGATGAGTACTGTCAGCTTATAGGTCATGAAAAAAATATAGTGGTATTTAAAATCACTAGTTGTGCAGTGAGAAGTGTAAATGCAGCAACATGGGTACTTTCTGTGTAAAAGGTTAATAATTTTATTGTAACTTCCATTCACATGCCTTCTATAATTACTATAAGAATTTCTATTTGCCCCTTGGTGTTGCCTAAGAGTGACAAAGAATGGTTGTGAATTCTGCTGCTATGATAATTTTGTAGCCTTTCCCCCTTCCTTCACTAACAGCAAATCTTCTAAAAAACATCTAAACCTGAAAGTGAAGGTTTTTTCTGAGCAAAAAAATAAAGTGGGGTTAGCCTGAAAAAATATAGCAAGGTTTACTCTCTCAGTTTCCAAAACCATCTCATTTATCTTAATTTCCTAAACGCCACTTTTCAATTTAAATAGGAGCAGGGTGTTTTGGTCTTTTTCCTGCTTGATAATCAGAGAAATATTGACCTATTTTTAAAACACTTCTTCCTCTCACTACTGACATCTTTCATTACTTCTATTGTTGCTATTTTTGTATGCAAGAACGATAAACTTGAGCTGAATGTAATCTTAACTGTAGAGAACTGGATGTGGATCTCCAATGTACCAAGTGACTTCAATTGTCAGAGTTCAGCTTTATCCTTGCCTCTTTAGATTATAAGACGTTATCCAAGCAGAAGTCAGCTAATGGACCTTAAATTAGTGTGAGTGGTCTACAAAGATATGGTATATCATTACATGAATCTACTTTCCTTAAAGTCAGCAGAACTGCATCAGTTTCGTCAGGGGAAATATGGTTATAGCCAGGATATTCTGCATCGAGATGTCTTGGTTTCTTTTACCTCTGTAATTGAGCAGTGCTCTGTTCTGCAAGTACAGGTTTAACATTAAAATGGGTTTTAATGAAATTAAAAGAAAGATTTCTTAGTCTAGCACCTGCTGTATTTAGTTCTGCTCGTAGTGTGGCTAGGGGTGTACCTGTGAAAATCCTCTGACTTTAGGAAATATAATTGTCCTGCTTTAAAAAAATGAGAAAAAATATAAGAAAAAGAAGAAAAGAAATCTTCCTGTGCTGTCGAAATAACTGTTTTCCTAGGTTGGCTGATAACATAATGTGGATGGATGGTTCTGTAGTGTTTGGGCTATTTCTTCATCAATCTGATCACAGCCCAGGTGACAGGAGCAGGGTTGTACCTTCTAATCCCCCGTAAATGACCTGTGTCTGTCTGTCTTTAATCAGACAGCTCCCTCCATCATTCAGATCACTTGGAAGTTGCTGTGGGAAGGCATGTGCACACTCCTTTTGTCTCATCACTGCTTCATACAGGAACAACCTGTGTGTGAGAAAAGGGGGTTAAAATCAATTGTCCTGCAGAACATAATCACCTTTCAGTAGAACATCCATTGCAATGTTTGTGTCTAACTAATAACGATAAGAACAAACCAGCCTTTTGTAGCTTTCTGTTGGTGTCCTTTGCAGAAAAAAAAATGACTTCTGCTTCTTTAAGTCATGGGAGTTGCCATTTGCTGTGACAGCTTTCCAATTGTTAAATAAACTCTGACCATGAGCAGCTGTCAGACAGATATTGCACTGCAGGCTTCAGTTAAAAGGAGCACCAGACAAGCATTTCAGTGCCTACAGGCCATTATTTTTTTTTTTTTTAAAGACGCACTTAAAAAAACCCCAAAACACAGTGAGATAATGTGAGTCCTTAACTGGGAAAAAAAAAAAAAAAAGTTTTATTTTATATACTCTATGCAATTTTCCTGTGAAAGTTATAGAATGCATGTCCATTTCTGAAAAAAAAGCCTACGAGGAGTATGAAATGTCTCAAATGTACACTTTTGTCTGGTGGGAAGGTAGGAAACTGAGATGCAGAAATGCTGTCATTAGATTTTATGAATAATACTAATCATATTCAAATTCTTGTGGGAAGGCAAGAGGAATTACACTGAACTTCCTCAAAGTCGTAGAACATCATTTTATCGTTTCTACTTTTGATAGTAATCTAGCACAACACTTCTGATGTTATTTCTTTTTACCATCTGAGCAACTTGAGCTGGTTGAAGATATCCTTGCTCATTGCAGGGGGGATTGGACTGGATGACCTTTAAAGGTCCCTTCCAACCCAAACTATTCTATGATTCCATAATTTTGTGATGATGTTGCACCCTGGTGTATAGGAAAGCAAAAAAAAGGACAGTTTTCACTACAAAAGGTCTCACTGGCTAACACCAGTATGCAAGAATATAATCTTTTAAGGTAAATATATAGTGAGTACATTGGAAGAAGCTTTATTATTTACATTATAGTTACAGCTAGGGAAGGAAATTGTCATTAAGTTTGGAAGAAGGTGGACTTCCTCCTATTCCAGTTTAGAAACTGATACTCTATACCCCTACCTGACTAAAAATAAAGCTGGAGAACTTGGACTAGGAATCAAAGTTGTCCAGAGCTCCACTAGAAGATATGTAGAAGATAGGTTCAGCTCACCTGGCTGAGGAGAGAGTGGGTCAGCCCTGGACATGCCTTTTCCCATTGACTGAAGCAGAAGCCTTGCTCAAACACAACTTAAAACAAAACAAAATCAAACCCAAACTAAAACAAAAACTAGTCATGGTGGCTAACTCCAGAAGGCATGTTGTGGGCTAATTGTGTGGAGGCAGGAGTTCTCGACAATATATAAGAAGTATTTATTGAAAATATTTTTTCAAGTTAAAGAGAATAAATTATTCATATTTCATTTACAAGTAATAGTATTAATAAGTAATTATTGGTTTTAAGTGCAACTTCTTCCAAAATTTCAAATTTAAGTAACTAACCAGCTAACTAACTGACTAGTTAACGAATATATGTTTTCACCATTCCAGTTTTCTTTAAGAACAGAGAGGAATATATCCAGTAAAAATATAAAGCAGTAGGAAATGGAAAAAGTAAATTTAAAAATCAATCCTCCTTGATTTTTTCTATCAATTCCTGTTAGAAATAACACCCACAATTTTTATAACTGAAATGGAACATAAAATACTCAGGGTGTTCAATTATTTATTTTATGCTTTTGAAAACACTTCTGGGTAATGGGTTTCACTTTTTCACCTTTCATATGCCTCATTCTTTCACACAGAAAACCAGAAGCTGTTCAAAAATGTAAAATGATGGCATTTTCTTGTTTGTGCTCGTACTTGTGCTTATGAGTCAATATTCTTTGTACAGATACAAATGATGGTCCTAAATCCATGGTAATTATAATGCACCATGGTTTTGAACAAACTGATTTCTACACAGAACTAAATGTTTATATAATACAGGGCTTTGTGGAGACTTGAACCAGGAAATTAATTTGTTTTATCTCAGTTTTTGGAAAGCAAACTGTAGAAGGGAAGATTTGGGAGCACTACACCAAAAATGGAATCAATTGCTGTAGTCAATGCAAATGTGATTTTCATGTGTGAAGGAAGCATGAGGAAGGGTCCTTTAATAAAAATAGTCAACTTGTAACTCCATAATAGAAGAGGGTGTTCTTTGGAGATATTGGCTGTGGATTAACAGAAAATTTCTTTATTAATGGCCATGCAAAGAAAGAGTAAAATCAGTCTTCCATCTTCTTTCCTAGTCTTCCAAATTTTCCAAAGCAAAAATGGAATCTCCCTTTTTCCTGTCTTTATTAATGAATTAATCTTAGCAGTTATCCCTTGGGTATCAGATTAAGGCTGGGAAAGGGCTAGGATAAATATGTTTATTTGTTCCAAGTTTCAGAGCAAAAGCTGGCATAATGGCAGGGATAATGTGAGAGATAAGTTGGAGATGAAACTTTCTGGCTAGGCAAAGAACACAAGCTTCTTGTAACATGGACCTTACTGGGATAAACTTTGACCATGGCTCCTTTCCTGCTGCAGAATGCGACATGGCACAGAAACTGTGTTGGATCCATGCTTTTCCAGAGAGTCAGGTTTACTGGGCACAGGGAGCAGAGCAGGAAAAGCAGCAAATCAGTTGTTCCCTGGTGACAGCAGCCAGGAGCAAACATCTCTTTTCAAAACAGCTCCTGGCCACTGCTGCCTGTTCTGCTGTTGCTTCCTTGAAGGGAGGCTAAAGACCAGAACATTTAGTGTGGTTTTTAAACCTGCTTCCAGCTGGTGTTTTTCTCTGCCTTTACTATCTGTTGGGAGAAGGACCTTGGGGTGCTTGGGAGAGGCATTTCTGGGAGTGAGCTGCAGGGCAGGCATGTTGTCTCGGCTGGTAGTGTACCATCTCTGTTGTGGGGATCTTTGCTGCAGCTTGGCTACATAGACATGATGTTACTCTTGGGTCTACAGCGGGCATGTCTTGGTGGCCACCACAGACAACTTTATGAACAGATTCAGGTCAACAAGGCTGGGTAGAGGATCTATTGAAGAAAAACCTCAAAGACAAGTCTTGTATGTTTTATATTCATTTTTATCTCTTTTATTTTTCCGTTTTCTGTGCTATATGCTTGTATGCCATTTCCACTTGTCAGTGATCTGATTGGATGGCTCTGTTTTCTTTTTTGTTTTCTGCAGGATAAAAGCATGGGTGGATAAGATGCAAGAAGATCTCGTGACGCTCGCACGAACTGCAAGTGGAGTGGACTGGCTTGCTCAAGTAAGAAGATGTGTCCTAGACTGCTGTAACTAGAAAGTGAAGTGAAGGGCTTGCATCTTTTAGGCTTTACAATCATTTCATCCCAACATATGAAAATGATTTTTGGGAATTAAACTCTGCAGTGCTTACTGAGAGGGAAATGAATAACAGACATCCATCAATTCACTCTCAGTGTTGCAGAATTTCCTCATTGATAATATTTAATCAGCTTTGCAGTATCAGACATATGGCTTACCATTGTTGCAACACTTCCACCTGAAGCAAGCACTTTTATGTTCTATGTTTTTCAAATATGGTCTCCAGGAAGCAACCATTCACAGTGGTGGAGAATTCTGCTCTTTATTAACAAGGGAACCTATCTTTCTGATACATATTTCCTGAAATGAGGCGGCTTTTGGTTAGCAGAAATATAGATGAGAATGAAAACTACTTTTATTCAGCTGTTAAAATTTAACATAAAGTTTTTTTTAGAGAAGAATTTACAGGTCTTTCATCGAGATTATTTTTTTGTTATTGTTCTATTCATAGATGGTGACAACACATCTGACATTGCAGAAAAATGAAGGCACAATTCAGAAAATGTCAGGATTACACTGCCTGTACAATTTTGTGTGTATACATCACAATCCAGTATACATCCATATGATCATACAGTTCCCTCTCCCTATCCCCGCACAAGTGCTGTGGCTCTTTCTGTGAACTGATGGATGTCTGAGTTGATGTGAGGGAAATTTTGCTGCTACATCAGGAAACTAAGTTATTGTTAGCCAACAAAAGGTGCTGGGGAACTGAATGTGAAACCTTGAGATTTGGTTTCCAGAAATCATAATCTCCCCAAATGATCTGTGAAATGCACAGCAGAAGTTTCGAAGCCATTAAGAGAGACAAAGAAAAAATCATGTGTGAAATTCTCAGATTTAGCATTGTGCATTAATGTATTCCTTTGACCTTAATGACCCTTTGCCCAGACATTCACGTCTTGTGTGTATCCTGTCCCAGAAGGACATTTTGTCTTTACTGACTATAAGAGGAGTTTAGAAGATTAGCTCAGATGAGATCACCACTGTCCTATAAAAGGAAGGACTGTGTCACTGCATGTACATGATGAACATAAATGAGGATTGCAGAGTTTATTTTAGTTCTGGCCTTTCCTAATATTTGACTGCTTCATATTGCAACACAATTTAAGGCAGATGCTTTAGATGCACATTTTAATCTTTGAAAGCCCTAAACAAACTGAAAACAAAATCTTGAGATCCTAACACAAATAATCAGATTTGTACAAGCATGGGTTTCCAACACAGAAATGTCTAGCACTTGAGCTTCCTGAGGAAATGTAAGGTTTGGAAGCATGGAACACTGATTGGAGTTTTTGTAGGTGGATTTCACATGTGTCTCCTGACAGAGAACAACAAGACTTGCAAATCATCAGTCTCCAGGTTCTAGTGGGGAGCTTCTGCTACGAGTCCTTTCTGCTTATCTAATTTAGGTGTGATCTGATCAATTCTGCCCTTGCTGTGTCTCTTTTTCCCTACCATTCCTTACCACTGATTCACCATTCAACTTTCTGTTCCTTTCCTGCTGTGTTGCTTGGCTATCTTTCATTTCTTCTCAACTTATGTTTCTGTCTCAGTTCCTTCCTTTGCTGCTTGGCCAGTCTGCCTTTCTATTTTACACTAGTTTCTTGTTTCTATTTTAGGATCTCTCTCCTCAGTTTTGTCCAGATCAGCACCTGTCTTTGAACTCTTTTGTTTTTCTTAGCATTTCCAAAACATCCTGTCCAGGTGTGTGTGGCCAGCCTGTCACAATACTCCTTTCTCTTCCACAGGAATTTCTCTTCCCCTGTCTTATTTCTCTCCATCACTAACTCTCAGTCCCAGACCTGTAGTTTTCTTCTGTATGATTTTTCTATTTCTCCTTCCATTCCAGTCTCTTCTCTCTTTATTCTTTTCTTTCCATTTTCCTGTCTGTTATCTCTGTTTCCATATCTCAGTCTCTTGCCCTTTCTTCTTCATTCAGTTTTCATCTCCTTCTTCTCCCACTGTGTAGGCCTGGGAGACCACAGCAAGTCTGATCTTTAACTGCAGAGAAGGTAGGAAATTCCCTAGGAGTGATGGTCTCTGGGTTGGAATATACCCGTGTTCTCAGAAATTTAGCTGATAAAATCTCTTCAGTGATCGGCAGGTCCTTTTCAGGCTAAAATTTTTTTAACCCTAAAGACTAGAATATATCTCTAAATAAAGTGTTGAGGTTTTAATCTATAACAGGCAATAGGAAAATGAGTTACAGAGGATTTCTAACTTGAACAAAACAAAGAGTTAATGTCTCAACAATTTTGCTATGCCTTCCCATGCAAGGACCACATAGTAAAATAGATAATAAAAAGCCAAGAGATTGATGTTGTCATTCTTTTTTTTCCCTGAGGAAAATAATAGTTTATGTAGTTAATATTTGGCAAATTTACAAGCTGCTTAAACAGCCTTATAATGAAAACTGCTGGGTAAACCTGATAATCTGTAGTGCTACCAGCTTTGCCACAGTGACATTAATGTGGATAAAAACGAAAACATGAGTGTGTGAATACTGTAGGTAAGTTTTTTTTGAAAAGCCAGAATTTATAATAGACTTCAAGCAAATAATGTTATCTCAGAGTATCCACAAGATGGTCGATATGTGCTTGCAATCCCAGGATTAGAAGTATGAAAAGGGGATGTTTCCATGTAAAATATCCTAGTATATCAAAGCCATTTGTTTGACCGAAGTTGCACGATGTCTTTCTGTAGACATAAGGTTTTAATTAGCTCTCTTGGCTGCAAGGGAAAACACAAAGCCCTGCAAGGTGTAAACCATGCAGTCTCCCACTCTCTTCTTGTTTACAGGCTATTGTCACTTTCCCATTTCTGAATAACATACTTTTTTTTTTCCTGCTTACTGCCTATTAACATTTAGTCAGATCTCTTCTGAAATGAATCACAGTTTTGGAAAAATGGAGACTAAAAGACATGAAAAATAGCATGACTGCATGCTTGTCACTTTTATTCACAGAACTTGCCTACAGTTGCTCAGGCTTTAAAAATGCTTACAGTCAGATTGCATTTTCAGCTTTTTTTCTGATTTATTTATTATTCCAGCTCCAGAATGTTTTGGACCAAACCTGTAGTCTTCATGTAAACTTCAAAAAAGAAATAATTTGTTTGGGTTTTCTTCCCCTTGTCTCTCTAAAAGCAGAATGATTAATACAAAAGAAGGAGCAGATTGCTCCTATTATAAAATAGTAAACATGACTTTCTGTCAAAAGCTGTAATAATCAGATTGGTAGGAGAAATGTCTTCCCTTGTTCTAGGGAAAATTAATTTTCATTTGGCCAAGTGTGAGGTTAAAGCTTTTAGCAAGAACACGTAGCAGAATATAACCATTTCACAGCCTGGTCAACCTTTCCCTGGACTCAGGGGAAGAATTCCCACTGATTCAGCTGAAGTTACAATCTGTGTCTGCTTTGTGTAATTGTGTCTTCTATGAAGATCTCTAAAGTGACCAAGATAGCTCTTGACATAACACAATTAGTACGTTCTCACCTAGAATGTATTACTTCTTCATAAACCAGGGCTTTTGCAATTAGCTGCTGTGCGCTGCAAGTTTACGGTGCTCCCATAACTCGCTGAAGATATCTCAGGGTTCACCAGTGCTGTTTGTGCTTGGGTGTGCCTTGGATATCTGGGGGTCTTTGTGCTCCAGGGAATTACACTACACAGTGATCTCTTCTGGAGAACTATAAAACATTTTTTTCTGACCATGAGGGAGAGGGATAGGAGCACTGCCTTAATTCTCAATTATTTTGATTTTAGACTGGGAGAGCTTTTAACCTGGAGAATGTAAAACTTAGAGTGTAATATGTACTTAAAAAGGAATAAAACAATTAAAATATAGATGACCATTAAAGTCAAGTGAGGTATGTGTTTAGGTGGATAGCTGTCCTGTTGAGATCAGTACCTTGGTAAAAGGCTAATTTATTCTGCAGTGTGGACATTGATAACCAGGAAAAACATTTTTTGTGTTTAAGGTGTTTGAATTCAACATGTACTGAATTGCATGGAATCATATTTAAGGAATCTCCTCAAAAGAAGATTCCCTTTTCTTAGTTAATTGACAATTTTGTTACAGTGATTTGGAATCACAATCTTGTCCTAGTAACTAACCACTCTTTCTCTTGCTTTTGCATATATAATATAGCCATTGTAAACCATTGTAACTCATCAATCACAACTTTTGAAAATATCTGTATAGCGAGGATACACAATAATATATTAATGAATATTCCATGTAGTGTTTAAAAAGACAAAATATTTGGAAGTCCATTAGTTCGTTAGTGATTCCGCCTCTGAAAATATGAATATGTTTATGCTGATGCACATTTCCTATACCTTTTCTCTTGTTAGCAATGATGACAACAATATAATGCTTGTGGTAAGAAAAATTGCAAAAGAAAGGTAAAAAAAACCCAAACCAAAATAAAATTAGGAGTTTTACATTGAGGCTGTGCTTATCCATGGCCTTAACCAGGCAAAGTGGTATAACTGGAGTAGAAGAAACAAGGAGATGGAGAGGCAGGCGAGAGCTGTTCATTGTGATGCCCAAAGGAAATGTGGTGGGATTGTGGTGCCCTGCACAGGTCCAGGAATTGGGCTTGATGATCATTGTGAGTCTCTTCCAAGTCAGCACATTCTCTGGTGGTTCTGTGACACTCTCTGGGAATGGTCTCAAAATAGTCTTCCAAAAATAGTTTTAAAGCACACATTTAAGTCTTGCTTTTTTGGTCATTACTAGGAGTTTAGGTGAGATCTGGGAGAACTCCAACTTGGATGTAATACCAATGTAATATCCCCATTACAGTAATGCAAAAATTGCTTCAACAAGGCAGGAAGTCAGGATTCAAGATGCCAAAATACTCAGCTGGTTGAAAACTGGAAGAGCTCCACTGACTGCAGTGGATTACACTAATTTACATTTGCTAAGAATCATTACTAACAACATTTAATTTACAAGTCAAGCAGGTAAAAAGTATTTAAAAAAAACCAACCAAACAGATTTTTACACAAAAAGCAGAGGCTGTATCTTAACCTTATTGCTGCTGTAGTTGCCCAGCTGATGAAGGTACTGTTTAGTCCTTCCTAAGGATTTTTTTCACCTAGAAGAGCAAAGGGAGTGTTTATGAGGAGATGTTGTATGTACAACTTGAGACTTGAAAGCAGGAATACAGGATACACAGGAAAATCTTGTCCAGTGTGCTTCTTTAACTGTCTCTCAGCACAACATAGTATATTCTTTTTAGTGTTATAAGTATTATGTCTAAAAAAACCTACAAAAGAACAAAAGCAGCAACAACAAATAGTCACGTAATTGTCATTTCTACTTAAGAAGGCTCATGTAACTTTGTCTTACCCGTGAACTCTCTGTGCAGTCAGGCATTATGAAGCTGCTCTGGTGTGAATGATATGTAGTTACTATAGAGCAAATAGACTGTTAGAAATAAAAATAAGAAGGAATAGAGACCAGCTTAATAGAATTTTAAAATCCATGTAGCAAAATAAATATGGAGGCTGAGCTCACTAGCTGCATTTCTCAGTAGACATTTTTTCTTTGAAAAGACAAAAAATATATACAAAGTTCAAAGTCACATTCTGGTCTAAAACCAGATACCTCAGCACACAGGAAAAAAAGGGGTGAAGAGCCTACTGAACTACAGAATTTATTAATTACATGGTTCCATTTTGATGGAAGTATGCACAACTTCCATTTTTACATAGACCGTTCACAGCAAAGACTCATGGCTAAGCTAATTGACAGCTCGTTTAATCTAATAAACTACAACAAGTATGCTTCTGGATTCCAGCTCCTAAAATACCTCTAGGGACAGGAGAGACAGAAGGAGGGGAACCCTGCAGTACCCAGAAAGGAAGACCTTGGAGTAGGAAATATGCCTTATAGCAATTCATGAACTTGTCTGTTCCAAACTGATTGAAGAGGATCCTCTTTTACAGAAACACTGCATTAAAAAAATGTGGGTCTCTGGAAAGAGCTTTGATGTGACAAACACACTGGAGCTTCACTATGACTGTTATAGCAAAAAATGCCATCTTGTGCAGTATAACCTTTTAAGGCAACAGATAACTAACAAAGCAGCAGATAGCGAGGCAGTTCCAAGGAACTCTACTCTCTATATCTGTTTCCTTTTTGATACCTCGCTGCAAAAACAACCCATGCATGATGTTCATAAGGCATGCTGTTATTACAGTTCTAGGAGCTGTAGAGTGAACCCATATAGGCTGACTTGGCCTTTAAATGGAATTCCTACAGAGATAAAAATACTGTTTCTTCCTACAAAATAAAAAGAGAGCCAGCTAGGTATGGGTATATGATATGTGGTGATGAGTTCCATTCACAAAATGAGTCCACCAGCAATTGTTAGAAGATTTTTATTTATTTTGTCTTTTGAATGCTGTTTTATAATAATTAGCTCTTCCTTAGTGAACAGCCTAGCTGAGGTTCTGTAGGAGCACATTTCATCCCTTTCCCAGTGTGAGGTCTGTGTGCCTAATGCACAGATGGTGCCAGTCTGCTCAAACACTCACATTGGCAGCAGCTTCCCAGGCCACACTTTCAGCTTTCCAGGTCTTGGATCTGTCTCTAGAGTTTAACTGAGATGAGTGACTTGTAAGAGAGACTGGTCTCTGATTTGAACTGCCTTGGAGTAGGGATGTTCAGGAAAGCTTCCTTCAGCCAGAAGGAATTATAACCCAGAGTAATTTTCTGTTGGATTCTACAGATTTTAGCTAAGTTAGTCTTAGAAGCTCTGTTCTAGAAGCTCTACAGACAGAGACACACCACTGACTTAGACTTATAGAGGCTGTCATATAGTGCTTGCCTTGTTCTCTTCATTATCTGTATAGAGGTCTGTGTGAGGGGAGGCTTCAACAGCTTACTTGAAATTCATGTAAAACTTGTATCTGGATGGTCTTCCCTGTTGTCATAGGAGCCTGCAATTCCTGCTTAAAAAGGTGATTTGGCAGGCAACTTAGCAGTAAACATTTTCATTCTTACTATTTTTCTCAATGATTAGCATGATATTTATGTGGTTCTTTCTTTACAATCATAAAGGAAATTGAATGAATTAGAAAAGGCTGTATAGAAATTTGAAATTATTTTTTGAAAGCATTAAACATATACATGGAGTTGAAACTTCTATTTATTTTTACCAACTTTATTATTCTATTTATTTATTTATTTTTGAATATTGTATATATCAAGTTGGATTCAGTTTCTATATGCTTTAGCCATAGGCAAAGAATTTTGTACTTTGTGCTATTCTCTGATGAGCTAGCAGATGGACCTAGGGGATATATGGACACATTCCAAAATATGCTACATTCACCCTTGTTAAGGTTGAAGTAGTGCAGAGTTTTATGATTAAGAAAAATATAAAGAATAAAGGAAAGAACTGGATTTTTAAAAAATATAGTTGATTTTAAGAATAACAACCCAAATGAATACATTTGGTTGACATTTCTCAGGAGGTCCTCCGTAAGTCTGAATTTCATTTGAATGTTGTGATTGCCATAGGTTCTTAGGAGTTTGTCACTATTTTGACCCTGGATTTTAAGATACTTCTGACTTATAAAATAATAATTGATTGGTGTGCAGTCCATCCTTCTTTACCCCTGAAAATGGAAAATATAACTAATACCACAACACTTGTAGACACAACTGGTGTAACTGTGAAGCTATTTCCTGTATGTCCTGGGTGTACTCTCCAGTGGTCTAAGAAAGGAAGGCAAGTGTTTAAATGAGCTAAATTTGGGAAATGAAGAAAATTTTCTATTCATTCAAATTGTTTCACTCAGTGAGGTTCACTATGACTGAGCTCAAAAATCAGAAATGTATTGTATTCTTTCTTTTCTCCTTTTGTCTCTTTTTGTTGTCCTCAATGAAACAAAATACTAAGAAAATTCTTTCAAAAACATAAAGCAGAGAAGACTTCTACACATATAAAACAAAACTATAATTTTATATAATCTTGAAATGAAAATTTAAACAAGTCAACTATTTTGAAGTTGTTGAAGGATTTTATCCTCGTTGGGTCACCACTTTTATATTTGCTGAAAATTCCTTGAGTTCATGCCATATTTATGGGTGGTTCTGGTAGTCTGCAACTGCAGTTTTCCACAGAAGTGCAGTTTTGTTATGCTGTTTTCTAAGGAAAAGAAGGAGAAAAATTTGAAAACAAGGGAGCAACTCTATTTTATTATTTTTTTTAAATTATCTTAGTAATGTGTAATAAAATAGATATCAGAAAGTTTGGCTGAGTGGAATACATGAGACCAGCCTCTGAAACACTTGCATTCTTTCTAAGCATAAATAGGCTATTGCACACTAGTCATACTTGTCTTTTCCCTCATTCCTAAGGCAAGGACACCAGTCTGCTGTATCTGAGAGGGGTGTGGTGAAGGGAAGGGAGGTCAAGATTACTTTTAGAATGGAATTATGAAGGGGTTGGTACAGTGAAACATGGTCATTTTAGGTATTTATTGAAGAGTCAGAGTCCATTTACCAGAACTATAATAATGTATGAGATGGGTTAGCCTGGTTAGGGACTCCCAAAGTTATTAACAATAACTTTTTTAACAATGCAGTGTTTATAAAGATATGTCCCATTTGGGGTATATCACTGCCACCACTATGTTCTGTGTGCAACCAAATACCAAAGCTGCATGAACTAGAAAGAGAATTCTCCAAACCAAATCCTGTCGAGTTTACACATTGCTGACCAATGTCGAGATATCAGGAAAATAAAATCACTTTTAAAAATGCAAACTGGGAAATCTGAATACTTATCTGCAAGCTTTTCTTTGTAATCCAAACGGAAATTAAGAGATTGTCAAAACACAGGGAGCCTCATTTACTATTTGCAGATGACACTCTCTCTCTGCTCCCTTAGCAATAAACTGGCATTTTGAAGCTTTCCTTCTTCCAGCAACCAAAACCAGCTGTAAGTCACTAAGAATAGGTGGCTGCATTAACAAAGCTTGCTCAAGCTCAAGGGAAGAGATGGCCTAATATTACCATAGCTTTAATTACTATCTGATGATCTGGATTATCTTTGATCAAAGTACTGTTCTTGATTAATTTATAATGGTCCATTGGCTTTAACAATAATAAATTCTCTCCCATTGGTACTTATATTCAGATGGTTTTTGTAGAAGCTGAGAAAAAATTAAAAATTTTCCTTAAAAAAAAAAATCACTCACTAAGCCCAACAAAACCCCGAACATTAGAGCTAATCAGTTTCCAAGTCCTGTGGTTAATAAAATGCCAAAAAACCTGTTTGAGTTCCCTGAGATTTAAAATTACTTTTGGGGAGAGAGTCAGTATATGATAAATTGCATTAAGGGCAGCTGAGGCAGGCCAAAATCTCCTATGAATAAGTGAGTTTGAGATATTAGATAAGTGCCCATCTCCAAATATACCAGAAGTACAGAAGAAATGTGAAGCACTTTCTTCTTATTGTTCTTCTTCTGTTACAAGAAAGATCCACTTGTACTCGTGAATTGGGATTTTTGAGTTCTTACTCAATCTCAGCTAAAACTGAGTTAAAACTGCTCTGAAACCAATGAATGATTTCATCTTGTTATTTAATACTGTATTTCTATAATTAGGAAGCAAAATTGAATACCTTAAAATACATTTTTCCTAACAAAGGGGGATGTAAAATCTGCTTTTCATGTTTGTAAAGTAGCAGAAGTACAAAGCTGAACTCCTGCTTTATCAAGGTTTAAATACAAAGTGGCAATTACAAAAATTACTTCTTAATTTGAAAGTCCTCTGGACTACTCTGTTAATTATCAACAGTCAAAAGGGGCTGATGATTCCTACAAAGTATGCCTGATTATATGCTTCCCTTTGAGTAGGCACCTGAGTGAGCCCATTGACTCTGGCACTGCTTATCCTCGCTGGTGTTAACTGAGGCATAAGTGTTCCCAGCACCTTGCAGAATTCAGTCTGAGTGTTTTACTTAAGAATGAACTTTCTCTGATAATTTTTTCCCTAACATGCATGTCACTACTATGATATTTCAAGGTTTTTAACACATCAGCTGCCCTGTCACTTGTCATCCCAGACCTTTAGAGCAGTCAGTGATCAGGCAAATGATTCTGAAAAGCAACAGCTACAGTAAACTATTGGGGTGGTTTCTTCCTTTGTGTTGTTGCCATGAATTTCAAGAATGAAGGCATCTGCGAGTTGCTAGGGAGCAGCTGTAATCTTATTTATACATTATGTGGAGCAGAGAGTAAGACATAAAATACTCAGACTGATTTCTTTGAAAATACAGAATGCTTCTTAGACATGAGCATTTTTCTATGTGCTTCACAATTAATTGCTTCTGATTCAAAGAAAAGAAGTGTCTTGTGAGAAAGAAAAATTGTCTGGCATGTATTAGAAATAGGAAGTATTAATATAACTTTGGAAATAGGTTATATTAGTAAGAAGATAGAATTTTCTTACGCTGGGCAGATCATATTGTTTGTGGTTACTAAAAATTTAAGTTAAAGGAGAATATTTACAATAATAAAAAGTTCACAATAATAGTGTAATAATATAATTAATATAATATAATATAATAAATATAATATATATTAAATAAAATTAGAAAGTGGTTATTTTCTGTTTTCTGACTTTTCCTGCTCCCAAGATCTTATCATGTGTTTGGATGTCTGTCAAATGACCTCTCCTCTCTGCTTTTCTCTCAGAAATGAGATCATGACATTGATAAAAACAAAAACTAAAATTAGTAAATGTATGTGTGTTATTAGTTGCTATTTTGTTAGCTAAACAAAGTTATTAAAACAAACTTTGATTCTGTGAAACATAGAATATTATTAATAAAATTATAATTTCATCGATTTTTTTTTTTAATTTTAACATTACCCAAAATTTCAGTATGAAATGAATTTTTTTTTCATCTGAGGACCAAGCTGAAATGGAGCTGATGGCACAGGGTACAGGCAGAGATTCCTGGTGAGGCAGGTCTTGATCATTGAGGCCTGGTAGTGCCACAAGTGGTAAAAAGCAAGAGATTGGATGGACCAGGGGACATTGGCTATGGGAGGCCCTTTCCAGAAGTGGGGAGTGGGCAGAAAGAGAATACTTTACTAAACCTTTATTTAAGTTTCACTCTATTCAGAAGGATTCTTAAAATTTATTAAATAAGTTAATTAATTTAGTACACAATCTTGTGAAACCTAGGTCAAGATTTCGGAAGTACTCTTAGTAGTTTGGTGTGGTTTCTTTCAGAAAAGATGGAGGAGAACCCACCACAAAGTTTTGCTTGATTTTACTGCAAGCTCAGCACTATCTTTGTAGTAGTAGGTTTTGCCATCATGGTAGTCTCCAGCTGGTCTAGACTGATGATAAAGCATTTGGTGATAAAGCATTGATTGTTGACAGAGGTGTCTCAGCCTAGCTGAGTTAAGTGGTCTTGAAAGGAGTATTGAAATAATAAAAATGTCCATAGATTTACCTTGTAAAGATAAGTATTACTGGAATTGTTGAGCTATTTTATTTCTCTTTTCCAAAGCAGGAAAAAATTACAGTGATTTTGGTTAACTTTTGAAATTCTGGGTTTCAGCTTCTGAAGATACTGGCTGGTATGATTTCTATGTCCATGGAAGTATTTGGTGATGGAAATGAGATTGGCATGTTCATGTCCTATGTTTGGGCCCTCAGCCAAGTTACCACTGCCTGAAGGAAAGGCTCTGTTGGTTTTTTTTAAACTGGGAGAATGACACATTCAAAGCAAACAAACAAACAAAGAGGCAAAGGAGTTCTACTGCAGTTGAAAATAGTTCATTTTCTGAGTGTGATACAGCAGGAGGGCCATTTAAATAAATTTCAACGCTAGGGCCAGCCCCAGTGCCTGCCACAATATAGCAAGATCCATGTAATAACATCTTTCATTCTCTCTCAATTTGTGCAGAAGTGTTTGACTTGCCCTGGTGAGCTTTATAGGAAGCAAGGAGAATGTCTCTTTGTGTGAGATTTATAAACGTGTCCTTGAAGACTGAGCAGAGAGGGGCACGTTCTGCTGAGGAGCTGGCTGTTTTTCTAATCTTTGTCACATTCAACTGTTGTGTTGTTTCACCTTAGTGTGACTCTTTCCATCATGTTCTCTCCCCTAAAACCTTGCAGTTCATTACGTCTTTCCTGAATAAAGAAGTGCATGACTATTGACTTCAGAAAAGAATTAAAGTATTTTTGTGCTATGACCTTACAGGTTTTGCTTAGTCATGCAAGGAGGCTGTGAGAAGTGACAGGATTTTACTGGCAATTTGGAGAGCTTTTAGGAAAATGTTAGTGATTAAAGTACTAACATAACTAAGATTTTAGATGTAAAAACCTATAGAAACTTGCATTCATTTAGTTAAAGCAATTTAATAAATTGTATTCAAATTAGCTCTTCTTAACAAACCGTGGAGCCTGCCAAATTGGAATTTGAAAGACACATGAGCACACTTTTGCCAGTAAGACCCTTTATGACTATTTGAGATGAGCATTTGCTAATTTTGTTAGGCTGCTAGGTGGGAGGCTTGGAGAAGGAAAAGTTTGTCCCAGGGTGCCAAATCCTGAAGTATGTATCATTTCCCTGTGTACTGTTGTGCTGAACTGCTGCAGTGCTACAATGAATTAAAGAAAAGGGTAGTAGGCAATAAATAAATTATGTACACACCTCCTAAATAATTAATGAGTGTTAGACTTCTCCTTGGTAGTTGAGACAGTCTCACACTTCAGGAAAATAAAGAAGTGTGTGAAGTTCCAAGTAATTTCTGATGCTGTTTGTTTAGGAGCTTGTGGGATAAATCTTCCACTGGCAGTAGAAGCAGGGTAGATCAGTACTTGGAGCCCTACCGTGGGTAAAACAAAGAAGGGGAGAAGGAAAGTCACTGACTCAGACCTATCTGGGATCTTGTGTGAATGTCAAAGGATTTGTTTTGGGGTTTTTTTGTTTTGTTTTTTTTGTGGGAGTTGTTTTGAATTTTATTTTTTTGAAATTACTGACAAATGCAAGTTGTGAAGCCAGCCTCAGAGTCCGGGTTTCTTGGTGGTAGGATCCACAATGCATATTATAAAGGTTTTAATAGTGCTCCTGTCTCTTGTGGTGATGATCTCCTTGTTATGTGATTCAGGCTTTTGAACTTTTCTGATAGCTGGTGCTGGAGAAGAAAGATGAAAATGATTATTTTTTCCTATGAATGTCCCACTGTACAACACTTCGATAGTCTGCAGCTTTCAAACCATTCAAGCTTGGGGATATGGGAATAACTTCCCTTTAGTAATTAGGTATGCGAAAAATGTGAGTGCTTTCAGGCTGGGGTCTATAGGATCATACGTTTGCTGGAAGAACAAATTAGATTCAGGGATAAAAGTGCAAATTTTCCATTCAGGTTGTCAATCCCTTACCAGTATGGCTTACTGGAACTTTGCTCTACATTGAGTACAGAACAAGAAGGACAAAGCCCTGTTGGAGTGAGTCCAGTAGAATACTAAGATGATTAGAGAGATGGAACGTCTCTCCCATGAGGAAAGACTGAGACAGTTAAGATTGCTCATCCTGGAGGACTTTGGGGAGACCTTATGGCGGCCTTCCAGTACCTAAAAATGTCTACAAGAGAGTTGGAAAGAGACTTTTTACAAGGGCATGTAGTGACAGGATGAAGGGCTAGGGCTTTAAACTGAAAATCAATAGGTTTAGATTGTCATAGGTTAGCAAGCATAGTCCTGGAAGGGATGTCCTTGCTAAGGGGTGCTTACTGCTTCCTCTGGGACCTGACAGAACCTATCAGCTGGCCAGTTTGAATATGGACAATTCTCTAAGCCACTTAAAGTTGTGACCGCGTCTGTGATCCACACTTAAGAATAGACAAACTCCCCCTCCAAGCTCTCTCTCGTTTCCGGCGCTGGGACAGGTGGCTGCAGGCCCCGTGTGGGGGCCAGCGGGCCCGGCCAGGCCCTGCTTGGGCCAGGCCGGGCCGGGCCACGGCCATCCTGAAGCCATGGACCTGTTCCAGCCGTGGAACCCCCCCACTGCCTTGCCGTGGGCAGCCGGAGCGGCTCGGCTCTCCCCCCTCTCCACTGCGATAAGAAAAATTCAACATTCCAGCTGCAAAGCTGCAAGGCCGAGGTGAGATTAACCCTTTTACTGCTGTGAAGAGCTGAAAACCTGAGGGAAGAGAGAGAGAGAGAGGAGATGCTTAAAGCTGAAATTCTGTTGTGAAGCTATGATATATCAGAGTATCCCGTTGTAATTCCATGAAGATATGGGGGGTGAAGTGTTCAGCTCGTAAGCAGAAGCACCTGCGCTGAGATAGGCAGATGCTGACGCAGCTGTAATTTCATGAGAAGTTTGGACAGGGAGAGATGGACCAGATGAGGACTTTTGCTCCAAATGGGAAAGGAGAAAACCTCGGTTCCTAGAGATGCTCCCGGAGATAGTCCTAACGATGAAGATGAGGAAGACCCTTTGCTCCCAGGGAAGGAGAAGGGCCTCTGTTTTTTTGTTTCTGAACGGCTCAACCTTAAAATTGTACCCCAAAAAACTTCAAGAGTGGACCCTCGAAAGCAGTTGCGGGAAAAGCTGCAAGTCGGGGGAAAGGACTCACATGCAGGCAGAGAGACTCCTCTTCCTGAATGGACTGAACGATATTTGGAAGTGGGTGGCTGTCTCGTTGTGATAGTGTTTTCATAGCATGAGCAAGAAGAGACTTCTCTTTCTAAATGGACTGAACAAGGTTATTATGGAAGTGGTAAACAGACTGAACATCTTAAGGGTTGTCTTTTTACATTGTCAGTGGGAGAAGGGAGGAAGGTGGGGGAAGGAGGAGAGTTCTGAAGGTGTGGTATAATTTTTTTTCCCCTTCTTTTAGGTCTGTTAATAAACTTCTTTATATTCTTTCAAGTTTGGTGCCTGCTTTGCGTTTCTCCTAACTCTTATCTCACAGAAGATAAACAGTAATGAGTATTTTAGAGCAAACCACTACAGGTAATAAGAAGACAATTTTTACTGTGAGGGTGGTCAGACACTAGCAAATGGTGCTCAGGGAAACTGTGGATGCTTCATTTCTGAAAGTGTTCAAGAAAAGCTTGGATGGGGCTCTGAGCAACCCAGTCTAGTGAAAGGTGTCCTTGCCCATGGCTGTGAGGTTGGTACCAGATGATCGTTAAGGTCTCTCCAACTCAGGTCATTCTGTGATTCTGTGATTAAGTCAAGTAATTCTTATGGTCTTTTTAGCTGGTGGGGTGCAAAGCCATGTCTGTGTGAATGCAGTACATCATAACCTTCTACTGAGGCTGTTTGATCATAGCCTGCTAGAAACCAAATTTCACTAAGTGATTAAAAATATCAGGGAATCAGCACTACAGCACTCACCCTTATATATCTGGTCAGTGCAATCTCCAAGTCATCCCTGTCAAACATCTGCTTCAAACTTGCAGTACTTGAGGACATATTTCACTGTGCCTCTATGTGAATTTTCTTTTCTTGTGGCTCTCTTAGTGTTTGTTTATAATGTTGAGTGGAAAGATTAACTACTATGAAATGGCATTTTTGCAATGATCTACTGCTTTCTCCAAATTTTAGATTTTTTGCCTAATTGAAACTCCACATGAAAATGGCTTATACTGAATTTTTCTTATTGCTTTCACCATTGAGTAGTAAATGAAGAGCAATTGTGTAAAAAAATCTGGAAAAAAAGAGATCAGAAATAATTGAACAAAGAAAACCAAACATTCAAATATTTTCACAAGCAAAAAATACTAATGCTTTAAAATGATTATAAAAGCTATTATTTTTAAGCTTCTGTGAAAATTATTTTACATTTTTTAGCCCATTTGCAAAATCTTTTTCCATTCTTCTGTAAGTTTAGTAACTTTTGATTAAGGTGTACTTGATGCAGTCACAGATGAAGTTTAAAGAATTTGCTATTACATTTCTTTCAAAGTCCAAGACATCAACACCTGCTATATTGCAGTGTCTGTTCTTTGTGTGACCAGGGTAATTTGCTGACAATGCGAAAACCTGAAAGTTTTACAAGATTTGATGGTCATTCCAATTTAGATGTTCCTCTGAAATTTCCAGTCTTGATTCAAACCACCTGGATCTATAAAACTGATTTCTACTCTTGCCTTGTCTGTAGGACTGGTCACTACAGTCAATTTAACTCTAAATAGTTTGCTGACTGCAAATTTAATGTTTCAGAGAAAAATGAAAGAAATTCTGAAGGGATAAATTGTAGAATAAAATGTCTTTCTTTCCAAATTTGTTTGATTAACAATTGGCATATATGCCAATTCTACTATAAATACATGTCCTAAAAAATCCCCCCACCAAAATCCCATCCCCCAAAATAAAACAAACCCAAAAACCCCACAAACCCCTCAAAAAGAGATTCTTGGGTTTAACCAGAGATAAACTTTTTGTGTGGCTATTTTGAAAATCAAGCACCTCAAAATATCCAAACTACAATATGAGTCAATTGGAATCTATCATCTGTTGCAGTAGTTCTCTGCTCATGGTAGACTGATTTTTTTAAAAATAATCATTACTATATGAGGAATAAAGCTTATTCCAGTTGCTCAGTTACTGCTGGAAAGGAATTACTGTACTTCTGAAGGAAAATAAACAACAAACCAAGACCCAACATAAGTTTTGTAAAATTCATAAGTGATGAAAACCTATGGCAGCTTATGGGACATGCCTGATAAAAATTTACAGCTATAACTGTAGCTGTCAGAAAAGTTTTTGTGGTACTTATCAGCTACAAGCACTAGAGACATATTGTGGTGAGTTTTTTAAGGTCTCCATAGCATTAACTCGAGAAGCCTGGCGGGGCTGGTAGGCTCAGTGTGCTCGGCAGTTTTTCAGCTCTCGTGCTGGATGGCAGCCAGTGCATTAGAGCTGGACCCGTTCCTGCCTGTGCCTGGAATGACTTCCCGGGAGACAGCACAGCCCCCACCAGGCAGTGCTACAGAGGCAAAGTACTTGAGTAAACTCAGGCCATCTGTTGACTGCATAAATTAGTTTTCCCCATTTGCCCATCTAGCTATAAGGTATCAGCTTTCTTTTTTTTTTTAATTTCCTTTTTTTCCTTCCAGATAATGTATTTTTTCTTTATTCAGTTCTAGTAGGATAGAGATAGGAAAATGCATTTTTTGCATCATTTTTCTTCCTTCCTTCTTATGGTTATGTGCATTTCACTGTAGTGTCTTTGATTAACAAATAAAATGATCTCCTTCATATACAAGTTCTGCTTTGGAAACAGTTAATGGCCCCTCAGAGATAACCTTTATTCATGATAGAGGAGAAACACATTTTTATTTCCCCTCTTCCCTCTCATCTTTTTTCCCCATTTCCCCTTTTGTATTTTTGCTTTTCCCTTTTTTCCTCTTATTTTTATCCTCTTTTCCTCCTTCTCTTTCCTTGTGAATACTATCATATGAATAAATAGATAAGTGACTAAGCTGATTAAATTAACATAACTTAAATGAATTAATTCAATTGGTATGTTTGTATTTCAGCTTTCAAGGAAGAATTCAATTCAGCAATAACTATTTTATCTGTAATTCAGTGATTTTAAAGGATCTCCATTTTACTGCTTTCTTAGCACTCTGTGGGAATCAGATTCCTTGAGCATTTTGCAGTTGGTTACTTTATCATTAAAACTGGTCAATTTTGAAGATTAATTAAATGATTTTTAGTGTCAGCTTCTACCTCTCAGACAAAAAGGTGAAGTACTTCTTTCATAGGGCCCATTTGGCTTTTCCTAGCAGTAGTCTTTCTGAAGCTCCAGTAAGAACAGAGGATGTCTTGATGACTCTTCTGTCAAGTCACTTGGCTTATTTTGAATGTCTGCTGTCATTTTGATTTATTTCAATTTTTTTCTTTTGCAGATTTATACAAAAAACACAGCATTGTATACTGTAGAAGCAAACAACCCTCGTCAGCTAGTGGAAATTGCAGCCAGAGACATCGAAAAACTTCTAAGTAACAGGTCTAAAGCCTTGGTGGTGAGTACTAATGGGTTAAGCTTTCTATTTAGTATTTTAAAAGATCTTTATTTACTATTGAAACATGTTTTCATTGTTATTTTTACTGCCTATACACTTAGAGGCAGTGTCAGTGTGATGTGTATAAGACATGACATGTAGAAAGATGGCTCCTGAGTTCATGGTAAAAATGAGCTCGTTTGTTGGCATAGGGCAGATGTTTATAATAGTGACCGACAGATAGGAGCCATGGCCAAGTAAGAAATCAAGTTATAAATAGATTGGAAAATATTCCTCTAGGTGACGCACATGAATGTTTATGACTTGAAGATCACTGTACTCTATAGTCAGTAATGAGCTTGGGGAAACAAGAAGCAGGGCTTTTTTTTCTGATTTGCTAATTTAATCTGTATTTCAATCATATTTTGTGTGAAGACCATGCTTCATTGTGACCTCACAATTCTTTATGCTTTAAGTAATAAGTATCTGTTTCTTTAAAGAGCTTTTGCCAGCAGTCCCTTTCTCTTCTATCCTGTAAGACACCAGACCTGGGTAATTGCCTTGTATGGTTCCTACTCACATCACTCTTGCCAGTATAAGAGTTTTAAAGTGCTTTTCAGAAGATGCTGACCAAACATGCATGGAGGGATCTGGATGAATTAATAAACATCCTTGATTCAGAGTAGAACTACTAGAAATAGTTTTAAAGGATGGAAAAGCAGACTGGATTTCCTTGAGCAATTGCATATCCACACAGGCCTGCAGATAAGTTTGGACATGTCATTTAAAGTGAAAGAGAGAGGAAAGAGGGATTCATTCACCTAACTGTAGACATCTACTCAGCTGGTTGCCCTAAGCTCCTTTTTTTGTTCAGTGGAATAAAACAGGCACTTCTCAGTCGGGACTGACCTGACATTTTCTGAGTAAGACTTGAAGATGGGATGAACTATAGCCAAGAAGAACTTACTTCTCTCTTTCTCAGTTGGAGAAGCCTCAAATGTAAATGTCTATATTGTAAGTGTGTGAAGCTGGGGGAGATGAGTCCCACCCAAAGACTCCTTTTATCAGTACAGTTTCAAGCAGCTGAAGAATCAGCGTGAGTGTAAAACTGCTGCTGCTGTTCTGAGGACTCAGTTCTTGTAGGCAATGAAATTTTGCACAGTCTGTTGTCTGTTGCATAGGTACCACCAGAGGTACCCATTGTCCTGCCTTTGGCTCTTAGCAGGAGTTCATTCTTCCTGTTCCCATTGTTTACCTAATGTGCAATGTGCGTCAGTGTTATCTGGGACAAAACTTCTCTAATTAATTCAAATGACTGGAAAATAGATTTGATTTTTTTCTTGTTTTCCTGTTTTACCTCAGTGGGCGTGTGTTTATGTGGCATTCTGTAGACTTTGTATTACCATTGCAAAGTACTGTAAGTCATTTGGATGTTGGAACCCTGGGTTTAGAGAATTTAGGTTTCTGGGATATAATAATATATATGTGTAACAATATGGAGGATTTTGGGTGTGGATTTGTTCTTCTTTTCTCCTTCTTCACAAATCTGAGTGTTCTGGTATAGGGTCAAAAACATATTACTTAGCATTTTCTAATTGGGTGATTTGGACTTTAAAAGGCCTTGAAAGTTAGAACTCACAGCCATTTTCCACCTTGTTAACTAAGAGGCACATCCTGTGCAGCTGTGCTATATATAAGAAAATAATAAACATCAGTAAAAAAGAAGAACCTAGCATCGTCTGCCTTTTAATCCAAGCTCTGAGTGAAAGAACTTACAATTAAGAGGCAAAACAAAATCAGAGAAAATAACATTTGGAGACCTTTGTGAATACACAATTTCCCCCACCATTTGTGCTTCAACCCATATAAGATTGGTGTTTTTTAAGTTATTACAGCCAAATCTTATATTTTCTCAAGACTCAAGATTAATGTAGGGGTTTTTATATGTGTTTGTGGTAGTTTGATCTTAAAATTTTAAGAAAATTAAATAAGTATCTCATGCTTACTTTAAGAAATATTCCAGAACATTTTTTTGTGAATGTGGAAGAAAGGTGCTACCTCACTTTAGGCAAGCACATGGTCACATTTTGAACAGGGCAATATGATTCAGTTTCCCAAGGTAAAAGAAGACTAAAGTAGGAGCAGGATGGTCCTTTGGTCCAGTAGCTCCTAACAGCTCGGTTATTTATATTGACTTTTCTATTTTCAGTTATCCCAGATGTATACCAGAACTTTCAATGACTTTTGATTTTAAACCTTCCTACGTTTTTTTTTACACACAGGAGACACTCATTATCCCCTGCACCTGATCTATTGATTTCTACTAAGAGGACTTCTTTACCTTCCATATATATTTCTCTTTCTGCTTTTTTCAAGGACTACCTTTATGCTGTCAGTTTATAAACTTTATGTAATGGGGCTGAATTATTTATCTTGAATTTCAGTCTTCTAAAGTCTGATGGGTCACATTTTATCTGAAATCAGGAGTGGAGTTGAACAGAACTGTCACTAATGACTGCACAGAGGGTTTAACCATTAGGGCTAATATGACTCAAAGTGCTAATTAAGACCTGAATCCTGAAAAGAATATGATGCAAGAGCATCAGACATCCTGCAGTGACGCCTTGAGGAAGGTGCCAGTGAATTACATCAATGATGTAAGCATCAAGAGACTAGCATACCTCAGGGATGCCATGGTTTCCTCTAGGCATGAGACACAAACAACCTTTGGGCAAGGTTATAATAAGCAAATATTAGTGATGACCTTTTTAACAATAAGTTGCCTTCCCCTGAGCCATAAGAGCACCTTTAAATGAGAAATATCTCTTGCATTCTGAATTATTTGTGTTTTCATGTAACACTGTGCTAGAAAACTCTCTAGCTATGAGAGTAAAATTACCAGGTAAATGGGTGTGAGCTTCTGTTTGACAGAAGCTTAAAAATGGTGGTTAAAATAGGTACCTAGCTGAGGAAGGAGAAAGGGGAAAGCCCTGATCTGATCTCACAGGGCTTTCCTGGAATACTGTTACTAGGAAATATTAGGCATAGACAGAAAAGTAAGGATGAGAAGAAAATGGAAAATTTTCTAGCAAAGTGCAGTGGAGGAAGAGAGTAGTATGAGTAGTAAGGAGGGAGACAGGCAACAGCCTTCTAGTGAAGGATGTCAAAGACTGTCTTGCAATGGAGCCTGTTGTTGAAATAGTGAACATTTCTTTTATAGTTTACTGCTGTTTACTATTGTGTATTTGCCTGGCCTAACCGTACTGAACATCCCCTATTTCAATATAATGGAATTCTCATATGCATATGGTCCTGCAAGGAGCAAGGAGTTGGAGTCCTTGCATTCCTATGGGTCCCTTCAAACTCAAGATATTCTATGATCCTACAATTTCATGATAATACTACGGAGGCGTCAATATTCTGTCTCTGTGTACCTTACTGAATAGTGGGGTACAGAAGAGCTGTGCTACCACTGCAACCTGCAGCCCCAGGTGTGTACTGGCAGATGGGTGGAGGTTTCATTGAAAATATATCCTGCAGTGGCTATTGGCAAAACTCACAAAGCTTTTCCGAGGATACCAACATATAGTATGCCTAGCCCATTGGGCTGTCTGGCACCCAAATTGTTCATTTTTGATAGACTTAGCCTCTGTTTTAGCATTCCTGCTGCATTTATGAGTGCAATAGGTTTCTGGAGCTGCGTAGATAATGCAAATAGATCATAATCTTTTCATTCAAATGGAAAATTTGGAAGATACTAATGCTTATTTGTTGAGTATCATTAGAAATACTAAAGAGAGTACCTGACACTGTACTGATGCCATGATGATTTTTTGCCTTTTCTTTTATACCCCTTTTATACCTTTTATAGCTTTTTGTATTCTTAGTGTTTTTTAGCCTCCATTCTTAGACTTATTTTGTTAAGCTAGGAAGCTAAACATTTTAGAAGCCTTGTAGCTGAGGATCAGAATGCCCCAGACCCCACGGTCCTCTCCAGAACACATTCTATAAACTAAGATAGAACCATCCAGGAGAAGGTTCCTTGGGGAAGGGGGCTCACTTGAGCCTCTGATTGGGGAATCTTTGATAGATATGCTAATTAGTAAGGCCTATAATGTTGTACCAGATCTATTGTGTGTGTGCATTGCTGTGTGCATTTCGGGGCATTCCACCTGGACGTAGTGCACCTAAGGATCCTTAAAATAAGTACAGAGGGAAAATCCCTTTTTCCCTTCTAACCATGTTTGATTCTTGATTTTAAGACCAGGAAAATACATCATTACTATATTTATAAAATATGGTTTGAGGAGATACAAATATTTCCTCATTGACTACATAAAAGTAAACCCTTTTAAAGTCATTAATATACAAGATGGATTAATAATACTTTTTTTATTGCTCATGTAAAATACTGTAGTAATCTTAAGATTTGCAAAAATCCTAATTTTTTTTGGTCATACTTTAAAATTAGAAAGGGATATTTTAAATACTCAGTGCTTTGCCAAAGCAAAAGTTCTGGAGTTTTGTTTTCTGTTTATGCATTGTATCATGAGGGGAATGAGGTATAATTTTTTTTATATAACATATTCAACATATAAAAAGTAATATTTGGTCCAGTGCTGTACACCAAATTTAAACAGCAACTTCACTCCTGTGCAGTATGAAGTTGCAGCCCTTGGTCTTCCTCTCCCCATTGCTCAGTACATGTCAAGGAGCATCCTGAATCTTCTACAGCTGGCAAATCTGCAGTTTTACCACTTCTCCTTTTTGCTCATATATTTGAATTGAAGATAGTAAGCAATTTGTATCTCTTAGGTAAAAGAAAATTAAAGAAAGAAAATGAAGAATAAAGGATACCTAGTAACAGTCTTTTCAAACCCAGACTGCAGAACTTTTAGGGAAAAGGATCAAAACATCCTATTTCTTGCTTAGCTAAGGTCCCATTCTGCATTCTGAAATCATTTAATGTTTGGCTGTTTGTGTAATAGTTTGAGATTAATCCCAATTATCTTCCTATCCAAAATTAGAGCATATGCATATTCCCCTACAAGTCTTTTCCACAATAAAATACCTTTTTCTGGAAAGCCTCATTGTCAAGATCTTATTGTCAGCACTATGTTGTACACTCACGGTGCATTTATTAGCATCACTGCCCACACTGTATGGCAACAGCATAGCCATTTGTGTAAAGCAAACACTCAAGCTCCACTAAAATACATTTCACTGGAGAATGAGAGACAGTCATACTTTCACCGCCAAATTCCTGCCTATGATTTATTTGTTTTGCTTTGGGGTCATCTGAGTCTGCTTTTAACTAACTCATGTTAAGGTCGCTCAAGGGAAGGCTCTAGTCAGTACCCTTGGTTTCTTGAGCTGTGTGCAGATAAAGATGAATTACATGCACATTTGAACCTTATTGTCTAGATTTCTTCAGACATCTCAACCAGAGGCATAATATCTTCATTCCAGCCTCCTTGCCTTGATTTTGTAAGAAAACTGAGGAAGCTGAGTTTCCATGGAAACTGAGGCACAGATTGTGTGCTGGGAGACAGGTTCCCTCTACGTGCTCTTGGTAAATGTCCAAGCTGCACAACTGTGTCTCTGAATGAGGAGCTCAGAATGTTTATCTGCTGTTTTAGATGCAATTTCAACACAGCTGTGCAAGTGTGTCCAGATCTCTCAGTATTTCCCTGCCCGCCTGAAATAAGTCTTCAGTGTCTCACTATAAAACCAGGAAGCTTAAATAAACATGTGTTATAACATATTTCAAGATTCCCAGGCAGAGATCCTATGCACTTTAAATAGGGTTGGGAATTTTTTTGTAGCCTGAAAGACCTATAAAACTAAAATAAATTTTGTAGGTGTGCTTGATACTACTTTTGAAAGGTGTCCTCACTCTAACTTGAGTTTTGTTTTGATATCTAAAACCATTCTAACATCCTAAAAACTACTCTGTGACACCTACCTTCTGGTCTGCTAATCTTAAATTGCCTATAGTAACAAGATAGCTTTCCATACTTTAAAAATACTCTATAGATAAATTTGAGTTGTCCACTCATTTAGCAGAACTTTGGACATCATCTCTTGCTTTTGGGCTGTGTTACAACTCAGACACCATTATTCTGAGCTCCACTAGGAATTCCAAGAGGCTTAAATAGTCACATCTCAGAGCTGAGTCCTCCATTCCTGCATGCTAATCTAAAGTTTAGAGCTAATCACTCTGTGATGCCTTGGGCCAGGTCTTTAAACTGAAAATGTCTGTGAATACATGTGGATCCATATCTGGATATGGACACACTTTAACAGGTGTGTTGAAATTGCTTCCAAACTATATTCCAGTATCCCTTCAATTCCAAATGGTGAATTCATTTGCTCTTATTCTCAGCTTGTGAGGGCTAAAGTCCTTGCCTGAAAATTAAGTCATTCTCAGTGGTGTAGTTTGGATTCTCTTAAAGTTGAGGGTAATCTGTGCTTGTGACTTCCCTCATCACTTTGCAAATAGTGGCACAATAAAAATTGTGATTTTGTCAGTAGGAGAAACTGATGAACTAGGTCTTGAGCTGATGGAGGAATCTGATGTTTCCTGTTAGTTATTATGCATGGGTGTGATATCCCACAGAATGCACAGAGAAAGGCAGAATTTTACCCTTGAATTGTGGTCGTATCAGAGGTTAATCAAGATAAAATAGCTTTGCCTTCCTCTCTTTCCTAGATAATATTAAGAATGTAAGCCTTTTTGAAAACTGCTTTGAAAACTGATTTCAGTACAAAAAGAAGCATCGCCTATGTCTTGGTAGATATGCTGCTATTCAGTTTTTTTTTATTTTCAGGCATTTCTATTCCTTTGACTCTGCCAATTGCAGGCAGTGTTGGACAATTTTATTGTAAATGGCTCAAGTTGGACAAATTCAGAGAAAGGAAATAGCTTGAACTGTGGTTAGTCTCCCAGCAAACAACACTTTCTGACATTTTGTTAGTATTTTTTTGTTAGTTCTGTGAAAAGCTGAACATCATAAAGGAACTGGCAATGGACTGTGTGTGCTGGGTTGTTTGCCAAAATAATTTCAGGTATGACTTCTAAGAAGAGGAAGTCTACAAAGTTGGAAAAGAACAAAGTAACTGGAGTAAATTACCAGTCAAACAAATGAAGAAAGTTTTTTCTATGCATGTTTTTGTGTCATGAACACAGGTTTTATATTAATTTCACTCTAACATATTAATTTTCTCCTTGAAACTGTTTGGTTGTACCTGTTTCTTCTCTTTATTATTTCAAAAAAATTTATTTTATTAACTTTAAATTTCAAGTTGAGGGTGTCTCTTTAGCTATAGTAAAAGATTACACGAAGTGTGTACCAGCATCATAAAGCAAATGTCTTTAATTGCAATGATCCTCCCAGAAAAATGCTTACATTTTGGAAAAATACAACTAAAATACACTGTCCTCTGTGCAAGGAATGAAAGATCATGCATGCATGCCATGGTTTTACATGAAAATATGTCTTCGTCCTTTAACTCTTTTCTGTTCTGTATGTGCCAGAATTTTACAGCGTTAGGACGCCAGGTCTATTCACATGTTTACTTTTTATATCTCCAACAATTTTCTGCATCCTAAGTAACTCACCAAGGTGAAAAATTTTAAATTTTATTTCTGGATGCTTCCTGTGAGTATTTAAAATAGACATTGTCATCTCCTTGTTGCAGCATTAGATTTAGATTTCAGTCCACGGCTGGAGCTGGTCTAAAGAGCTTGTTCAGATATGGCAGGAACTTTTCAGGTGAGTTTAAGACTAATGCTTTGCTATTTTTGAAACTACTCTCACTGGAAATTTACACACTAGCAGAAAAACTTCTACATATGCTCTTTTAGACTACAGTACTGAGTCTATTAGCCTGTATGAACATTGTTTAAATCTCCAGATGTAAATGTAGTCTATTTTAAAAGTCAGCTGTAGTTGCCGAAGCAAATGTGTTTTGGAATGACAGCTAGTGAGACGCAACACTTGTGAAGTCAAACATTTGTCAACTTGTCCACATGTCAGATGTTTGAATTTGTTTTTGCTTGTCTTGCCTAGAGTCTTATTTTATTAACCGAAATCCAGGTTGTGTGGATGAAACATTACGCCTCAGAGGATAGATTCACATAACTCACATACCTTGCAAGGCATCATAAAGTCTGGAAAAATAAATCAGTGTGTTTGCAGTGAAAGTTCTTATGAATATTGCCTGTTTCCATGCTTTTCTTTCCACGGTTGACTTGGTTTGCCTTCTGCAGATCTTGTATTCTTGTTGACGGATGAGGGGGTCGTCCCTCCAACTTGCCATGTCCTTATAGATAGCCGCAGTCATCATTTTGATTTTTGTGGCCCTGAACTGTACAAAGTGCTGCAATGGCATCAAGTCTGCGAGCTTAGGGAGACACCTGCTGAATCTCCATCCTGCCAGCACAGTGCATTGCACTTGGAGCTTTAACTGAGACAAAGAAAGCTAAAAAGGACTTGTGGCAAATAATATTAGTTGATGATCAGCTTCACAGTTTGACATTTCTTCTTCCTTATACAGTAAATTGTCACTGTTAGCATAGTTTTGTTGCATTCACATTTCATATGGAGAAAAATAAGGAGCATTGATATCTGTAGCAGTTCTTTCCTGTTTAGATCCCTTTATATATTTGAGTAAAGTCACTTACAAAGTAAATGGCCATGGTTGATTTTGCAGAAATTTTTTTGCAGATGTTTTTTTACAACCTGTGAGAGATTCTTCATGGGCTCGTTACAATCAGGTTTCTCTGTCCACCTTTATGGATACTGAAATTTAATTTGTGAAAGATGTTCTGCAGGCACATGGCCTCATTAATGCCAGCATCACCCTAAGCTGGAGGTTCGACTTAGGAGCTGTGAAAGGTGAAATACTGCTCAAATAAGTCTTGATTTCTTTTAGTTTTAAAGTTACTTTTTCAGCTTTGGAAGCTCAATATTTAAAATAAAACAATGCAACCCAAACCTCTGTAGTTATTTTTCTTGGATTAGTTCCAGTTTTTGCCTCAAGGGCTTTGCTAGCCTTCTTATCCTCAGGCAGCTTCTTCTCCTGAAGTTATTTTTGTTTTCCTTGTATGAGCTTCTGCCTGATTTTTGTGGCCCTGAACTGTACATAGTGCTGCAATGGTGAAGAGAATTTTTTTCTTCCTTATTTCTTGGTCTGATGACTTTCATTCAGATCATGCCCAAGGAACACATTTATGTTTTTGTTTGTTTGTTTTGTGTGTGTGTGTGTGTGTGTGTGTAAAACTGTTTTTCTCTGTGGCTAGTTGAAAGTTTTACAGAAGAATTATTTTCCATGGTACATCACATTTTTCAAATAATAATATTTTGTAGTAGTAGTTTAATTTGCAAGTGTTGGCTTCCATACCCGTGTGCTGTCTAGTCAGCCCATTCAAGACTCTTTTTTTTCTTCAGTCACAACACATAAGTTTTCAAGCACAATAAAATCAAATTTAAAAAAATTAAAATCCTCTGTGAAATGAAAATTCCACTCATTTGCTGAAAGCTCTATTAAACATTATGGAGAAGAACGAAGTGTAAGTGTTGTTTTCAGAGATGCAAACTTGCATTATGCATAAACTATGGTACAATAGTTGTGTATTGTACACAATCCCAAGCCTGCATTATGCCTGGGTTAAATTTTGGGCTCTTTATCGTCTCTGGTCTTTCAGAATCTTTGCTTTAAGAGCATTGATACCTGACTGTATGCATGATTCCAGTATTTGTCTCAGTGGAATTCTTTGTACCTTTTTCTTGTCTTTTTCCACATTCTCCATATTAAAAGTTCAGATTAGATTGTGTTGCTGCAGCATCACACTAACTCATGTTGAATTGTTTACCCCATTTGACTTTAAATACTTTCCAGGGTACCTGTGTCTGAGTCAGTGCTTTTAAAATATGCTATGAAATCTGTACATTCCTGGGTTAGAGAGTTTTAGTTAGTTCTCAAAACATTTGCATTGTAATTCAGTTCAATTTTCACTTCAGAGGGCAGAATTAAAGCAGCAATGGAGAATTAAAGCTATATTGTTTAAAATGCAACCCTTTCTAATTGTTATGTACATGCCCTGATAAAATGCTCAGATGTTTTTTCCTGCCTTTTTCTAGATCAAATTTTCAGTGAGATTGAGCTGAGTGCAATAATTGTTACTGTGGCGTCAGAGTAAGATTAAATTTAGAAATGCCAGTTTTGACTGATGAAGTATGTAAAAGCATCAGACTTTCAACTTCAGTAGAACTCTTACTGCAATAAAAAACTGTTGAAATACATAATGGACACCAGAATCTGTCCTTTACACAAGCAAAAGATAAGTCCCCACTTTTGAGTTGGTTGCTGGTCATATGATTTTATAAATTAGCATTCAAGAATGAGTAGTTGAAGAGTATGTTCTTTCAAACAGGCTTCCTAATTTTTTTTTCCTTTCTGTAAGGGGTAGTGTTTTCTGGGTGTTATGGTACCTATCTACAGCATGGCCATAATGCTTATTCTGTAGCTGCAGTATCCTTAAATGCGCTGTTAGGTCTGGATAACAGTATGTGTCCAGTAGTGTAACAAATTTCCTGGAATATTTGAGTATTACTTCACACCTTTTGGTAGCACATTTTGTGCCAGTATTTCAGGTACATGGTTAATTGGACCCCTCAGGAAGGAGTGCAGGTAAATCTGGGGCTCTTCCAAGTAAGCTTTAAAGGGATCAGATCAGCTGTTCCCAATCCTTGGAAACAGCTTGCTGCAGAGTTAGTTAAGAAGAAATACTGAGCTTCATGAAAGTATGAAGCACTTTCAGGGAGTGTGTTCACCTGGCATCTTTCTTTCATGCTTTTCTTCCTTATCAGTTTAAGGTGCCCACCTGTCACCTTTGTCGCACCTTTTGGGCTTTGTAGTGAAATTTCCATGTTAAAACTTTCCTTAAGAGAGCTCCTGTGGTTTTCGTTGCAACGTTGACTTTTGATGTACTTGTTAGTACAAAAGGCAAAATTCCAGAGGAACCCAGCAAGTTCTTTGTATCAGAAGTCTCAGTGGCAAAACTTAAAAAGCAGAATATGCTGAAGGAAAGCATACTGGTTTTTGCCATTTTCTCAAAGTCTTAACTTTCTGTGATCCGACTGTGAATTTGCTGATAAACAAATGTTCACCTTCAAAAAGCTTTTCTAATCAGTAGAGGCTGAGGTACTCCACATGTGTTTTATGTTAATCCTTTTGTTGGATTAAAAGATTCCCTTTGATGGGGAAGCTTCAAGAAACAAGGTGATGACACATTTTATGAGGTATCAATGGGATGAAGATATGGTTTCTTCAAAGTCCAAGGACTACCCAGTAACATTTTTCACCCCCTTTTATGAAGCTGCTTGACAGGTACAAATTCATGCTCTTCAGCTAGATTCCTAAAGGGATCAGATTTATTATATATTGGGATTTGATTTATGAATTCCTTTGGAGGTGGAAGGGATCCTCAGTGGCCTCTCTCTAAATGTCTCTTCCTAATGCACAGTGGGATAGGAGACCCTGTGTGAGCTCCAAAGACTGAAAAGTCTCCCATGGATGCTTCATTTTAACACAGCTGACTGTTTTGTGGAGTCAGCTAGGTCCAAATTCCACCTTTGGCATTTGGACATATGAGGAGAACAGCCGAAGGACAGATATATATGTGTGCTAAGCACAAGATGTCTTACATAGATGAAACTGAAATCCTCTGCCTGGAGCATAGCATTTGTGTCAGCGTTGAAAGATGACACTTTAATTTCTCTAGGATCAGAGACTGAAGTCTTCTACTTAGGATTGGTAGCTACAGAGATCTTGTGTGTGTTTTGTTTTGTTTTGTTGTTTTGGTCAGAGGTTTTTTTGGTAGCTTTTCTTTTTTATATGTTTGAAAGAGGATTCCATAACTCAAATGGCTGTCTAAGAAATCAGGGATCTGAGATGAAATTTATCTTCAGTCTGAGATAATTTATGTTTGTCTCCTACTTCCTAAAAGATTTCTCTGATGACTTAATTGCAAGCTAGACGGAATGAAAATTCCCTCCTTGTCCTTGGTTATTCCTTCATCCTACCAGTGCTGAGCCAGTGTGAGAATTGGAGGATTCACAGAACTAGGAGGCAGGGTAGCACAGGAGGCTTGGATCTTAGCTTCTGTAACACAGTTATGAGAGTAGAATATTTTCCCATTGCTCTTTTAGTGTTTCAAACATCATCACCATCTTCTTTATATTGCAAGACACTTCAAAAAAGTGTGGCAGTGGGTCAGGAGGCGTGCAAGGCAGAGCACCTCAGCGTTAAGCACTGCAAATGGGTATTTGGAGCATAAGCAACTGCTCTTGCACTTCTACTATTGCCCAAATGTCACGCATACATTACCTATGCAAGCCTCTGCTCAGATTCTTTGAACCTTTGATGTTAGATTTTCCCCAAGTAATGTTTTTTTCAGGCTACTTTCTCCCTAGACTGGTTCTGGTCTTTTAATTTCTATTCTTTAAAAAATATTATTTTATTCTTTCCCATTATAAATTATGTCTTTTATGCCTTCCACACTGTATTTACAAAATTCTGCTAATATTTTGCAAACACAAAGCCAGTCAGTTTCTTATTTAAATTTGAAGGACATGGTCTTTGTCAAACAAAACCACCATTAGTAGAAAGTGTAGAGCACTAGTTCTCAAGGGAGGGGAATGAATCCCCAAGTATGTTTCAAAGATTTGCATTAGATTTTGACTGTCAAAAAAATTCATTTTTATTTAATATTATTTTTTTATGTTGTTTAAAAATCAATATTGACTTGAAAGTAGTCTCACAAACAGAAATCATTTAGAAGCTACTGCTGTTAGGTGATTACAAAATATAGCACAAAAACAAAGTGTGGTGATATGTAGTTTAGCTATGAGAATATACAAATTTTGTAATTTTGTATAATAGTTCTTTTATGGTCTGTGTCGCATAAAAAAGCAATTTGAATTTCTAGTGGGGTTTTGGGTGTTTTGGTTTGTTTGTTTCTTTTTCTTTTTCTTTTTCTTTTTCTTTTTCTTTTTCTTTTTCTTGTCTTGTTGGTGTCCATTTCATTCCTTACAAGCTGAAAGAAATGCATTGTCTGAGGTTTTATCACCGTGCCGATGTTTAGTTAACAGTGACATCATTAACATATTTCAAGCCTTTCTTTTTTAATAACAAGAGAAGTTCAGCCAGTCTTTAGGTTCAGTATACCCTGAGAATAATAGTGCTTTTTTATAGAATTGTTAGGGGATTTAATTTATTTTCAATTCACTATTTCTTATTAAAACTTCAATCACCCTCCGCTTGATTGTAATTAAAACTGCCCCTAGGCAATAAATTTTGTTCTATGCAAATATGACAGATATAATTATGGAAAATCTAATTGTTCATATATTGCTCCTTTTCATGTGGTGTTAAAATGTGATGATGTAATTAGATTTTTTTCCCTTTAAATATCAGAACAAAAAGAACAACAGAATTTGTACTTTTCCGTGAACCTGGGTTCATAATGCACACTCCTGATTCTGTGAATTCTGAAATTATCTTCAGACCAAAGATAGGAAGTTCTTGATTTGTGTCCTCTTGAATTAGTACAGGGAAAATGCTCCTGTGCAGTGGTGGGCTTACAAGAGCAGTGTGAAGAAGAGCAAGGGCATCTGGGTCTAGTCCTGGAGTCTGGCAGGTCCTGTGAGGTTCAGTCCTGGAGTTTGGCAGGTCCAGTGGTGTTCCCCTGTAGATTATTCCATTAACATTTTCATTACATCCAGTTCTGACATTCCTGAGGAAAAATGCATCTTTCTTTACATTTAGTTAACAAGCCTGAAATTCATCAGTGGTTATGTTTCAAGAGTATTTCTTTATTTTTGTGGTGCAACATGTTGCAGATGTCAGCAGGTTGCACTTCAATATGAAGTGGGTTTTTTCTCTCCCAAGAAGCTAGCAGGGAGAACTCGCCAAAACTGAAAAGGTCCTTTAGGTCTTGCCCTTTGTACAGAAACCCCTTACATAATCCTTCAGCTTCAATTGCTACTTGCACGCTGGCAACAGCCATGTTCCTGCTCCTTTGCTCGTTATGCCATCTCCAAGTTGGTTTGTGTTACAGCAGCAGTGACTCACTAATGCTCAGTCCAGTGGAAAGTACTAAACAGACAGGCTCTGCTGCTAAATTCAGCGGCTATTCCCCGAGTACCTTGTCTGAGTCAGAGACCGTGGAGCAGTGATTTTGTTTTTGCTGGATGTGTTTGGGCAGATGGTGCAGGAGTGGGCGGCTGTAACGCTCTCATTGCTGAGCAGGCAGTGAGCAATCCCCCTTGACGTTTGTTGTGTCACTTCCCCCCCCCCTTTTTTTTTTTGTAAAGGTTTACATGTATTCTGGAGTTGTCAGGGTGTATTTATGTTCTAGCAGGTCTTTAAAAAAATTAATGTGAGTGAACAGAAAATGCTGGAGGAGCATGTTTAATTGTTCCCAAGGTGATAAAAGCAGATTGAGTTGAAATCCTAGGGGTGAGTATTTTCAGGTCGATTTCAAATAGAATCAGCCTTTAGCAGCATAGAATATACTGATGTGTGTAAACCATGTGGTCCCACCAGGCATTTCCTCAGCATTACCAATTCCTCTTCTCTTCCACAGCATTAATGACATGCCAGACTTCCCACCCAGTCAACAGAGCTGTGCTTCCCTTCTGGCCCCTCAACTCTTCTTCCTCCCCCCACTTCTCTCCCCAAAGCTTGAGTGCATCTTAAGGGTATTCCTTTCATAACCAGTGGAGGGAAATGGAAGTCTAAGGATTAGTGCATGGCATTTTGCAATTCTAGGAGCAGAATTTAATCTCATGACATGTTTCATGGGCTTCAGTTCCACGTAAAAAGATGGAATCATACCTGAATGTAATATTTTATTAGGTATAAATACGTATCTGTAATGAAAGTAAAACAACTTCAAATTTAAGCTTCTAATCTGAAAGTTTCCATTAAGAATTTATTGCTATTTTTTCTCCCAAAGTAGAAGTCCAGATGGTGTAATTTTACCCTCAGTTATTGTTTTCTATATCTTCTAGTTTTTCTGTATATTTTCCTTGTACTCTGTATATTACAGCCTCAAGTGTTTCATTTTCAATATGCATCTTAATTTTAGGCTTTCATTTTCTAAAGCTAGTGCTTGCTACAGCCAGCCTTTTGATTTACTAAGAATGTAGTAAAGAGGTGACTACGGAGGATGAAAATGAGGATGCAGTCCAGCTTTCTACAGTGGTATCAAAAGAGTTTATATGGAATGGAACTAGTGCTACTATAGCCTTGTCAGATTGTGTGGATCTAAAGTGAACTAGTGGTTCAGAATTTTTATATATATCACAGAATCAGCTGAGTTGGAAGGGACCCAAAAGGATCGAGTCCAGCTCCCAGCCCTGCACAGGACCCCCAAGAGTCCCACTATGTGCCTTAGAGTATTCAAATGCTTCTTGAACTCTACCAGGCTGGTGCTGTGACACACTCACATTCTTTAGAGCAGGTTTGAGCTTTGGAGGCTTGCAAAAGTTGCTATAAAAAAAGCTCATCAACTTTGTGCTTCTCTTAGCTTCATCACAACACAATACTGTGATTGTTTTTTTCTGATTCGTGGGGAGTTTTTTTGGTCTCAGTATTTTGTAACACTGTGAATAGTTTCATTAATTATTAGTAAAATTCTTGGTTATGCTGTTTAATTGAAATACTTCTGTTAAGACATCCTCACTGTCGTCTCGGCTGCAACTACGTCTGTGTCAACTATTGGCCATGGTTTAGAATTTCCAGGAAGGACACAAAGGTGGGAGAGATCTGGGAACAAGATGTGCTTTTGCAGAATGCTTGACTACATGCTCTGATTTATTATTTAGCTGTGAGCTATGTTCAGTTCAGCAGGGGAGCTTTTCTTCCTGCAGTCCCATTGAGATCTCTGTGTGTCAAGTCACTCTTATGCAGTGACTTGGACATTGTTCCTACTCGTATCCTGCTACTGCTTCAACAGAATGTATTTTCAGTGGCCTCAATGCCTAGAAAAGACTGTTCTACATTTTGTTTCTATGCTCTCTGACATTTAGTATGTTCACACAAACATTAAACTGCCAAAAATGCCAGTAAAAACTGTATACATAGAAATGCACAGCTTAAGAAGTATTGAAGTTAAACTTTTTTTGATCTGCGCTGAGAATCATTACAACATATACATAAAAGTCTGGCTCTGATATTTTCCCGAGCTGTTTTTTTATCTGCAGTTGTAATGGCAGTGATAAAAATGGAGCACTACAGTAAAAGACATTGGAAAACTTTTGTGATCAGCAAATAAATTCCATTGGCAAAGGCTTAGCAACTGCTTAGAAACTGTCTCTAGCTGCTTTCTCAGCCCCATGAGCAGTGTTGTGAGAAAGCATTTCACAGCAACCCACAGCATATTGAAGGTAGGGGACTCAGATAACCTGACAGAGAGGAAGATTACAGATACTTTTCAATTTCTCACGTTTCTCAAAATGAATCCTGATATGGCACCTGTGTCAGTACTTGTGCTCCTGCTGAACCATTGCTATGTCATGGAGTCCAAGTGTGATGTATCTATTGCCTCTGCAATACATTTTTGAGCAGCATGCAAGAAAGTATAAATCCCTGACACAGTACATGCCAGTAACAGGTTCATTTTTACAGCACGGCCCATAAGATATCCTTGAGGTCACTATGTTTTCCCTATCTCTTAAATGTTAAATACAAAATGATAAAAAGGCCTGTTTCATTATTTATTTTGCTTATATTAAGTTTCATAAGAGAAAATTGTGTAGTTTAAGCTAGGAGTCTATGCTAGGCTTCCTCTGTGCCTGTTGGAAAACAGGCTCTGCCACAATGGAGTGGAGGATTCATTTCACTCTTTCAGTCCCTTTGGTGCTATTTCCTCTTTTGCAGCAGAGGAAAACATAAGATCTTTTTAAATTTCTTCACAGCTTGGCTCCTTCTTGCTCATCTACCTTGTGGATTATTTTTTTTAATTCCAGCTGTGACCTGCAACCCTTTTGCACCCCTTAGAAACCCTTATTCTCTTTGAAAAGTGCAAGCTCATATGTTCAAATACAAATACAAATTCTTTCATTTATTTGATGGATTTTCCAAATTTTCAAACATTTGCAACCCAGGATTAGTTTTCTTTTGCATCTTGATAGGTAGTGGGCATCATTCACATCTATATAACGCCCCTATGCTCAGTCGGTTTTCCACAATTATATTTTCCCCTATCAACTGAAAATGAAAGCTGTAAAGTCCTGCCCATCAGAGATAATTCCATCACTGGCAGAACCAAAGGAAGCATTCTCTTGTGTCCTCACCTATTGACTAAGAAAAATGTTGCCAATTACAACAGATTTTTCATCTGTTATAGGTTTAACTTGAATGTGCTTCTTATGTGTAGGTCTGGATCAAGGCATTTTTATGACATCTTTGGACTTCTTGGGAGGTTTTTTGGTATATATTTATAGGAAATCAGCCATTTGAGGTGGATTTAGAAGACTGAAAGAGATAGCTCAATTATCTTCTTTGTAAGCTGCCGAAATCATACAATATGTCATGGAATTGTTTGGGTTGGAAGGGACCTTAAAGATCATCTAGTTCCAAACCTCCTGCCATGGGCAGGGACACATTCCACTAGATGAAGTAACATGGATTTTATTTGGCCATCCCCTACACATTGTTTTCAAGAGATTTTCATGGAAGAGCGTTCACCTGCAGAGTCTAAAAAGAAGGGCCAAAAGGTGTTTAGCAAGATGAAACTGTCACATATGCAAGAAATTACAGAATGGGATTTTTAAAGCACTGAAGACAATTAGACCCTGAGTGTCCTCCTTTTCAGCTGGAGGATGGCATCCAAGCTCTTCTTACATTTGTGTATATATCACCAGGTATTAATCTTCAGAATCACTAATCTTGAAAATCTGACCCAAGATACTTCCCAGGAAGAAGTTGTAGTCACAAAACAGGGAGAGTTTATTCCCATTTTGAAAATAATAATGGTTTTCAGGAATTTGCAGTTGCATTTTAATTAAGTGCATGGAGCTATTGGATGTATTGTAATCCACTGGTACTACCTGTGGCATATGTTACCATTTGAGAGGTAACATATAATACCTGATGAGGATTTTGGTTTTCAATCCCTCCTGAAGCATGCAATCCACCATGTGGATGGTGCGGGGAAGCATCTTGAACAGATGTTCTGGTCTGAAAAGGCAGCAAACGCACACAGAAACACAAACAAGGAGTGTTCAGCAGGGATTTCAGCTATTTGAGCTGGAATGGATGAAAACATACATGGGGCAAACACAGTAACAACTGCTTCATATTGAACAACAACAAAAAGAAAATCTTGTCTGGATCTGCCTGCTTTATAGGAACATAGCTAATAGCAAATTAGGCTCTTTAAATGTACCATGGACAATCTAGCTGTGGCAGGGATGCAGGAAATCAGAGAAGGCTGCACAGCCATACACTAATTGATGTGCACGTCAGGCCCTGGGGACTTGCTCTTGAGGCCATGTTCTGGAAGCTGAAAGATGTATCCATGCTTATTGTGGGTGTTCTCAGATGAAGGTGGTATTTTAGTGAAAAAGAAAAAACAAATCAGTGTGTAAAGGAAAGGCTAAGTAAGTACCAATGAGTTGTAAATGAGTTGACATTTTGATGTTTTTGCCCTTCTCCCTCCCAGTTAGCCAGGCTGTCACCGCTATCTTCCCGTGCAGCCCTGCGAGCTGGACGTGCTGTGCTGTGCACCTGTAGGTTGGTCAGATTGCCCCAAATTACCCTAAGGGACATCATGCCATCTTTTTTTTGGAGAGAGGGGAGGTAGGATTGATCTCCATGTTCAAAATCAGAGCACAGCAAGTATTTCTAGCCATTTTTTCTCCTCGCTATTTTTCTCTCTGTTTATCTTTCTTTTTCTCCTCTGTCTTGGAGGGGTTTTTTCGGTGTTTTTTTTATCCTGTGGTGGCTCTGACAACACTCAAATGGATATTATCCAGCCTGAGGACTGTATTTCCGTCCTACACCATTTGTATTTTTCAGATTGCTCAAAAATAACTTTAGAGAGTGCATATGGGGAAAATTAGCTAATATTGTCATTTGGATGTTTCTCTTTATTTTAGGGAATAGAAAGAGAAATGGCATGTTCCCCTAAATGCACACTTGGATTATATTTTTTTTTGTGTGTCTAGTATGAGCTTATACAATGAGGTATTGTTGAAGAGGAACAATACTTTTCACTCCTGTAAATGATTTCTGTGGTTTGTGAAAGCCCCTAATACTACAAGCTGCTAATTGATTAAAAAAAATACAAAGTTGTTATCCCTGCAGCAATTCATGCTCACTTTTGGCAATCTTATATAAAAGTAAAAACCTTGAATGTTGTTTAATTGAGGCAAGTATCTGGGTTCTGGGAATAAAACAGACCTTTGCAACAACACCAGAGACCTTCAGGTAATTTGTTTACCTTCTGTTCATGGAAGTCAAGGAGCAGCATAATCATTAAAAGGATGAAGTGCATTCAGACAACTGAAACAACAGTAAGATGCTAATTAAAGAAATTACAGAAAAGTGTCATGCAGTGTTCTTTTGTTCTATAGAGGAATTCAACCTGTAGTCTTTTTTTTTTCAAAAGTAAAAGTCACATAAGAGATTTATTTTATTAACATAGGAGTTAAGTAAATAGAGAATCATGTGGCAGAATGGCAGAACACCTAACTCTTACACAACAGTGGTTTTATATATCAATCTCAAATTAAATATAATTAAAATTTGTCTCAGGGGTCTGCAAACTACCAGAAAGGTAGAGAAAATAAGCAGAAGAGAAGCCAGAAACATGGACTGAAAGCGAAGAAGAAACTACAAAAGGAGCTTGGCAGCAGTGGTGGATTTGGGTAGAAACAACAGTTAATTGGTGTGCAAAGAGAGCAAGATGAGACTTGAAATAGGAAAGATCAATCCGAAAAGATGAAAGAAAAAGAAGAAGACACATATAAATTGATTATTTTGTCCATGTTCATAGTTCTCTTGATCTTCCTGTTCTGTCTTTTATAACTGATCAGTAAATGATTCTTTATTAACTTTTGATTGCAGACTTAAAGATTTTATGAATAGCTTTGGGATCTTGAATTTAGAAAGAAAGCAGACTTGTGGCCGTGTACATAAACCTTAGTGAGATGGGCTTAAGATGGGTGAGAACAGACTATAAAGTAATTTCTTTGTGGCAAGGGGAAGGGTTGGTGGTGGTTTACCTGCAGATTAGCAACCAAGGGATTTCTGAAGACTGCGGATCAGAGAATGCAGATCAGCAAACAGTTGAAAATCTGGTATTGAGGAAGTGATGCCTGAAAAAAATGCTTTGCATATCAGAAAGACATGCCATGACGGTTGACTTGACTGATGTAGTCTTCATGGAGGAAGATGGATGATGGATCAGGGAATTATGTGGTTTCTGTTGGCATAGAGTAGATATTCTCTCTATTTTTGTTTCTTGGTTAGAAATTGAGGAATAAACCCAGTTTTATAACCCTGTAGGTTATGGATTTTTTATTTAGTTCTCCCTAATTTGATAAGACTAGAATATAGATCAAAATAAGTATATTCTGAATACACACCAAAACCTTAATCTGTCATGCAGAATAAGTGGCATGGTGGTATTTAGTTGATGGAACAGTAAATCTCATTAACAGTGAGTGAGTCTTTAGCACGTTAATTAGTTTTTGATCCCTTTAACACAGACATCAAACACCCAGCAAGCTCTTTCTTTCAGTAAACATGTTTTGAAGAGGAAGGATATTTTGAAGAGGTAAGAACTGGTAAGAACTGAAAGTTTTATTTGTCATCTACTAGGCAGGACTTTTATAGACTCTTCTCTACTGCAGCTTAGATGAAGTCTGTGGTACCAGAAACCAAAATAATGCTTTAAATCCTGTCTTGGCTTCTCTGGATTTTGTGATTTACTAAAAGCTAGTAACTCATTCAAACCCGAGAAAGTCGCTACTAGAAAAAGCAATAAAATATTAAACATCATAGTTTCTTATTGATTTCTGAAGCGAGGACTGATGTTGTAAGACTTCAGTTGCTACTGAAATGTTACTGTGATTCGGTATTTCATAGGAGTGGGCATACTGGTCCCTCAATGGAGAATGTGTTGTAGGGAAACATAATTACTCCAGCTCATTTCTTGGATTCTTTCATTCTTTTCTTTTTGTTGTTGTTGTTTAGTTTGGGTTTTTTTGTTTGGTTTGGTTTTTGGTTTTTTTTTTCCTGAATTCAGGGAAACAAAAGGTCTTGCTCAGTTCAGAGCTGAAGTTAAAAATCTGTTAGAAAATTTAAAATACAGACACACAGAAATACGTTAGCAGTGTTACAAAGACACAAATCATCAAAGGTTGTTAGTGGAAATTCCTGCAAGGAGTTTATATATATCCTGTTTTAATGTCCATTTAATGCCCACATAGTGAGATTTGTACTTCAGTGTTTTCCTTATGGTTAGCTGAATTATCCTTCTTGGTATGGTCCAGGATTTAAAGTGCATATGCCAATGCACAGCCTCATTTCTGAGGAAGATTGGGACTGTTTGTTTACACTTTCTTCTGAAGAAATTCTGGTTTCTGTTATATAGTTGTCTACTTGTGAGCTAGTAGACTCTGTATACACAGACTTTGAAGCAGTAGAGAGAGAGATCCTTTTTTAGAATATGATACATTTGGTCCAGTTTAGATACTTACCTGTAGAGGAGAAAAAGTCAGGACTGCCTCAAATGTAGATCTGTGGTGAGATGAAAATCACGTTCCCTTTTTGTATCCTCCCTTTACCTGTTCTCTCTTCTACTAGCAGACTGTAAGTCAGGAAGATGGGGAGGTATTGATGGGACACTACTACAGCCCAAAAGTTCAGGAACAAACTCTAGTTTCTGCTCCTTTTCTTTGTCCACATAGAGGAGAGGTTCTAGGAACAATAGATGAGCCAGCAGGTAAGCCTAAATGTCTTTCCATACTAAAACTCCTCATGAGAGTTTATGGGGAAAGGGATGATTTATCAGGCACTGAAAGTCATATTTTATTTTTTTAGGACTATGGGAACTTACCTTGTCTGTTTGGTACTGCTTTTTAATGCAGTGGGTACTGCTTTATCAAGGGTGAAGTATGAGGTGTCAGAGTGGGGGTCTTGGCAAATGAATACTGACAAAAATGTGACTGATTTGTTTAGACTGCTGTGTTGGGCATGTGCTCATGTTGTATCTTCTGAACCTGCTGTGTTGGTTTGGTCCTCATATGCAGTCTGATTAGATGCCATCTGAGGAAATTCCAGGTGGTTTTTTTTTTTTAGGGCAAACCCTATTTTATCATAGGAGCATAGAACCATAGAGTAGTTTAGGTTGGGAGGGACCTTTAAAGGTCATCCAGTCCAAGCCTCTTCAACTCTATCAGGTTGCTCAGAGCCCTGTTCAACCTGACCTTGAATGTCCCAGCCATCCACCACCTGTCTGGACAACTTTTGCTAGTGTTTTACTGCCATCATTGTAAAAGTTTTCTGTCTTATATCTAGTCTAAATCTACTCTCTTTTAGTTTTAGATGGTCACCTCTTTGTCTAATTGCAACATGTCCTTCTATAAACCTTCCCTCTAACTGCTGTTTTTACATGTTTAAGTACTGAAAGATCACAATATGATGTCCCCAGAGTCTTCTCCAGGCTGAACAACCGCAACCCTCTCAGCCTTTCCTCATAGGAGAGGTACTTCAGCCCTCTCATCATTTTTGTGGCCTTCCTCTGGACCCACTCCAACTGGTCCACATCATTCTTATGTTGTGGGCTGCACAGCTGGACACAGTACTCCAGGTGGAGTGTCTCCAGAGGGGAGTAGAGGGGAAGAATCACCTCTCTTGGCTGTTGGCCACGCTGCTTCTACCTTCTTTTATTCTGTCCTAAATAATGCTATCATAGTGTACCGTGGTATGGCTGCAGGGTTCAAAACGTTTTCTGTTGGAGGAAGTAGCTCTTTTTTTGTAGTCTCTAAACCAGTATTTTTGTTCTCAAAGTGAAAGACCTATAAACCTGATGCAATTTATTTCCTGTCATAAGACAGAGTGTGTACTGTTGTGTGTTCCTGGAATTTGTATTGCAATTTTCTATTAATAAAGATGATCCTGATAAATATTAATCTCCTACAGACTTCACCTTTCATCTACAGTTCCCACTGCTGATGGTAAGAACAGCCCAGTGGGTCTGGAGCAGTAAAGGTTCCTACAGTATTATGAGAAAATAGTCAGACTTGCTGTGGACATTTAGCTGTATATTAAAAGAGTGAGTAGAGTAGAATTGATTAAATAAGTGAAATATGTGTAAAGAGCCAGAGTCACAGAAGAGCATTAAATTTCAGTCCTGAGCAAACGTCATTAAATGCTGTGTCTTTATGTGAATCAGCCCTGACGAGATTTTCCCCTTGCTGTCTGTGACTTGTCACTTTGTGCCATTGAGAGTCTTTGTCCTTTCATCAGTTAAACAGACTGAAGTGTCGCCTTTGGAAGATAATTACAGGTTCTCAACAAAAATGGCAGAATTAAACCCTGCTAGATGATACTTGTCTCGCTGGAGAGAGCACAAAAAGCACACACAGGCCATGGTATTCTCTGAACAAGGGCCCCTCCCTGGGATAATGATACAGCTCCATGTAGGAATGATGGATCTGGTTAGGAACGTCATGTGGGATGTGCAGTTTTACCTTATGTGGCTGGCTGTGTGAGCCTTTCCAGGGAACAGCAGGATTGAAAAGGAAATGCTGAACAACAGACAGCCTGTACCAGCTCCTCCTTTTGGGGGGGATCTTTGCATTCCAAAAAACTGATGAAAAGGGATTTGTTGGCTTGGAGATATTCTGGGAAGTATCCAAAATGTTACATTCTCCTCTACTCTTTCAGAAAGCTGCTCTGAGAGATACAAGTCTCTTGCCGGAGGTCCTTTGTAAATTCTCATGTTTAATTAACGTGGTAAGGTTTACATTGCCACTTAATTGGTCTTGCCATTGAGAGATGTCTGCTTGGTGGCTAGAAGGGTGTGTAGTGCTTGTGTCCAAGTACATGACATTGTTAAAGCCTGACTGGTTATTGTTAGTGTGATCACACTGCAGGGATACGGTTACTGAACCAAATCTTCAGCTGACGAATATCAGGATAAGTTCAAATGAAATTAATGGAACTTTCTGGACTTGACCCATAATTTGCAGGGGATATTGGAGTCCATGTGTAGAGGACTTACTGCTTTCAAAGTTTCATGGAAGTCTTTCTGTATTTATTATTATTACATCAGAAATTAGATCCTCAAATCAAAAAAGCTGCAAATACTCAATTTTTGAATTGAAGAGAAATTTTTTTTCTGTTTTCCATATTTCTTACAATGTTCTGAGTAGAAGATACAGAATAGTGTTGAAAACCTGTTGTTGCCACAAATGCAGAGAGGTAGAAAAATTGTCAATCTGCAAGTGCATAACTTTCATTCTGTAAAATTCTCATTAGAATTGAGCATTTGTCTACAGATTAATATATATCAACCATTTACCTACTCTGTTTGCTTTCAGAAAGCATACATGAATTTAATATTAAAGAGGAATGAATCAGTACAGAAATCAGAAATTGTGAGTATACAAATAAAGAATTTGAGAATCAATGATTAGCTTTTTTTTTTTTTTCCCCCAAAGAATCTGTTACAATGCAGGAAGGACAAGGAAAAAACAACCTGAGAAATGAAATCGAAAGAATCACTGCCAGGATGAGTTGGTTGCACATTTCTGATATGAATGCTGGCAAAGGACTTTTCAGTTCTGGAGAAGCAGACGAGAAGTTCCCTTCTTGTGAATATGTCAGATGGCAGCAAATTCAAAAGCAATCTTATTAGTTCGACAAGTTGTCAATTTTCACAGATTCTCTCTTCAGGCAGGGAGCATTGATGGGTTTTGTGTGTGGAAGACAGATGTTATATTTACAGTCTGTACACAAGATAATAAAATTTCCCTGTCTTGCCAACCTGTGTTCAAGCAAACCCAAAGAGAGATAATAATGTGTTGCTGCTGGTTCTTTTGTACCAAATGTGGGAAGACACAAGAAAAGGGAAGCTAATAATAGTTGCAAAGGCCTTTGTGCTATATATCTATGTTTGTGCTATAGAAACTTTGGCTTCTCTGGTTTATTTTGTGCTATCATTTATCTCACTAATTTGAAGGAAGTGTGATAAAAATATTCATTATGGACAACTATAGGGGAGTATGTGTCAGGAGAAGAAGACTGGGCCACAAGAACAATCTCTACCCTAATCTTCTCATGAATTGATTAGCAAGGTTTTTCAGCTGACAAGATGTCAGGTCAACCAAAATAAAAAAAGTGCATATGATGAGAGGAGGGGAGAGAACAGGCAGCATTTAGAGCCAGACAGTGCAAATTGGTTTGAAATGGCAGTGGAATATTTGTATTCAGTAAAGAATCAATGCCATTGCAGATCCGTACCTAATGCTAGCTCAACGCGACCCTTGAATCTTATTATATTAGAATATTTTTGGTTGAATCCATATCTGATCCTCCAGCATTAGGATCTATTTCTCTAGATTTATGTTTTAGTTGGAGTCGAAACAACAGGGAATACATGGTCCTGGCTCTCATCTGGATGCGCGCTGCAGCTCCCAAGAGCAGCTGTTTTGCAAGATGCTCATCTCAGGTTTTTAAAACTTTGGTGAAAAAAGATGTGATTGTGTGCAGTAATTGTTGTTTGGGGCTGAAATGTTAACATTAAATGAGTTCTTAAATTAGGAAAAAGTTTAAGATTCCTCAGTTCAGTACTACTTTAAGCTTCCTGTCAAAAAAAGAGGAATAGGCACCAAAGAACTGTTCCAAGCAATGTGAAAAAAACCTTTCAGAATTGAAGAATAAAATTAATTGGAAATCACTGGACATATGAGAGGTCATCTGATATTTATTCAGGCTTTCACATTTCTTGACTCTTGTGTACCTTCCCTAGACTTCAGACCATCATGTCAACTCAAGGACACAGGAGGTAGATAAAAAAAAAATATTATTGAAAAGTTGCAGACGCAATGCTCTGCTACTGGAATTCCTATGAGGCTGGAGGAATCCAACAAAAGGAAAAATAGAAGCCAAATCTATAGGGTTTTTTTCATCACAGCAGAAGAATGAAAAAAAATGAAAGGAGAAAGAAGTCTCCAACACTATATTATCAAAGATCTTCACAATACATTAACACATGGCACTGTGCCTCTGAACTTTTGAGGACATTCTGTGGTAAATTTCTCAACACTACTTAAATCTTGTGCGTCAAAAGCAATTTGAGAACCTTAAGTTTGTCGACTTGCTATGTGACTTCAGTCTTGGTAGCGAAAAAATGTGATGCAGAGTTTCTGCAAACCTTACTCTGTCTTGAAAAAATTTGTATTTAATAAAATCACACTAAAAAGTCACTCTTTTGCCATATTGATTAACTCAATCTTCTTTTATAATTTAAAAAAAAAAATCAGTTCCATAGATAGATTTAGATAAAATATGCACCCTAAAATTTCTGTTGCTGAGTAAAATTGTGCTGTCTCATATGCAAAGCATTCATTGGGAAAGATTAGATCCTGTGGCCTTTCCTACAGGCATGGTTTTAATAGTCAAAATAAATTCTTTCTCTCTGATTAACTTACTTAGAAATTCCGACTGATCAATTAGGAGTTTAGGAAGATGTAATTTAGCAGTCAGCAGTAGCTCTTAATTAATTCTGCATCAGTGTCTGTCGATTTAGATTACTAACAAAATGTAAAAATTGTTTCTCAATATCTGCGTTGACACATTAATTATGTGTTGGCTTTTTTTGGTTTTTTTGTTTGTTTGTTTTGAGCTTTTTTTGAAAGCTATTGATTCATTGATCATGACCGCAACAGCATTTAAGGTGAACAAACAAATCCTGACTTCAAGCATCAGCTTCCATCTCTGTCTTGCCATATAATTTTTTTCTTTATGGCAGGCACTCTCTTAAACCAGTTCTCTTGGTTCTCTGGAAATCACTCACAGATATCACTCTCCAAGTCAGCTACTTTACTTCACACAAATCGTTCCTCACAGCAGATTAGTGAAACTTGTGAATCTTGAACTCTCCTTAGGGCTCTGTAGGGAAATATGTTACTTTAGGTAGAATATCTTTTGCCTAATTACCACCAGATATAATTGGCACTTACCTTGCTCTGCTTGTCCTTATTTATTTTTTCTTTCTCCCCCTTAACCTGCTGCCTCATTATATTTCTGTCTCCCAGCACAGAAAATCCTGCCTTTCTCTTTTATGCTGCTTATCCTAGCCTGCGTCCTCACAGTCAGAAGGAATCTCCAGAGGTTTCCCTCCATCTGCCTCCATCAACAGTTCCAAACCTTCCGTCTGGCTTATCTTCTTATCTTTTCCCTTTTTTACCTAGACTTCTGTTCCCCTATTTCTTCTCCTAGAGATTTCCATCCTTTGTACTCACAGAGTCTGAATCATTACTCCCATGGCACTGTTGCCCCTTCAGTCCTACTTTTTTCCTCTGTGCTACTCCCAGGTGGCAGCTCAAGAGTGAGAATGCTGCGTATTTCTCTAAATGCTGCTTTGAAATATAGACCTCATTGGCTCCTTTCCCTGGGGGTGAATAATTCATAGATTAAATATTTCTGCCATATGCCAGCATGTCTATGTTGCAGTGACTATCAAATGATAGAAATCTTAGCAGGAAGGGACCTCTGGAAGTCATCTAATCCAGTCCCTGCTCAAAGCAGGACTGTTGCCAGTACTACAAAAAGATCAGCCATGTCTCAAAAGCCTCCAAGGATGGAGATCAGTAGCTGCTTTGAGTGCCTAGATTCAGAGCTGCACTACTCTCTTAATGACCTGCTTCCCCCTAATGTTTATCTTGAATTTACCAAGGTGCAGTTTGTGTTTACTGGCCCCTGCTTTATTGTCTGCCAACACAGCAAATGGCTGTAGGATTTTACTAAACCACTCCTTAGCCTCTCCTTTGCTGGGCTGAAAAACCTCACTCTCTCCTTCTAGGTCAAGAGGGTGGTTGTAGTCAGGTGGGGGTTGGTCTCTTTCTCCAGGCAACCACTGACAGAGGACACAACCACTGAGAGGACACAGTCTTAAGCTGCGCCAAGGGAAATATAGGTTGGATATTAGGAAAAAAATTTCACGGAAAGATTGGTGAAGTACTGGAATTGTCTGCCTGGGGAGGTGGTGGAATCACCATCCCTGGATGTGTTTAAAGGAAGATTGGATGTGGCACTTGGTGCCATGGTTTAGTTGAGGTGTTGGGGCATGGGTTGGACTCGATGATCTTAGAGGTCTCTTCTGACCTGGTGATTCTGTGATTCTATCATGTGCTCTGGGCCTGTGACCATCCTGGTAGCCCTCTTCTGAACCCTTTCAAATCCTGTTTGGACTGGGAAGTGTGCAAGGTTGACACAGTATTTCAGATGCTACCTCACTTTTGCTGAGCAAAGGAGAATAAAAGCTTCCTTATGTCTACTGTCCACATTGTTCCTGGTGCAGTCAACAGCCAGGCTGCTTTCCATGCAGTGAGAGCCAAGTGCTGGTGTGTTTTTGGTGTGTCCTCTTCCCTAAGTTCTTTCTTGCAGGGGGCTCATAGCCAGTAACTTCCCACCTGGTCCTGCTGCACAGGATCATCCCATTACAGGTGCAGACCTTTGACCTCCTTGTTGATCCAGAGGAAGTTTCTGTTGATTCAGCTCTCAAGTCTCTTTCCTTTGAAGCTCTGTCATTCGGCATGTCAGCCATTCTGCCAAATTTGGTGCCACCTTTGGATTTGCTGAGGATGTATTCAGTCTCATCATCCAATCTCTCAGTGAAGGTATTGAACGACATTGGGCTCACTATTGACCGCTTATGTGCCCTGCTTGTTACCAGCCATCAGTTAGACGGCAAGCACTGATTCTTGCCTTTCAGCATGGCAGCCCCTCTTTTTACTGCCCAGCAATACAATATAACCATGCTTCTCTTCTTCATGCTCATTTTTTGTTTTTAGGAAGGAAAAAGTTCAAAATCCCCATGGAAAAGGGAAGGCCAAAGTTTTGAAGAGAAGCTGGGAGAGACAGAAAGCAGAGTCCCAAATCTTGTCTTTCAACCTATAATAAGAAGAACAAAGAGGGGACAATTTTTTTCCCCCAAGGAGCTTGTAACTACAAGGTTTTGTTGTTTTGTTGATTTTTTTATTGATCTAGAGACATTTTTCAAGGTAGCATGGGCTTCATTTCCACAGCAGATCAAGCTGTTATTAACCCAAAGCACTGTAAAAATCCTGCTCAGTATAAATTGTTTTTTGACAGAATAATAAAGTAAATAAAACCCTCAAAGGGTTTTCAGTAGATATCTGGGAATTCATAGATAATTGAATATGAATTATTTGGTCTTCTTCATTCATGACCACTAATTCATAGTTTTTGGTTATTTCAGTGAGTCAAGTAGCAAACTTTGTAAGAAAAGGACTCTATCTTCTTTCCCTGTCCCTGGAAAAGCAGACTACACTAGTGTTAATTTTTTTATCCCTGCATCCAAATGATTCTTCACTTTTGGTTTCAGTTCCTAAGCTTTAGATTCCAAAACCTCTCTCTTGTGCATTCATCAAGAATATACTTTTCTTGTTCTCAGTCCACCTTTTTTTCTTGTAATTAACAAAACTTTCAGTCCTTGCCTTTTTTCCTAGGATGCATGTGTTGTGAATTGTTTAATGCCTTTTAACTCCTTTTAAGAAGTTGAGTCATTCATTATGCCACATTCATCAGGTGTAAAGGGATTGTGCTGCTACGAGAGGCTGCTCATTCTGGAGAGCATATTAGGTCAAATTCTGTGATTTTTTGTTTCTCTCTCATGAAGGGTTTGATGGGAAGAGAATTATTCTTGTTTCATAGTGGTCTATGATCTCACAGGGTTGTGATCTGACAATCTTCCACAGAGAAGGTGAGTTGTATTCTTTGGAACCACTGTATTTCTAGGACCTCATTGCATGGGATAATATCTCACACTTAAAATAAAGCCACAGTAATACGGTAGAATGGGATCCTCTTGCTAATGTAGTGTCAATCAATTTTGCTAAGCTTCAGTGCTTGTTTACTCTTCCAGTTGTAAGCTAATACCCAGCATATTTCGTTACTTGAATTATTGATAAAGCATTTTGTTCCATTTAGAAATGCAAAGCCAGTTTTCAATTGCAAAGGTAAGAGAATACCTCGTGCTCATTCAATGTATTTCTGTGACAGTGTAGTTAGGAACTTAATCACAAAATACAATTGCTTTTACTTCAGCTTTGCAAAAAATTATTAATGAATGAGATCATTAAATATTAAGTTAACGGAAGCTTTTATTTTGCACCTTACTCAAAAGTTTTTCTGTCCACAGTTTATGACAGCTAGCCATGCTGCAGAAGGACCAGTTACAGTTTTCAAGATGAAAAGTATAGCATCTCATAAACTCTACATTGTAAATTCAGCCCACTAATCCTTTTTGTTTCAGTACAGAATTGAATTTATCATTGCTGCCAAAAAGCAAATAAGAATAAATTTTATTTTAGATTTCACCCTGAAAAGGCAGAACTCACTGGTTTTGAGTCTAAATCAGACCTTTATGATGGCATGGTCCCAGCCCAGCTCATAGCAGAAGCTTTAGGATCTCCCTTAATGTTTTTCAAATGAAGTTCACAGCCAGAGGCCAGGAGTATCCTGTAGAGTATGTCCCAGCTGCAGGCTATGCTTCAGAATTATGCCAAAAGAATAAACATGAGTCTCAAGCTAGAGCTCCTGGAACTGAATTAAAGTGAATGAGAAATAAAGAAACTGAATTTGTTTTTACGTATAATTCAAACGTAATTACTACAGCTATTTTACAGGAAATACTTTTAGTAAAATAATTTTCAAATTTGGCACTTTTTCATATGTGTTCTGTGCTTTCTTCAGAATATGTCTATTTGTCATTTCCAGGTTAAATGGGGACTATGTGAGTTCATGAGAATAAGGTCTTGTGAAGTGTTTGTTTACTGATGCAATAGATTGAGGAAAAGAGAAGGATGGTAGAAATCTGTAAAAATTACATTCTATTTCTAAAATACATTGAGACCCTTAATCTTGTAGGTGAACTTGGGAATCTGTTCATGCAGATCTTTCAAGTACATTCTCTTCCAGTGAATAAAGTGGCAAGGACAATGTGCTGTGTGTCAGGACTTTGTCCTGCGCAGCGCTGCAGCTGTCGAGCCACTCCTGATGCCAGAGACAGCAGTAGAAGGATTCATTTGCTGGGGGATTAATGTTCCCAGACTGTTGTTGTGAGGAAAGTGACCGGGCTGCCCAGTGAAGATGGTGAGAGCAGAAAGGAGGAGACAGTTTTATGAGGCTTCTGGTCACTGTATGAGATCTGAAATGTCAGAAAACATGAAGGCCATCCTAGCAGGTGAAGGCAGGCAGCCGTGCACTTGGCTTACTCATCCCTTCTTGTAGCCTGAGCTGCTTAGACACCAATTAGATAATGGAGGAAAAGGAAACTTATTTTTCTTCTAAGTGCTAAAGCCTGGTGAACTTGTCAGAAAGGGCTCTGACTGATGGCACAGGATTCACCCAGAAGGGAAATGTGGTTGTGGGTTTCAGATGGAGGCATTCATTTATTTACTTGTTTTAGAAAATGTGTTTACAATTCCAAATGTATTTTTTTGGCTTAGGTACATGAAAAGTTGTAAAAAATTATTTTCTTCCCACTAAATTATAATAGCTTCTTAGTGAGTACACATAATTTTGTGCTTTTTTCTTTAGTTTGAATGTTTACCTAAAAACAGAGTTGATGCACCAAATACTTAGCAGCTATCCCTGTGTCAAACTGTGCTGGAACTTTCCAGAACTCACAGGCAAGAACCTGTGAACAGAGTTTGCAGAGGTGAAATCCCTCTGAAATGTGGGCCCTGCAAGAACGTGGTACGAACCCCCCTCTGAGGCCCATAGCTCAGAAACAGCTCTGCTACTTCCACAAAACTCCCTTCTTATGTATTGATCTAATTAATTTGTACACATTTTGTTATGTGTTGCCCTCATAATCACCTTGCCACTATACATATAATACTCAGTATTAGATGGGGACTGAAATGTCTGATCTTTGTGTTGTGTCTGTGTTGTTCCCTGCTTGTGGGGACATTATTGTTTCAGGAGGTTCAGGAAACTCAAATAATCATTTACAGAGGGTTCTTGTTTAAATGTCTTTGTTTCAGCTTTTGCATATTTTACATTAAAAAGCCATTAGAATAATTGTAAACCATCTACCTAATTCTGCCTTTTCTCTGTGATTTTGATATATTTTATCTTACTTTCATATTTCCATATGCTTGTTAGCAAAATGCTCAATTATTTTTTTGAGGCAAACATAGGTAAATACTGACATCAATTAAAATGTTTGCATAACTGTGAGATATAATCTGAGTTACATTTTTGCCTTTTAGCTTTTTTGAAACCAGGAATCCTTGATTAGGGGTAGCAGTAGCCAGCTGGGTTTGTGGCAGGTGATTTCTTGGCTTGCTGTGGTTTTCAGTGTCATTCTGTGGTGGGTAAACCCAGGGAGACTGAGGAGGTTATCACCAGAAATCTATGCGTACTCACTAGTGGGAGGAATATACTGTTTCCCAGGCTTATGTTTTATGGGGGTAATTGCCTTAAAAGACTCACAAAGTAAATGATAACAATAATAAAAAAATAAAAAAGCCATGTTAACCATGCCTACTTTAATTCTCTCAGGATAGATGTTAAGCATAATGGAACTTACCCACTTTAAAAGTACCCTGGAGTCAAGTTTTCTTTCCATGTCTGTGTAAACAAACTCTAGATCTGTCTTTACAATTTTGGTTTCACCTTAGCTCCAAATGTAAACGAGATTTTTTGGGAGAGAGAGAGGACTTGATTTTGATACATGCCTACAGGGTGCTGCACTCTCCCTCACCATCTGAAAAGTTAAAAATTTGAAGTTTTTGCCATTTAAAGCTGGTATTTTCTGAACAGATGGTGAGACTTCAGCCCTGGGTAACCCTGACCCATGTGAAAAATCAAAAATTCAAATGCTGGATCTGAAGCTTGCTGGGAAAGTTCACATACACAAAGGAGGATACTCATGGAGTTTACCATATTCCCCTTATATGACTTAGACAAGAGCCTTGGGCATTCTCATGTTTTAATAATGAGATGAGAGGAACTTTTTCAGGAACATGATCTTCCAGCCACCTGGTATTTATATTCTGGTTTAACCACTGAGCTTTCTATCAAGCTCTTCCAGAGTGCAAAGTTTATATTTACTTGTACGACAATAAAGGATTAATGTTTGTAATGAACTTTCAGGACTGACTCACTGAGCCAGCTCACAAAAACACAGAGAGTTTATCTGACAGGCATTTATTGGAAAAAGAACCAACTACTTTGTCAAGTCAAATCTACAAATTTACATTAAAAAGCATCTATTCTCCTCCATGAGGATTTTTTTGGTGCATTTTGTTGGTGTTTTGTTGTTTTGTTTGGTGGGTTTTTTGGTTTGGCTTCAGGTTTTTTTTTAATTTTGTTGGGTTTTGGTTTTTTTTTTGTTTGTTTGTTTGTTTGTTTTAATCAAGAGAAATTGAGGGATTGAAGATTTGAAGTAATGCAAAACATACTAGGTCCTTTGCTGTTCAGAACAGATCTGTCTCTTAGCAATAAAAGCAATCTTTTTTAGAAACTACCATACAGTGGAAGAACAAGATTAGAAAAATGAGCTTCCTCCAGTGGCATTCAGTTCTGTTTGAAACTTAGAAGTAAGAAGGTATGGGCTTTTTTTGTAAGGGGAGGGTTTTCCAAGTCTTATGACAACATGAAATTTGTGCAATCTTGGAATTACACCTATTCATTGGTTTGGGGTATTACCAGTGCATAAAACATGCAAAACACTAATTGAGCTTGTGGGAATGCTCTCGTTTTTAGTTAATTCTTCAAAAATGCAGCATTGACTGGTTAGGAGTATTTAGTATGTGTGTCTGTGAAGAATCTTGCCCAGGAAAAAACATCTGACACACACGGTATTTATAGCCATGGCTTTAACATAGTCCATGGAATTTTTAAAATAAATATTTATAATTTTACAGCTTTTTTCTTTCTGTGGCTTTCACTTGGGTCCTGGACTTGAAAAGAATCAAGTGTGCTTTATGCTAATTTTATGCCTATGAACAGTCCTAACAAATTCTATGTGAAACTGTAATAACATACCAGAAAATGGAAGCATGAGCTTTTGTTGGATGGGGACCTGTGTGAGAAAATGGAACAACGGCCCCATGTTTAGAGCTTAAGTCTCAGACGTAAGGAATGCTGGTTGGAGATTTTGCTTTGCTGCAGATTTCTTGTGTGGCTTCAATCCATCTATTTTCAGGATTGTCTAAGTAGCTGTTTCTCTAAATTAGTAACAAGTCCCTCTTCAGAAGAGAGGTAGGTATTTCTAGGTATTTTTGTAGAGGAAACATGGATAACTCGTTCAGGCAAGATATCTAATATTTTAGTAGGTGGAGTTAGATACCTCATCATGATACCTTCTGTCTGGCCTTAGAATACATCCTCTCTGTCACATTCCTTATTTTCTGAAGTGTTCACAGGTGAGATGCTGGGACAACCTGTGTGGTGCACATGTAACTCCAATGCACTGAGTTTTGTCTGGCTTCTCCTCACTAATGCCATGGGATGCAGCAGGATAGTGTTGCTCGCACAGAAATCCCAGGAAGATGTGATTTGAAGGTTGATCTCATGCTGACTTTCTAGTCTTAAAGATGTTTCTGGGACAAGCCATGTCAAGTGTATCCAGAAATTTTATTTCTGTATTAATAGAATTTACTCTGAAGAGTAAATACTCTTCTGTGTTACTTTGCGAAGATTTGGTGAAGAGTAGGGATTCAGCATGGTCACATGGGGCATACCTTGCCTGGGCATGGGTGCATGATGTGACACTCCTAACCTGTGTATCCTGTTCCCTTTCCTAGGAGTCTGCAGGTGATGAAATGACAACATAGGTGTAAACCTGGCTCCAGGACAGGTTGGGACATGGACCAAAGCATTTTTAAATGTTCCTTGTCAGCATCTTAGCTACAGCTTCAATTACTATGATGATAGGCCATATGTATCACAAGATTCAGCAAGACTAAAGATGACCAACCCGTATATTTTTCTAGCTTGTATTTATTATTACAGTGTTTGGATGTAAAAAAAATGGAGAAGTCAAAATATGTGGTCTGAGATGAAGTGTGTTTCCTAAATAAAATGCGCTGCCTTCTATAATACAGGCCATTCCCATGACCTTCTGATTACTAAGTAATTAATAAAATTGCAGCAACTTATCATTATCTTCTATATAACACCATTGCAGCAACTTTGACACAATGAGCTTTGGCCTGTGCAACAGTGTTGGCTGAATTCTCTAACCTGAATTCTAAAATTAGAATCGTGGAAGTCCACAAGCTCTGTGTATGGTAGCAATGTACAATACTGTTTTCAGGAAGGAACCAAGACAAACTAAATAGCTGCCATTCAAAGTAAATCTTGGTGATTTTGGACAAAAACCATGGTGAGTTTGGATTGCTAGTTATTTTTTTGAGGAATTTTTAGAAAAATGCATTAATATGCACAATATAAATCCAACCCCACAGGTCACAGAGAGTTTGCAATTTGTAAGTGTTTTAGGAACAGTTGTTAAAGATGGGAGAGGAGGAGGGGTAGGAAGTGTCAGTAGGAGAAATAGTGCTATAGTGCTAATGAGCAGATGCTCTGCTGTGTATTGAGAGACCTCCTTGCAATTAAAAAATAGTTGTAGGTAGGAGGAGATCATTCAGCTGTCTGTGTGCTGTCAGTTGTACCTTGACCAGATTTTTGTACGTCAAATGCATTTTGATTGAAGCAAGAAAAGAGTTTTAGCAGCAATGTTTTCTGCAGTGAACAAGTGAGACCGGGGTGCAAAGGGAACTTCAGAACTTCTCTGTGAGGACAAGGCAGGCATCATTCATGTGCTGCTACTGGTTTCCTTCCAAAGTCCTGGCTCATCTGTGCCTAGGGAAAGATGAATGTTCCCTGAAGGGGGGCAGAGGGGCAATTCCTCTTCAGACAGTGAGTTGTAGGGGAAAACAGAGTAGCCAATATTGGATTTCCTAGTCCCTATCAAGGAGTTCAGAGAGGAGAAATAAGGAGAAAGAATCAACAGTAGAGGTTCTTCTGCGACTGGTTTACTTCCTTCCTTGTGGTCAGGGCAATGTGCAAGGGCAGGGGGCTGGACCCACCAGCATAGGAAGGGTCAGCATGCTCAATTCACCCAGAGCAGGAGCATGGCTCAAGCATGTGTGTAGCTTTTGGAACAGGGAAGGTGAGTAGAAAAGAAGCAGATTCCAGAATTATTGTCTTAAACTCCCAATTTTGTATGTAATCCCATCATGTTTATTAGAAAATCACTTCAAGGTTTAGGCAGGAGGTGCATTTTGTAGGGACAGAGTAAGAGTAGCTCAGTTGCTGCAGGCATTGTTTGATCCAACATGCACACTTATCCCCTCCCTTTTGCTTACCTTTCTACATTTCTTTTTTCTTCTCCAGGTTAGGGGGCTTATAGCATAATTAGAAATTGAATTATTTATGAGGACTCATTAAAATGCGTGGCTTGCAGATTAATCAAAGACAGGAGACATATTATATGAAACTGCCTTTTCCTCTGCTGCTTTCACTCATAGTGGCTGCAGGGAAGCCTATAAAAACCATCCCTAGTTCTGTAACAAAAAACTGAATGCTCTGCAATATTACCTCTATGTGTGTAAATATCTATATGAGTGTTGGGGGAAATTTGAAAATATGTGGGAGATTAGCCAAGAAAAGGGTATTTTGAGGAGACAAAGGGAAGGGATAGGTCATGACTCATCATGCAGCTTTGGAAACCGGAAAATGTAATTTCTCTGCCAACCGGAGGAGTTTATAAGCCTAATGAAATTTAAAATCAGTGGGAGCTCATTGAATAGCAGTAAGACATATAGTATCCTACTTATGAAGATTATGGCTAAAAATAACATAGGAGGCCTTTATTTATATCCTGCTGTAATGCTAAGGGCATATCTCTGAGTAGGTAAGAACTATCCCTCTAATAAATGCGATTCAAGACAAACCAAGTTGAGTCTTTTAACTGCCCTCCTATTTTTGTCTTTATAAAACTTACTTATCTGAAGGTGTTCTGAGAAGTACATATTGATGTCATTGAAACAGTCTGTTTAATGCTGGCTTCTTGCTTGTTTCCGGGTGCACTTTGGCTGTTGCTGCTAGTCCTGTCAAAGCTTGTTCTTTAAAGTGTGAGAAATCATGAGTTTTTTGCCATGATGGCTGGTGAATTCAGGTCATCTAAATTAGTGAAGCTAAGTGGTCCCTATCTATTATTAGAAGTGCTCGTGGCCTTAGTTGTAGCTTTATTGGATTTGGGTATAGGGTGAAAGGATAAAAAGGGAGCAAGAATTAAGTTTTTCTTTTAATTTACGGAGTAAACAGTTTTCCATACCTTTTTCTTTTGTGCATTTTCATACACTGAGCCTGTTAAGGGAGGGTTAATAATAATAATAATAGTAATAATAATAATAATAATAATAATCACAAATGTACTTATAAAGGAGCATAGGGAGGAGCTGGAGTCCTTTCCATAAGGTTCTCCCTCTTGTTCAGATTGTACATAGTAAGTTTGGTCATCCTGGCAAATAATTACAGTCCATCCCCTATGGAACCAAGTACACCTGCTAGCTTGGTGTTTGAAGTCAGCATGAAAATGGACCTATCATCTAGAATATATCATCTAGAAGAGATGTAATTCAATGAATACCTTGCTCCAGTGCTTGTAGTTCAGGCTTCCTTCACTCCTCTTTGAATGTGCATGGATCCATATGCACATATAGGCTGGCCAGAAGTTACAGAACTGCTCCTGTTTCTTTAATCAGTTTTTAAATTCCTCATTGAGCCATGACTGGTACAAGCTGTAAACCTCTAAACCTCTATCCATTTCAAATGTACTTTTGTTGCTATACTGGCAGAAGTGTATGAATGTACATGAAGAAACTCCAGCATGGGGCTTTAAGCCCGTGCTAGCTGAGAGGTCATATTATTTCATACCATAAGAATAGAGACACATGATCACATTAATATGAATTGTTTGAATTCAAGATTATGATGCACAAGTAAAATAATTTCTGATGGTCTTTTCTCGCATTCTCATGGTTTACAATGAATTACAGTGAACATTCCCATGGTAATTAATGTTTTAGTCTATATTAACGAATAATTGCCACAGTGAACTAAAATGTCACTTCCTGCTCAGGTGGTGTAGTACTCATTTTCATCAGTAAGATGTTCTTATAGTATTCACAAGCTGTGAATCAGCTAATCAACATTTTCAAGAAAGTCTTGTGCTTTGGAGTGTTTATGATCTTTGGGCATCTCACATGCAGCAGTATTAAGCAACTTGATTTTCAAGAAGAGTTGAAGAATCCTATTGACAGGCACATACCTGCACAAGGTGTACCACTTTGGTTATCCCTAAACTAGAGTTCTGTGAATAACCACTTTAAAATACTAAAACTAAATAAACTAACTAGAGCCTCTTCTATTTATATGTTATTTAGCTAGCACCAGCTCAGACCACAGTCATCTGTGGGTCATTCTGGGGTCACTAATATCCATGTAATGTATTAATGTTGTATAAACATAATAGTGTTATTTCTATCTGTAAAGATAATGGGCCACATTACAAGTGTGCAGGGTATTTGTTTTGCACCTTTCTTGATAGTTTTTTTCCCCAACATTTTACATTTATGTTCTTGAAATGGCATACTATATGCTACTTTTTTCAAGAAAAAGCTAGTTAAAAAAACCCCTGTAGTCCCTGTTTTTAGTTTAATAGTGAGAAAAGGTGAAAAGGAGTTGTTACAGTAGGAAAAGGTATGAGGAAAAAGAAGGGAAAAAAGTACAAGGAAATCCAGTAGGATATTCTAAGAATTGGTTGGTAATTTGGGGGTGGCTGCTAAAGGTGTTTTGGAGTTTTTTTGAACAAAAATTCATATATATATTTGTCATGTCTTTATTCTAGTACCCTTCTGTTTTTGGTACTGAGCTGTGTAAAATACCTTGTCCAAACTGGCAAGCCTTTAAATATGTCACTCTTGCAAAGAGTGACATATTTAAAGCAAAGTAATAAACTTATACATGTTTAAAAAGGCTTTCTAGCTTTTGTTTACAAGCTAGTTCATCCTCTCCAGGCTTTGTGCCAGAACTGTGCCAGTAACAAGTGGATGACTGGTAGTGGATATTAGGAAGGATGCTTAGCGCTGCTTAATGGGATGCAATCCCTGTAGTCCTCAGGGACAGCCCCAGCATGAATTGCATTGCTCTTTCAGTTTGGAATATGGCCTACAATGTCTTTTACCATATCTCCTCCTAGTTATGTGCTGGTTTTCCATGTGAGACAAAACCAACTGCTTCTTTGCCCTGTGTTTCATGCTCAGAATCATTTTTTTGAATAGGGAGCTTAGGGGTTTACAAATGAAAAGGCACTTACTGAATATGAAGCAAGAAGACTTTGTTACTTTACTGCTTTGTAAATGGAAGGACTTGAACATCTCTGGTACTTATTCCTGTTTTTCTGGTCTAGCAATAGTATATAATTCATGAATTCTTGTCCTCATTACGGATAATCCCAACACGTCTGTGTTCTGCTCTTATATTTTTAAATTATTCCTACAATCTGTCAAATTCATTTAGGTACATCCCACATTTGCTTTTATTTATCTGCAAAGTGCAGCCTCTTTATTCATTACAGTTTGTCTGCCAGCATGGATGGAAACCATCCCAAGACGTATATGAATTTAAATGGCAACAGAATGACTGTCACTAGATATGTGTTTTTAGTGTCAAGGCTATGGTAATGTATATCATTAGTTGTTAAACATAGTCTGCTGTCGGCTCGGTGCCAGAGCGCTCTTATGTGCAGTGCCAAGCCTTGCTGGGAACCTACCATGTTCTCTAGTTCAGTTGCATATTTTCTCAGTTGTAGCTGCAGAAAAGAGACACCAAATGTAGTGACACAAAATAACTTATGAACCATGGAAGTGCTGTATTCCATTGTGACATTGAAACCAGTCTCATTTTGGGCTGCTTTGTTTTTGTTTTCCTTTTGTCCTCATTCGTCCTTAATCACCCATCCTCAGCGAGTAAATGGGAGTAAAATCATCCCTGAGTGTTTTTCTCAGGTCCTTGCTGACTGTGAATGTCTGTGATGGTGGCTTCTTGACAGTTACTTTCCACAGTCGCAGGAGGAATATGCTATGGGAATACAGGGTGGGGAGGACAGTTATGCCTCAGGTAGGTATCTCTTGATGTGGGGTACTTCCTATGAGATGAGGAGATAGCAAAGTTTCTGTCACCTTGCTCTGTGTTGCTTGTCCACCTTGCTGCTCCATCCAGCTCTGACAAATGTACAGGATAAGGGACACATTGAATACTCTTCCCACCTTTGCTGCAGAGGATGGCTAAGCAAATGCAAAGAAAAGCCATTTAATGAAAAGTGTTGTCATAATTTGTTCCCTTAATGGTGGAACTTAAGAAACAGGACTAAACAGTCATTCATTTCCAGTTTTCTTCCCATTTTGGGGGACATCTCCATCTCTTACTATAGGTGAGGTTACAACCTGGCTCTTTCTAGTCTACCAGTGCTGCTTACCCTGAAGTAGAAGACTTTGAAAGGAAAATTTGAATATTGTTTCCACATGTGAACATGTAGTGATGCATGTAGTGACAGCTTGCAGTACCATAATGCCATTTGGTTTTTGATGTTGGAGTATTCAGTCACTCTTGAAACTAAAACTTGTGTGCATGTATATATATGTGTATGTGTTTGTATATATATATTTATATAAATATATATATTTGTGTTCACGCATGCACACACATTTATTTATGGCTGCTATGAAACCAAATTAAACAAAATGAACCAGAAAGTAATCTAAAATTAATCTGAAGCACATTACATGCAGGCAGAGTTGAGACAGCTTGGTCTGTTCAGCCTCAGTAAAACAAAGTAATAGGGGATGTTATATACACTAAATATGCTATTCTCTCTGATTTTCATTATTCTGTTTCATGAAACATTTTTCATATAGACTCACTTTTTTGGGGTGCTTTGCAATTGGATTTAATTTAAAAATACTATAAAAATGAGCTATCCTTTTAATTTAACTATATTTTATGAGTTTGTTGTGTTGCCAGATAGTGCAGTCATAGTGTAAGATAAAAGACTGGTATGCAGCAAGGAGTGACACTTTTGTTCACAAAGGCAAGGATTTAATGAGACAAAAAAAATCAGTGAAAGAAAATATATTTTTATATGATGATTTAGTCCAGTCATCTGAGTCTCTGAATGAAAATATTAGAGAAATCAAGAAAATTTAAGGATCTGGTATAAGCCACAGAAAGGGTAAAGGCAGTTTAGTAGCAAGTTACAGTCTGAGCGGTGTTGCAGGCGAGGGCAGATGGGAAATAGGACTGCAGGGTGGGGGTGAGATTGTTGGAATAATACATAACAATACAGGTATAAAAATCCAATTTTATTTGTCAGATTGGAGTACTTAGATTTAGTTCACTCTACAGACAAATGATCATCCCTATCTCTCTCTGTTTCTGTAGAATTATTTTTGTCAGACCCTGAGCTTAGAGCAGACAGAAAATAAAAAGAATAATTGCTAGTTGGCATAAGTAAAATTTATTTGCTTTGTTGGTTATTTCTTAATAACTATTTTTAATTATAGGTTGCCTTTATCATACTGTTTCCTCAGAGAACCCCAAAATCATCCTGTATTTTTCATGCTGTTACCAGTTTTAATAATTGATCTTTCAATTGTAAATTGGACTATATTGCTTGTGGGGTTTGTTTTGTTATTGTTGTGGGTTTTGGGGCTTTTTTCCTGTCTCTATAAAAAGAACCATATTTTTTCCAAGGGTGTGTTGGACATTTATCCTGGAAAATTGAAAAGAGATGTAGGTGGTACAAATTCTGTAGCCCTCACAAATGAAGTGTGCAAGGCTGAGTGTCAGCTACTGTCTAATGGCATTAGAACTTTCATTAGTAATCACTGCAGAATGGTCATAGATTGTTTGGTGACCCGGGAGAACTTTAAACAAAAATAATCTCTGAAACAGCTACAAATAAAGCTTAACAGATTTCATAGGTTGGTTTTGATTTCCAAATTGAAATTGAAATAAACATTTTCTGATGTTATGAACAGGAAAAAAAAAATAGTACAAAATTGCTTATAACTCATAACTTATAAATAATAACTTATAAATAATAACTTATAACTTATAACTTATAAACTTAGTTTTCGGTTCCAGACCAAAGCTTCAAACAACTTCAAGATAGCACAGGTGTCTCTTTGGGGACATGCCTGTTTGTTTTTGCAGGCTTTATTGGGCTGCCCCACAGCAGCTCTCTTCTCCAAACTCAGCAGCTTTGCTCCTTTGGTTCATCCTTAATTTAATTTATATTGATCAAAGAAAGCATTTTGTTTTTAAGAGAAAAGGTTGAGCTCATCACAAACTATTCCAGTGTGCCATTGCAGCACTTGTGCCAAGTGCTGGTGTGGTTCCGTCCTTCATGGAAGGCTCTTTCCATGTGGTCCCTGATTCTGTGCACAGGAAGGAGACGGGTGCACTGCAGAGCTGAAAGCAAGGTTGCAGTCAGAGGTGGCCAATCTAATTAGGCTACCAAAGAAGGGTTTCATGAAAGCAGGCTACTTCAGGATGATGGAAACTGCAGAGCGGTTCTGTAGGAAAAAAGGGGGAGTGGCCATGAGGTTAGGATGCCCAGTTGCAAACATCTCTCCCTGCTTTTGGCTGTCTGGATGCTGAGCACTTCCCACTCGGCAATCAGTGCTCAGAAGGTTCATGTAATCAGTGTCCCTGCACCCTCACTGGCAGTGCTGTCAAAGGTTAAAAAAAGGTTGCTCATGTGTGGTAACAGAAAACTTTGTGTTTATTTGTTGCCCCTTAAAAGAATTGAGAACTCCTCACTCTTCCAGAGGTTTCCTGTTTGACTTTCGGCAAGCCCTTTCCATTTGCTCTATGCTTGGAATTTCATAAGCTCAAAGAATATTTTCCTGCCTCCCAGGATGGGTTAGTGGGGCATTGCTGCTGAATAGTCCATGTCAATACTTACATAGGAATACCCAATATCTCTTGGAATTAGGCCAAGGTTTTAGCTCAATGTTAATTTGGTGCAATGAGTTCCAACAGCTAATTATGTGTTGAGTGAAAATGTATTATGCATCAGAGGTATTCACTGGGGGAGGTTGTAAAGTGACACATTTAGACTTAGGTTCGCATTTTTGGGCTTTTGTGTACTTGCCTGTGGAACATTAATTTTTCAGTGACATCTGTTTTGCTGTGTTTTGTTTTCAGATTATCATCTTTAATATTTTTTTTGAAGCCTCTGTGATTTTTCAGAATGAAAAGAGTAAAATAACATGGGTCGCTTACTAAGAATTTCTTTTTTTATTGAGATTTTTTTCCCCAGGAAATAATTTTTTTATTTCCCAAGGTTTTTCCCACACTACCTGAAGGCATCTGGACCTTGTATATAGGGAATTCACCATGACTTTGCTAAGGAGTTTGGCATTCATGACCTAAGTTTTGTCTCTTTCAATGTAATCAGCATCCATTAGTGCCATGGAAATGGGCATCCAGAGGGGTATCACAGAAGCACAGAATGGTTGAGACTGGAAGTGACCTCTGGAGAGCATCTGGTCCAACCTCCCTGATAAGCAGGGCCACCTAAATCCAGTTGTCTGGAAATATGGCCAGCTGTTTTCTGAATATTTCCCACCATGAAGACTCCACAGCCTTTCCTGGAATGGATGGTTATTTTCAACAATCAAAGAAAAGCAAGTTATGAAAGGCTTTTGATGAGGTTCCCTGTCTCTTTTAAGACTGGATAATAAACCAAAAAATTGTGGGATGCTTTCTGGTCCAAAGCTTTTTCTTTTTACCTGTATGTTTAATGTAGTTCTTGGGTTAAAAATGGGTTCTAGTTTTGCTGCTTGGACCCCATATCTCCTGGATTTGTGCCTGTGACTGTTCCCATGCACAAGAGGAGGACTAGAAAGTGCCTTTGTTTGAGGTAGACCTTAGACAGCAGGATGGAGCAGTCATGGGACGTGTGGGTTTGTCCTTCTAAGGATCACTGAGCAAGCTGGATCCCAAGAGAGCAGCAAGGCAAACTCAGCGCATGCAAGCCCAGTCCATAGGTAAAGTGTTCAGCTCTCTAGACATGACAGTGCAGGCAATGTAACAAGGAAATTTTATTGCATTTCCTTCAAGAGCTCTTTGGTTGCCCATCTCTTTTTGTTTGTATATGGAATGACTTCTGGCAGAAATGTTAGATAGGCCAGATCTCCTGTCCTATCCTTGTAGTTCGGATTTACAAAGTTACAATGAAAGCGGATCCTGAATCATAGGTGGATTGGGTTTCATGCAGGAGTTTTATACGGATTTATCTATACATGTATAGAACTAAAATCTTCCAAGCTTAAAGTAAACAAATAAGCTAGAAAAAATCTCCATTTCCTTCTTTCTTACACTGCTTTTTGCTGAGTGCAGGCCGATCTAGCTATAACACATAAATAATAAACCATACATCAGGAAAATGTTTTTTTGTAAGCAAAAAAGAAACAGAGAAAGAAGATTTGTGCTCTTTGACTTTTATTTTAATTTGTCAGGGTAAGAATGAATGACATGACACAAACAGCTTTAAATGAAACAAAGCAAAACACAGATTACATTTTCATCACTCAACAATTGTTTTGCTGCACTTTGTATCTTCTGTGATGCATACACATCAGTTTACATTGTAAATTCTATAGGGTGTGTGACTCCATCATCTCTGTTGATACATGTTCTTAAACAAATCAAATTACATTTTCTGTTTGGTATAGTCACTGAAGGAACAGCAAAATACAGATCCATTTTTCCTAGAAGAGGAGAGGGAGAAGACTGTAAAGCTGACTGTCTCATAACTATGTCTATGGCCTATATCCTTCTTGAAGTTGATAAGAAGTCAAGATCTTTATTTATATGTTTAAGTCACAAATTTTCTGAACCTTTAAAAGTTTCTGTGAATGAAAATTAAAGAAAGTTTCAGAACCTCAGATGCATTTTATACATCTGATGTTTCAAGTCAAAATAAAATAGAATGAAACTTTTATAAAGCAGTAAAAGAAGGCAGGACAAGTGAAGCGAATCACTTTCATATTTCCCTATTTTCGCTAGGACAAAATCACCACTTACAAAAACACCCAACCCCCCCAAAAAAAACCCAAAACCAAAAAAAAAACCCAACAAACAAACAAAAAAAAACAACCCAAAACCCAACCAGTTTTTGTCAGCTATGTATTTTTTTTTTTTTTCCCACTGGGAAATACCTTGGTCAAAATTCTCACCCAGCCCATGATGGGCTCACTCAAGACTGCTGAAGTAGCAAACTGGAATTCACTGCAGAGGAAATAAAGGACTTGCGCTTTTCTTCTACCAGATATAAAATGAGAATTGAAATAGATTCTCACAGTTCACAATAATTTTAAAAAATCTCAAATTTTATATTGAATTGTGATTTCACAGACCTGTTTGACTTAGAAGCTTGACATTTTATTCTTTCATTCTAGGGAGTATTTAAGTATGATGTTGGTTGCCAGACTTCCAATGTAAAGCATATTTACTTCTAAAAATAAGTCACATTACTTACTGAAGTGGCTGAAGGGAAAAAGATATGACATGCAATAAATTATCATATAGTAATAACATTTGTATTGCATTTTATTGTGGTTATGGTGTTAACTTCTGTGGCAGCTAACAGTGTCACTTCTGGTTTTTGACAGTAAATTAATAATTGGAGCTTACAAAGCCCTTTTGGGCATATAACACATTTCCCAGATTTCAAAATATTAGGACAAAACCCAGTAATCAGCTAAAACCAGTTTATGGAATTATTATGTTTTTTAATTATTATTTCCTTTTATTTTATTTTACTTTTTGCTAGGATTCTTTCATGACTTTTATTGAAAGCCTCATTTAAAAGGTGAAATTACCTTAAATTTTATTACTGAGAAGGCTTGAAAGACTCTTCTGACCTAAGAAAGACTAATATTTTGCTGAAAAAAAAATCTACAGCAAGAGTTAAAGGGCATCTTAGAATTTAACTAGAGAGGAACAATTTCACATTGGAGAAACACATCTAAAATGTACTAATAGCAAGAGCTTCACAGAACTAGAGGTGTCTCCTCTTGAAAAAGCTTTTAAAATTTCTCAGTGAAAGATGGCTGGCTGCATTTTAGACTTATTTAAAAGTATTAAAAGGTCTCCAAGGTCTGGCATGTTCATCCTTTCACTTGTATGAAGCTTAAGTGCAGTAAGTGTTAAAGGTGTTTAAATTTTCTAGTTTTGTTTAGCCTTTGAAAGCCCCATACTAGTAGAAATATTTGTATAGAATCTATCAAACTAGCAATTAAAGCCTTTTTCCTTCTCACTACATCATTTGATTTAAACCTTAAAGTCTTTGCAGTTCAAATGCTGCAGCAGCCTGCAGAGGAACTGAGAAATGAAAGGACCTGCCCACAGACTCAGATAGTTTCATCCCTGAGCACTGACTTGCAGAGTAAATGAACAGAAAAAAAAAGATCCCACGCAGCAACTGGACCCATCCACACGTAGAAAGTCAGTATTTTTCAGATTTAACTACAGCAGTTTTAACTATACTGTCCACTTTTACATTTGAGAATAAATAGCTTCCAACCAATTTAATTTGAGGGAAGCATTATGTGGACACATCCAGAGTTCAGAGAAAAAACTGACAGCCAGAAGTGACCTATCTGAAATTCATTAGTACTCTCACTGTCTCACAGTAGATATGTGTCCACAAAAAAAAAAAAAAAAAAAAAAAAAAGTTGCCAAGTCCAATTATCACTAATTGGCAGTTAATCTGAGAGGGAAATACAAGTACTTAGGGGCCAACCCTGCACTTATTGAGGGAGGACAAAAATACTAAAAATACTAGAAATGAGACAGAAGAGTAATATAAATGTATCTCCATATTGGCTCCAGGCAACTGGTTGTAGATCTGATGGGGTGAAGTAAGGGTTACTGTACTACTGACAGATCAGGCCAAAAATTGATGTGCAGGAAATTGAAGGCCTCAAACACTGAAGCTGTGTGAAACTCCTTGGGAAATGGGTTAACAAAAGGAATGTACTTTATTTAGCACTTAAAGCTTCCTTTAGTGATACAGTTTCTAAACTGTTAAAAAAAGAGATGCAGTTCCCATGGTGTGTACAGGAAGATTATAGACTTTGTGAAAGGGGGTAAGAATTAACTCTTTTTTTTCCCCCCTGCAAGAAATCTATTCTTTTTTGTATTTAGCAAAAGAAGCCACAGAATAATTGCAAATGGGCTGGATAGTGACTTTGCACTGAGATAGATCTTCATTCATTGTACAAGAAATTAATGTCTCTGTGTAACAAAAGGCATGGGTGATGTTTTATATTTCATTCCTCATTTTCCTTTTTCCGCTGGCAGAGCTATTTAATTGGTGGTTGGTGAAACCCTCTGCACTTTAGAACTTCACCTCTTTTAATTGAAACAGATACTATGACTACTCAGAACTACAGCTGGTTCTTCTATCTGCAAATGTATTCTGTTTTTCACTTGATATTGAGTAACCATCTTCCCTTCTTATCATCAACATGAAAAAAAAATTCTTTGTTTCTGCGAAAGCTCCATTTACTGCCCCAGCATGCTTTGTGCATTACCCCGTTGACAACGGACAAAATGCTTTTCCTAAAGGAAAAGGAGGACTATTTCATTGTCTTTTATTCTCTGGACACTACTGGCCTTTAGTATTTGGCCTAGAGTACATCTTTTAGAGTCATTGAAGAAGTAAAGTAAAAAGCTGTACATGGGCAGAAGTGGGAGAAAGATTGTGAATCATAGAATGGTTTGGGTTGGAAGGGACCTCGAAGTTCATCTAGTTCCAACCCCCCTGCCATGGCAGGGACATCTTTCTCTAGACACCATTTCTCAAAGCCTCATCATGCACTTTAAAGGGATTTTACAAGTTGTTTGGTCTGTAGAGTCAACTGTTCTAGTAATTATACTGATAATTGGATAAAATGACATGGGTTTTGTTGGTTTGGGGTTTTTTGTGTATTGTTTTGGTTTAGTTTGGGGTTTTTTTCTGGATTTAAAATATGTTGGCATCTTCCCCCACTACATTTTGCACCTCTGTTGATCTTTGCAGTACATGCTGATCCAAGCAAGCAGATCCCTTCCAATTGCTTGCTTGAGGGGTCACATCCATCTAGCATCTGTGCAAACTGCGCAGCTATGGTAAGACCAGTCTGTTTGTTCCCCTGGGAGAAGCAGGAGGCATCATCTGAAGCTATCAGACACAGACTGAGCTGGAGGAAGGAGATAGGACCCATACGGCTGTGCTGGCTCTCATGGCTGCAGGTCTTAGAAGGACCTTTAGGTTACAGTATAAGTGCTCAGCCACTTTATAAAGCAAAACCCATCAAGGCTTCTAAATAGGAGAGCACCACATGAGGCTCAGGCTATGCTTGAATGGCAAAATATTGACAGTTTCAATAAATGCTGTAAATTGAACTCTTGCCTACAAATAAAGGCTAATGACAAAAGGAAATGGGCCAGAGTCATCGCTTGCATACTGTTGCTGCCTGCCCCTGAGGTGCAGCCAGGCCCAAGACTGGTCAGAGAAGCCAGGACCTGTCCCTGCCATGTGCTCTGAATCCCCTTTGTTCTAAGCGCGGGTAAAACTGAAAGTAACTCGGATTCCACCGAAGCAGAGTCCGATTGGCTGGGTACGCTGGGTCCGCCCCTAGTTCTCCCCTTTCCCTTCCCCCCAATAAAAGACAAGTGGAGTGGGCTCCGTCCTCTCTTGCTCAGGCTACCCTTCTGCTAACAGCCTGTGTGTGTCTCTGTACAATCTACTGGCAGGATTAAAGCATAGAACGAGGGCTACATTTCTACCTCTTTGCTTCTGCTCTTGGTATCAGCTTTGCAGCTACCACTTGGCGCTTTTGGAGCTGCTGAAGTGCTTGATCGCCCGTGCAGTCTCTCTAGGCAGCTCAGGGCTTTCTAAGGCACTGAACTATGAGCCTGGCTGGCTAAGTGTGCTGTGAGTATATCCACAGCATACATTGGTGCAAGTTTTCTAATTCATTGAAATTAGCCTTTTTTTTTTTTTTTTTTTTTTAATAACAAGAGTAGATTTGACCAGGTATTTTAAACTGTAAGTGTCTAATGAAGTACCACAGGACCAATATTAATTTTGGCCTGGATTAACATCATCTTTAATGATTTGGAAGAAGGAGACAGGTAGCATGTTCATAAAATTTGCATGTGATACTGATGCCTTTTCCTGGTCTTAAAATCAAGAGTCAAACACGGTTAGAAGGGAAAAAGGGATTTTACCCTGGTATTTATTTGAAGGATCCTTAGGTGCACACATCCAGGTCGAATGCACCGCAGTGCACACCCTCAAAAGATCTGGTACAACATTATAGGTTTTACTAATCAGCATATCTATCAAAAAATCCCCAATGAGAGGATTGAATGAACCCCCCTCCCTGAGGAACCTTCCCCTGGATGGTTCTATCTTGGTTTATAGAATGTGCTCTGGAGAGGACCTTGGGGTCTGGGGCACACTAACCCTTACATACAAAGCTTCTAAAATGTTTAGTCTCTTAGCTTGACAAACAAGTCCAAGAATGTAAGCAAAAAGCACTAAGAATACAGAAGTTGTAAAAGGTATAACAGGAGTATAAAAGAAAAGGCAAAAGGTCTTCATGGCATCACTACAAAGGTTGGTTTCAAATACTATTGAAGGTACAAAACCACTGTGGGGCTGAAAGAGACTTCACTGAGCAAACCCAATAAAATAAACAAAAAAACAAAAAAGAAACCAAAGAAACAAACAAACAGACAAAAAAACCCAAAAACCAAAAAAACCTCTGAAAGAAGAGATTCCGCTCAGCAAAGCGTAGATTGATAAATATAATGATTAATATTCTGATTTAAAATGCAAGAAGAAGAAGTCCTGGTAATGCAGAGGAGACAAAGATTTCTCATCTACGAGAAATAATCATGAACAGATTAAAAATCATGTTTGCACTCTTATTAGTGGAACCACACCACTGATTTCTTTAAACAGGGACACATATTTTGTAGGAAATATTAAATTTTGAGAGATTGGAAAGAAATCAAAAGAAGATTTGAAATACATCAATAACATTAAGTGAAAGGGGTTGATTTCAGAGCAGAAGTTTAAAAATGTATACAAAGTAGCAGAGGTAAGACATGTTTTCAGGGAGGAGTTAAGGTGTTGGGAATGTTGTAGTGCACATGTGAAAATGGCTGATGTGTGTTTAGGGTAACACTGCTGGAGCAAGGGGAATGGAATCACAGCACCAAAGATTCAAATTGACCATAAGGAAAATATCTTGGAAGTAAAATGTGTTCACCTGGAAAATCATTTCCTCAAGGATGGTTGGGATTTAACACTTCTGTGCATTTTAGCCTCTCTGTTACATCTTCTCAAACTGCTGTGAGACAGGCAAGTGCTATTTATTATCTCCATTTACCTGATGGGGTGTTAAGGATGCTTCTAGACACTGCCACCAAAATGTCATAGGATGTTGCAGCTGCCAAGGGATAGGTCTGGGAATATTCCCCTGCAAGAGAGAAAAGCAAACTTGCTTGTTTGTTTGCTTGGTTGGTTTTTTTCAATATGAAGCCTTAAATTAAAACTATTTGTGTTTATTGCATCAGCCTCAAACTGTAAGTGCTGTAATTTTTCTTTTTTTAATCTTCTTTTCTAACATTGAAGATCCGATGACTATATTTTACCCTGAATGAGGCAGGTATCTCAAAGTACTAAATGTTTTAAAAGATGGCTTTGCCTCAAGTATGCCCTTGTAGTGTCCAATTTTGCTCTTTCTTTTGAATAATTACTTTTATTGGAAAGAAGCAGGAAAATATTTTTTTCTTTAATCATGTTGAAATTAAGAATAAATGTTTCAGAAGAAAGCTACCAGTGTTTCTTTTATTCCAGAGCAATTTCAGGATGATGGATATTATTGCAAGAAATATTTCTCCATTAGTATCTTCTGTTTGGTGATGGCGTCATCAGCATCAGCTGCTGTAGTGAATTTAGTGAGTCTTTTTAATTTGTCCGCATGTTTCAGTTCAGTTAATTTTCTTGTTAAGTTTTCAGTGGTGAACATGTCTAGGAAGGTTTGATGGAAGTTAAAGATAAAACCCCTGCTTTAGATACCCAGCTCGAATACATTAGCAAATCAAAATAGCAGCTATTACTCACTGTCCTTAAGGTTTTTAAACTAAATTTTCTTTTTCTTTACTATCACATGCTCCTTAAAACCTAAAAGTTGTTTTCTAACCTCTTTAAGCTGTAATCACTGTATGTGAAATGAGAACTCTTGAGACCTTTACTTGTATAGGCACGTAACAACTGTGTCAGCAATGTGTGGTACCAGTAGAGGGATCATTTCTGAGATACTGTAATTGATTCAACATTGTAATTGACTTAATCACTTCCACTTAATCACAGAGTCACAGGACAGTTAGGGTTGGAAGGGACATGTGGAGATCATCCAGTCCAACCAACCCCCTGCTAAAGCAGATCACCTAGACCAGGTTCCACAGTGTTGTGTCCCGGTGGGTTTTTAATATCTCCAGAGAAGGAGACTCCACAACCTCTCTGGGCAGCCTGTTCCAATGCTCTGCTACCCTTGGAGTAAAGAAGGTTTTCCCTATGTTCAGGTGAAACTTCCTGTGTTTCAGTTGGTGCCTGTTGCCCCTTGTCCTGTTGCTGGGCACCACTGAATAGTGTGGACCCATCCTCTTGACAGCCCTGCACCTCTTTTCAGCCCTTTGATCCTCTTCAGGTGGTCTCTTCTGGCTTCAAACTCTGTAGTAAGAGTAGTGGAAAGGATTACCATCAATCTACTGGTCTGTACAAAGTGTTCTTTTGCTTATACAAAGTGCCTCTTTATCAGCATTTCTAAATACTCATGCCTAGCTGTAACTGTGGATGCACAAAGCATCTCAGCACAGCAACTGCTTGAGGTCAACTCTGAAATGAAATCTAAGATGGCAATGAACTCTTTAAAATAGTTACTCTATCAGTTACTCCATATACCTGCTGTGAAGTGATAGCGATGTTGAGTGAAGGTACAGGGAGAAAAAATGTGTCTAGGAAAAGTTTATTGAGTCTATCAGGAAAGGAAAGCCTGTATGTCAATAACAAAATAAGCAGAAATGAAGCATTCCAAACAAATCACATTAGGATATGTATAATATAATATAATTAGCCTGTGCTTCAGGATTAATGCTTTAATTTTATACTGAAATAGCAGTCAGAGTTTTCATTCTAAATTCAAAGCATTTGGAAATATCTTCTCTACCTTTTGATTTGTATTCATTTGCTGTTTTTTTCTTTTAAAACAAGTAACTTGAGCTCTGGGAAGTTAATAATCCTGAAAGTAGATTATATACTTTTGATAACACTTCATTGCACCTATCCTAGCAAGCAAGACTTAATGCTTGAATAAGTCAGCTTCCATCGATCTGTAATGGGTATTTTCAGAAATAGTATTGAGTGGGCATTATAAGACATGACTTCTCTGCAGTGGAAATTTCCACTTACTTCATTTTTAAATAAATAACCCTGGTATTAATTACTTTTAATTGAAGATTAAACCAGAAGATTTTCATTTTGCCAAGGAAGTAGTGTATTTAAGCAAAACTGCTATTTAGGATGGGAAGTGTCTCATGTCTCCTAGCTCAGTGATAGTGGCTTATCTAGGTATGGTTTTCATAGTGAATAGTGCTATTACATGTTTGAAAAACATGTCTGTCATGGGCTGTCTAAGCTAGATTAGAGACAAAATGGGTTACATATTACAGGCACAATTCTTTCAAGAGAAGAGGTTTTAATCTGCAAATCCAGCATATTTCCTATTACCAGGTCAATTTCTGCTTTGTTCATTAAGGCAAATGGTGTAAATTGGTTTAAATAGGTGCTGGAATTGAAGTGACAAGAGTAATTTATACTACCCGAGGTTCTGTTCCCTCCTTTAAAAGATAAGACACAGTGATAAAGCCTATGCAGATTGCTCTAATTGGTCAGGCCGGAGGGATGTTCAGCAAGTTTCCCTGGGTCCTGCAGCTCATTTTGCAGAGTCTGCAGGCAGAGTTCTGCAGGACAGCTGAGATACCATTTACCTTCACCATGGTCTCTGTACCTAATTCCATTCCAGACTTGACACAGAGTTCACACTGGTTTTGTTTCTACCACTGTATTATTAAATATTGAATGTGCTCTTTGCACTCACGAGTATCTTTAGTGCTCAGAAGTGTGTGAACAATTTGAGATGCAGCAGTATCTACCTTAAATCCTTTATATAGATAATGTTCAGTGGTCCTGAAACATGCACAATTTGCACAAACTGCAGCTAACAATGTTTGATCCACGAGCTAGGCCTGTAGCAAACTATACCTCAGTCTCAAATATGGGATATCAGAGAGTGCCAAATGAATGCAAGTTTATGTTGGTTTATATGACCCTCACTATTCAAGCAAATATTTTAGATCAATGCAAATTTTTCTACTGTAGAATTCTTAGAGGCAGAAGTGTGGCCAAGGAAATTAACAAACACTAATTTGTTCTTCTGTTTATTCTTGACAGAGGAGCAGTGATGTGTCACTCGAGCGCTCTTTCCTCCAGTGTCTTTCCCAGTAAATTACATAGTTTCTCTTGCATGCCACATGCATCATTAAACATTCTGTATATCTCCCAATCTTCTCCATCTTAACATGGAGGAAGCCAGTAATAAGATTACTCTTTGTCACTAAGAATTACTTGCATAGCTATAAGGGAGGAACATTATATGCGTACATGCACCACAGGAGTCAAAGGATAAGCTGAGCTCTACTGAATTAAGCACATCTATCTGTACACTCAGTTTTCTCATGCCTTTTCATGTATTCCTGCAATGCTGTTATATTCAGGAATTTAAATGCTAATCCAGGGATCAAAAGAACTGTAGTTAGCACTTAAAATAAACAATAATAGCAATGAGAATGGTGGCTGTATAATTGGCACTTAGAGGACTTTGTTCACACATCCTTGAGGAGTCAATGTCTTCTGAGGTACCCCTAACTCTTAACTAGAAGCGTGAGTTAGAGGAAATAACTGGCTGGGCTTGCCTGAGAACATCAGGATACGATTGATCCTGTAGACAAACACCCTTGTATGGTTGAACTCAAGGAGGAGAAGCTAGTATTCTTGTGCTGGGGAAACACATGCTGAAGGAGCACCCTGCAGCTCCCATGGAGACCTTATCTTTGCAACTCTGTTCTTCTGTGTTGCTGAATCCTTCCAGTATTATGACCTCTAGGAGTTCTGTGTTGGTGACAGCCCATACACACTGCCAAAAGCAAAATACAAGATGGTTTAAAGAGGCAAGTGCAGTTGGATGAGAAGGAATCTGTATTCTGGATTCATATTTCTTGCATTGCACCACATACTTCTTCATAAGTAGTACCACAGAACTATGTAGGTACATATGAACAACACATGATGCCACTCATATGTTAACAATCAGTTAATTATTTTACTTCATTATGTGTTCCTAGACATTAGAAAGGAATTAAAGCTTTGGCAGTCAAAGTGGTGAGTACTTACTTTACAGTGACCTAGATAAGCTAGATATGTCTGGGAAATGCTAATGAGTGTTTTACCTCTCTGCTCTCTTTCTGCATGGCTGATTTATCATTAAATACAGCAAACTGCTATGCAGCTATCCTTTCTTTTCATGATCCTGGATTCCACCTAATAAGCCCTGCTTTTCAGCTGGGCTTGTTAGCACACAGAGTGTGTAGCATTAATAGCTGTTCCTGTGTTCAGCTGATCCTCTTGCTTGAGCATGGCTGTTATGGACGGCATCTATTCTGAGTTTGAGCTGTCCTCTGAATGAAAGTCCCAAAGCCCAGAAAAACAGATTTGGAAATAAAAAAGCTTCCTAATCTTGACAAACCAGTGTTAAGGTTCTAGGTGCCAGAGATGCAATTTTCCGTCCCTCTAATAAACGAGGTGCTAAAACAGTGAGAGGTTAGGGCTGAGCAGAGAAGGGTTCCTCAGATCTGAAGTTTATGTTGCACTTTAGGAATTCTTCAGTGTGCAAAATGTGATAAAACGTGTAAAAATGAGCATGTGAGGTTTATTTTCCCTTCTATTCAAGCCTTAAAGGTAGCCAGCTGATAAAGATATTCTGTCCTCAAGTACATTCATGGTCTCTCAAGTATATTAAGTTCATTTACTTGGTGAAATATTTTGACAACATAGGTATGTCTAAAACCATTTTCTCTTTACTATTCAAGTAAAGCCATCTACAGCCAAGAACTTCTGCTGAAGGGATTTTTCTAGATTTATTTCAGAAAAAAAGAAATTTTGTCTATTTTCTGCTAAGAAAAATAGCTTGAAAGAGAAAGGTGTCTTTCATATAAAATGAAATCATAGGAAACTCTCCACAGAGGTGCAAGGTAAAGTGTGAGTTTTCTCTCATGCTGAGAAAAGATGGAGCTTGGCTTCATGTTCTGTGTAAGCGCTTAACTCCTAGTACCAAGTGATACTGTGTGCTTAAGAGGAGTGGGAAGGACACCCCTGTGCCTTGCCCTGGGCTTCTAGGTAGTTGGTAGGCTCCTTTTGGGAATGCAAATGGGTGACAGTACTTGTGAGGATGAAGAAGAAGTATTTAGCATCTGGCTTTTACTTGGGCTTTTGTGTAAGGTCAGTGCCACACTACTTACCATTGTCAAAAGCAAGGTATTTCCTGATATGTCCAGAAGCTAAACATGAAGAGCATCTTGGTTTCACACATTGTAAAAGCAAGGTGGCAACAAAAAATAGATTCCAGGAAACTGAGGCTTCATTTCCATCCTTTTCTAGGTACTCCCCTCTTCCCTGACTCTGTTTCCTTCCCTATTGACTTTGAGTATTAGTATCTACGTCATGAAGGATTCCCAAACCCAAAGTAATTAAGTCTGAAAAGCGTGTTGAGACATTCAGATGGAAAGCACTGTCTAACTGCACTGGCATAATTATACACTGCATAACTGATCCAAGTACCAAAGAAAAATGGAACACGAAAGAACAGCTAAATTTATCCTAGAAAATGGGTTCAGCAGTTCAGCATTTAGATTTAGATCAGTAGAGCAGCCTCACTGCTGTTTAAAGCCACAAAATCAGCTAATTTTGGCTGATGTACGATCAGTTGTTGTGAAGTGCCTTTTAATACGTGTTGATTTAGCTGTTAATTAAGAGGATTTTTATCATACAATTAACCTATACTTTTGTTTTTAAAATGCTCTCTGGATAAAACATCTATTGCTTGATTTTAATTCTTAAACACTTCTTTCCATTAAATTTACTGTACTTTTATGTTTTACAATCCATACCTAGATCATAGCATTGATAAAATATTTTTAGGATATTGAAATGAACAATTTTGCACAAATTTTTCACACTGAAAATGAAAACAGAGTAAAACACAAAATTCATGTGGTGGTGTGCAAAGTGTCTCACTGGGATACAGGTACAATATTTAATCTCTTAACCTTTTTTTCACCACCAAGGTATAAAACAAATACCAGCATAATCTGCCAGTAATATAATCTGGTTTGTAAAATGGCTAATGTGCTACTCCCCAAATACTGAGAGTTGTGCTTGTGCAAATTAAGATTTTATAACTCATGCTTTTGCAATCAACTGTGTTAGCTGATAGAGGTATTTTTGTGGTTTTTGTGATGCCACAAGCTTAAAAGGTCTGGTAGCTTTTACAACTGTTTTGTTGTTTTTTTTTTTTTTAATACACAACCTGTCTAGCAAAAGAGATTATATAGGTATGTGTCTGCAATTTATCCTGATGTTGCAGGTGTGCTGCACTATTGTGTTCATCAAAACAGTGGTGCTAAGAACCTGTGACTTAAAAAAGGGAATTATAAAAGCATCTACCCAACCCCATCCCCAGGAACACATCCAGGACTGACTTTTCAGTTAGAGTTAATTGAGCTAACAATATTGCCAACAGTGGAGATGGAAATTTATATTGGTTTATCTACTGGTTTGTAAAAGTGTGAGTATCATGTTTTTCCAACTCTTTCACAGCAGAAGCAAGCAGAAGGTCGGTCCTCAGTTGGTCGCTCTGTATCTTGAGGGCTGGGTGACATAGCTCTGCTGGATGACTCTGGGGAATAGCCAAGTCAAAGTGTCCAGCCTGGGAAAGAAATGATGTAATGTATGCAAACTCTGCTGCCCAGGATGCTGTCCTGTTATAGGCTTATGCACAGGGGGAAAAATCATCCCAATGTGCAACATTAAACTCAGTGTTCTCAGTGCTGCTGCTTAAAATGCACATACTCTTTATTGCTTGCACTGACTACTAAAAACACTATATGGTTAATAGCAGTAAAAGTATAATTTATATCATAATACATTATAGATGTTCAGATTTCTTATTATGATCCTAAGGCCCAATGGGAATAGTGTATCTGGGTGATGTAGTGGTTGTTGAGTTGTAAGTGCTAAAATAAATGCTGCAATTACTTCTGGGTAATGAAAGGATAACTGGACCAGTTTTGCTCTTTCACTGGTGTATGCTTGTTTTATGAGGGATAAACTCAGAGAAGTGCTACTGCTGCTTATTCATGATGCAGAAATCAGAATCTTCTTTTCCTATCAGATGCAGAAAAATCAGGCATAAATGTTGGAGTGCTTAACCCAAAAATTGCTGTCAAATAAAATCTGCACTGAGACTCTGATAGTAATAAAACCTCCTAGAGAAGAGAAAAATTCATAAAAGAGAAGAATAATAAAATTGAAAATAAAATTATAAACTAGGATTTTTAAGTTGCTTCTGGTGTTTCTTAATGTAATGGGAACTAAAAGATTTTTCTTTCTATGTATAAAAAACCAGAAGTTATTCTAGATTAAATTTTCATTTATGGCATAATTTATATAATAAATTGTATTATCATTTTAAATTGCAACCTACTGTCAAAAATTGAAAATTACATTTTACTTTTCAAGATAAAGGCATTACAGCTGAATCACTCTGTTTGAGTGAAAAGTTCTAACTGAAGCTCTGTCTTTGAACAATTTGTAAGACCACATTTCAGTTAGAGACAATTGATAAGCATACTTAAAATGGATTTTAAAAAATCAAATACATAGTGATGGTTTGGCTTCATTTCACTGCTTACAGGTTGTGTGTGTACACGATACTTTGCTAATGTTACTTTGCAGTGTTACTGCTTGTTTGCTTATTTGAGTGTTTTATCTATTAGTGATTTTTTTTATTATAGTGCTTTGTTTATTTATTTATTAGTGATTTTCTTAGCAATTTGAATTGCTGTGGTTTTGTTCTTTATTTCTCCCTTTCCAGTAACAGTGTCCAGGCTGCTTTTCTACTCCCCTCCAGCACCAGGAGCGGCAGCTGGCTCTCTGCTAGCTGTGACAGTGTGAGGATGGGGGAGGGGGAGCAGTTGGCCACAGATTTTCATACAAACATAGAATGGTTTGGGTTGGGAGGGACTTGAAGGATCTGACAACTTTCACTAGACCAGGTTGGTCAGAGCCTCATCCAGCCTGGCCTTGAACACTTCCAGGGCTGGAGCACTCACAGCATCTCTGAGCAACCTCTTTCAGTGCCTCATGAGGTGTTGCTGAAACACCCTGGATCAGAGGTGTTACTTTACCTTTAAAAACTGCTTAATGCAGAAATTTGGGTTTGAGGGAACAGTAAGAGACTTTGGGATTCATTCTGGTTCCATCGGTGGCAACGGAGCTGGTCGCCCTGGCATTCCTGGGCATAGGGACACGCAGAGGCCCGGGCAGGGCACGGACCACGGATATTCAGTTCTTGCTGTGGTCCGGTTAGTGGTAGTTCTACTACTATCAATATTAATTTATTGTAATTATACTTAGTACTGTTTTAATTTTTTATTTTAATATATTTTCGTCGCTATTATTGTTGTTTGTTGTCAATGTCTCTGGCTGTTCTGGTGGTGTCGGGGACTCCGCGGGGCGCGTCCCTGCCGCGGGCGCTGCCGGCAGGTGGTGCTGGCGGAGCGCGGCCCCAGCACCGCCCGTCCCCGCATCCCCGCCCGTCCCCGCATCCCCGCCCGTCCCCGCATCCCCGCCCGTCCCTGCATCCCCGCCCGGCCGCGCATCCCCGCCCGGCCGCGCATCCCCGCCCGGCCGCGCATCCCTGCCCGGCCCCGCATCCCCGCCCGTCCCCGCATCCCCGCCCGTCCCCGCATCCCCGCCCGTCCCTGCATCCCCGCCCGGCCGCGCATCTCCGCCCGGCCGCGCATCCCCGCCCGGCCGCGCATCCCTGCCCGGCCCCGCATCCCCGCCCGTCCCCGCATCCCCGCCCGGCCCCGCATCCCCGCCCGTCCCCGCATCCCCGCCCGGCCGCGCATCCCCGCCCGGCCTCGTGCGCGGCTTCCCGGCGCGGCATTCCCGGCGTGAGCGAGCCCCGTACACCAGTGTCAGCTCGGAAATGGGATGTTTTCCCTGGAGGAGCGACCCATGCGAGCCCGCCGTGCCGGTCCCTGTGCATGCAGTACCACCAGCCCCTGCCAAGAGCACTGAAGGCCGAATGATCCCAGGCTCTTGATGCATCACACACCGAGTTGGTGCAGGAGCTGCGCACACAGCTCAAAATGAGGGTGTTTGCCCGGTTGCATAAACTAAAGAGAGCAGATGTTGTACAAGGGATGAATAAACCAGTGTCACTGGGGACAGTGGGAAGTTGCCTCAGGATACTTCCCGAGTCTGGATTTTGTCAGGGTTTGGGCTTTTTTCTTTTGCTTTACTGGGAAGCAGGAAGTTTGAGTTTGATTTTAGGCGCTGAAATTGAGCCAATTGTCAGTCCCCCACAGAAAGCCTGGATAAGTTACAGGTTTGTGACTAACATATGTGATTGTGAATAATCAATGGTAGCTGGTGAATCACAGTGGAACATGCAGCTATGAATAATGTAACCAGGAGATATAATGTAGAGGGGAATAATAATAAAAAGACCGTAGTCAAAGCTCTACAAAAGTCCTGCAAAAGTCCTGCAGAAGAAATGACATCTTGATGTAGCAAAGATGAAAGTAGAGGGGGGAGAATTAGGAAAGGATGATATCAGAGAAACTGGTAAAAATACTCTCAGGACACCCTTTGTGCAGCAAGTGATGCATTTGAAAGATGAAGTCTGAAGATGGATCCTTGAGACTGTCTAATAAAAAATTGTTAGAAGAATTAGACATGTTATGGTGAGGATATTGCAAGGAGCAAATCTGATTTCATCTGGCTGGTCACCTCGTTAATGAACTGCACTTAGCTCACATGATGTGTTTTCTTTTTATGTTCGAAACTGATCATCCAGAGCCTTTAAAGCACCCTCCTGCAGCCTACACCCTTGATAAACCTGGCAAGGTTAGACAAGAAGATATTTATTTATAAGTGTTGGAGACAGTTAGGAAACTAGACAATTCTTAGGGTGTTATTTCCAGTCACAGACCCTGAAAAGATTGGCATATGATAATGCCATGAGACAGCCAGGTTGGGAGTTGCACTGATTTGAGGTCAGGCCTCTCTGCTGGTGAGAGATGACTCTTCCTCTAGCTTTGTCCTCCAGAATGAGAGTCGTTTCTTCCTCTGGGCTTTGTTTTCATTTTTTAGGTACAAATCTGTATTTCTAGGCGTGAGCCTATCTAGCAAAGACAATTCTGAAAGCAGTATTTTGATCCAAAAGTGTATTATGGAGAAAAAGCTATGATGAAGAAACACTTCAGAAACTATAATTTTATTTTCTTATTTGCTTGCAACTTGAAAATAAGGACAGAATAATACTAAGCATATTATTTCCTTTCATCTGAGGAATAGGGGTATTAAACATGTGCTGGGCATGTGTTCCAAAACACATAAATTTCATAAATTACGATGATATTCTAAATTTTGTGTTTAATCTACATATTTATGATGCACATGCATTTCACTATGTGTGTGCTACAGCCATGGAATGTTTTTTCATGTCTTGAATTAATTTGTTTTCTGGTTCATGTAATAAGAGGTGTTTGGCCTTCACTCTGAGACCTCTTTCAACTCGTAGTCTAAAGTCTCACTTAAATTGAAGAGCAATGACTCAGTGTGTGTCAAAAACAAGCCTTTTTCTGGGAAATTCATGAAGAGCTTGGAGTGGAAGGTTTTATATTTTAATGAGATGAGTCAGACACATTTGATTAAGAATCTCTTGTAAAGCATATTTTGGATAGGAAAAAGTCCAAATAATAGAAACAGATTTCGCTTTGCATTTGAGATATTTCTATGCTTGGTATTATGCAATTAAAATGTTAAAAAGTGGACTCAGTATTCTGCTGTTAAATCAATGATTGGTCTTAAAACATGAAATATAACAAATGGCAGGAAGGATAAAGTTGGCAAAATCAGCATCTGTTATCTGTTAGCTAATCTCATGATTTATAAAAACAAACAGCTAGTTAAGTCTTCAATAGAAATGTATAAAACCACTGTTAATTAACAGAGGACCATTGTAGTTTGAGGCGAATTTCTGTCATTGTTGGCATACTGTGTGAGAACCTGATAGAGCAGAGCAGCCCCTCTGTTGGTGGGAAATAATGTATATAATCGAAATCAGCCTTAGCAGAGAGCCTTAAACCACAAGAAAATAAGACTCCTAAAAGAGGAGCTAACAGACCAAAACTTATCCAGAGGATGCCAGGGTTATTATACACAATATTGAGCATGCTGAGAATTAATGGAAAAGGCATACGGGCTGGCTGAAATGCTAATTATTATCTTGTATGTGTATTTACATTTCCTTCCCACTCTGCAGTGCTGTTGCTCTAAGATGACTGAGGACACCAGTGCAGTTCTGAAATAACCATTTTCTTGTTTAACCACAGAGATCTGACTAATAAAGGTAATTTAAACCATGGGCATTGAAAAAGCCAATGGATTTTCCTGCACAAGCAAGCCCTATTGCCACAATGCAGGGGCAGATCATTGACTCTTCCCTGTTCCTTCCCTGTTACTGCACCTTTTTTGAGCTTTCTGAGTCCATTCCTGATGGAGAAATGCTTCTTTGCACACATGCTGCCCTATGTCTTTTAACTTCCCGAGAACCATGGTGAGAATGTCTCATACCACAAAGCAACAGGTACCTATATTTTATTTCAAAGATCCTTGCACTTGAAAAGAGGGTAAAGGGTTGGAGGTAATAATAATCAACTTATTGTGTAAAAAATTAAGGGATACATATTTTAGGAAGAACAGTGATGTGCTAATTACAAGATTTCATTGGTCCCAAACTAAACACACTGTGTAGCTTAGCATTATGCTTCCACTACAGCTTTACTAGTCAATTCTTTTCAGAATCTCTGATAAAATGCTGCATAAAAGCAAGGGGAAGCCAAAGCAAAACACAAAGAGTTACATTTGGAATGTGGACTTAGCAATGCTTAATGGAAAGGGTCTGACAGCTTCTTGTTGTCCTGACCTTACCCCATTGGTCTTGACTTTGAATTCATCTTTTTTGATCTTTGTCAAAAATCCTCAGTCAATAAAGCAGGAGGCATTTATTGTTTTGCTGTTACTCATATTTTTCTCAATTTTTCTTGTACTAGTCTTCAGGCTCGTGGCAATGATTTAGGAACACTGAGGTCTGAATTTATTTATGTGACATCATACTTATATATTGCTAGTTACTCTGTCCCTATAAATGAGGCAAGGAGACAGAATATGGGTCTCATTTTGCTGTCAGTGTATTTATTTTGCCTGCTGCCACCTGGGTGCACAGAAGATACAACTAATGCCTGCTGAAAAAAGACTTTAAGTTCTTCATTGTGCGACAGAATTGCCCCAGGTCTTCCTAGCTAAGGCCTTTAGACAAGAGATTTGTTTCATCAGGGTTTTTTGTGCATGTGGAATTTTGTGCATGGAAAAGATATTGATGGCATGAATACAGATACTTTTTGGCACACATAATTTTTATCAGAAATGTTTTACTGTGTTTTACCCCGCTGGAGGATGGGTATACAGAGTATGCCTATATCTCTCAATACAAAATGGAGCAGTCCCACAGCCCATCCCTCAATAGCTTCATTCTGAGGGTCAAAATGTCAGAAATGGTATAGAACCAGGAGAGACATAGTGGTACTTCCTCAAAATGCTCTCCTCGCCTCCAGCAATTTGCGGTCCAGGAATTTCTCTGATCACAGATGGTTTTAATTGTATTAATAACCCTCAGTAGATTTTCTTCCCATGTCTGGTCTGTTCTAAACAGATGTAAACTTTTCCTTCTCTCAGTAATCTGTGCAAGTTCTGCAGCCAGTCCGGTGTGTGAAGCGCTTCCTCCTCTTTCTTTTGAATATTTCCTATTTAAGCTTGTAGCGGAAGAACCAGAGGTCAAACAGTCTGGTCCATCACAACACATGCTAAATTTTGGGGTTACTTTCCATTTTACTGTGTGATAGACCAGAGATAGAAAAACAGTTCTAGGATGCTGCTATCCTTAAGCACACCTCTGGAAGTGGTAATAAGCCTTGCTACGAGTTTAGTATTCTCTCCCTGCCATGGTGCTGTTGATGATGTTGTAATCCAAGGTTGCCCATAATGCTCTCAGGAGTTGGGTTTGTTGCATACAGTATGCTGGTGTGCCCCTTGGAAGAAGAAGGAAGTTTGCAGTGAAAATAAGCCGTTATTGTCAGCAAAAAATCACTGTGTGAACATTACAGGGCACCTAAGGAAAGTTTAATGACTTGGCAATTCTAAGCTTTGTGTCACTGTCAATGAAAATGGGAAAATTAATTTAATTGGGACAATATTTCATTTAGAGTTAAGCTTAATAGATGATTTCTTGTCATTATGAGAGTATGTTATTTGCTGGGCTTGTGTTTTCAGTGTTTTATCAGCCTCACATCACCTGACCTTACTGAGAAGAGTCTAAATTTAAGTTCTACCTACTTAGCTTAGATTTCTCTACCAAATTTATTAAGAAATTGTGATAAAAGACTGAGGAGGTGAGAAGCTAATTAAAAGTCAGCACTTGTTGTTTTGTTTTGTTTTGTTTTGTTTTTAAATCAGCAAGAAATATAATTTATACTAGGTAAATTTATTATATTAATATGCCTTGGTTGTAAAGGTAACAAAAAGGAAAATCTTGTCTTCTAAAAAGAAAGTGAATGAGTGGTGTATCCCATTACAACAGGGTGTAAAGAGCATCAAAAGCCAGAGGAAGTTTAGTAACAAATTAAGGAGAAACTGGAATTTTTTAATAGGATAATAAAGGAATAGAAAGGAATAGCTTGGAGCAAAGTCTGGAAATAAATTTGATTTTTCAGAAAATTAGGGATCTTCTTTTTAGTTTTTAGTTATAACGGATAAGCAGTGTGTCTGGTTTTATCATATCTGAATAAAAATCCTGTGGTGAGGGGGAAATTTTATTTATAATGAGTGCTTTAGTACCTAAGCCACAATATAAATTTATGCTTGGCTCTGTTTGCATAATATTTTATGAGTGTCTGATTGAGCCTTTATTAAGCCTATTTCATGAGGCTTAATATATCTGTAGTGTAGGTGCTGCCTCTGAATTAAGGTTATTGTCACAGCACCTATATTCATTTTCATGAGATTAATCTCATTTGATAAGTGATGTTGGCAGACAAATACATTTATGTTTAAACTGCATAAATAACTGGCTCTAAACTCTCAAAAAAAATTTAGTTTTGTACTAGGTAATTTTAATGTTGCTCCAGTTCTATGGATGGGAAAAACTCAGTATTAAAGTCTCTCTTTCTCCTCAAAGTCTATAAAAGTTAAATAAAAAAATGCATAGAAAGTTCCAAACCTGATTCTTCAACAGAGTTTCTTCACAGCAGCTGCTCCACAGTTAACACAAACTAAAGTCACCAGTTTACACCTTTGGGAAAATTGGTTGTTCAGAGACAAGATTTTCTTGTCTCGTATTGACGGAAAAATAGAAGTAAACTGGACAATAAAATTATGGAAGTAGTGGGATGCTACATTATGGTGACTTTGCAGGTACAGGTGCTCACCCTGGTCCTCTTTATTTGATCATGTAGCCTAAAGGCTGAACAATATCATCCTTAGCAGTAGAACAAGGGAACTGCTCTTTTGCTGTCAACTGTGCTCAGAGATGGATTATTCATGGTAATTATTTTGAGACATAAAAATAAAATACAGGAAGAAAAACTTGGTTGGCTTACCTCTTAACAAATTCCTCTGCCACAAGGTTTTCTACCTAGGTACTTATAAAATTTGGAGAATATATGGGGCTCACCTTTAGAATAAAGCATCTTCCGTACTCACACAGTATTGCCAATTTCTCTACTATTCAAAGCTGCTGGAAAACAATTATTCGAAAGAATAATTCTATAATAAAACTTGCTATTAAAGCAATAATTGTATTTACTTTTCCCAATGCTGGCATGCTGCCAGTGGAGCTAGGAATGTATGAAAAAGGAAAACAAGCACAGGAAAGCCATATGGTGGATAAAACAGGTTTTGATGAAAGCTGCTTTATCTCCATGCTTCTTGAGTTCTGGAACAATTCTGTTAATTATCTTGGCTAATTTCCTCCCCTAGTATTTCAGTTTGGTATTTTGTGCATCATAAACCATGCTGAATGTTCCTGTAGTACTTAAACACTGTTCAGCTTAATTTCATGTTCAGAGTCATTCTCCTATGCATTGCCAAGGTCTGGCTCTGAGTGGCTGTCTAATTAAAATACTTGTGTGTCAAACCATCTGCATGCATAACATGTATTTTTTGATTCTGACCCTCTCCTGGTCTCACTTGTATGAAAAATAAGGAAGTGAGGAAATCAGCAGAATACCAAACACAATATTTTGGTGTCAGTTGTGACACTTGAATATGGGAGAATAGATGCTCATAGGCAAGTCCGAAGATATTGCTGTCATGGCTTGATGCACTACAAGTGACACTGCTGTTAAGAAAGGGTTCATAAGTCTGAGGAAGAAAACACACTCCTATGTGGATTTAACCTGGACTACCAGAGAATAAGGTTATTACCTTTATCCGGAATAAATGGTAGTGAATAAATTTGCAACCGTGTTAAAATTGGAAGTTACATTTTTTCTAAAGCTGCATCATTTTTGTTTAGTCATCAGATGAAAAATTGTTGTAAAAATCCAAATCATTTTGGCTCTAGCAAGTATATGCTTAAAAACTCTTATTAATTTTATATAAAAGAGATGGATTTGCAGATAATTTGTACAATTTACTCTGGCTTTCTCTACTCATGTATTTTTCCTCTTTTTTTAGAACTGTTTTCCTTAACATCACTCTTACCAGAAAAAAGGAATGTTCAATACAAAAAATACGAAAACCTGGAAATGGTTTGCCCTGTGTTTTTCTTTGCTTTTTATGGTTTTTTTTTTTAAATGTGAAGCACCGGTGTTTATTAGGACTGGTGATCTACCTGGAAGTAAGACTGAGGAACTATTTCTTGGCTGTAATGTTACACAGGCATCAGTGTTTATGTAAATTTGATAAATATTACTATTTTATATAACCCAGAGAGAATACTTCATTGATTTCATATGACACATAGTTAAGATAGAAATTCAGTGAATGACATATGGAGATCGCTCTCTGTATAAATTCAATAGTCAATATCTTTGTCAGTTTAATAGTTTTCAACTTTGATTGTACTCAAAAGCTTTAGACATTTAGTTATATTAGTCAAATACATCTTTGCCTTTCTAAGAAACGTGGGATAACTTAGGACACATGGAATTCATTAAGATATCTGATCCAGTCTTCCCTAACCCAGGGGTTATGAATATGAAATAGAGATATGGCTAAATAAAGAATTTAACTTTTGTTTTTTCCTGTCAATCAGATTCCTAGTCCACCATCAGGTGATAATGGATGAAGAATGAAGTGTTAATCTCTTTAACAGTTAGATAAATTTATTTCATTCCCAGTGAGCCCCGTGTCCATGTTCAGATCTATAATTTGAAAGGAGATGTAAGTGAGGTAGTGGCTTGTTGAAATGGAAGGAGTTATACATCTTTATCTTCCTGTGTGTTACTCTCTGTTTATTTGCTGTCCCTGTGTCCCTTATTATTGTATTAAATTAGAACATTTGGCATGGAATATTCTGACCCAAGTATAATTACAGCACTTAAAAGTATTTTAAGATTTCTTTAAACTTTGTGCAAACTTCTTAGTTTAAAATAATATTATACCAATAATTATATGAATAATTATTATATCAATATTAGAATAGCTTGTTGTTTGGCTAACTGCTGCACAAAAATCTACTATTACAAGCAATTAAGAAAACCAACAATATTTTGATTTTAAATTTGCTTTTTCTTTTTTTATAAGTTGTTCTTCTGATTATTATATAATGAGACATATTATGGATGATTGTATTTTGAAACACAAAATGATTAAATAATGAGATCATATATTAACGACTTTTAGAGTGACTGGGAAAATCTCATTGCCTAAATTATGCATTAGAATATCAAGTCCAAGGGCAATGTGAAGTGATACCTTTTGAAGTTGTTATTGTACATAAGAAGTTATTTTATTATATTTTATAATGCATTTGTTATTCCATCCCAAAATACATGTAGACATGCATATTTAAAAATAACTTATATACCTAACATTTTTATGTATTAGTGTACTTTTACTATGTTTACTTCACTAACAACCAGTTTGTTTTTCCTTCAGTATCAATATCTCCATGTCTAGCAGCAGGTAAAAATCAGAGTTAAAGAAATCAAGGCTGTGATAGAATCTTGTGATAGAAACAATTTCCGTTTCAGATTGAAGTCAGTTTCATTGACTGGCACTGCTTTAATGAGAGAGAAAGAAACTTCCAGAAGGGAATAATCAGATTATATCTATTGATTGCTTTCCATTATTAGCTCATCTACAATATTGTACAGTATAAATGTGCCCCCCTCTTCCCTCCAAAAAACCTTTAACACACAAACCTAATACAGCAGAAAACAAATGAATATAAGATAAAAAAATATAAGTGGAAGATACAGAAATTTGTATGTGAGCATGCAACTGGTTAGTATCTTGTGTTAGCTGAGATTTTTTTTTTGTGATCAGTACAGTTTTTGAATGTTTAGTGCTAGTCCAGGAAAATGAGATTATTTAAGCATATGGCTAAAGCTACTCATATCAACAGAAACACTCATATTAAACAATTAAATATGGCATTAAGGGATTTTTTCATCAAGAGGCTGAGAACACAGATTTTTGTGTTTGATGCTGGTCATGGCCAATATGGTAACAGTGTCTATCTCCCAGCTTACCCTCAAATTGTACCTACATTTTGTAAACACCTTCTGTTGAATACAATACCAATACCACCTACCAAGCTGTTAATTTCTGCTATGTCCCCTAGGAATTCTGAATTTTCACTGTTTATCTCCGGAGTAGAAGTGGGTCTCGTTTGTCATTGTAAATCTTGGATAATTTTGTCACATTGAGAATGCAGAGCAGTGAGTAGAGCAGATGGCCTTATGATAAATAAATAGTAGCAGCATGATGGATAACAAGTTGCTCTGAGATGGAGACATTTTCAGATCTACGTAAAATATTGTCTAGGGACCTGGGGCCAGGTAGGTCCAGTTTTATGGTTCTATTCCTCCCAAAACAGATTATGACTTCCTCCATGTACTAAAGAAAAAAAAAAAAAAAGAAAAAAAGGAAAACAAAAAAGTGTGTTTAAAACCAGTTAGTGGCTACAAACATTTCCCTAATGCCATAATCTTTGCCTCTTCACAATTTGGTTCATAAGTGGGCGTTTTCACACTAAACTGTGATGTCCTTTCAAAGATTCTGCTCATGCAGGATTCCTTGTCTACTGCTTTTCTAAAGGAAAAAGGTGTGAAAAGATAAAAGCAGTATCAGTTTATTGAGGGTTTTTCTACCAATGCCATCTATAGTTAAAATTGTTTGCAGTTGTCTAATGCAAGAATCCCTTTTTATCTATAATGTTAATCTTTAATTCCTTCTATACACTCTCTCCAAAAAATCCAAAAGGCTTCTACATTTGAAAAAGTCAAACTTCATGTGTGTAAATAGAAAAAAAAAAAGGGTCTATTTTCAGTAGGACTAAAAAGGTTGTCAAACAGCTCCTGCCCTGCCTTTTGTGCTCCTACAGGCAAGTCCTTGCTTCCATGCTTGGTTGCAATTCTCTTGGCATCTCTTTGGTTTGTTGATGATCTGTTAGTCCCTTCTGGTTCCTAAGAAGTATGTTTTGTCTCAGAGGCCTGGCAGGCTTCTCCCTACTCCTCAGTGAAGTTTCTCAGTCTTTCTGGAACCTTCATGACCGCTGTTTAATGCTGTTTCTCTCTTGCCTGCTTCACTTGATAGTTTGCCATTGAAGAGTGCTCACTTTGAGCATCTCTCATCCTGAGCCTGCTCAGCTGATCCAGAGGAGATGAAGTGGTGACCTTCCTCTCTGGAGGTTGCATCCCACCACATCTTGTCAGAGGAGGTTAAGGCACAAACCCAAGAATTCTGTGACAGCTGAAGGTGTTATGTTGAAGTGCTTCTTAGTTTATTATGTTGAGGCAGATGCAAAGCAATGAGATGTTGGATTTGGGGATGGCAAAGCTTGCTCTGGGGACTGCAGAAGGTTCAGAGACACAACCATTCTCCATTTTCTTTCCCTTTTTCTTTCCTACGCCTTCTTGAAGGTATTTGCTGTTTGAGCAAACATATTTTTTTCAAAGCAGTGGAGATCTTATTGTGATTTTCGGTCTACCAGTGTACATCAAAGATGTCCAAAGAAAGATAATATTTTCAGCAGTGCAGAGCCCAAGTAGGCTAAGTCTAATTTATTTTTAGGCTTACAGGCCAAGACCTGTAGATGATACCAAATGGTTCCGCTCCATTGACTTCAGTGAATGTCAGAGTCCATAAACTCCTAAGTGAAATCAATGGAGCTATAGTAGGTTATACACAGGAGAATTCACTCAGCAAGTTTAAATGTACTCAGTAGCCTTTTACTGCTGAATGTTTAAACTTCCTGTGTGAATTTGTTATCAGACTCCTGCCTCATGCATTTTTCTAAAACACTTACTGATACAAATGAGGACACAGTGAGGTTATTGCAGAGATGGGTTTTATTTTCTGGTGCCTGCTAACAGCTATGTGATTATTGGATATTCAGTGTTACATTTATGCAGAAAATCAGCTCTAGAATAATTAAATTCTATTTATTTCCGTTCCTTATTTCTTGTAGTACTGGTTTTGCCCCACATATAAAATTAGTGAATATTGGAAATTGACAGTATATTATTTGAAAACCTTCCTCATCCTCTCTTTCAAGCTTTTTAAACTTTTCTTTCTTTTTAGCCTGCAGTGCTGAATTATATAATCTATCCATCCAATCTTCCTGAACTTTTCCTTGCTACTTCAATACTTCAGTTTTTTATTGCTGAAATTTTGTTCTTGCTCTTGTTTGGCCTTGCTCGCTTTTGAACTTCCTCCATCATTCACTTTGCTTTTCTTCTCTCGAACAGAAGTACTTTTATCAGTTTGGGGTACAAGAAAGTATAAAATACTCTCCTTGGCAGCTTATAGTTCTGGTGATATTTTGTTACTATAACAGGAATGGGGAAGGAAGGTGGGAGAAAGGATTGTCATGACCCCGTAGTCCCTTTCAAATGTGACCATCTGCAGAGTTTATCTAGAACAACAGCAAAAGAGTACCATGCTGAAAAAGAATTTCAGAAAATTAGTTTTTTGATGGAGCAAAAAAAGGACATGAGCCTAAGAGTGAGACTATTCACAGACTAATGAACTTTAGCAATTAAAGTAAATGCAGTAGAATATATTCTTATCAGATCATTGACCTTTACAGGTCTTTCAAAAATGTCAGTAGCTTAGAGAAAAAAAAAAAGATGGTATGGCTTACAAAGTATCTCCAATCAGAATATTTCTTTACAGTCCTATGTTTGACATTCTTAAACCTTGACAGCTCCTTTAAGAGTGTTTTGTATCAACATTGTAAGAGTGACTTGGGGAAATTTTTATGACAGTTTGAAATGGGACATTTGGGGCTAAATGCAGTCAGAACATTTCAGTAAATCTGAAATCAACGTCTGACACTTCTGACGTTGAGACTGGTGGTAAGTGGTAATTACAGGATCCTTTTCTGCTTATGAAATAGTAAAAGAATTCTTTCAGTGTTTCTATAAAAATAACAGCTAATGCACTTATAAATTTAAACTCACTTTACACAAGATATATTTTAGTTTTGCATTTCACTCTATTATGTCTGTGTTCAGATAGGGACTGTGACTTCCCTAGAAGATGAAACCTCTTTTATAACCACTGTAGCAATGAAGCAAAAATACTTTACTAAATTCAGAGTCGGGAACGGTACCTGTTTGAAGTTTTTACACTTCAATACAAGAAAAAACCATGAGAACATTACAAGTCTGTAATGCCATCAATTCCAAAACTTAGGAAACAATGAAAACTAAATGTAGACTGTGGATTACTCTGTTACAAAGAAGTCTTTTGTTTGAATACACTAGAGTGCTTTTACTGACAATGGAGTAAGATAAAGCATGTTGTAATTGCAACTAAAAGATGCGTTTAATTTTTTCATATGGAGAAAAAAGCTGTAAGCAATTATTTGAAATATTTAAAATATTTACTTCAAGAGGAGGGAGATATGCTCAAAAATAAAGCTGCTTTCATGGTACAAACATACACACATATGCAACTTCCTTGACATCTATCATCCTCTGCCTTTTTGGTGAATCTCTCTGTGACATGATGAATTCCAGAAAGAAGATCTTATCATGGAGAAAGACTGAGCAGGTTGGAGGAGAAAATGGGAATGATGCTAACAAAGTCTGAGAGAAGTCAGCTTTTGATTGCTCAGTATGCCATAAGACATGACTGATAAGGCAAATACTAAACCTGAAGAAACTCCTGTTCATCTAGATGAAATCTGTGAATCTCAGAATTTTTTAAATGTGGTACATAGTAGTCAGATTACAAGCAAAGGTTACAGGTTTTGTTGAAAAGTCAAAGCATGACTTGTTCAGAGAAATCAGTGAATTAAAGACTAGTTAAATGAATAACAAAATAATAAGAATAAATTAATCCATAAAAACTAGCCCCTATAGAAAGGGATATTATCGGAAGATAATGTACCTATCTTGCCCTTCACACTTCTTTTTGATATTTTGAGTGGAAGAGGTAAATGAATGACCAAAATACTGAGCCTTTAAAGTCACCTGTGCATTAGGATGTTGTCAGTTACAAAAAGAAGTGAAAGCATGAATATTTCATATCTCTTTGGCATTCAGCCTGTTTTGCATAGATGGCAGCTGGAGGTTCAAAACAGAGCGTTATTGCTTCACCACTGTCACCATGGCTTAGCAGGTAAATAATGCATGAGCTAAGAAGAGTTGACAAGACAGACGGTAATGATATATTGGTTCAAGAGTCTGTCACCTCAAAAAGCACCTAAAAATGATTCACATCAGACTTATTATTTATTTCATATGACTGTTAGCAGAATATTCATAGATACAGTCTGTAATTAACCTAAAGAATTAACTGCTGAAGGATATGGAAGGCAAGTAGCCTAGCAAAGTTTCAAAAGAACCCCAAGGTTAGTACATATACAGCAACACTTGTAAACTTTCCTGCTTAAAATTGTGGTAAGTGTTAATCTGCACTCTTTGGGGTACCAGATCTTGGTTTTATCTCCAGGAAAACAAAAGTTCCTTCATATCAGTTAGGCGGTGCCTAACTAAGCAGGGAACATTCTGATGTGTGTTATGCAAAAGCAGGGCTGGTAGTCTGTATTATCAGCATTTTTTGCATAACCTGGCATGTGATTAAAATGCTAACAAGAAATAACAACACTACCTTGTACAGCAGTAAGCGCAAGAAACAGTTTTTCAGTAAGAATGTCCCGTCCTCATCTACAGAAATGAGAATAATGGCTGCTGTACAGTGGGTGTGGAGCAGTCGGGAGTCACAAGTTCTAATGACAGACTCATGTTCATCCTGTTTGTCAAAAGTATTAAGATGTTTTTGTGCTTAATTAAAAAACCCAAATAACACACACACATTCTACCCCTGTTCATTGCTCACAGACTGCTTAACCCATAAAGGTTAATTTGTCATGCTAGTGCTTTGCTTCCCATTTTGTTTATGAGATCACTCTCTGTAGTGACATCTGCATACATTAACTAGCCCGACACATTTTGTGTTATCTGGCAGCTTCTTTAATTACTGGTCAGGCATCACTTTTTAATACTGCAACCAAGCAGAAATGTATTTGTTCCAGTAGCATTTTTAACAGGAGCCTGTAATATCCGAGCCTCCCTGGAGAGCCCTTCCAGCCAGGGTTCGCCAATAAACCGCAGCCGCTTTGCTGCAGCCTGAGGTATTGACAGATGCTTCCAACTGGATGCTTAATACGTGGTACCTGCTGTGAATAGAAAATGACTAAGGACTGGTGGGGCATTCTTTAGGCACAAATAAGCTGTGCTGATTTCCTTCACATCTTGTAATGGGAGATTTGTGATGTGATTTTCTCCTGTCTACCTCAATGGTGGTTTTTAAACTTATTTTCCTTGAGATGTCCAACATATAGCAATGCCTTACCAGGATTACAGTACTAAGCACATTCAGTGCAATTAATTAATTACACTGATAGCAATTTCCAGCTTTCCAGCTAAATCATGTCCTTAATCCAAAGAAACAGAAAGTGTCAATAGTGCCAGTAGGAATGTGGCAGGGCCAAAAAAGATGTGAGCAGCACAACAGAGTGGATTGAACCAGTCATGATTATAGTAAATAGTGTATGCAGTAGGTGGAATAAAATAAGACAGTATACTATAATGCAGCCAATGGATATGTGAAATTGTTCTTCATGATTATAAAACTCCACCGGTGAATATCCAGGGGACTGGAGATCCAACATGTGCAATAAATAGAACAAACATTCTTTTCCATCTCAAAAGAACTGACATTATAGTAGGAAATGTGATATCTCATCCTGATTTCAAGACCTGTTTCCTAGAAAGCAATGGGATTGTGCTTAAGTGTGTGCCTAAGCCACCTCAGAAAGTCAGAAACATACATTTTGCTAAATAGTCACACATTTAAAAGAAAAGTAAAAAAACCGCTTCATTCATTAAGAATTTGGCATGGGAGCTTCAAACTGCAGAACCTAATGCAGAGGGTATGGGGATGTGTCCTCTCCACCTTTCTCTTCCAATATATTTTGCCATCTCTTTTTATTTATTGCCTGAGTTAGAAGGAGACTCAGTTCTGTGACTTTCCCTATTATTTAATACAGAATCCTTCCTGTCAAAGCTGAGGTGCTTTGGCTGGCCTGGCAGAGGTTAGTCCCCCCTCAGTTATATGAGTTAATATTACTGCACATTCTAAATAACTTGGGGCCATGTTGGAAGACTCTGAAAGTCATTTTTAGCTGCTTTTTACTATGATGAGTATACAATGCAATTGTTAAGACACTGATTTATTATCCAGCCTGATGGCTGTTTCTAGTGGGACTTGCAGTTTGCTGCCAAAAGTTATGGAATCAATATGTTTCAACAGAATAGAAGTTTAGAATTAGGCTCAGATATATGTTTAGTTAAAAAATGAGCATGATTCTTCTGAATTTTTTGAAATATATAATAAACAGAACTGGATCAGTTTGTGTAATATGGATTGATTCTGGTTTGTATGTAGAAGCTTGTAGAAACTGCTCTCAGGCACTGTGATAATGATTAATTTCCTGAAATATCTGTTTTATGTATGTGCACTGTAAAGAAGATTGAGAATAGGTTAAATGCAGGGTGCAGATAGTACTTGCAAATTCAGTCAACTGTAGTCATATCATGTTTTATTTGCTATTTCTAATAAATCAGCCTTCAACTTGTGCTTTACTTGTGAAACAGTCCTTTCTTTTCTGATTTCCATATCAGATGCTTCTAGAGCAGAACTGTTAGATGAATAAACAATGACAGGATAAGAATAGACAGTGTTAGAAAGCCTGAATATGTTAAAGCAAAGATTAGTACATAGAAGACACATAAAGGCGTTGTTGTTACATCTGAGGCTTATTTTATGTGCACAACACTCTGCTGTACCAGATGGACTTGAAAATTAAATTCTTCAGTGAAAAAAACTTGAGGAAAGAAAACAGTAAAAAAAATACTGTGAAAAATATCATAATTATAATATTGATAAATAACAGCATGTATAGTTATGATAGATATTCTTTGCTTCCAAACAAAGATGAACTCAGCTTCTCTCAGCTGAAATTTGTTGCAGGCACTCTCAAGTTGCGGGTAATTCCATTCTCTTTTTTTTTTCTGCTGTTTCTCAGGGAGATTATTCCGTAGTGATTTTTTTTTTTTTTTTATTTCCTTACAAATAATTACAGCAAACTCATGCAACTGGGTCTTTTTTGAATGCATTACCATTTAGAATGGAAATATTTTTTTTCAGTGGCCAACTCTAGTTTTTTGCAATCTCTTCTGCTTTGATTCTTACTAGGAAGATTTTTAACACAATGAGGATTTGGCAGGAGTAAGATTGACTTGGTGCTTTTTCTGAGGTTCAAAGGAGGAACAGCTTCCTTTATCTGAAGAATTAGTAGTGCAATTAATCAGCAGGATTCCTAATGCAATTAGTAATCTTAGTGCATGGCTGGGATATTTCTCCTCTAGAATGTTTGTGAAGATTTAGAAAGGGGAAACTTCTTTTCTAGATGCATTTCAGTGTCATCTAATTTGCATAATTTGACAATGCCATGACGGAAAATGTTTGTGAATACAGCAATTTTCACAGGTGGCAAGAGTCTTCTCCTGGTTTGCTTTGACTTGACACCTTTCTGTCTTTAAAAGTTGAATTTGGGTGGATGGCAGGTGACTGTGCCACTGAGGCTCTCTTAGAGGGATTGGAACTGGAAAACTTGAAGAGGAGCCTCACACGTCTAAATCAGACAGGCTGGTGATTGGGTTACAAGAGTTCTGATCAATACTTTGGTATTTCCATTTTGCAAGTTATTACTGTAAATCAAGTGAGGGACAGAGAAGCACAATTAATTAGGGCTCTGACTAGCAGCTTCAGCAGCAGTTCTGCCTGTTAGAGCTACAAAAAAACAAAACAAAGCAACAAAAGAAAATACCAAGATTTTTGAAATAAGCAAACAGTGTGATAGAGGTAAGATTCCACTGACAATGTGTGCAAATCTTAAGGAAAAGTCAACATTTAATTGTTCATCAAGGAAAGGAATATTCCTTTGCTATGACAAATTGGGACATTTGTCCAAATATGGGAGCTATAGTGGAGATCTCTGAGTGCCAGGCTAAGGCATATCTGAACCATAATGCAGCAGTGGCCATCTTGGGTGAGGCAGTGGTTGTTCTCTGCAGAATCCTGTCTCTGACTGTGATAGATATCAATTTTTTTCAGAGGAAAGCTCATAGGCAGTTATGGAATACTGAGATGATAAGGTAAATTTTGTTGCTGACTTTTACCATGAGTTGGAGAATGTTTAAAAAGCTAAATTCTCAGAAGACTTGAACATATCTATCAAATTCACTGTAAAAGGGACAGGTCTCCCTAAAAGCAGACATTTTTCTGAAGTAATGCCTTTCTTTGGAAGTTACTTTTTATCATGGTTGATGAGTCAAACGAGTCATAGTAACCAGGTTGGAAGGGAGTCTCGGAGATCATCTGGTAAGGAAGAAGGACTTGAAAACCACAGAGGAAGAAGATACACAAGAATGTCTCTCTTCATGCATTTGAGTGGCATGGCCTGGCATGAAGAGGCCACTGTGTCAGTTCAGTCTGCAAGCAGCATCCAGAAATGAGGATTTGCCTCCTCAGAGTGATGCCTTTGGCTCCCCACATGCAGACGATGGCTGAACCACACAGTGGAGGTGACCTGGGTGGCTCTGAGACATGCCACATTAAAAGCATCAATTTCTTCAATCACTTTCCTTTTAAAGTGTCAAATGCTTTAACATATTAATAGTTAAGCACTGATTAGAGGCAATGATTGAATGTCCTGGACAGCTAGAAGTCCCAAGGCAAAGTAAAAAAAATTATTTATCTGTACTGTTGAGGTCAATTATTAGGTAAAACTTACTTCTGAGCAGTTTACTGTCATTAGATGTTTCAAATAACTCCACAGAGTCTGTTTGAAAGGCCACTGCTGCCAGTCAATAGTTGCATGCACAAAGCTGAGAACAGACTGGAAGGGTGAAATAGCCTAATAGAGTCAGATGAAGAGGAAAAAGCTGGATTGCCCAGATAAGACAAACTAGATGAGAAAACTGTCATGGAAAGAAAAGCCTTTACTTTTCTCCCTTTATAGAAGTTGCACAATGTAATACAGATAATTTACATTTTCCTGGAGATGAATGCGATGAATATTTTCAGCAATGCTTTTCATGAATATGGAAAACTGGCTGTACTTTTATTGCTGTATTCATAAAGTATGCATCTGGTGAGTTCCTGTTTTCACAGCATGAAATATGGATTGAATTTTTTAATTTCTTCATTTATTTTCCAGAGGTTTTTTTTTTCTTTTAATAAGGTGTTTTAATGTACTGATTAAGAACGTGAATTCTTACAGGTCATGGTCATGGACAGGTCACGGTTAATTATGTAATAAGTCACCTTTGGAAGAAGCATTGGCTTTTTTACTGCCTCACTGCCAGTTCTCTTATGAACTGAGAGTAAAATGCTCAGGCAGGCTGGGGAATTGAGCTATTGAATCCCTCTTTCCTCATAGCATGATATTATCACATCTCCCAGAAAACATTTTGCAGACTACTAAATTTTCAAAATCCTAGGCGAATGTAAGCCTTGGGACATAGAAGAGGGGTTTCTTTGATGAAACAATAGGGGAGAGTGGTTGTCTTTTGAAATGCCACAAAGTTTGGATGCATCAAGAGAGCAGTTTCCCCCCAGCTCTACTGACCTGGATTTGTTAGAGCTTTACAAGAAACCTATGTGTAAGACAAGAACAACAATTGCATTCATTTTCTTATATTGAAAAAAAGTGAAACATGTAAAAAGATTAATTATCATTGCCACTAAGATCTGTCTAATCTCATACAAAAAACCCAGCCATGTACCTGAAAGATGATATAAATATTTTTTTATTGCTTAGTATTTTACTAATATATTGATATATATTAATATATCACCAAACTGTTTTATGTAATGGAACAGTTCTATTGAATTAGAAGAGGTGCATACTTAGGATAATATTTGCAAGGAAATTTTCTTCATTCCCTTTTAAAAATCGTTGCTTTGAAAGAAAGAAGCTTGTTAAAGATGTGTATCTTTAGAAATGCTCCAGTGCCTGTTTCCCTTTGGTGTCTAGTTGGAGCCATACTCAGATATGCAACATGTGTCTATTCATTGTGATATTGAAATGAAGAAATTACCTCAAATAAATTACAAATACAAATTCTACAGAAAATTGAAGGAATTTGACCATAAAATTTTAATTGGGATAAGCAGCTGTCACGTCTGTTCCTACAATGGAACATGTATGTCTGGTCACAGACATACTCTGAAAACCTCTATCTGAAAACTTCTGATTTTTCTTCTGATTATTCAAATTTTCATGTATCAAACTTATCTTAATTTTGTTTTTAAGAGGAAGATATTGCCGTATTAAAACATACTAGTAAATCTGCATTTGCTCCTTCTAAAATGTTAGATTTTTGATAGTGTATGTAATTAAACTATTTAAAGGGTCCAGAATCAAATAATCTTAATTCAATAGAACAGGATATTTTGAGAATGAGGGTAAGAATAAAGTGATCTCCTGAAATGCTGTTATGGAAGGTATCATAGAAGGTGCACACACACAAAGTGGCAAGCTTGCTTTTCTTGAATTTGGAAAAAAAATCCTGGTGTTTATTGAAATGCAAATTCTTTCATTTTCTCTATTCAAAAATTTTCACAGAAAATGGAAAAGGAGCAATGAATAAAATTTCCAGTAAGAGAAACTGTGGTTAGAAATTGGGAAAAATAATTGTAAGATGAAGGATGGTCAACAGGAACAGGTTGCCCAGACATATTTTCAAATCTCCACACTGGAGGTAAAACAAAAAAAACAACTGGGTATAAGCCCAAGCCATATGATCTAATGCTGAAGTGACCCTGCTTTGAATGAGCACTGTTATTTCGTGATTCCTGAAATCAGTCTGAAAATGTCTGAGTGTAATGTGCCTCTCTGCTTACCAAAAAGATTATTGTATTAAAACAAACAAAATAGCACCTTCAGAAGAAATTATTCTAACTCCTGAAAAGGAACTATTATCCAGTATGCGGGAAAAGATGTCAAAACACATAGACAGGAGTAAGAAAATAAATAAATGTTATTGTTATCATAATAGGCCTTTGCTTTACAGAATTAAGCACAAGGTAGACTGCAACTTTCTTAGGTGTCAGTTGAAGACAAGAATGAGGAAGGATAAAGTCTATAGATTGCATTAACAGAGAAGATACGATGTGTTGACAATAAATCAATAGTTATATTAGACCTTAAAAACAACAAAGGAAATGTTCAGAGGATGACTCACTTTAGTGAAGGAAAGTGACAAATGGTCTCAGCTTAATGACTAATATCAAACATTGTTAGGGAAAGTAAATTCTGAAGGCTCAGGTCAATATTACCTCTTAGACTCACTAAGCAGAAAATACACAATCAGACTTAAACTGTCAGAAGAACTCAAATCTCTCAAAATACAGACAATTCACAAAAAAAGGCAAGAGCAAGCTAGATAGAGATCTTTGTTATTGGACAAAAACACCTGAAAGGGAGGAGGGCACTGAATGCAGTGTATAACATTAGGAATAGTAGTAGTGCACCAGCAGTGTATTACGGTTACAAGTGGAGTAGCATTCGTGCCATGTGAAGTGACCACTTTTGTGAAACGTCCTTCTCACTGGAATACCAACAATTTTGTTGCCTTTGTTGAAATGAATAAAATTTTCACTTCACTTCTGTTCCTTTGACAGGTGCTATTAGCTTATTCTGTTTTTTTGAGAAATAATTCAGGGTCAATTGTATTTCTAGATTTATAGGTTTTTGGTAGAAAAACACATAATAAAGCACATGTAATGCAAATTTGCTTTGATTTAAGATGCTCTTTTTTACTGAAACTATTCTCATAAGTATGTTGAGAGTGGAGAAACACAGAAATAAACCACGTTGTCACTAGCAAAAGAAGACCCCACACCTGGTTTTATTCCTAACTGGAATTTTTACAGGATATTTCTCTTTGAATCGAAGCTGTAGCGGCCACTGTAGAGTGCACTGGATCACAGCAGGGATAGGTTCATTAGTTCCAGCATCTTTGCTTTGAGCTGTAAGGAACAAGAAAACAAAAGCCAATCTGTTTGTTTGCTATTTCATATTCATGTACTTTCTCCTTTTTAATTCCTTGACTGACAGACTGAGTGTACATTGTCCGATGTCTTCACATCAAGCCCGTGACCTCAATTCACCTATCATTCACTTCCATCATGTCAGCTGAGCCTTTTGTGGATGTCCATTATTCACACACTATATTGTTTTATGATGAATTACCCTCTTGAGAATTTTAGGACATCTTAATCCCAGTCTGACAGAACTCTCTGCGATAAACAATTGACAAGTCCCTATGCTAAATGCGAGTGCATCAGAGGATGTGGATGTTTGACAGCTTTTAACAGATAAAAAGAAACAAGAGAGCATGCCTTCAGCAGTGTTGAGCAGTTTCCATCTCTCATTTTCATTGAATGCTTTTCTACCAAGAGATTGCATGCGGCAGGGGAGGGAGATTCATTATGAATTTTAACCTTAGTTGTTTTCCTGACAAACAAAATATTTCATTTAAAAAAAACAATTATGGGGAATTTACTATAATTTAATCTCACATTAAATCTGTCCTCTTTTTCCATCCATGCATGCTAAGAAAAGAGAACTTTATTTCAGAAAACCCAGTAGCATTTAAATGTGCATTTCCAGTGATAGCCACATGTGCCTCTGTGCTGCCTGGCATTTAAAGCGAGGCGAATTCCTGGTGCTCATCAAGCTGTGCAGGGGTGGAGCATAAAGCAGGTGATGGACTCTTTGCCTTCTTGTGCTGACAGCCTTGGCCTGGCTGAAATTGCAGTGTATAGGGAGCTGACAACTTGCTGCCAATTACTTTCTTGTGGAAGGGACTGGAATGAGCGGAGTCAAACCCTTATTCAGTGTCTGTGCTCTGCCAGGCAGCATTAGAGGGGTGATAAAATGCAGTCTTGGTGATATTTCCACCTTTCACACTTCACTGGAGTTTGCCAGGTGTTTTTTGCACTTGTTATAGCCCTGAGATGACTATCGAGACTTGACAAGAACCACAGGTCTGTTCCCCTGGGTCTCTGAGTTATAGGGCTGGCAGGTACCCCAGGGGATTTGGCTGCAGGATTTTTTGTATTTGTTGTTTCTGGAAAAGAGAATTTTGTGCCTTGTGTTTGCTGGAGATCCAGGAGTCATCCCTCAACAGTTGGCAAGCTCAAACTGAGCACGCGCTTAGTCTAGAAAATTGCAGAATTTGGAAAACCTAATAGATAAAAAATCAAAATGGTCTGAGAACAGATATAACAGGAAAACCCTTACCTTTCTTTTTTTTCCTTTTCTTTTCCTTTTTTTCCCCCCAGTGTTCCAGTGTGTCAGGCAGCTGGAGGAGAAAATAAACTAGTATAATTAATTGCTTGTTCTGTAGGATAGTTGCTTCAGATCATCCTTTTAAGTCAATTGCAAGCAAATGTCATTATTGCTGCCAGAGTGTATCCTTTAGCTGTTCTTAGCCACACCTGAAAGCACTAAAACTTTAGACACACATGTTCTTCCTGTGGAAACTGGTGAAGAATGTCTCTTCTGATTTCATATAAACTGGGGTGAACGGAAGTTCATGTTTATTTCTGTCGCACATGCCAGAGGGAAAAAAGCTCTGATTTAGCTGTATTACACTGAAGGGTGTAGAAGCATCCATGTGAAATACATTATATTGCTTAATCTGGCCAACACACAAAACAGCTTTCAGAGGCAGGTGAGTCTTGCTGTCAGATTCATACTTGCCACTTTTTCCTTTTCCTTGCTATAATGCCTATTTAGGCCAATAATTGTACTGTGGGTGTAAGGAACTATTTTTTAACAACACTGTTGCCCTTTTCAATAAAAGTTTCTCATTCATAAAGGTGGCTTTTTTAAAATTAAAATGAAAACAGCAAAATGAACAAACAATAAACTCCAACCAAAAACCAAAAACACAAACAAAAACTCCCACAAAGAATTTTTGAGAAAACTCCTGAGCCCCTTGGATTATAGTTGATATTTAATTGTGAATGTGTAAAATACATCTGAAGTATGTATATAGCATATATAGTATTATTATATAAAAATAATTATTTTGGTGTTTGCTAATAGTTATAAAGCTCACTATGAGTGTTCTTTTAAAATATATTAAAATTTCAGTTAAAAGATTCTCGATACATATGCTTGCTAAGCAGGCAGTTGTATTTCTATTAAGTAAATTAGTGGAAATAAATGAATGATAAAATTATTAAAGCTGATTTTTTTAAAGCTGGAGGCAAAGGTTTAATGTCATATTTCACTATTTCTTGCATAAGATGCATTATCACATTTTAGCTGAGGTTGTTGTCAGACCTTGCAGAAGAAGCAAATTCCCATCTTCTGAACTGTCAGACAGTGTTTTAATTAAGCTACAAAGCAACTCTGCTCCAAATAAAAACATGTTTGCTGGCTCTTCTCCCATTTGAGATCTAAGGCTCCAACTGACAATGTAAAGCAAGGATGTTGCCAGGTTCTGTATGATTTGGCTTTGTAGGTTAGACAATTGCAGGTGACAATTTCTGTGTGTATGTGTGAGAGAGTCAGAAAATAATTTGAGTAATAAATGAGAATGGGTTCAAGAAGAGCTTTGTTTTCAGGATGCCCTTAATTAGGAAGCTAAGTAAGAGTAGTTATACTGGGAATAATATAACTGAAGTGTTCCTTTATTTCTTTGAAATAATAATCAGATAACTTGCAACTCATTTAAAAATGTGGCTCATATTTTAGAAAGGGATTTTCATTATTAGATTAAGTAATAGATTCATAGATTAATTTTCATGATAGATTTGAAAAACTGAAGAGTAGAAATAGAACTGAAAAGTTTTGGACCTATGTGCTATTTGCAGAACTCTATACATGGCGCTGTGCAAGAATGTGAAAATGTGTCTTAATGTGCATTTGGAAACTGGTCTTTTGAAGGCTCAAACACTACTTTAAAAATTACAGGCAAAAATAAGAAGAAAACAAATTGATAATATGGTTTCAGTCAGGGTAACACAAGGTCAGAAATGTTTCTGTGATAATTATTTTAGATTTGAAACTAGATCATAGAATAATACTAATAATAATACAAATTAGGTGCTACTTGCATTTATTATGTTCTATATTATTATAGATCTTTACCTAAAAACTGTTGAAGACAAAAAGAACTTCAGCTCCAAATGTGTGAATATCCATTGCAAGACCTATTTGGCACAAAAGGGGAGTATACACTAGTGCAATTCATGAATTATAGGAGATGATTTTTAATTTTTAGTTATTGCCTCCTACATGTCTGAGGCACACAGATCTCCCGTGGAAAGCACTGCTGCATTAATGTACCCTTTTCTGCTACCCCTCCAGCCTTCCCCATGACATCTGAGCAAAGTCTGACCTTATTGTTGTATTGTAAGGTGGCATTTAAGTCTTTGCTTCATAATTAAAGGAGAGTGATTAATAATCATAATGAGATTTTTTTTAATTTTCACTTCTGAAAAGCTGCATTATATAGTTAAGAATACATCATTTAGGTTTTAGTAATTTAATTGCAATTTCAACAGAACTGCAAAAAACCACAAACCGTTATTGGTAGCATAAAATCAAAGCAACAGAAACTTAGGGGCCTCTATGTAAGCACTTTTCACTGTAGAAAAAAAAAAGCCTTACAAAAACCCATTGTCTCTCCAAAATGAACAAAGAAACAAAAAGACAGCTTCAAGACAAAAAAGTAGATGCCTTAATAAAAAAGAGGTTTCAGATGTGTTTGGGTTTCAAGTCCTAGCTTTTAATTAGCTTGTATGTTTTTTCACACTGAATTATTTAGAGGTTGTTTTATATTTCGTATCAATTTAAGTGGAGAGAGAATTAAATAGAGCATATATAATGAGATTTAAATAACTGAAGAAAATCAATTCAGCTCAGTCGGTGCTATTAGCTAAGCTACACTTCAAGATGTGCTCTAATATTGTGTTTGAACACTTACTCTTTAGGGATTCCTATTCTGTTCTGGTATCCAAAGGCTTTGGCTACATAAAAAGTTTGCTTTGTGTTGCTATATGCCAATTCTGCAGTGATTGCTGTGGTGCCTGCACAGAAATGGGTCCCCTGACTCATAATGAGGCTGAGCACACATGCTGTAGGAGCAGATAATAGGTTTCTTTATAACACAGAATGGTTTTGTTAACATACACTAATAAGGAGTATTTCTAATATGCATAAAAGTATTTACTTGTTTGTAAGGCAATACTAGATTTTATAAAGCTGTTTTAAGCACTGAATCTGGGTACTTTGGAGAGTTGTTAAGCTCTCAAACCTAGAAATATTAGCATACATGTATTGTCTGAGATAGAAATGGCATTGTATACACATGAACACATATGGTTTATTGAGTCTTTGTTACAGACATTAGGTCCTTGTATGTTGTGGGATGATAGAGTTCTAAATGCAGAATATGAAATTATAGTTGACAAGGGAATAAAACTGAATAATAACAGTGCAAATGAGGTGACACTGAGACCTCCATGTACCTTGTCTATCACTGTAAGTTGCTAGATGCTGTGGATTTATCCCTAAAAGTCTAATACAGTATCTTGCATAGAAGATCAGAGAAATTATGCTGTTTGAAAATCTGTTCCTTTTTTCCTGGCCATAAATCGGGCTGCTTCGTCTCAGGCAAGAGAGAAGACAGTGTTGCAAGAGGATAATACAGAGCAATTAATTTTGATCATAATTATATAGAGGAATAGTTTTGCAGGGGATAAATTTCTGGGGTCTCTTCTGCCACAGACCTTCTTAGGTCGGGATCTTAAATTATGTTTCATTGAACATCAGATCTGGGCTCATCTCATTTATTTTAAGGTATTAAGAAATGTTTACATCCCTCTTTAAAACCATGGAGATTCTGCTTAGGCCAGATTTTTGGTAAAGAGTATGTTTGGATCAGAATTAAACTGTCTGTGGATGCCATATAGTTCTAATAAATCCCACAGATTTTTGAAAGCTACCTGGATCTCTGGGGCAGGTAGGGCAAGACTGTCTTGTGCTGCAGCTTCTCAGATTTGCCTTCTATCCCCCTCACAGATAGTCTGCCTAGGAATTGCACCAGTAGCATACTTCGCTTAGGATTCAGGGTATAATCTGAGCAGTGCTATTTGCATAAATTAAAGACCAAAACAAAGAAAGCAACTCATGAACAACAGCAGCAAAACCCAAACAAGCCTAGTTCTGTTTAATAAGCTGCTCCTGACTGAGCAGATTTTGGTACATGTTGTGGATTCCAAATCTGACAACTTGATCATTCAAAAATAAGGAAGAACAGTATTTTTATGACACTGGCAAATGTGCTATACCTAGAAACTGCGTATCTGAAAAACAAACATTTCAAGTATTTTTAGGAAACTTAACCTCCTATTCCAAACTGGAATATGTTTTCTGAGACTTTTTACTAGCTTTATAGTAAGAGAGGGAGGGTGATCCTAAAACATATATTGACAATTCAAGTGTATATTGAAGATTCAGCTCTTAGCCCACTGCAAATGTTACTGCTCCAGGAAAGCATAAATAGTTCTTTGTATGTAAAACCAAGCGCATAAATAGCTATCTAATACAAATTCCTTTCTGGTTGCACATGAAATACATGAGATGATTCCTCAGAAGTCCTTCCACTGAAATGAGCTTGATTATTGTGAAACTTTATATAACCTTGGAAAACATGTGGTTTAACGAGGTTTTTCTTTTATTTACATGATGCGAAGTAAAATCATTGGTGTATTCACTATTATGCATTGACAGGAACTGTTAGGAAGCCTTCTGCAAACATTGCAAGGTATTGCCCAAAGTGGGAGGAAAGCGTTCCTCTAACTTCTAATTAAAAAATCTACTGAACTAGCTTTGCTCATACTTGACAAAAAAATAGACACAACTATGTGTGGGAAATACTGGTGCAAATCATAGAAGAGGCAAGGAGGGCTTTAAGAAGAGATTTTTATTCAACACTAAAACCCCATTTTCTCAGATTTCTCATAAAATGTCTCCTCCTTTATATTGTTTAAAGGAATTCTAAATTAAAGTTTAAAGGAATTCTAAATTCAGATGTTGGATTTGTTTTGTTCTGTTTTGTTTTTTTTCTTTTTTTCTCTGCAAGTAAGGCATCCAAAAGTTTGCTATAACTAGAATGAGCAGTTTTACCATTTTGACGACCATAGCTATAATGACTGCAGTCAGTTCAGCTTGGAATACTCCATCACTTTATACACAAATATGTATAAACCTATCTAGTAATAGTAGGCTAAAAACTATGCACAAAATTACTTGTGCAAGAAAATCACGAAAGACAATGACTAGTGATTCAGGGAGTAAAAAGATATTACTCTTAGAATATCATGATCTTTTGAAGGCAGGAATTCAGTAGAATCAATTTAAGTAGTCTTCAAATTTCTTGACTTTAGATAAGGTGAGGTTTTTGCTTGGATATTTTTTAAGTTAGATTTTTTTTTAGGTTTTTTTTTTTAATTTGTAAGTTTTACTTTTGAAGTTTTTATTGATCCTTTTTTGTCTCTTTCCTTTATGTTTTGTTGAGGCTGAAAGCACAAGAATTAAAAATTGTGCAATCTAATAAACTATTTAATCATCTGAACAGCTCAACAGCTAAAAATGTCCAAACACCAAGCCCCATTATGCTACTGTAAAAGAGCGTAATCTGTCTGGATTATACACTCTGGCCCAAAATGATACATCAAACTATTTAGATAGTAATTTTTTTTTGGTTTTGTTTTTTTCATTAGTTAGTATCTATATTTTTATGTGAAGAAGCACTTGGAGAAAGATACATGTACTTTACATATACATTTCAGAAAATGAGCGTATGTTTTATGATGCATTTCTTACTTTATTATGTAAATAAAATATAAAAATGTTTTCCACAAACTCAGCAGAACATAAGTAGTATAATTCAGTGCTACATTCTGCAGTTTATTGAGCATACAGTATCTGTAAAACTCCAGCACAGAGAGTGCAAGTAAATCTCCCTTCCACACTATTTTTACACTGCACGAAACATCAGTGACTTTGTTTCAAGTTAAATTTCTAATTAATTGCTGTGATCTTTCCAGAAACCGGGTACTTATGTGAGCAACCTCTTTAGTTTTTGTTGGCTGACAAGATACTTGGTGGATTGAGATCCACAGCAGCTTTGCATTTAAGTAGCTTCTCTTTGAATTGTAGTTATAAAATAAACAGGAGCTGGCAGAAGTTTCTTTTGCCACTTTCTTCTTTTTTACCTTTCTGGGTGCTCCAGAAGGTGGCTGCCAGCTTTCCCGTGGAGAGTTTGTGTCAGAGGACCAGTGGCTTTGTTACTGCCACCTCCAGCTGAGTTAACAAAGATGGGATGGGTGGAATCCAGAAGCCAGGAAGTGTTTACTGTATTGCCCCATGGCATCACATATCTGCCTGGGCCTGCAAATATTTCCAGCTCCAAAGAGAATTTTTTTTTTTTTAAGTAAAAAGCTATATCCCTCAAACTTATCCTATGATCTTGGTAAGCTTGTGATTTTAAAAAATCTGAAGTTTTGTTGGATTTTTTTTCTTCGTGATGTTGTTTTTAGGTTTGGGGTTTTTTTGGGGGGATTGGCTTTGGTTTTGGACTATTTTTTATTTACCCCACACAGTATTAGCTGGGTTATATATCTGAGGGGATGTTTTTCAGTTTTTTGTGCTTTTTCTTCTTTTTTTCCTTTTTTTTCTTTTCTGTGGAGTAAGAAGATTAGTAACACAGATAAAAATAAGTCCAAGATCTAAGGTTTGGAGAAAGGTATTGCTAAAGGAGATACTTGGCAAGTGACCAATGATGGAATGAAAAACTTCTTGAAATGCAGTTTACAGTTTTAATTTATTAAATAAAGTTAATTTTTCCTTATTTTTCATCTTCTCTTTAACCTGGAGCAACTGAGCCACATAACTGTTCAGCCAACAAGGTGTGTCAAGCAGTCTGGTTTTGTAAAGCAGAGCTGTAAGTAGTGATATTTTCATCAGGCAGTGTGGTGGAAGGGATTCCTGTTGTCACTTCTCACCTGGGTCTCCAAGTTTCTGCACTGTAACCGTTCCTTACACCCTTTGCTCAACTTTGCTAAAACCACCTGACCACAGGATACAGGTGAAGACTTCACTGTATGGTTGAACTTAGCTGTAATTTAGTATAATAAGGCTTTAAGGTCAGGGTTTATATGCTTGAAACTTCTGTTGTTCTGCAAGTGAATGTATTTTGCTGTCATTTGTGTCATTTACCATACTGATCAATGATGAGTCAAAAGTCTTTTTCCGATGCAACGTGAAGCTGCATTTTAAGTCTTTACTAATGCAGCGTACCCATCAAAATCTGTAGATTTGAAAGATACATTGAAATCTATAGTTGGTTTCATGTAGAAGTGTAAGATGATTTTTTCCTTGGCATTGAGTCACTTTTCAGCTCAGATAGTAGAGGTTCAGCATTTCAATGCTGCCAGTGACCTAAATGAGGGCACAAAGTGTCTGACTTCTCAAATCTTAGTGTTTCATGTGACAGGGAAGTGCCCAGAAGAATCTGCCTTTCCACTTACAAAACTTATCTGTTTTCCAGATATATAGCCCAAATATATCCGGAAAAGTTTGAGAATATAGCCCAAATGCAATTCTATGAAATCGTACAAGAGCATCCTGCAATGTTTAAAAAACTCTAAACCTTGAGCAATCTGCCAGTCCCTTGAGTATCAGCTCAGGTATCTTAATTTAACATTCAGACTGATTTCTGAAAATCGTCTCTGCTATGTAACATGACAGTTTAACAGGACTGTGGAAGAAATTCTTCTTGAGCAGAGTTTTTAAGTGCGACTCAGATCAGGTGCAGTCAGCTGCATTATACTGAGTTAGGTGCATCAAACACCCAGGCTGGCAAGGTACTGCCAGATTTTGCTTTACTTGTACTGTAAAATTCTTGATATGTGTTTTTAGGGTTTTGGTTTTTTTTTCCTTTAATAATTATAGCTTAGCTGTTTCTTATTTCTTTGTGCTATTTACAGTTTTATTCTGATGATGATTTTCAGTAAGTAGCTGTAGCTGGAATTAAAGAAAACACACTTTTTGGAGGGTGCTAAGTTTGTTGGCATGGTTCAGTATATTACCTTTATATAAAAGAAGCATGCAAGACTGAAAAATAAAATAACACCAGATGTAAAAGTGACATGAGGAAGATGCTTAGACAGTTTTGAGATGGGATAATGCTTCTTGATTGTGTTCTTTGAGCTAGAAGGTGGAAATTAGATTTTCATACAGAGAAAAGTGTGAGACATCCTAATTAAACACCTTTTGGTGGAAGTCATCATACATAAACCCAAACCTCTTGTTGTAGTTCTCAAATGTCACCTGTGAGGGTAACACTAAAAACAATCTTAATTGGTTTTTTGTTGGTTTTTTTTTCCTTTTTGTAAAACTTGGAAGGAAATTATTGTTTAAATGTTGATTCAAATATGTACATTAGTCATTAAGACAGACAACCCAATACATTTCTTAAGCATAGTTTAAGGTGATGTACATAATCATAGAAAAAGGAGGAAAATAACTGAAAGAAAAATACTATGGATTCACCCAGGGGATAAATCTTATGGACTTCAGTGTTACTAGGACCTAACATAATGTTTTGTTTGACTTTGGTCACATTATGTCACCCTTCTGCTTTACTTTCCTGTATGCATTAAATACAATTAACAATATTTACTTCACAATGTGTGTGAAAAGTTATTAAATACTTCTGTAGCTGTGAAAATATGCATTAGTTTTAAAGGTGGAGGTTTTAAGATGAAAAATAATATTTTTCACATATAATTCCACTTTAAAGGTCTTAAAGTGCAGAAATATGATTAATGGTTAATGGTATACCTTAAACAGGTTGCATTTTCTTTATAATCACAAGAATTCCCTGAAAGAGACTGTTCTGCTTGGAACAAAGAGGTCATAAATTGTCCAATATATGACATGTATATGACAAAAGATGCAGAAGAGAAATCATGACCAACACAATGCATGTAAATGTAGAACATACCATTTTCAGCATTCTCACCTTATATTTTTGTCTACTTTTAATTTTAAGGTGTTTTTACATTGCAGGCTGAAAGAATGTTCTATTGGAGGGTAGTAACTAGTAAATCCCATGTAGTCCTTTATGGAGAAGGTATGACTAACAATATGGAGAAGGTATGACTAACAAAGGACCTGAATTGTTTTTAAAAACTTCGCGTAGCTACACTTGAACACTAAAACTTGAGCCTGCCCGGTAGAGCAGGAATGTTGGAAGGGCAACACTTCTTTTAAAATGTATTTGGGAAAGTTTAGAAGCAACATGTTATTACATTCCATGTGATAAGAAAGGAATGAAGGGGCTTTGGGTGTCCTGTTACCCCTGGTCACAGCCAGGCGTAGCAGCAGGGTTGTGTTCCCAGCATTGCTGTCGTGGCTGACACAAGGTCTCTGGGAAGAAAAAAAAAATCCTTGTTACGCTTTGCCAAGGGAAGGTCATTCTCAGTTTTCTCCAGGACTCACAGTTAAACACTTCTTTTTATTTCTTTTGACTAGAATTACTTCCATTAGGGAAATATTGCCTTAAAATAGCATGCAGTATTAATGTATCATTTGTTTCTGCTGTTGCCAACAGTAGCATATTTCCTTGGCTCTTACCCCCTGACTGCTGATGAGATCAAGTTGATTGTTCAGCAGCTATAGCCCACCACCTGCTCTATCTTTTTGCCTGACATGCAAAGCTGCTGAGACACTATCTGGCCTTGTTAAAGCTAGATTTTTTTTTCAGCTATAGTTTTAAACAAATATATATATATTTAGGAGGTGGATTCATTTTTTAACAGACTTTTAATAAGTCAAATCTGTCATTCTATTTTATACAGCTGAGAACTGAGATGAGCATGATGATATTTTTCTAAAATTCACACTTTGGTTCCACCATTCAAGCTCTACATTTTATTATTAATAAAATTGCATCATAGGCCCATTTCTGGAAATGCTGCTGGAGACTTCAGTGCTGTCTTGATTTTATTATAAATCATTAACTACTTGGAATTTATCATTACAGTTTAGGTTATTAATGTGTCTTAATGGAATAAAATGTTTCTGTCCTATTCTGCAGAGGAAGAGATGATAAACGAGCTCTGTTCACTCCTGTTATTTCTGGAAAATCTGGATTTTGCTCTTCTTTCTATAAATACCCATCCAAATCTGAGAGAGCTTAATGCTGTTTCTGGTGACATGGCCAAAAGAGATATTTGCTTATCTATTCAGCAGAGATTTTAAATCTCCAGCTTTATGATCTTCTTTGGGAATTACAACAGCATTACATCTAAACATCTTTTGTAGCACACAAAGTGTGAATAAATCTAGAACTCACTAAATTTCTCTATATTTAGTTTTCCTAGCTAGCTGAACTCCACTTTTGTGATTTTAGCAGAAGCTATAATTTTAAACCAAAATACTGCAAACAGTGTTTTGAATATTCAATATATATTTAATAGTGTTGAGTTGTATTGACAGTAAAATGGTAATATTTGATATGTTGTTACTAAACTCATATGAAAATTTAGCATTCTGGGAAATTTTTTGCTCTGTTTGATTATATGATGAGACAAGATGCAACTGCTGATGCATCCCCTATTCAGTTGAAGGTAACTGACTTCAGTGTTTTTCTTGAATAAGTGATGCCAGTCTGTATCAATGTTTTCTTCTCCTTGTACTTTGCAAGGAGGTATTTATTTGATTTGTTCTTTCTTCCTACTTTTCCCTTTAAAATAAGGGAAATCTGCATGTGCATATTTCTGTTATGTCTGTTCCCATTTGGATATTACTCAGATTTCAATGAATCTGCTAACATGTATAAATTGGTGGGCTATATTTCATGGGTTTTTTTTCTTTTTGTTTGTTTGTTTGAAGTGGAAACTTACTGAGGAGATATTAAAGGAGTTGTAAAGCAAGCTGAACAGCGTCAAGTTAATTTTTTTTCAAGTCAGAGGAAAATTAAGTTACCTTTTTGACATTTTAGAACACTTTTTTTGAAGTGAGTTAATTTTGATATTTCTAGAAATAAATTTATGCCATTCTGGTTTCTCCTTGAGTTGATAGAAAATATGTGAAAAAAACAGGGTAGCAAGGCATGCCTACTCAATATACATGTCATTTTCTAATCATGCCTGTGAAGTTACTAGCTCATCTGTCAAGCTCAAAAGAGTTTCCTAAGGCAGGCAGTGAGCTGGAGCTGGTGGTGTTATGCAATTTGAGATTTGTTGGAGCAGTTGGCAGTTTCAGTCTAATGGTTTCAGTGTGTGTCCTTCACTTTGAGCCTGTTTAAAAATATAACACTAATGTGATTTACATTTAAGGAATATGAATTATTAGAGTGAAAATGTAATATGCTGTAAGGGGTTTAAACTTCTGGAAATGAGAAGGATAAATTTTGTCTTAAAATAAGTGATCTTTCCTATTTTTATACGCCACTCTAGTAAGATTTCACTGCTAGATGTCAAGATGCGTTTGGCAGATTATCTTACTCTTCTAATAGTTTTTTCTTCTTGCCTTTATCTACAGTGCTATTGTACTCTGTTGTCTACTGAAACATTTTTGGCAGTATCAAGCTGTCATAATATTGCCCAGATTCTCAAATCTCCTGCTTGCACACATCCTAGAAATATACTCCGGCTTGAGAACTGAACTTCTTTCCTCCCTCCCTCTCCCCATAAATGTGGAAATTCTGCTTCTCTACCTTCTGATGCAGATTTACTACATTCCTTTTGCTGTTTAATAATAGTTGAACATAATTAATTTGTACACTCATGCTGCACTATATTAAGCATGTAAGATTTTTCACACAAATAATATTTCATGCCTCATGGATGGGACTCAGTGCTCCAGTCACAGAAGACAATTTTATGCTCCCTACATTCTTCATTGTGGCTGTTTTTGATCTGTTCTGTTCTCTGGTACTCAGGAGTCCTCCAGCAATGCGTTTGGACCTGTGGTTCATTTTTGCCTTTGACTGCTCATGTAAGGTTTCTTTTCATCTGGTACCAATGGTCTTACTAGTTCTAGTTAGGACTATGGACATTAGAGACAAATCTGAGGTGAAACTAGTAAGTTTTCAGACAGTATAAACTAGTACTTGACATCATCCCTCCTGCAACTTCTGCAGGCTGTGCACTCACCTAAGTACATATCGAGCTATATCACTTTTCCAGAACTTTCGATGTATGGGGTTTAGCTTATTTATTTATTTACTTATTCAGTTATTTATTCTCCAGTGATGAATTTCAGCTGTGTATGTAGTTCCAGCTCCGTGAGATTTCTTTTCAGGAAGGAAACAAAAAGTGTTTGACAGTATCTGTACGTTTGACTACTTTTGAAGGATTTTAGATTCTTTCTAAAACTTAACTGAGAATTGTAATATAGTATAATATATTTGAAAGACTCTTTCACCACTCTTTTAGGACTTGAAGTACTGCCACAATGCCACTTTTTCATTCTCTTTTTGTTAACTTGCTAGTGTTAGGGGATTCTTAAATACATTAAAAGAAAAGAACAAATAGAAGAGAAGAGCTATTTCTAGTTCATGTTTTAGAGGAGGGCTGCTTTTATGTAATGGAGAAGTGTTACTGTGAAAAATGTGCTTTGGGTTTTATCCTTTTTTACTTTTCTTATATGACACTTTTGTCAGTGACAGGTGATTGCACATGATGCTTTAGATGTCAAAAGCACATGTGGGATGCATTTATTTAGGGCATCCTTATTTCAGTTTTGCCTACTAAAATAAATGTGATTCGTTATATCAGAAGGAATAAACTTCACCTGAAATATTTTAATCTCAAGTACTCTAGTTCAGATTTGATTTCCCATTGATTCCTGATCTTATTTAGACCCACTGGTCTAAATAAAGCTTGATATGCTTTGGAACTAGAAAACCATGAGAAGTGTAAAAGTTCTCTGAAGAGAATCAACCTTACTTTTCCTTGTTTCATTCAAATAAACAATAGGAATAAAGGTTGTATTGAATCATAAAGAATGATTTTATCTATAGCTATAAAAAGATACTGAAATCCTTTAAAGCCCTGTATTCTAAACATGTAGAGAGTAATAATAATTTTTTTCCATTAGGCTTCTTTGTAGCCAACATGACAGCCTTGTTTTGGATATAAGGTCATCTTGTTAGAAAAACTGATTAGAAGGTCTGAAATAGAGTGACTTTTCATATGAATAAAGCAAAAATGGCTTGAAACTCATTAGAAAAGCAGACAAACTGTTGAAAGTAATTTTCTGCTTACTATTTAATTAAAGTTGAGTTTTGTAATCTAAAGCTGAATTAAAAAAAAAAAAAAAAAAAACTGGCATTTTAGTTTGCTGTTTATAAAGTGGAAGACAAGGATTGAGGTGTTACTTTGAACTGTTGTCCAGAGTGTAATGACATTAGCTTTTTGAAAAATTGTGCTAATTCCTGATTGTCTCAAACTGTATCTATGTTTAGGCCATTAATTTTATATGAAGTGTGCATTGTAAGTATCACAATGTCAGCAGACCCCCTAGGATACCCTTTTTCCATATGAATATGATTGAAATGCTGCCTTAGATGACAAAAGTGAAATTGTCCCCAGAGAGTAGCTGAGGAGTGCAACATAGAAATTCTGTATAGAATATAGGAGAGCAGTTACAAACAGTCTTCCTGTGACCTTATATGCTTTAGATATCCTGATTAACAGAGTGCAGATCACACTAGCATCATGTGGCACAGCAGATGTCAGAGTAAAGAGAAGCTGTGACTCTGCAGTGTAAATACCTAAAATATAACCAAGCTGCAGATCAGCAAAAACCAAAAACCTATATTTGGTCACTATATATATTATAAAAAATCTTAAAAATATGTTTAAAATTCTGGTTACACTTATGCTGAAGATGATGGCATTTACATAATGGAATACAGCAAAGCTTGAGAAAAAAGGGTCCTTATTTGACATAGGGAAATATGAATTATGATGGAAACTTTTGTGCTTCAATGATAGCAATCACAATATTTTTAAAAGCAAACAAATTTACATGAAAGAGGAAATATTAAAACTTGTCATTAAAATTTAAATCAGCAAAATTAAGCATGTCTTTGGTTCAATCTAAGACATTGTTTTATGGTTAGGACTGTCTTATCCATACTGACATGCCTCAGCTTCATCAAATCTAGATAGAGCTTTTGGGGTGATAATTATTATCAGTGCCCACTTGTAAGGAAGGTCATATAAGAAATATCTTTATAAATAACATGTAAAAGGGTAGTCAGCCCCTATTAACTCCTCCTGTGCCCCACTGGAAATATGGAAATTAGACAAAAAAATAAATCCATATCTATTTATATGAGGGTTATGGGCTTGCTATCATTATCACATCTATACTCACTTTTGGGTTACTGACCTTCCAGTTTACAGTTGTTTGTTGAACTCAACACTCTCTGTGTGACAAACTGGGTGATCTTTTTATACAATAGGATATAATTATTGAATAGGGTAATTCATGGGTATTTGGATAATTCATTGCCAAGGATTCCTGTGAAAATATAACATATGCTATGCATGTAAAGACACTAGAATCAAGGTAGAAGATAATAGTTATAATTTGGTTTAATATAGAATGTAACAGCTTACTGAGATGACAATGTAATCCTTTAGACTTTGTAAGTCTGTATTAAACCTGTAGTGAAATAATAATAACAGTCTTGCACTGATACTTCAGACACCATATCTGAGTCTTACAAAATCTCTTCCTCATCTTGTAATTAATATCCAATTCATAACCAATTATGGAAGAAAACTATTTGTATTTCAGACACATATATGAAAACTATGTATTAAACCACTTTTACACATATTCCTTGTGGCTTTTGTGCTGTTCATGCAAGAACAGTTTTGGATATTTGGATAATATTTTACAATCAGGACTTGAAAGTCATTGTGTATTCTATGTTGTTCTTTATAAGCTTGATATTGATATATTTTCCATGGGTATTTGTTTTCTTAAAATAACCTACAAAATACATGCATTTTGTGATTTAGAAAGTTTGTGAGGATACTGATATCTATTAACTCTAAGATTACTCATTTTATAATAGTTTAATATATCAAGAAGTAGTTGAATATAATTTTCAAATAAAATACATAAAGGAGAGTGGGAAGCAGAAAAAAATATTTATTTCATTGTACTGAATATAATTTTAATTGGGCCAGTTGCTGACAGAATCCCGTGCTGGCTAGGAAGAGATAAAAATATGACATATACGTAAAAAAAACCTGAAGGCTGAAAGATGAATAAGCCTTCTAGGGAATTGATCTTTACAGATCAGATAAAGATTCTTGCAGTCTGTGCTGCATCAAAGGCTGTCTTTCATAGACAATAACATGAACTTGGAAACTGGGGACAAGACCTTCGAAAATGGAGGGTTTTGAGATTGACAAGTAGCTGGGCTTTGGACCTTTTTTTGTTGCCGTTTTTCTTTTCTATTATTTGTGTGTGTGTGTTTGTATGTGCATAATCTTTTATGATCCCTTTGAAAGTTAAGGAAAGGTTCATAGGCTGGTGGAGTGAATTAACTAACACTTGCACCTTATCTAGCTTTTCAATAGCTGTTTTCCTTTAAAGATAACCTTTCTCTTTGATAGATATAAGGAAACCTAGTGGAAGTTACCTCTTGACTTCTTTCAAAGTTTGATTAAAAATACTTATTTGTGGGTAGTCACTGTTTTTCAAGGGATAATTATATTTTATTGATGAGGTAAGTATTCTGGAAATTCCTGAAGATAATCACGCTTCACTGTACTTAGAAAAAGAAAAAAGAGAGAACAGTTCTCATTAATAATTAAAAAAAAAAAAAGTTTAAATTTAAAAAAAAATAAAGAGATAGAAGTAATTGCTTAATCTAGGAAAATTTACTAAACAAATTGCATGTTTAATCAAAGTGTTTCCAAGCACCTTAAATTTGACATAAGCTACTGTGTCAATCTCACTGGATAAATCTGGCATCAGCTCTTTTGATCCCTTACTTAGAAACACTATCTCACAGCTGTCGGGTATTACTGAGTCCCCTACGGTTCTGTGGCTCACATGCATGAGCACACCGACGCAGGGATGGCTGCAGTAACATTAAGCTGACGGCAAGGAGTTGAGAAGGGTCCTTGCTTAGAGTTCCACAGAAAGCAGTTTATTGCTACAGCTTGTGAAGGGTTCTAGAGGCAAATGACCCCGAGCAGGTGACAGCTCGAGCTGAAGTACAGGGGTGTGGCTAACACCAGGAGCCAACGGGGGAAGCAACTGGGGTACGTTACCATAACCAAACAAGGCATCCTGGAGAGGCTCCTTTCCCTCACCATAACCACTAGGGCTTTGGCACCAGAGGCTGTCTTACCAAGAGCTCTCTCTGTCTCTTGTACCACAGGTCAATTGGCCACCACAGTCGAGCATCCTCCAAACGAAGAGATGCTACAGCATTCTGTTAGCCTTTGCAGCCTTCTTTCCCTGGTCCCCATTTCTCAATTTATTTACTACTTCAGAGTAAATATGTGTTCTCCAGCAGACTGCATGAAGTAGGGTTCCTTAAATATATTGAAGTAAGCCAGAACATTTCTGTTACGTTAATTTTGCTTCTTTTTCCCTTTTTAGTGTTCTGTTTTTTATACTCTGTTTCCAAAAAGATGATGTTAAATAGAGCTTTAATCAAGGCATGAAAACATCTCACAGCTTTCATCTACACAGCGCACAATACAGAGGCATGGAGGAAGAAATTATTGAAAGCTAATATACAGGAATATAGTTTTAAACCATTTCTTCTTATTTTTTTTCACATAAAAATTTGAATCTTGGGATTTTAGTATTTGTAGGAGAAATCTGTAGGGAGCTGCAGTGGGTCATGGTGTTAAAGAAGCTGTTACCTTATTAAACTTTCATTGTAATGAGAAGGAAAATGGGAAGCGCCAGGTGTCAGCCGACTGTTGTGCAGCTTCTCTGTCAGCATTCTCCAGAGACTCTTCCATCAAAATGGGGAAGGCCAGACCTGACATTTGCATACCTCAAAAGGAAGCAGGCATGATTTCTTTGAGATATGAAAAATTAGTCTCTCCTCGTGTCACAGTAAAAGGCACAGGTAACTTGAGTTTGCTTAACTGTATGGCTATTTTTGACCAAGGAGTGCTGACATAGGGTATTAGGAAGTACATTATAAATATATATTCCAGATATACATTCCAGCTAAAGTATTAGATACATTGCAGATAAAATTTTTAAGAATTGATGAAATAACTGTAACAACAAAAAAATAACTGTAACAACAAAAAAAAAAAATAGTGAGTTTTGGACAGTAGAGCAAAATGCAGAGGTTCTTCAGGTTAGCTGTGATGAAGAAATCAAAAAGGTGTCTCAGCCTGTTGCTGGAGCCTGTATGCATGGTCCTGTCTTGTTGTCTGTGGATACAAATATGCTGCTAGCAAGAATTTTGCTTGCTTCTTTCCAGTCCCATGAGATACTTTTCTCTCTCACAGAAGATATTAGTAAAGTTCTGTAAGCTATGAATACCTGCGACCTTTGTTTATAGTACAGTAGAAAAATATTTTGACAATGGATGTTTTAGGATTTTAGCCAATCACCCCAAGGGGTGGCTGATCCTTTGACCAATTAGACTATGAAGAAAAAAGTCTATAAAAGAGTTGTAAAATAATTAAAGAAATCAATCTTGCTGCACAATTCCTGCCTGCTGAATCTCTCTTCTCCTCCCTACCACTTAGGGATACCACGACAGTTGTCATATGTACTACCATTATGGTGTTGGGTTTGGTGTTCTAGGAGTCAAGGAGAAGCTGTTTTCTTATTGGTTATTACCGTTTCTAAACAGTTTGCTTGGACTATCGTATGAGCTTAATTACCTTTGGCAGAGCTCTGTACACATGTCCCAAATGACAGCCTCTCATTTTGGAGGCTATTTTAAGGTGTAATGTGTTGTAGATATTGCACGTAAGGTTATTTTAGAAGGTTACTTGGGCAGTTAGGATGGGTTCTAACTGAAACCTGACTGAAAAATTTTAAAGGAGAACAAGAATACAATATCTATTTTGTGAGTGATAGTCTTTTTTTCCCTTCATTCGAGACAAGAGAAAACAACCCTAAACAACTTTTTTTTTTTTTTTTTTTAATTTTCTTTAAGCATTTTAACTTTAGAGTGCAGATTAGCTAAGAAATCTACTGGTGGAGCTGAGGAATTTCAAGCATGGCTGCAGTTCTTTCCATGGAAAATTCTTAGTAGTGTTAATGATGAGTATATATTTCTCTCCACAATCCATCTATCAGTTTGTGCATTTGGGTTCTGCTGTCTTTTGTGGTTCTCAGAGTACCTTAAGGCAATAGAGCAGAGTGTGAAGGAAATCTGAGGACAGTGTTAACTGCAGCTATTTACACGTGTAGTAAGTGTTATATCTTGCTTTGCTACAATCTGGTGAAACATGACTTAATCAGCTTGAATTTATCAGAGAACAGTCAAATTCAGATGCAGAACAGGCTAGATTGAGTGAATAAATTAGATGGACAAAGTTGTTCTAGTATATTATGAAAAAAATGAAAATACTGTAGATGTTTGTCCAGCGCAGTCAGGAGAGAGTTGGACTGTTCTTTTTCCCAGTATAATGTATGAAATGATATTGTAGTTTATCTTTGGTTAATGTGGTACTTGGTTACTGTTGAGGTACCTCCAGTGGACAATGCCTGTAGGGTGCTGGTATGTTTTTGTCACCTAAGAATCATTTGAATTGACAATAAAACAATTGAGTGGGGGTACATCTTGTGGCAGTAGAGCACACAGTTTTGTTGAGTTTTTTTCTGGTTTTAAAGAATGATTTCAAACCTAAAAATAAGGTAAAGATCTTAAGTTCTCATTTGTGAAATGTATCAATCATCCTGGTGGCTGTTAGAGAGGGGAGAGGGGTTACCCTTGGGATGAGGTAGCACAGGTGGTTGCAATCTGGGACAGGTCTAAGGTGATGTTCTGACAGCACCATGTCTGCAATTCCAGCTTACATGGACTTTCTGGTTATATTCCTTTTGGTGGTTAGCAAGAACTGACAAGGTGACTCAACTGAAAATGTGACTTAGACACCAGTTCATTTTGTGTAGGGATTGGTCTGAATATTAAAAGGGTCATCAGACTCATTGTTACACAGTAAGCATTTTCATGCCTACTTATCTGGTGGACATAGTCAGGCTGTGTCTGTTAGAAAGGGACCATGACTCCCTAAAAACAGTTGCTAAAATTTTTATTGGGCTGTAAAATAATTGAGTTCTCAAAGTAAGTCACTCAACAATTAGGACATGGCTGAGTCCACCTGAACTACATTCACATCAGGTAGCTGCTTCTTCAGAGTGAGCTGGCTTTAGGGATGGGTGCTGCCTCTAGGAATGGGGGATCCATATGCAGCTTAGCTGGAGAATGTGCATTACCTTGACAACTTCTGTATGGAAAATTGTAATAAACTTCTAAGAATTGCATCCGAACAGCTTTTTTTCAAAGACTTCAAATTTTGTATGAGGAGGAACACATCATCCAATCTAATGGATGTATCTGCACAAGAGATTGAGTTGAAAGAACGAATTCCTGTACACTCTGCTTTGCTTCCTGTCGGGCTAAGTGAAAAGACTGGATTTTATTCAAAGTATTAAATATGGGAGAAATGCCCTCTAGGAACATGCCTGTTACTCTCCAGCTGCTAATTCAATCCATGAGATCAGACTCCAGCTAGTCCCAAATTACTGACTTTTTATGCATCCCTAATAATCACAGGGCTGTCAGTAGTTTCCATAATTGAAGCTAAATGATATAATGGAGAAATAAATGTCCATAACATGGTACTTTAATATTCTAATATGTACTTGTTACAGGATGGTAGATTAAATTAATTAACATAAGTAAAGGTAGTTTGTGTAAGGAGAATTTTCAGCAGGATGTGGATGGATTTTGAACTTAAGTAGAACTTCTTAAAATATATTGGACTGAAGGTTAAGTTTTCTAATGCATTAGTACTTAAATAATACAGAAAATAGCTTTTTTTAGATGAGATGGTTCACCTTTACTCAAATATACATAATTTTCAAATAAATGCAAAAAAAAGCATAGATATATAAAATTTAGAGAGAGAAAACATGTATACGAGAAAAGTAAAAGAAAAAGACTTTTATATGTGAAGAATAAGTAAAGACTAAAATTCATGTCCTCTCTCTCTTTGTTTTTCAGCGCCTTGCTAAAGAAGCAGAGAAGTACCAAGCATCACATCAGTGGAGGGATGAGTTTGGGGTAAGCTTCGGTTTTTCACCTTTTAACCTGCTTTGATTTTTCCTCTTTGAAATGTTAACTGTAGTCTTACAAATGTGCTGTTTATATATCTACTACAGATGGGGTTACTGACTATGAATGGGCATTTTATTTAACTCAGTAAACAGAGTCTCAGTCAGGGTGTCTAGAGAATAAAGTGAACTTTTCCCTTCAGAAGCTCATCGGGAGCTTCACAGACCCAGGGATGTAGCTCTGAGTTGTACACAAGACATTTGTTTGTTTTGACAGACAGGGAATGATTACAGAGAAGGCATCTGAGTGATGGTTGTTATCAGCTAAAAGTGTGCTTATGCCAAACACTGAAACAGAATCATAGAAAAAATTTTTACAAGTTGTCTTTTCCTTATGTGAAGGAAAAAAATAAAAGCAGGAAATAACTTAATAGAGAAGGATTTGGTTATCTGCATGACTTGGGAGTCATAGAATATTTTTTAGAATACTTTTCTATATTTAAATAACTGCATCTCTCAGTATTCTAGTACTGCTGAAAGAGGCTCAAACGTGATCAAACATTAAAATATCTTCTTTAGTAATTTCAGACTTTACTGAAAAATAAGTGACATGATTTTAAAATGTACAACATTGATTTTTTATTACCAATCTGGCCAAATTAATATTGTGATGCATGATTATAAGCTTCTTAATTTTAGGCTATAGTTCCCTGCTAAGTGTTAAATTTATTTTATTTATTATGCTTTATTCCATGTTCCTTCAGAAATTAAAGTAGATGGTAATTTTACATGGTGATGCTACAAACCTAGACTGTGTTTGCACATCCGCGAGAATCACAGTGGCATACAGTTAAATGTACAATGGTTTTCTAAGAACTTTGTTGTGCTTTAAACCCAGCTGACAAGTAAGCACTGCACAGTCACCTGCTCACTCCCACTGAATTGGGATGGGGGAGAGAATTGCAAGAGTAAAAATGAGAAAACTCATGGGTTGAGATAAAGACAGTTTGATAAGTAAAACAAAAGTTTCATGCAGAAGCAAAGAAAAACAAGGAATTCTTTCAGCACTTCCCATGGGCAGGCAGGTGTTCATGCATTCCCAGGAAAGCAGGGCTCCTTTGCCCTTAAGGATGACTTGTGAAGACAAACACCATCACTCCAAAAGTCCACCCCTTTCCTACTTCTTCCCCCAGCATTATTTGCTGAGCATGGTGCCATATGGTGTGGAATATCCCTTGGGTCAGTTGGGGTCCGCTGTGCACCCCCAGCCTCCTCACTGGAGGGGCAGGGTGAGAAGCAGAAAAGGCCTCGGTTGTGCAAAAGTACTGCTCAGCAATAAAAAAAAACAACACCAGAATGATCAACATTGCTTCCAGAACAAACCCAAAATATAGCCCATGCTAGCTACAATGAAGAAAATTTATTCTAACTCAGTCTAAACCAGCGTAAATGTTCATTCTGATCCAGTGTTACTCAGGCACTTGGAGATCTGAAACCTGACAAGAAAGCCCCAAGATTAGGCTGTGTGATTCACACAGGAGTGACTGGCTTTAGGAGTACAGAGAGTCTGGATACAGCCTGAATCCTTTTAAGTGTGCTCTCTGCCCAGGCACAGCTTCTAATACACGGTAAAACACAGAACACATATTCCATGGAGATGCTACAACAAGAATGCTGCAGCGACCTTTTCTGCTAATCTATCTCTCTTGTGAATAGAAAATAAAAGCTGCAGGCTTGATGGACTCAGTGCAGAACTCTGTGAATACAGTCAGAATCTCATTTGAATCATTTTTCTTCTACGGTACATTCTGGCACCATGTCAACACTGCCTCAGCTTTTGTTTTTCTATTTACCCATTTTCTCACAGTAGAAGTCGGTCAAACCAAAGATGCTTCAGGTTTTATCTGAATTCATTTCCAAGGACACTTCTCAAAATAATTTGGAAATGTGATTTTATATTAATGTTGTGGTTCAGGGAAAGACTATGATCACTATTGAAAAAAAAAAATAGTGGTTGGATTTATAATAAAGTACCTGCAAACTGGGATTGTACTTTACTGTTTTGAATTTGGATCAGAACACTGTGCACTATATAATAACCTTGACATTAGGTTATGCAATTAAATTTCAAATGAATGTATTAAGCCTAATATAATTCAATTTGTTCAATTTTTGCCAGAAGTAATCTTTCTTCTCTTCTGGCCTACTTTTTAGAAAATGCCTGCTCAAATTAGTTTGCACACAGATCTTTCTGATAAACTTAATTTTCACTGGAAGATTCATTCTCCTAATGGCTGTGATGGAAAATGGAAGATAGACCGTGAAACTTTCTGCAGTCGGGGGTTCTTAAAGTACTTCTGATAGGATTATGGATGGTCTACATCATGCTGCATGAGGTTCATTTCTCATCCAGGATTTGGTTTTGGGTGATGAAAGCCCTTCCTGCAGCATTGCACATGAGTCACTGTAGAAAGAAACTCATGGGACAAGCTATTTCTGCATCTAATGAGCTAGTGATCAGCAATGTCCTTGACAGTCAGATTGCAGCCGAATAATAACTTATGGAGTTTTACGGAGAAAATAGCAGGAGCATTCCTCCTGGGGAAGTGTACACGGGCTGACTTGAGTGGAACACAAGCAAAAAATGAAGGGCAAAGAAGGCTGACTCTGGGACCAAGGTCTGTACAGAGATACAAGGGATGTGTCAGTCAAAAGACCACCAGGGTGCCTGTTCTAATACCTTATGCTAAATATGAGTGGGTTTTACACAGTTCACAGCAAAAAAAACATGCAAGCATTAAAAATTTTATTTTTAGGTTAATGTCAAAGTATAATAAAAATTCAGCATCTTAGATATGGTCTTTTGAAATAAGCTAGTACAGGGAAAAAAACATATTTACTTGCACAGACTCTTTTTTTTTTTTTTTTTTTTTTTTTTTTTTGTTTCGCCTAATGATTTAGTGTAAAGTCTGTCCAGATTGTCTAAAGAACAAAATTTGCTTGTCATTTAGAAAAATGGTAAGGAGACTATTTAAAACTATTATTAAACTATTTACAGACATACAAATCCACATCTACTAAAATCCCTTTTCTGTACTATTTCTAATTGAATGAGAGTATAATTTCTTCCATTGTTTTAAGTATTATAGTATATTAGATTCCAACTACTTCAAGCAGACCAAGCAATGAAAAACAAAGCAAAAAACTTAAATTTTGAGTCTTTTATAAATCACAGAATCACAACATGGTTTATATTGGAAGGGACCTTAAAGCTTATCTTGTTCTGACCCCCCTGCCATGGGCAGGGACACCTTCCACTAGACCAGATTGCTCACAGCCTCATTCAACCTGGCCTTGAACACATCCAGGGAACTTCTCTGGGAAACCTGTGGCAGTGCCTCACCACCTACACAGGAAAGAATTTCTCCCTAATGCCTAATCTAAATTTACCTTCTTTCAGTTTCATAGAATCATAGACTGTGCGGAGTGAGAGGGGACCCATCAAGATCATCAAGTCCAACTCTTGGCCCTGCACAGGACACCCCAAGAACCACACCATGTGCCTGATAGTCTTGTCCGAACACTTCTTGAACTTTGTCAGGCTTGGTGCTGTGACTACTTCCCTGGGGAGCCTGTTCCAGTGCCCAACCACCCTCTGGGGGAAAAACTTGTTTATATCCAACCTAAATCTCCCCCAACTCAGCTTCAGGCTGTTTCCTTGGGTCCTGTCACTTGTCATGAGAGTGAAGAGATCAGTACCTTACCTCATGAGGGCGTTGATGACCACACTGGGGTCTCCCCTCAGACTCTTTTTCTCCAGGCCAAACAAACCAGGTGACCTCAGATGTTCCTTATACGGATTCCCCTGGCCTTCCTTTGGACACTCTCTAATAGCTGAATGTCTTTTTTATGTTGTGGTGCCCAAAAGTGCACACAGCACTGGAGGTGAGGCCACTCCAGAGCAGAGCAGAGCAGGACAATCCTCTCCCTTGCCCGGCTGGCAATGGTTGGCCCTCCTGACTGCCAGGGCACTGCTGGCTCTTGTTCAACCAGGACCCACAGGTCCTTTTTGCACCTGCCCTCCAGCTTCTCATTTCCCACTCTATAACACATTCAGGGTCGCCCCATCCCAGGTGCAGAATCTGGCACTTGCTCTCGTTAAACTTGATCTGTTTGATGGCTGCCCATCTCTCCAATGTGTCGAGGTCTTTCTGCAGGACCTCTCTGCCTTTGGGGGACTCAACAGCTCTTTCCCAGTTTAGTGTCATCAGCAAACTTCCTTAGTGTTCCTTCGAGTCCTGATTCCAAGCAATTAATGAAGATGCTGAAGAGAACTGGGGTGAGGATGGAACCCTGCAGAGCCCCACCAGTGACAGATCACCAGCCTGATGTCCCCCCATTCACTATAACATTTGTGCCTGACATGTGAGCCTGTTGCTCACGCACTGTGTAACTTGGTTATCCGGCTGTGAGCTGGACATTTTGAAAATCTAAAATGAGTTAAGAGCATGTATCTTACATATTTACCATTAGTTTTAGCTAAGTGACAGAAAAACAGATCATAATGGATGTGGGTATTTTTCACTGATAATTAAATATCAAAATAATTTTGGAAACTACTAATTAATTTAATAAAGGTATAAAGTTATTCAAAGCAATTAAGAATAATAATTAAGAATTATTAATTAAGAATAATAATTAAGAATACCAAATGTCTTCTAAGTTAAAAAGGGAAAAAAAGAAATATTGGACTGTGATGTGTTAATTCCTGATGAAGCACAAAGTTGGTTAAAATAGCTGAACTGCCGTTTGCTTGTATGGCCCAAAAATAATACTTACCTGTTAGAAAACTATTAGGTCTTAAGAGAATATTTGTGAAGTTTATGAAGGCAAAATGAAAGTGCTTAGGTTCAGACAAATGAAGAAATCCCATTCTCTGTTTCCTACTCCATTGGTACTGTCCAATTCCCCAGCTGCCCATGCAGCTGTGGGAGTTAAACCTGCTTGAATGTTTTAGATTAAAGCAGTTACAACTCAGAGGTACAAACTAAAGAGGTATCTAAATGAAGCAGCTTTGTCAGTTTGAAATTTCTTGTACACTACAAATTGAAAGGGGGATGGTTTTGACACTTATGAGGGTCCAATTATTTTTCTGGCATAAAGACTCATGAAAAAAATGTATGCAAATTGAAAGAAGGAAAGGAGAATTCTGCATAAAGTAATTGCTGTTATTCCCTGAATGAATCTTCTACAATTACATTTGATACCACACTTGATTGCCTTGCAATGGTTGGTTAAATAAAGCAATTTTATTTCCAGTTGGGTTGCTGTATTAATTGTACTTACACATGTATAAACATAAGGGGTATCTCATTGGTATTTTAAAAGGGGAGTGAGTCTGTATGGATAGCCTATTAACATCTACTTATTTATACAGAGAGTGAAACTTAGGCTTTTAAGAATTAATTATCACATTAAAATGCCACATGAAAAATTCTTTCAATATGCTTTATCACTTAACCAGTAGGGTTATTTTATGTTCTTCTGTGTAAAGGATGTTTTTCTATGTCTTGGTAATTTTGAGACAGCATTTACTCCAATGACAATATGTAGGTTGGTGTTCATGTACCAACTGGGCTAAAAATAATGACAAAAGGTCATGGAAGAATTACTTTGGAATTATGGTTTGTTTGTTTATTTTTTTCTAGTAGAAATTTTGGCTGCATAAAACTGTAGTGAAAAGTTGCTCAGCAAAGAAACAGAAGATGAAAAGTATAACTAAGATAAAATAAGTCTTCTATCACCAGAGTTGATCCAAGCAGTGACCTGCAAGAGCAGAGCAGTAGTAGGTATCTCTGTTGTATCTTGCAGTTTGGAGATTTTCAGGACTGTCTGTAATTTATTTTGGATGTTACAAAAATGCTAGAACACTGTATCTTAAAAGCCTCAGGTGGAAAACAAACAAACAAACCATGAAACTTTCAGCTTTGACGCGATTTCATTATAAAGAGGCAGTTTACAAAACGTATTTTGTCTCTTGAAAGAAGGAAAACTCTGTGAAGAAGAAAAACTAGAATCCTTTTTCTCTCATCTCTTCAGAGAGAGGATACAGCTCTCTCATGGCTTGTACCTCTGATAATCCTCTTCTGTGCAAAGAGCATCTGTGAGAAATGATACAGTTGAGATTTGGCACCAGACCTCCAGCACAGAGAACTGGTCCTCACAGGTGCAAAGTAGGTGTGGGATCCTTTCCTAGTAAGTCATACATACTTTATAATTTTGTGAAAGTTATAACACTAAACACAGGCAAAGTGTGAAAGCTGTCTGTGTCTTCACACAATGTTTTGATCCAAAACTCAGTGAAATAAATCTTCAATTAATTTTGATTCATTTCGGATAATGTCTCACATTTCTAAGGTCTCTGTGACTTGAAAAAAACATCCAAGTGATCAATTTAAATTGACAGATTTAAATTGACAGATGGTCAATGTTTTAAGGAGGATAATATTTTATTCTCTGAAGGGCTGTGTGCCACCTCTTCTGTGACCTGTAGCCTTCATTTGTGTATAATTTAAATTAAATGTGCCCTATATTACTGAAATGAATGAAATAACTTTTTTTTTGCCAGTGATTGCACTTGGACATCTTTCTACTCAGGGGATGAAGCTCTGTTTGAGTGCACTGGGAGTAGTAGGAAGGTGAGGTGGAAAGTAAATAAGGATAAATCATATTTACTGAAATTGTGTGGGTTTAAGGGTTGTTCTGATGTTTATTTGAAATTTATCAAATCACTTATACCTGTTCGAGTCGTGAAAGCTCACTGTGAATGTTGCAGGAACACGTATTTCTGCAGTTTTCTACAATGTTTGTCTAAGTGAGACAGGAAACACAATAGCTACAGCCTTTGGAACAAGCTCACCTCGGCTTCCCAGGATCTCCATCATTAGTAAGGAGAGTTTCATCTTGGTGTAGAAATCCACTGTGAACACGTCCACATTGAAGCCTGTTGGGAGACATGGCATAAGTCTCACCAGATTAGTGCAGAACTTGTCTGGCATTCACTCCTGGGAGCAAGATCCCACTGTTTACTTGTCTGTCCCCAACATCCTGCCCCTTAGTGTTTGGATTCTTATTTCAAAAAGCCTCGGTGTACCCTCTGGTTTACAAATATCTAGCAGGCACTAGTTAAATAAAAGAAAAACATCTTAAAGAAAATTAAAAAGAAAAATCCAGGTCATTAGAAACCTTTTTTAAGAGTACTGTTGCTTGCTATCTTGCCTGGAGTTTTATAACTTCCTAGACTCTCCCAGGTGTGTCTTTCAGTCTAGAAATCATTGATTTTCCTCTAAAATATGGGCTGCCACAGGAGAGCTCTTCCGTGCTTTTTTTAAAATTATGTATCTGATATGATCCTGTATGAGAGTTGCACCAATGAGTGTTAGTGTGATTAATTAGACTGGTAATCCTTGATTTTTTTTTTTTTTCTCCACACTTCAGGAATTTTAAACCAATTAGGAAGCTTATGAGGAAGACAGTGGTAGCAGTACAATCAGAATTATTATATATAAGCAGGGATTTTAAATATGTAGCTATAGAGGAGCTAGCTTTTGGTCTTTTGGTATTGGTTATTTACTATCTCTTAATAAGCTTACCTTCAGTAAAAGAGTGTAACTTTATGATATAAATCATTGCAAAGTTCTCATGCGCAGTGAAGTGCTTCACTGGTTGGAAACTTGCCAAAAAAGCTTTTAGAGTAAAGCAAAGAAACACCTTCAATCATTGTTGAGGGCTTTCAAGCATTCCATTTTATCTGAAAAATCAAATATGTTAAAGACATCTAATTCACTTTTTACTTATTGACCCGACAACTCATTTAAAAAATGTGCAGCTTCTGAAAAAGAAGTGGAAGGAAGGATCTAGGTAAGAAAAAAAGAAAGAAAGGTGTGATTTCTATTATCAAGCTGCCATACGTATGCATTATCACCTTCATTTTGAATAGGCTTTAATGTACTTTCAGAACAAACATCTTATTAAAAGCAAGATATACTATTGTACTCAATTTATTAACACTCTGTAGGTTCTTCAGTTTAAAATGGAGAAGTACAATATGCTAAGAAAAACTTTTGCAGGCTGCTATTGTGAGCATTTTCTAAGAGTTCATTGAATTTGTGGCACAGATGAAGCTAGCTGGTTTTTTGATTTTACCTTTCACCCTCAAATTCAATTGCTCATGTAAATCTGGGATAAGTAATTCATAGCACTTTACTACCTTTGATGAATCAGAAATGGACTTCAAGGATGCTGTTTATTTTGTCTGTAAGCTTTTTTGTGAAACGTTTTCATTTCAAAGCTAACAATATATTTTTCTGTGGTTTATCCTTGTCAGTATAACTAGGATCTGACTAGTTTTCTCAGTTTCCAAGGAAAACTCATTTCCCTGTTGCTCGTCACATTTTATTCTAACCCTTTTTACACTGAATTTAGGAAATGAGCCAATATTTTGGGAAAAAAGAGTATTAACCAACTTAACTTTGTTGTCAATATTTATTAATTGGAAGAGAGAGATAATGATATTTTTAATTAAAACTGAAAAAAACCCTGATATAATTGAATATGCACAAAAAGTTAATCAATGGCATAAGAATCAAATATAGCTTCTCTTAATGAAGGCAGACTTCTAAGTTTGAGAAATTCAGAAATTCAGGTTTGGTTCTTACTTCAGAGAAGGAATGCCATTCATAATAGCAAACCTTAGAGATTTTTTTTTAAGGAAACTAACCCCAAATATGTTTGAAACATTTCCTGCCAGAAAGAGCAAATACCATGAATATATAGATATGGACTTCTACATGTACTATTTAATATTAAAAACAGAGCTTTTCTGAAAGTCTGAGATGAATGGGTTGGATTTTTGCAGGTGGAGATATTTGTGGGTTTCTTCACTCCACTTGTGTTTTTTTTTTTCCAAATGACAAAACCACTGGCATCATGTAGGCCCTGGTATCTTACCTTATTTTGTCCCAAGATTCCTGTAAGATACTAGATGAAATTTTGGCTTATCTTTATCAAATCTCATTACCTTTAGAAAAGGACCTAACAGGGGAGTTGGAAAGTTTCCATATTTAAAACTTTGTAGACTTCTACACTCCCAAGAAGCACTGTTCCTAGAAAAGAGGCTTGTGCAATGGATGAGAACAGAAAATGTTTGATGTCTGCACTCTTTTGCAGTTGAAATACCACAGAAATTTTAATAGATGTTTCATTTTGCATAGACTTTCAAATGCTCTGGGAGTGCAAGACAATCCTATTATTAAGAGCTGCATTTGACTCATGGGATTTGGGAATTCTTAGCTTTCCATCTCCTGAGTATAATGCAATTCTCATTAGAATTTAAACAAAAGGTGAAAATGTGTCTCTTTTATGTCCTGCAAATGATGATATGTGATTGAAGTAGTGTCAGATATTTCTGTAGACTAAGCCACAAAGCAAAAGACGTGCATAACACAGAGCAGAGAAATTCTTCAAAATTAGCAATATCCTAACAAGTCCTAACATCATATAAAGAAATGCTTAAAAATTCTACCTGATTTGACCAGAAATGTATGTTAAGCATTTGCTTTCTTTTTTACCAGGTATTCTTTCTATCAGCTATGGGCAAATAAGAGCTCTAGAAATAAATAAACAAATCTAGGTCTCATTGGAATTATATGAGGATTTATCAAGTCTTGAGAACTCTGGGCCACCTCTGTGACTGTGATTCATGTGTTTGTAGAACATACTATCATTCTGTTTTAATTTTCCCATTTTTTAGTCACAAATTATATTGCACTGAAATACTATGAAGTGTAACTTTTTTTTAAATGTGCGAATAAATATAAAAATGACCAGACCAGATCCTTGCTTTTAAAAATGGGTGAATAATCCCTGATGAATTATTAATTCAGGTAGGATTGTCTTAGTCCTTTGGGCATTACTACTTCTCAGGAGGGTAACTTCAGTTTTGCATTTCTTAAGAGTTACACATGAGTACAGTAGAACTAAAAAGTTTGGCTCTATTGATATTTTTCTGTGCTTGCACAAAATTCTAGTGTTTTCACCTCATAAAACTTCTTGTACTTTGCCCTTTTTTGTGAGATTTTTCCTACATAAAAATTTAAAGAAAACTTCCAGCAAAAGTTTTCTGCCAGACTGAATGTTCTCCATAAAGGCAAATTTAATTTAATCTAATTTGCTGTGGGCATCGTAGCTTAAATGACCTCTAGACCTAAAGCATTCTAAAATACTCATAGAGGAAGTCTTGCAGAGCACTTCCCCACCTTTCCAATAGAACATTTCAGTTTTATTTTACAGGTATTTGCAGATATTTTGTCCTAAAGCTGTGTTGCTGCAAAAAAGGGTGGTTTGGTTTCTTTTCACTTTTGGTGAGGGACACCAGCAAAAACCCCAGAAGCTGGATTAAGACTGAAATGTTTTCAAAACCATATTATTAATATATTTATTAATCCCAAGTGATGATACCCATTTCTTCTGCTGGCAGTTGCTTTGACTTATTTTCCTTAATACAGGGATCACACCACATGGGAGATTTAATTCCAAATACTTCCAGTCTCTCTTGGTCTCTTGTGTTTTGGGTCTACATTAATTACATCGGGGCATGTAAGAGTATATGAGCATGCAAAACCTGTTGAGATGATCTTGGAGGCATGTAGAAAGCCAGAGAGAGTATTACCTCCTGCAGACCTGCCAGCACAGTCATTTGAGAATGGTTCCTGTGCATGCTGTGCCACAGAATGGGTCTGGGCATTGCTTAGGTGTCTTGGGGGCAGCTGTAACGAGCACGATATGGATGAAAGCAGAGTGTGTTCAGGATTGATCTGTGTTTTATTTTGAAACACAGACATCATACTCTCTGTGAAGAATAAAGCATGCTCTATCCTAAAAAGTCATGCAGTTGCACATCAGTAAGCATCCTGTGTCAAGAATAACCACCAAGAGGAAATATTGTTCAAGAGAAAACAAGTTTTATTTATAGCAATAGATACATAGAATTTACAGATAAATTAACCTTGAAAATTGGAAAGAAAAGCCCATTAGTTTAGTAGTAAGTTCTTCAGACATTCGACCAAGAGCAGTAGGAACAAATTCCCTCTATTTCTGTGAAAATATTTACAATATTATGAATTATGCCATGATTGTGAACTATGAATGCTGCTTTTATGAAAAAATAACTATGACATGGAAAAGACAGGATTTCCTTTACAGATTCACATCAGTAGTTTTTGCTGACACAGGAACAGTTCACTGACTTACATGTACTGGTAAGAGTAGAGCAGTGCAAATCCATTAATCTAATTGAGCTGGTGTATGCTTGTCAAGAATATAATGTCCTTAATTCATTCAGTTCCTCGTGTCATCTCTATATTGATAAGAAAATATTAAGCTAAATACAACTGAATTCATCAAATCCTTTTATTTGTACATGAGATCTGCAATATTGTATTTTCAAAAGCTTTAAATGTTTTAATATGAAACAGAGCAAATAGTCTTCTTTCTTACTTCAAGATAATGGATTAAAGCTTGCAGATTTCTGAGATATTAGATATGCTTTTCTGTATTGCTCAGTGTTTATAAACAACGTTTAGGTGATAATTTGAGAATCAGACAAATTTTAAGATTGTGCTGGTCCTACTTAAATTGGGTGGGAGTTATTTTTATGCACATATAAATTGTATAAATTTTCCTCTGTGTTTATACTTGCACATGTATTTATACATGTATCTACATGCATACATGCTCAAAGAGATCATCTAATAGTGTTTGTGTATTCATGTCTATGTACAGGAACACACATTTAGCTGAGTCTCTTGGAGGTCTACAAGAAACTAAAGCTGGTGGGTTCAGATCGTCTGAGAACACAAGTGGTTAAACTAGAATATGCCCATACTTTTGAAATTTTGCCTCTTTCGTGTTTTAAACTCCAGGAATATTTTATATTCAGTGTGAACAGCATCTTTGTGTCTTACTGCAGGAAGGAAGTCCTGGCCCTTGGAGTCAATTTGCATGGTTGATGAATGCTCACTCAGTGCAGGAATCCATGGTTTACTTACACCTGTGATTTTCAGTTCACTGTGTCCAAATAACACACAGACTGCTGGTCTCATAAGGATAGTTTAGCACAATGCTGATACAGTGTTAGATCACTGGACAAGTGTTTGGAGGTATTTGTAGTACAATACCTGCTGAAATAGTTTTGGAGGGCTTTTCTAGGCAAAAAGTAGCTAAGTTAGGATGGCTTCTGCTCATATAGTTTTTTGAAGCTGTAACAGTTGTCAGCCCATCAAGTTCAGTAAACTTCCTAAAGTGAAACCAAAAGAAAACAATCCCCGGCCAGGTGGATCGCAAAGTTTGTAACGTGAACTGTGTAAAATGAGAAGGGGCTAAAGGACGGCAAGGCAAGGCAAGGCAAGGCAAGGCAAGGCAAGGCAAGGCAAGGGAGGGGAAAGAGGCCCAGGAAATTTTGCCTGTTACCAAGGAGGTCATTGATGGGAGAAGTTTGGAATGACTGCTTTGCTGCAATAGTCTCCTGCCTTTCTCTGCAGTTTTCACTGCTATGTCTTCTCTGAGTGTGAACAGAGAATGGCATCACCCTTGATAAGACACTTCACCCTTTTTTGCAGCATTCTTTTTTTCCTCTTCAGCCTAAGTTTCCCATCTTCCATTACCCCTTTTTAAACACTTGTAGTTTCTCCCTCTCGTGCTTTCTGCAATCTCAGTTCACGCATCTGTAGTACTGTGCAATGGTGCTGTGGAGAGCTGAGCTGAAATAGTTTCAAGCAACACAGCATAAATTTCGGGAAAGAAATGATGCATTTCTTCAAACTAAAATCAGTTTAATAGATATTTTCCAATTTACTTCATACTCTCTTCTTCACTGTGATTTTCCAGTGCTAATCTCTTTTTCCAGTAGCCTTCTTGGTTAGGTTTGCAGGAGCCTTTCTGATTGTCTTTAAAAAAAAAAAAAAAAACCTGCCTTAATTTCATTTTTTTTGCAAGAGAGAGCTATTTTGCTTGTTCAAAATTTCTCACATTGGCTCTTTCTTCACATCTTCATACTTCTGTGATATATCTGTCTGTCCACCCTGAATTCTAAAAAAGAAATGAATTCCAAAGAAGTGCTAATTTGTAAAGAATTTGAAAGTGAATAATACAGTGTAAGGGCCCAAACTTACACGTGTTAACATAGATTCTGATGGGAATGCTAAAATGCTGTGAACTTCAATAAGTCTTTGCCTAGAATAAGATTCATCTATATAAAATTTAAAATACTTTTTGAATTGTGTGCAGTTTTTGAACTAGAAGGATGTGCAAATCCATAACTAGGTGATTCCTTCTCTGAGTTGTTAAAGCCCAGGACTGTTCCCAAGGAGAGATTGCTGTTCTCTCCATCCCACTGACAGCCAGCAGCCACCAGTCTCGCTTTCAAAGACTTCTCTGTATTTCTTTGCAGTTTGTGGCATAAGCATCAAATACCTGATGAGTGAAAAACCCTTGTTGTGATCTACGTAAGGAAACACAAACCTCTTTTCATTTAGTGCAGTTGTTAAGATTGAGAATGAGAAACATAATAGCAAGATGTTGAAACGACTCTTAAATCCTGTTTCTCTTGTTCATGGCTTCCAGCATACCAGTGTAACATCAATAATTAAGAAGAAAAGTAATTTTGTTCTAATTATTTGTGATGTGAGCCTTTTGCTTGTAGTGATTAACTGGAAAAGTCTTCATCATATTAAATAGTAAAAGAAATGTTTTCCAGCTGCCGGCTTGTCTCGTGCCAATGAACTACTCCTGAAATAAGGTGTGTTCCTGAAGCTTTGCTTTATTGCAGGGATTGAGCGAAAGATGTGCACAAAACAGCTGCCAAAGCTGAATAATTAAATTATGATTCCTTCTGTTCTTTATTAATTAGGTGAGCTTGGAATAATTCTTAGAGCCTGGTAACTGCTGTCCAGAGTTGTTTTCTCAGAGATAGGGAAAAACGATTTAAATTAAAGTCTTAAGAAAGATTTGTGCTTATAAGATGCCCATTAAAACAATTAACAGTCAATATGCCAGACATTTGTTATGTGGGTAAGCCAAAGCAATATGAAAAGAAAACATGGCCTGACATATTCTGAAATTCATTACATTTTTCACATTTAGGAGGAAATGGAGAGATTTCTTAGGGTTTCTTCCTAAAATTAATGCAAATTGTGTAAAATGAGCTATAGGAATTGTTTTTGGTTTTTTGGGCAGTTTCTGGACACACTTGAAGCGACAATAAACTCAATGAAGAATTGATCCAGACAGGAAAAGAGTTTTTAAAAAATATATATTAGAAATCATTAATTTTACAGGTCAATTTCATCATTGAAAAACGTGGTCCAAAGTTTGGATCATACTTTCATAATTTATATGTGAAAATCTATTTTTCCTGTGTTACACAGTATTGTAATACCCTGTAGAAATCTTCCTATATTTTAGTTTTTATCTGTGGATAAAAGAGTAAAGAAAGAGCTGTATAAGGCTCTCTGCTGATGCAGTTTAAGGAAAATTATGCAAAATGTTGACATTTTTCTATTCCAGTGAGATTCTTAAAATATATTAATGTTATCTGGGTATTTTTGCTTAGACTTTAGTTACAGTGACTTTGTGTAATATGTTTCTTGTGATATATGATTTTTTTTGTGAAGATAAGCCTTGGAATATACATAATTTGGCCACTCTTATGGATCACCAAGAAGCTACCCTCTTGAGTTTTTACTCCATTTTAGTGTCATATGCCTAAAATTTGATTCCTTTTTGTAACAGCTGATTGCAGCATTGATAAACGTGGTCTTATTTGTTGGCTGTATTGGATGGAGCACAGTGGCAATGTAACAAATGTACACAACTTATTTTGGGGAGAAATTCTACTAAATGTTTGCCTATTGAATGGTAGAAAGAATTTTTTTCAAAGTCTTTTGCAGATTTGTTGGAGTTGGAGGACTGGCATATTTTCTATATTTGGTTATGGTAGTGCAAGAGGTTCATTACATCCCAGCACCTACTTAAATATGAATTCAGAATGCCAATTTCTTGTGAATCCAAAGTAAAATTATGTCCAAACTGTTTAACTAGGCACCTGTACTCTACTAGTCGCAGTATTTACAATCTAGATAATATGCAAATCAATTTAGACTTTTTTATTTTATTTATATTTTTTTATATTCTTTCATCAGCTAAAGAAAGTAGTGCTGAATAATTATAATAAACATACTTTGCTGCTTTAATTAAACTGATCAGATAGTGTGATATAGAGGTTAATTAGCTGCTAACAAATTAATTTCATTTTCCCACCTGGAAATCTGCTTTGTAATCACTTGCATTTTGCCTTATAAAGGGAAGCCATTTGCAGTTGCTTTTACTTTGAGGAAGTTACTGTGATGAGGAAATTAGCAGTTTCCTGGACCTTTTGAAAGAATTTATTTACCAAAATTAAAATGGATTTAAAGTATTTTTGTTTCTCAGCGTTGTCTCTGTCTTCCTTGCTTTTGGCTTAGAGGACTGGAGGAAGAATAGAGAGGATGGTTATTTCTATCTCTTTACATACGTAGCTGGTTCTTTTAAATTTGGTAACTCCAGAAGAGGCCCCTTATGATTTTCTTTCCTGGTCATTTGTGACACATGCAAGTACCTAAAATCCTAGGTTTTACTGGGGATCAAAATATCGTTCTTGATGATAATTCTTCAGCTTGACTAACTAAAACAACAGTCAGCCTGTGATATCGGCAACTATACCAGAGAATAATACCAATGTGGTTTTGCAACTAAATTTTCAGTCACTAAGTGTTCATTCCTGCATGAAGTATTTGGCCTTTGATGCTTAATTGTTTGCCACATTTGATTTGTTTCATTCACCAGTTGCACTAAAAAATTAAATTTTAAAAAGCCCCCAAAATTAAAAACAATTCATAAAAAAATAGACTATCCTTACCAGTAGGGAAAATGCCAAAATTCCATTGTTATATTAACAATTATCTGCAAGTCAAACAGAGGTTTCTGTTTGACTACAGACCATTGAGCCAGAGGATGTCTTTATGCAGAAATTGTTCATGGGGTATGTTGTATTCCTTCAGAACAGACAGCTCTGTAGATTTTGATTTGGGTGTGTGTTTGTCTGACTTGTATTTCTCATCATCTTATGGGCTCTATTTCATTTAACCTCACACATTCAACTACTTTTGACTTTTAATTCTACAGTCAAAGTGCAATTAGTACTTGAAATGTATTCTTAACTTTTTTCATGAAGTTAGGTATCATCCTGGCAGCTTAAGTAGTCCAGTGGCAGTTTCTAACATTTATTCTTACAGTGACAAATGCCTCCAAATTGGGGAATTTTGTTTGACATGGAGAAATGTTGCCTATTCTTGAGAGTTTCTGCGATGAATTCCAGAGATCTGAAGGCATAAGTACTCTTTCTAGTGTTTGTTATCCTTCTTTTTGAGGTTATGCAGGTAACCTTAATACTCTTCACTACTTCCCTTTTTTCTAAGTAAATGTGTAATGTAGCATAATATGGACACTGAGGCAAAAGAATAAAAAATCCTACTTACTGTATTCTGTGAAAAATAGCATGGTTTCCTCTTGAGATTTGAATGTTATATAAAAAACTTCTTACTCAGCTTTACTAATTATAATTTGCATGGGACAAATTAAATCAAGCAAGGTTAAATTCGGCATGTAATCAGATATTGTCACAGGGAGCAGGGGGACACGAGGAAAGGTGTCGCTGAGAAGGTCAGGCCAGTGAGTGGAGCAAGCAGTGGCTGGGTGGCAGCACCATTTTGCACACACAGTCACTGTGCACAGAGTAAGCTGAGACCTGCCCTGGTCACAGAGCTGATGAGTTGGCAGAGCCTAGCCTGGGGCATGTGGGATGTCAGATACTTGGAGATTTATGTTGGAATCTCAGATATTTCCAAAGTTTTAGATTCTTCTAAGTTTAGACTTCAATGAACTCTTTGAAGATCTTAGTTTTTAACTCAGATATCTAAAATCTGACCACCATCGGCACTGCTGTCTTTGGATCTAGACTCAGATCAAAATTCCTCAGAATCGATGTCAAGGGCTTGAAAGTATATCTTTCATAGATATTTTATCTGGATTCTGCATGTGTGCATTACACTTCTCTGTTTATACAGATGCCTTATATAAGCCCTATTATTAGGCTTGTATGTTTTAGTCCCGCTGTCAAGCACTCAGATAATTGATAAATTACTCATTTTATTTATCACTCTGATGCATCTGTGAATGGTCAAGTGACCACCTCATGAAAACTGTCCATAAATTTGAAGGTTTACGGATTGATAATTTCAGAGAAGGAATAACCTGTAGATGAATGCTGATAAAGTTGATCTTTCTCACCATTTAAAGGAAAGGATATTCTATGACTAAGAGTGTACAGCACCTTTAATTCCCCTTTATGTTATTTGCTGTAATCTTTACCTTCAACTTTTGATTTCAGTTATTAGTCTCAGTGGAATCTTGGGAAAAAACCCTTTACATGAATCTGATAAAAAAGGCTTGTCATAAATTATAGTGCAGACCTGGAAGGTTTTAATTAGTGTATGAAATTTAATATTCTGACAAAGCAGTATTTAATCAAATTATGTTTGGGGGAAAAACGTTTAACCCAAGTGACTCATTTGTCCATATTATGGGTAATATAGTACATATTTCTTGATTGAGTGTTATTTCACTGTTCAATTTTTTTATTTTAATAGTTTGATTTTTAAAATATCTTGTTTCTATGTCCAGTTTCAAGATCATGTTTTAAATGCACTTTCTAACTGGTTTCTTACAGCCCATGTTCAGGCAGTGTAATTGCATGCATACACTGTAATTATAATTACAACTGGTTTACTATACTGCCTGAAATTTTGTTCACTTTAAAGACAAGTGATAAATCAATATTTTTGCACACGGATACTGAAGGGAAAAAAAAGCTATTAGCTGCTAATCCCCTTATTTTATATGTGTAATTTCACTTACATAAAATCACAAAGCTGTAACAAAAGAGATGGTAGTAGTTGACGCTTTCATTATTTTTCCATGTTTGCAAGCTTTTATTCCCTAATGTTATCCTCTTTAAAGATAAATGTAATATTTTTATGTGTGATAGGCCATATTTAGCTTTCTTTTCTTAAAGGTCTAATTGTCCCTTAAACTGCATGCCAGGCTGTATAAAGGATTAAACTAAAACTGCCTGGATTATTTGTCATAGGATTTATTAGGATAGGTTTAAACCTTAATTACCCCCAAGGTATTAGAGTGAAGTTTTTTTAATACACTTCTTTATCCTTTAAGGGGATACAAGGAATTTTTTTTTTTTAATTAAAGTGGATATTTTGCCTACACTTAATGAAATGCCTTTTTAGCATTTGTAGGCATTTACACTAATTTCCCTTGGTCTGCCTATAAAGAGTGAAATGGACCAGTATTATTAATATTTTAATTGCTTCATGCTACACAAAAGGACTACCAGTTCTTTTACTAATGTGACTGTGTTTTCCAAGTGTGTGGGATTAATATGATTTTAAAATATTCTCCAAATTTGTATCTATAATTCCAAGAACTTATTTGTAAACTGAAGAGTCAAGATCAGACTTGTGTTTGCAGCATGGTTTGGTTTTTCTCAGATTTTAATTTCTTTCTCTACCTCTTACCTGCAAGCTAAAAGAATCCTCACTACTTGCAGATTACCTGCAATATAGAGCAGTTTTTATACATTGCCTCACTTTGGGTGCTTTAGCACTTCTTGGGTAAATACTTAGAAGTCATGGGAAGTATCTTGTTTTAAAACAAAATCCAAATAAACATATTTGGCTGTAATTTCAGATTTTAAAACATGAACTACTAATTATGCGGTAATATATATTTGCAATATAATCTGCTACACTAATTTTAGGTTTGCCTCCAGGGGTTTCCTGAATAAAATCTTTGAATTTTGGAGACCTTTAACAAATGCTCCTCTGTTTTCTTTTCTGAGGGAGCTCATTATCTTCTAGCATCTCTGTAATGGCTAAAAGTGAATTTTTTTTACTTTCACATTTTATCTACAATTGTTTTGGAAATGCATCTTTTAGGGAAAAAGGATAATTGTGATATATGTCAAAATTAATACATTATATTAATTTCTTATGATATAAAAAGCTGAAGAAAACCTTTTTTCCTTTTCCTCACCCTTTCTTTATTTTTTTTTAAATAATCTATTTATTTTCTTGTAGTTCATTATAGAGTCTCATAAAGTTCTAGAATTCACTTTAGGCCAATCTCCCCTGTAGGCCTAACCCCATTTTAGGCTGCATCACAGGACCTGGGTTCAGCAGAGCCTCTAGGAAGCCCATGGATAGACCTGAGCGTTTATGTAATCTTAACCACAGCTTCAGTGAAAGCAATGTTTCTGAACAGACTGCATTGGATGTTTGTTGAAAAAGACTTCCAAAAACAATCTTTAGACGAGTTGGTGGAACACGTATGTCATGAAAAGTTCTTGGAATTCTAGCATAAGGTTAAGAGAGGAGGTTTTCCTGCATACACCACTACATGACAGGCATGACCAGGAGCTTTCATTCTGGCACTTGGTAAAGGAGGATGTATATCTCTAACCAGCAACTACTACAATTTTTGCTGTACATAATTATCTGTAGTGTCCAACGTCCTGTTGCAATGTGATCCCTTCTCGTTGTTCTTGAAAGACCTTGATTGAAAAAAGCATTATTTCATGAGATGAAAAGCCAGCTTCAGCTTCATTCATGTAATCCTGAGTTGAGTTTAGGCATTTATTTGTTAAGTCAATGGACTGTGTCTGTAAACTTGCTCTGTAGAGAAGCAAAATCTGAGGGTAAGTTAGTCTTGGTGTGAGCTCAAATTTCATCTGCAGATACTCTGAAAGATGATGTTTTCCCATGTTTTTCTTCTACATGTCTCTTTAAATCTCTAGACACAGAGATTATAAAGATCATCGACTTTGGATTTTGTGTGTTGAAATTTAAGGACTTATTACCCAATATGTAATGTTTCCCATTGGACTTGTTTTCTACCCTGAGCTGGAAAACAGAGAAGTAATGAAATGAAAAACAATGTAAAGATAGTGGAATAATCTCACTTCAGCAGATAATACTACCAATGAAAGTGTGGAAGAAAAATTATGATAGAAAATAAAATAGTAAGAGTCAAAAATAAAACATTTATGACCTGGTCCTTAGTGTAATTTTTATATGGCTTGCCTATGTCTTTCTCAGATACTAAACCTTTTTGCTTTGAAAGGGGAATTAAAGATGTTGAAAACTACCCTTCACCTTCCCAACTGCAGAGATTTTTTACAATCATATGCTGATACTACACAAAATTTTTTATTTATGCATGTGGTCTCCTAAAGTCTTTCTTTCATTCGTTTAACTTCAGGACTGTCTTACTAAATCCCTTCAGTGGTGAACAGAAGAAGCAGTGAGTCTTTACCCCCTCTCGCTCACAGCATTACTGGATAAAGAACAAAAATAAATATCTAGGATATTTACACTGTACCTACGGTTTGCTGACCAAGTTTGCAATATTACTTGGTGGCAAAAGTGTACAACAGTGGGAAGATTCAAATTCCTTTTGTCAAGAAGTTAATAAATAACTAAACTACTCACTTGAGAGTCAGCAACAAAGCAATTTGTTCTTGTCAACTAGAAGTGGTTAAATTATGAAAAATTGTCCCCTAAAGATCTGAGTGATCCATTAATCTAATTTGTGACCCGTACAGCATTCAGTGTGTTGTAGCACTGGGTATCTCATATTTTCTATATTAAGAGTAGTGAGATATGTCCAATGTCAGTGTCAGTTTATGCATTGTATAGGTAATATTTCCAGGGAGGGTAATGGACTACAAGATATGAATAGCCTCACAAAAAATATCTAAGTCATTTGGGCAGGGAGTGTTTATTTTCATTAACTTGTAAATTTATCATGTTCCTGAAACATAATTCTAATAGGTGATTTTAAAAATACTGTTCAGTCCAGTAGAGATAGACAGTAAAGCTATGCCAGCTTTGAGAAATTTAAACAAATAAAAAAACCATAAAAGACAAAGAAAATATAATTGTGAAAACAAAGAATCATTTTGTTTAAGTAGATAAAGAGAGTTGTGTCTATTGATGACTGTGTTAAAAATCCTATACAATAATGATTTGATGACAAGTAAACAAGAGCAGTGGAGAGGGGCTCAGGAAATAAACTCATATCTAGATGAGAGTCAATACAAGAGAGGGCCTAATAGAAATTGTGTTTCATGAAAGCGTTCCTTTAAAAAACGAAAGCAGTAAACCAAAACAGTTAATTATGTCTGTATTGCTTTTCCTGCTCTCATTTTTACTGACAAAAACCTTCTAGGGATGAGACTGTGAGGTAACTGCTCTAATACAACCTGACATAAGGATTTGTGATGAACAATTTTTTTTTTTTAATTAATTTCTTTTTTTTTTTTTTAAACTAAACAGATGACCTTGTGGTAAAAACACTTGTGTTAACATTTCTAGCTAGTATCAGTCAGAGCTGGATCCTTTGCAGTTTCAAATGTTGCCTCCTAAAGATCAGAGGGGCTTTTGAACCAATCACATTTTTTACAGAGCAGTTATTTTGTACATAACTATTTACAAAGTGAAGAGGAACCAAAGAAAATAGAATCTTTTGCCCTGACTTACTCAAAGACTTCCACAAGCATTTTATGGTCTTTTCTTTACAACAATTAAGTGAATAAACAATTAGCTTCAGTCTTTAATGATGAAAAGAATTTCTTCCTGTGTCTGTACTGCCTTGAGATCTATCTTTGTTGTCCAGATACCAATACAAAACCAACTGTCCTATGGATAGAAGAGTGTCTTGATGGAAAAGCAAAAAAGTTCATTTTGAGGGAAAAGGATGAGTTTGTGTTAATAGCATTTACCTCAAAATGGCATTTAGCTGATCTGTAATATATTTCATGTTTGACTCCCTAAAAGGTCACAAAGGAGAATAAATGATATCATTGTTTACGGAATGAGTAAAATTATGGTTTGTATAGATGAACTGCATTACCTTGTAATACATGTCATACTTCTTTAGTGAAAGTAAAAATTGTCGTTGGCTTACCCACTTGAAAACTGATTACTGAAAGCATTCTTTCCTGTTGTTATTTATAAAGGAGAACACTTTGTGTTCAACTTTTTATTTAGATACATAAAAGGTATTACCATAAACAACTGAAAAAAAAAAAGAGACAATTTTTGGAGGTCAACAGCAATCACCTACTTTAAGCACACTGCTGGATATGAAGAAATGTAACTTCTCCTTTTCTTTATTCAAAATCTATAATGGTACTTAAAAATACTGTGTTCATACATGTCTCTATTTCATACAGAATTGCACATAAAATTGATTGGTTTTATTCAAAAAGCTTTGGGCACATTGCAGAAATTCTATTTGGTGGAAAGCTGCTCCAGTGATTCTAAGTCTTCAAGGCTTTTGAATGGTTCAATAATGTTTAAACAGAAAACAAAACTGTATTCCATAGGACATACCTCAATTTTCAAACTCCTGTAGAAGTTAACACTGAATGGAACTTCTGACTGATTTTGAAATGGCAACTAGCAACCTTCTCCTTCTTTGCTTTGCTTGAATTACATGGTACAGTGTTTCCACAGAGCTGCCAGGATCTGCTCTACACTCCAACAGCCAGACTCTCCTGTGATGTATTTTCACAGATTTTATTTTCACAGTGGGAGGTGAATAAAACAATAAACATGTGTGCAGCAAATACTTACTCCACTAAGCAAAGCCTGTACCTCGGTGTATCTATTGCCTGCTGGATGTCATGGTGCATAAATCCCCTAATTGCACAGTGAAAGTCACATGTCTGTGACAGAAACAGCTTATGGAAGCCTTTTATGAGCTCTGGAGTTTGTCCAATGTTATCTGTACTTTTCTAGCTGTGTTTTGAGCGACTTATGTATCCTCCCACAGAAGAACCATTAAATTAATGAAGTTAAGCCTGAGCATGGGAAATTGTGCATGCAACAGAGAGAAAGCAAAGATCAAAGTCTGTCATGTTTCAAAGAGAATACATAAAGAACTGTGGGTTTATTTCAAAATCTATCTTACAATAGTAGAGATTATTGCTACATAAATTTATTTTCTTTTTCAAACTAACAGAATTACTTTTCTTTCTCTTACAGAATAATGATATAATCTATTACAATGCAAAAGACGATCAGAATGATGTAAGTAATATGTTTCATTTAATTACATTGCCTGTAATCTCAGAAAATTAGGGGATTGAAAATATTAATGAAACTCTAAGATGATAATTTAAAGATTTGGCAGAAGCAAAAAAGCAAAAAACTTAAAATGTCTTCAAAAGTTTCCTCAAGAGCCAGGCAATATTTTATGTTCTAATTCTCAAAGTCTGTCTCCTCTCATCCAGTTTGAATTACTGGTTAGGCAGAAAACGTGCTCAAGAATGAAGATCCTGACAGCAGTATAATTCACTTTTTGAAATGTAATAAAATCATAGTTGTAGGATTGGTGAATCAACATGATAAATGTAAATAATTGACTTTACTCTGAAGGAACCATTTCCTGGCCTTATTTTCCAAGATCATATTATATTGTTCTGTGTTCTTCATAATAAAATTTTTATATGAGGAGAAAGAAGATGTGAAATGTTACTAAATAATTATTTTCATTCACTTTGTGATCATTATGTGACTGTAATAAGATTTGGGAAAATTGAAAATCCAATCACAAGATTTAGAGTAAATGTATGATACTTCAATTCCTGATTTACTAAAACTCTTACTTTAAAAGGTTTGAAGTCTCCTATCTGCCGTTAATTGTTAAAAAGGCAATACAAGTTATCCTCACCTTCACTGCTTGTCTTCATTGTATATTTAATTTATAAAACCATAGAAAAATGTTGTAAATGTATTAATCAAAATTGCCAGCGTGCTTCATTTGCACTTTTTAATCAAGTGTATGTTAGAGATTGATGGCATCACTACTGTAATTGATGCTTCTGCTGTAAGGCAATTAAGGTACATAGATCATCAAGCAGAACTTTTTCATATGGTTGTATAGAGATATGAGTACTTGATTTAAGATACAACAAACTACTGTCCTGGGTTTTAAAGTTTGCATGATTTAAGTAAAATTCATTAGTAGTAACCTAATTTGAAATATATTGTTCTGTTCTCATTAAATTCACTGGGATGGCAGATGCTAATTTTCTCTGGAAACAGAATTTCGAAGCTTAAATATTGGATTTTTAATCTAAATATACCAGATAGTGATGGTAGATTGTGGTGTGAAATAAGAGACTGTGATGTATCTGTTATGATTGAGTAGTACTGGGAAAGGTCTTGAGATTACTACTTCTACAACCTAAATCCAAATCTGTTAGGCAAGCCAGGAAAGGAAATACTATTTCAGAGTTTATTGTCTTTGTTTTTTATCATTTTTTTCCGGATATTCTTTTCCTTTCAAGAAAAAAAATGCACACACACCCACCCTAAAAAAAATTTTGTTAGACCATATATTCTGTTTTATTTCTGTTTCAGTTTTAATTTCTTTATATGTCCTTTTGAACTATTAGAATGAAGTTTATAATAATGTTTATTGTCAAGGAGTGATAAGGATACAATTGTCTTTTTTAGTGATAGTGGGTTTTTTTTTTTTTTTGAGAAGACCTTCATCCAGATCTCAGCTATGTATGCAAACACCACAGACTCTTCTTCCCTCTTCCTGCCTGAAAAAAAAAAAAAAAATGCTTGAGACAGATTTTTTTCTTTCAATATTGAGAAATTTTAATAGAATCATCTCTGAAGCACTGGTTAGTAAAACTGTGTTTGCAATCCATTTCTTTCTGTCTCTAGGAAGTCCAGACTTTCTTTCCTCTTCCATGCTGTGAGCCTTCATTTATTCACAGGAAATGATATTGTATTTATCTTTGAGTACAATCAAGAATAATTAGTAGCAGAAATTAATTTATTTAAATTAGACATCTAAACTAATCTCTGTGAGTATCTCTAGAAAGCTGTTCAGTTTGTTTTGAGACAGATGTCTAAGGTCATCTGAACTAAATCAGTTCTAGGTGTGTGTTCCTCTGTGTTGACCAGGTTCCTATAACAGATCCTTTTATATCTTAACTTTTGGATGTTGAAGAATTAGAAGAAATTAATCTCAAAGTTCTGGCCTGACAGTTTTTATTTGTCTCCACTCATCCTTTGAATATTACAGCTTTTTCAGAAGAGCAATCCTCTTAAAGTCTGTGTATTTCTGTGGTGTATGTTTACACGCTGCAGTACCATTTGCTTTCCTTCTTCCCGTTTCCATACCACATTCAGTAGATCCTTCTCTCATCTTTCATCTGCTGTCATGATGGGCCTTTTCAAATCTAATGACTGGGTTTGCTTGTACTAAAAAAAATAAAAGAGCATGTGGAGGCCAATCATTCTCTGATCTTTGGATTTCTCAGTCTCTCAGATAAAACGATCAATTTGTAACCCCGTAGTCCATCAATCAGTAATAGACCTTTTGTACTCTTTATCCTACAACAGCAATTATATTCTGCTTGCTTATTTCCCCCTCCCCCCCAGTGCTCTATATAATGTGTGAGCACTTGATGATAATTAATGAGTTTTATGCTCACAACAAGGTAGGAGGTATTGTATTCCCATTTTTTACATCTTGTAGGAAGATAATGGCCAAACTTGTAATTTAATACAGGTCTCCCAGGTTTTCATCCATTGTCCTTTTCCCAAGAACCCTTTCAGTTTGATATATTGCAGCCTGTTTGTGCACTTTAATTTGCAGGTGTCAACAGCTTGTTGTATTTGGACAAATGCTGCAGTGCTTATATTGGACAACTGAGTAGTCCCACATTAAGCTGCTCTTTCTCATTAGTTCTCATATTGTTTTTCCTGTTTTCTCATCTTGTCCTTTGTACCCCTACCTTATTTATAGTAATTTTGCTTCACTGCTCAATTCTTCCCTCTTCTTTATATTGGTCTCCATTTTATTTCCAGTTATTCCACATCTTGTTTACAGATTCTTCCTAATTTTTTTTTTTCTGTTTCCTTGTGTTCAAATAATCCACAACTCCACCATGCACTGAATTGCTCAGTTGCCTAATTTTCTTTTATCCCAAATTCTTTCCTTAATGTTTCTCTCATCTCCTCCTTGCATCTTGCTCCTTTTCCAAAATTTTTAGTGTAATTTCTTATCATGGTTTTATAAACTTTTTCCTGCACAAGATAAAACAGCCTAAGGAAATGAAGATTGAATTTTTTCAATGATTTGATGGAAAGAACTAAGTATTACAAGTAAAAAAATGTCTCTAACATGAAACCAGCCTCACATCATTGGAAGTCTGCAGTTTCCCTGTAGTCCCTAGGTTTGAATTGGGAGCAGACAATTGCATCTCCTGGCAAGAGATGTGTCCCTAGTTAGCAAAACTGATTCATTAGACATTTCCTTCATGCAGTCTCATATTGGTTTGCAGTCATAACTAACAGGGCTGTGCTCCTTGTGCAGTTATTGACCATGTACTAAGTGATAGCAGCACTTTTTATTTTATTTTACTGAATTACTGTAAAATTATGGGTCCCTTTGGGCAGTAAGTATCTGCACAAAGTGTGGACTCACAATGTGACTAGGAGTCAATGTGCAGATTCCACTAGAGGCAAAAATCTGGAGCATGCCTATGGTTGATTTTAAAACAAATACGTTTTTTGTTACTTTATAATAAAGAAGGAAGAAATCTGAAAACCAATAAGCTGTCTGTGCCATATGGTTTAGGAATTTTTCCTAATTCAGTGGTACCTTGTTATTTTGGAATAATTTGTGAAACATTAGCTCTCTTTGAGTTTAAACTGCAGCATAAATGTAGCTATCAGGTTGAGGTTTTATAAATACTGATGAAAAGAAATCTACATCAAATTGAAAACTGTTGAAAAAATTAGAAAGCCTTGTTAGTTTTGAATGTAAATTCTTCAGAAAAATCATGGTGTGTTTTAACAAACATTTTAGAAAACAAAATAATTTCCACCCCTCACATTTTTTTTTTTTGTTTAATTAGGAAGTTATTAATAGGTATTGGGCAGAAGTAAGCAGAGACCAGAATGGCATGTTCCTTGTGGATTTGCTTCTTCCCAAGAAGAGACTTGGAGGTTTAGAGGCACTGACAGTGATTATAGAAGTTTATTGAGTCTCTGCTTTTACCCTCACACAAGTCTTGCCTTTTCTACTACTTCATGGTATCAAGGTTGCAAAATCAGCTTATATGTGCACCTATGATTAATTTAATAAAGAGAATTCTGTTAATGAATTATCCCAGGTTTACTTGCAAACAAGTCTGAACCTACTGTAGATTTGATCAAAGAAATGCTGGTTTGTTTTTTGTTTTCCTCCAGCCACAAGAATTCAGGAGTTTCCTGGCTTTTTGCCTTATAACATACATTGAAAAATGGCTGATTTATTTATTTTATTCTAGTTTGATATTTTATGTATTTTATAGATGGACATCAGAGAAAAGAAAAGTTTCCTCTGTAACCCAGTGTTTCAGGAGCTGCGTGTTGGGTCAGGTAGAGCCCTTGAGGGGGAGATGGCACCTGAGTGTGGTCAGTTTGGAGGAGTGTCTGGAACTGAGGCAGGGCAGATGGGGGACTCCAGTGATCAAGTCTCAAAGGAGACAGGCATAAAAAGATTTCTAGAGACTGAAAGGGTGATGCCAGACTTCTGCAAGTCCAGCAGCTGCCAGTTTCTGGATTAAAATTGAAACTGAGTGTAATGGCTGGCCCTGACACTACACGGAAAGATGGGACAGTGACTGCTTTTGCATGTCATCCAACAGATACAGATTTCCTCTGGCTTTTCAAGGCTTTTAAACCTGCTTCTGATAAGACAGAACTTTTAGGAAGCTCCCTTTTATCTGCATGTGTAAGAGTAGCTCTATCTCAGTGCTTTCACTGTGTCTGGATGCAAGCATGCAAATAACCAAATCAGTCTTTCCATCTGGGTTTAGCTAATGGTGGACTTCAAAGCATCAGGTTTCTCCTGAGCTAAAGCTACTGACTTTTCAGTGTTTCATAGACAGTGAAGGACAAGCACTTCCAATAGGAAATTTATCTCAAATAATTTAGAATGGGCTTAAGTGCTAAGCTGTAGAGGATGTAGGCTCCTTTTGCAATAGGGCAGCCTAGCAAGAGTAACCAGCTAACTTCCCTAGCTCCCTCAGGTCTCTTATTCCCTCTGCTTTCATTGCATGACAACCAATATGGTTTGAAATTACAGTCATAACTATGATGTGTTGTGTTTCTTTTCATCGTTGCTTTGTCCTTTCCTGCTTTGATACTGAAGAAATATTTTAAATAAGTCATAAAAGATTTGCTCCAGCTATTCTCATTTATGATAAGCGGGCAAAGTCTATGTCACAGCGATTGGAAAATCTAGATAGATAACTCCACAATAACTGTGATTTGCACACCCCTGCAAGAAGGTGCCAACAAGTAGGTGTTGTACATACAGCATATCTGTTTAGAGCTTATTTTTATGACTGCTATTCTTCATGTGTGTAAGTTGCAGCTACTTTTAGATTTACTTTCTTCTCTGTCTGAACTACCAAGGTTTTTAACCTGGCCAAGGTGTTGCATGTATCAGATTAAGTAATATTTACATGGATCTAAATACCTAGTTCTCATATTTTCTGTTTGTCACATCTTTTGATGGTATGTGGTAGAGTTAGGCATGTGAAAATTTCACTGGAAAACATAATTTATCACTTGTTCTAGAAAAAATTTTGTACATTCTTGGAGAATTATGATACTGAAATGGGCTAATGAGTAAATTTGTAAATAGATTGAAATACTAATTGAGTGGTGCTTCATGGAGATATTTTGAATTTGAACTCTTTGAGAACTTGGGCTGCATCTGTCCCAGTTACTTTGATTCTTAGCAATATGGCACGGATCCTATTGAGTTTTTGTTTGGTTTGGTTTCTTACTGTAATGGGTATTAGCTGCACACACAAATGCCTTATTCTAGTCTGTTTTTTGATGCAGACAGAGGAAATATTTTGACAGGGTAGTTTGCTCTTAGACTTACCTAGACCATAAGAGGGAAATACATTTGTGCTAGTATAAATTATGTCTTTCATTATGAAAGACTGTCAGAGTAGGACTGTTGATAGACCTGTGCAGGGAGTATTTTGATAACTTTAGACAAATTTCATTAGAACAAAATCTGTAGTAAATGTCATATTTTCAACTATATTCTAATTTTTATTACATATATATCTTGAATATTAACCTATATCTTTTGGTAGTGGAATGTATTGCTTGGAATTAATAATTAAGTCTATAACAAACCCAATGTTTTATGAAATGAGGAGGAAAAATTTTGTAGATTTACACAGACTCCCTAACTCATTCCATTTTCGAAAGAACTTCCTAGTTGTTGTACTTTTTGTTTCCTGAGAGTATTCCAAGCCTCTTTCCTGTGCTTCTCAAATATGCAATATATTCATAGATGTTCCTCTTATAAGTTACTATAGGTAGCAAAGTTACTAGGTAGCAAAGAACATACTTACTTTGGTACATATATTGGAAAAGTTTAATTTGAATTAACATGTTTTAAAATGAAGTTCCATAAAAAGGTAGATACTTATTTTTTTTTTTTTAATACAGCAATTTACTTGTACTTCAGGGAGCTGCTTCTTGTGCATTGCAGTGTATAATAAAAAGAATACTTGTGGCCAAAATACACACTTCTTGCTGTAGTGAAGGTTCTGTTATAGAAATGAATTCTGTCATAATACAGCACACAGTGTTTTATTTTTCGTACATGGGGAGGAGTGAGTAAGCAGGAAAACCATATTTTTTATGTTTTTGTCTTTTATCTGTTGTTCATTATTCTTTATATACAAGAGAATTTACTAATTTTAGTAATATGGTATTTTGACTTCCAGATCTTTTAGGAAAATTCAAGTGTTCTTGCTGTGCACATTTCTCTCTTAGATCAGGAATCCTGTGTTATTTAACAGGGTGGCTTGGATGCCATTCTTTGGAAATCATTGGATCTGATAGTTGAGGGCATGATTGATGTTGTCTTCTTTAGTAACAAGACTTTTTGCATTGTTTAAAAGAGAATGTGTTTCTTTTACCAAGTATCACTGGGAAACGTGTCAAGTCTTTCCATTTCAAGGTCTTACAGGTAAGCTTGAGTACAGCCCATGGGGAAAAAAAAGGCATTCCTTTGAGCTTCCTATTGCAGTTATAATGATCTATTGCCACAGGAAGCAAGGGTTTCTTCTTTTTTTTTCCCTTTTGATTTTTTTTTCCTTTTTTTTTTTAGTATTATGATTAAAAACATAGGCATCAGGTTTATATTCCTTTATTCAAATTTGTGCAAGTCTTCCCTTCTCCCAAATGAATATATGTTCGAGCTTGAAATGAAAAATACATGATAATGAAATAAATGACTGCCCCAAAGCTATGTCCTACCTGTGAAACTGAGTTATGAAATAATAATGGCATGAGTGATAACTGCAGGTGCCAGTGTCCTAAAAAAGATGAGAATGTTCTTAACATGGAGAATCCTACCTTGAAGGCAAATTTGCACAAAGGAGCAGTGCTTGAAGTCTCCCCATGGAAGCTGAGTTTATGCCATGTCAAAGATCAGAATTCAGCTCTAAAGCTAGTGATTCATCAGTTTAATGGAAAATTTCTTGCTTCAGGATATTTCCTAGTAATATCAAATGCATGACTGATAACAATTGCAGTGAATGCAGTGTAATTGTTTATTGGTAAATAAAAGTAACACCAAAAGCTGAACTTGTCTTAGGATGTTTATAGCACTTGCAACAGTGAGTTTTAGCAAGCATTCTATTGCCTGATTACAGATACCAATGCTGTACAAGTGTTCTGATGTGTCACTTTGAAGTGCGTGGGTCAAATTGAGACTTTTAAGTTGAATAAAACAGAACAAATTACTCAATCTGTTTTCATATGAATGGTCAAAGGTGGAGGTAGGCTTTGAAAATTCCAAATCAGATCAAGAATCCTGTAAAGGAGCACTTACAATATTTTAATACTTAAAGGAAATTCTGTGTGGTGATGTGGTGTTTAGTGTAGTGTAGGTGATGAAATACAGGTCCTGTTCCGGCCCTGCCACTGACTGCAAATAGGAGCATTTCTGAATCAGCTGATACAATCTGCAAAGGGCCAGATCACATTCCCTGGCCTTTCCATAGAGCCATTCTCAACATGTTCCGTCCCAGTTGTTTTTTGGAGAATAGATGGGGAAAAAAAACAGATTGAAGAAGACAATCATATCTATTATCATCAACAGAGTTGAAATCTTCCTGAGTTTTTAGTGTTGGTGTGTAAAATGGTACATTAAAGGCATTCTTGAAGCTCTTTTTATGGTGTGTATTGAAAATAAATTTTAATCCGGTGGGTAATCACATTGTCAAGATCTAAAAACTTTTGAACTCAAACTTCAACTGGCCTTTTATGTAAGTATTTTAATTTGCTGACTTTAAGAACTTTCAAAACCTACAGGTTGATCTGTTCTTTGTTTTGGTTGCGCTTTCTTTTTTGTGTGTCTGTTTTTTCTCTTCTGACATGTTTCTTTACTTGGACAGATTATCCTTCTCAAATTTCCCTTAGTTCCTGTGAATGCTATTCTTCTATATTATTATATTGTTAGGATTTGGCCATACTAGTGTTTTTAAAAATCATATAAATAGTCTTACACAGTATTATGGCAGTTTACTTAAATTATTATATGGTATTTAGTCTGCAGGGAAAGTCTGTGGCCCACAGGTCAGTGAATGGTTTAGTGTTACCTACAGCCTTTATCTACCTAGATACAGCTGTGATTTAATTAGTGAAAAGCTGCATTAAATTTGTGTGACCACAAATTAGCGAGTGGTGTTTATGTGGTGTTTCCAGCCCCATTAGTGGGGGAAAAAAAGTAGATTAGGATGGCTTCTGCAGGTCATGTAGTTCAGACTCCTTCTCAAAGCAGGTTTGTACTGTTATTAATGTTGTTATTGACACAGAAGATGGTACAAATTAAGAAGAAGGAGGAATAGAAAATTAGTATGGTGCAGGATGTACAAAATCTGGACCTAACTAGTATGACTGAAGATAAGAATGCACTGTGAAACAGGATCAGTTGATGGCTTAGCAAAGCATGGCAAAGACAACTGCATCAGATGAAAAAAATCAAATTAATTAAATGTTCACATTCAGTTGGTATTATAAAGAATACCCAATGAAGCGTTACGATGATTTAGCAGTTCTTGTTCTCCAGGGATATGATCTTTAATCAAATGTGGGGAGGGTAAAATGTAGACAGCGTAATTTATTCCAATAAGAGTAGAAAAGTTCCTAGTTTGGAATTTAATTGGGTGATGTATGAAAAATCTAAATTCTCTAGAGTGCATTTTGGTCTTGAAATTTAGATGACTAAGTTTTTTTAGCAACAATGGATATTTTTATTTTTATTTTATTTTATTTCATATGTTTGAGTACTCTAATGGGATGTGAAACATCAGTGAAGGAGGCTGAATTTTAAAGGACTTTTTTTTGTTTGTTTAATAATTAACTGGGTTCTTCTGAACTGCTAATAGCATTTCAATCACTTAAAGTGAGATTTGCTTTTCTTCTAATATGACCCTGTATTCTTACTGTTGTCTAATGATACTGTCTTATCCAGTCAAGCCACTGTTACAGTCAGTGCTGAAGCAGGCGGTTCTGTGCAACACCTGATAATTTAAGGGCAGGTCATAAACCCCTGTGTTTTCCCACACCATCACCCCATTTAGAAGAGGACTGGGATGGGGCATTCAGATGGGATTACGTGTCATGATTCCTGACCTCATGACCAAGATGTACAACCCAGGAGGGATATGGAGATGCTGCCTGAAACTTCAGGAATGGAAGGGATGGCATTAGGGACTACCGAGGCTTGTCAGACATATGTGTGTCCATGGGACCAGATGAGAGGGATCCAGGGGTGCTGATGTCATGAGGCAACTCTCCATCATCCTTGAAACACTGTGACTGGAGAGGTTTTTGAAGATTTTGGGGTAGGGAAGTCACATTTATCTTTAGGAAGATAAATAAGTCTTATATTTCTTATGTGTTTAAATATTTAAATACACATTTCATTTTACCTGTCATTGTAGTTCAAGAGAAAATAGGACAGGACAGAAATGAAATTTTGCATACTGATATTAGTACAGCAGACTGTGCAGATTTTTAGTGAAGGTCAGATATAATCTGTAATAACTATAAAAAGAAATTTTCGCTAATTCCTTTATTACTATCTTTTAATCTTAAGGGTGTTTTGGTTTTTTTTTTAGCTTATTGAAAAATGATATCTTAAGAGTGTTCCTTTTTGTCAGAAATTAAGAAAATTATATATTATTACCTGAATCATGGTATTTAAGGCACCCTCATAGATGTAGTGTCAACTCTTTCGAACACAAGCGGGCTTCCAGAAGCTTGGATTTCTGTTTTCAAAATCTTTCCACCTGAAGAAATTGGGAAAATCCAGACATTTTCATCTGTTTCTCTAGAATACAATTCACTGAAATGCTACAAGATTGTTACAGAATCATGGAATAGTTTTGATTGGAAGGAACATTTAAAGTTCATTTACTCCAAGCCCATGCAACAGGCAGGGGCATCTTCAACTAGATCAGGTTGCTCAGAACTCAAACCAACCCAAACCTGAATGTTTCCAGGGATGGAGGCATCTACCACTTCTCTGGGCAACCTGTCCCAGAGTTTCACCACCCTCATATCTAAATACTTCTTCCAGATATCTGGTTTGAATCTACCCTCTTTTAGTTGTAAACCATTACGCTTTGTCCTCTCTCAAGAGGCCCTGCTAAAAAGTCTGTTCCCAGATTTCCAGGTCCTTACATTTGATAAATTAATTACATCAAAGATTCATTTATTCATGAAACCAAAGTCGTGATGCATAGAATGGTGTGACTCGGTCAGGATACAAATAAAAAGAAAACACTATTATGTTTGAGATATATAATAATTTTGTGTATATTTAAAAGTTCTCATCAGAAGCTGTGAACCATAAAGGTCAGATAAATGAATGCATAACCTCCCATAAAATATCACATAGTCTTGCATACAGTAAACAGGGACAAGCCTGTGAGCAGCTGCAGAGAAATTATCACAGCCAAAAGATAGTTGCATTCATAAAAATAGCCTAAGAGGAAAATAAATACTTTTAAATTATTTTGACTCTGTATTTGGTACACACTGACATTACCCAGTTGGCAGAACACTGGAAATAAAATGAATCCTCTAAGAATTTTTTTTTTTTTCAAATATCAGTACTCAAGCCAGAGTTCCGTTTGTTTTATCATTGACTTATAGTAACCAATTGATGCATTAGAAGCATATGGAAACATTAAAAGCATATGGAAACAGAGAAAGCACTGAAAACAACTCAGATATAATGGCCCTTGAAAATGACACACTGACAGATGCAAATATAGAACTATTTTCCTACTAAATTCCCTCCTATTTCCCTTTCTGAAGCTACCCAGACCCTATTTATATTTTTTTAAAATATATGTTTTCTTATATGTGCAAATATGCATATGTATATATTCTTATGTTTAACACCTCCCTGTTGTATAACAGAAAAATAAGAATATTTCGGTTCTGAGCCAACTGTTTTCTTCTTTTATTTGTAACTCTTTTAATTTCTTTGTCCCTAGGAGTAGACAGAAGGATGTCACTTAAAATCATCATGTTGCAAAGTCAAGGCCACAGTCCCCCACTGACACAGAGTGAAAACAATAGAAACTCTCCACAGTTCTGTCACAACCACCTGAACACACTCAGCAGTTTTCCCACAATGGAAAATCACATCTTATGAAAAGGAAATGAAAAAGGTTATCAGAAGGCAATGCACTCATTACATTATCTAAAATGCAGTGAAAGTGCTGTGACTATTAGAAATGCATTCTAGCTGCTCTTCAAAATTAACTCCTCATGCTTAGAAGAGCTGTTCCCAGCCCTTGCTTGATGCAGGCATTTGCTGAGCTGTGTGCTTCAAGCAACACTCTGTTAAGTGCAGCTGTAACTTTTTAATGGGACCACAAGCATTTTCAGAGGGGCTGTGTATGTAGTTCTACTGGATTATTTTCCTCAGGGAGGAAAAAGCCAAGCAAAACAGAAAAACTGACTAAAACAGAAAAAGAAAAAAAAAGTACAGAACTGAGCATAGGAGGATTTCTATGCTTATGTTGTATGTGACAGTGTTCATTTGTACACAGCAGATCTGGGAGATAATTAAAAGAAGTGAGCCTCAATTATTTAAAAATTTACAATTAGAAATTTCAGCAGATGTTCAGGAATAAAAACCAGGCTGAAACCTAGAGATGAAAATATAAAACTTGGAATTCTGCAAGGTAAGACAGGAAGGAATCACAGACCAAGAATTTTGATGTCCCTAAAACCACAGTGATTATAATTCCATCTCTACATTCATTCTCTAAAATGGCATTGGTAAGGACAGAGAGGTTTTATGCAAAACACAGTCCCTGGATATGAAGGCAATGGAAAATACTATCAACCAATTCCTGTCTGTTTTACATAAATATGGAAGCAGGCAGATGTCATTGTTTCTGGCTGGATATCAGTTCAGGAATTGAAAGAAATCTACTTTTATTCTTTCGTCATGATGCTAAGTCTGTTATGATGCTTTGAGCAACTTCTACATTGTTCCTGAAAAGAATCTGCTTTCTGAAGACAACTGAAGATTGCTTCATTTTGGTGGTGGGCTTTTTTGTGTTTCATGGATGATTTTTTTAAAAAATAGTATCAGCTCTCTGGTTGTGAGTTTTCAACATCAGAAAAAAGAAAAATAAGTTTTATATTAATGGAAAAACCTTCTCATTTCCACAATAACAAGTAATTTTCAACTAAATAAAAATGTATAAGTAGAGACAGAAAATCCACTCATCATCTTGCAGCTGTGATGATGGAAAGTAACTGAATGCTGTGGAAAGGAGTCAGAATAAGTTTGGCTGCAGTGAAATGGGCAGCTAAACTATGTCACAATTTCTTGAAACGATCTTTATCAATTTTATTTTAATGGATATTTTCTTTTCTGGAGACATCTTTCACTGATATTAAGCTTCCAGTTACCTCATGTAAATACATTAATTGATGTTCAGAAAACCCTCTAGAGAGAAGCTGCATTATTTCTGTTATGTATTTGGCTTATAAAAAAGATGCAGAAGGTTCCCTCCAGTTTATTGTAGATCATGCCAAAAGTCATTTAGAAATGATCACAAAAAACAGCTGGAAAAAACCCCTCTTTTCTTCAGTTTTATCTGCTATATCAATTTCCTTTTGTTCTGATGGTGAGCAGTAGACACATAAAAAAACCCCAACTTTATTTATTAAAAAAAAAAAATAAGGAAAAAGCCTTAAAATGGCACAAATGTGAACTGAAAAGAGAAATGAATTTTATCTACCTCTCAAGGGAGGAAGAAATTGGTCTGGAAATTCATTGCAGCGAAATGAGTGAGTTATTTTGCTGACTGTCAGTGGTAGGTAACAATGTAATGCAATAAGTGAGGGCCAGGTTTGAATAGATGGAAAATTAATCTTCAGCCACTGTCTCCTGTGGGATTTTCTGTGCCAGCATTGATTACATTTCAGCTCCTGACTTGAGAGAGAACTTGGATGGAGTTGGATTTTAATTATATTCACATGCAAGATCACTTGCCTTCAAAATATGTGTTTTACTACTTTTCTGAAAACAAAGTTTAATTGGATATAAAACTGTACTGACACCACTATCTGTCAGGCTTTTTATAAAAATGCCAGATTAAAATAATTAATAACATTGAGGTTTTCCTTTTTAGTCATTCCTTTTTTTCTTTTCTTTTTTTTTTCTAACTTAGATGTAAGCTACTTGAAATTCATAAATTTGCAAATGAAAACCAAATAGATTCATTTTCAGTATAAGGATCCACTATAAATTTGGATGTGTAAGGCCTAGTACAGTATTTATTGGTCTTGCTGCTCAGGAGGTAGTGGCCCAAGGGAGTTCAGCACTAATTTGGCAATAATGGTTCTGATACTTACCTGTTGTGTTCAGACACCTTTAGATTTCCAGAACAAATTGTTCCTGTTAGAGGGTAACTCTGAAATTTTTACAGGATTTTGTCATTTTTTGTCTTTGGTTTTTGGGGCAGATTGATGTGTTGTTGCAGTATCAGAGCTGTACATCACAAAATACTCCCAGGAAAGTCAACAAGGGCCGTGTGAAATCATCTACATTACTACATGTAGTTTTAGATCCACTGCCCTGCATTAATCAGGTTGAGAAGAGTTTTTAGATTAATGTTTTTGGTTGTGTATCATGGAATATCAGTAGGAATAACAACAGACTCGGTCACAGTCTTTTTCAAGGGGACCTGTGCTAGTGTGTGGTATTAGAAATGTGAGAAGTAGATTTTATGTTGAAATTTTAAGGCATTCAGGTCTTAATTAATTAAATATTTTCAATTTCAACAAAGTTTAATCAGATTTTGGCAGTAGACATGAAGCTTCTTTCATAGCATATGAGTGAATGGAAAGACTGAAAGGTTGTATTTATTAATTGGACTGAAATTGAAATATCAAGCACAAGAAATATAATCATTTTATGATTTGATGCTTCAGGAATTTCAAGCAAAAATCTAAATATATTGTAATACGAAAACGTCTGTGCAAGACCTGCTAGGATCAACTGTATGGCACATTGTGTGATTCTTTGTTTTTTGTAGAGCCAGAAGTTGAGCTTTTATGAACTTCGACTAGACAGTCCCTTCCATCGCAGGATATTCTATGATTCTGTGTTCACGCCCTTTCTCTTTTACCATACCCATTCCCTCCCAAATATTTCTTCTGGAAATTTAGTTGAAAGAAATCTTTTGACATTTACTCATTCTGGTATTTTAGTGTTGTGATGTGGCCTGATGATTCCCAGTTCTTTTCTGAAGTGTTCTGTGAAAGCATTGAAGGTTTGTAGTCGTTGCTACTAATTTCAGAAATAAGACTGTTAGAATATTTTTAATCAAATGACTTTCCAACAGAAGAGAAACTTTTTTACATGAGTGATTGATTATTGAGATTGCATTTGCATAATTAGTCAAATTCATTACTTTGAGCAGCATGAAGCTAAAAGATAACTTGTGAAAAGAACTCCAGAATTTGTGTAATGTTTAGCATTCCAGTTTTGGGGTATAAAATAAAATACAGAATAAAAAAAAACTCAAGCAAACAACACAACAAAAACCTTTGAAAAATTGAACAAAATTACATTGTCTGAAGCTGTCATAGTGCTGTGTCATTTCAAATCATACAATGCATAAACTATTACTGATCCTGGCTCTAGTCTGCACCCTTCAAAATAAGTTATAATGGTTGTGTGGGGTTGGCCTTGTCTGGCTGCCAGTTGCCCACAAAGTCACATTCCCCTCTATCACCACCCCCCTCCAGCAGTGGAGGGATGGAAAATAAGACCATAAAGGACTCATGGATTGACATAAAGACAGTTTAATTAAGAAAAACAATGTCCAAACATTGAAGCAATGGCAATCAAAAAGATTTATTCTTTACTTCCCATCCGCAGATGATGTTCAAACACTTTCTGGGAAGTAGGATCTTAGGACACACAGCAGTTGCACCACAAATGCTCCACCTTGATGATAAATGCCCCCTCTCTCCTAATTTCTCTGAGCTTGTAATACTGAGCAGAACATCATTAGAAAGGAATATCTCTTTGATCAGCTTGGGTCAGCTATTCTGGCTATGTCCCCTCCCAAACTCTTGCCCATCCCCAGAATGGAATTAAATACTAAGTAACAAATTGAACTTCTTAGCATAAGACACATTAGCTAAGCTGCACAAAAACAGTCTAAATGAGTACCCACCTTCCTTTCTTCCCGAAGTTTAGTACATTTGTGAGATTCATCTCACCTAATTCTAGACAGCAGTATTGCTGACTTCTACGTCTAGGTGATTTGCCCTAGAGCTACTTTTACAATCAATCAAAAGTAGGAGGCACTTCTAAAGCATGATTCATGTCATGGGAAAATAGGTGTCTAATTAAGATAAGACGAATTGCACTCTAAACATGCCCATTTCTCTTCATTGGCTATGATGGCAGCCTGCAATGACAAGCAGAACACTGCTGGGTTGTTGAAATTGCTGGCTGTCACTGGTTAGATGAGCTCTGCCCTTCGTGTTTCCAGATTGCTGCTTATCTCAGGCAACATTTGAACCTATACTTAGTATAACATTTTTCTGTAATCTTGCAATGAAGCAGATGAGAAAATATAGGCAGTTTCATATTAAATTTTCTTGTTTTGTTTCTTTCTTCTTCGCCTCTGTTTTGTGAGTTCTTTTACTCAGAGTTCGGATTAAAACACAGGAGACGCAGAATTGTTCTTCAGACTCAGATGTTTATTATTTCTTATCTATGGCACAGCCACACAACGTGCCTCTAAGTTAACAAGGTGAAACTTGCCCCTGAGTCCTACCTTTCAAGGTCTTTTAAAGTCCAATCTATCCAATTATGGAATGCCAACTAATTATTTTTTACTTATAATCCAGTAACTAATCCTTCATGTTCCTCACTGCGGGCTTTTTGAACTAATACCAGGCGACCCATATTTGTGAAGAAGAAGGAGGAAAGAAGAAGAACTAACCTACACCCAAAATCCTCCATCTTGTTACATATATATTACTATAACCCATAAACCTAAATTTTCTACATGTCCACATATTCTACCCAGTGACATAACAAATTTCTTTTTAATCACACAGCAATAATCTCAGTGCTATCACATAATTTGGGAAGCCTTTCAGGCTTCAGGTCATCATCAGGTCAAATGCAGTGTGCTTCTGAGGATCATTGCCTGTCAGCACTGAAAGACTGAAATTCTCTGAACTCAGGGTTCCAACAGTTTCATTACATGACATTGTGGATAAGCTAAAATTTTTTTGTCTGTACTTTAATAGAAGATAATAAACAGAATGGTGCCAGCACACACATGCCCAACTGACCAGCAGGTGCTTCATTGTCAGCACTATTTACCAAGCATAGCAATTTTCAAAAACTGATGACTCTATAATATTAAATATATCCTTGTAATAGCCTGAAATTGCTGGCCTGAGTAATCATTCAGCATCATAGATGCTATATTATTGCTTTAAGTGGCAGTCAACCCATGCCATGGGGCCTCCTGTTCCAGCTGCAGCTAAGACAGGTGAAGATATTCCCACCTCTTTTTTGGCCTTCTCTACCTCCTTGGTTTCACACTTCATACAGTTTTTGTAGCTGAGTTAGAAAAATTCTCTGCTTTTCAAAATGTTTAAGAACTAGTACAAATTGACTGAGTGAATTGGAAGGAATCAAGAAATGCATATCAGGGTGCAGACAGGTGAGAGAGGATGGGAACCCAAAGCTGACAGGTGGTGGTGAGTGTTTGGGGACCTTTCCCCTTGGGCAGGTTTAGCCAGCACATGAGGTTTTAGTGAGACATGGTTAAAATAAACCAATGAACAAAACCTGACTTAATCAGAAGTTCTAAGAAGGCTTAATTTCCTTGCTTTGTCTGGATGTATGCCACAGTTTCTGAAAAATCTGTTTATGAAATGTATATGGGTGGTGTAATTTTTAGATTTGTGATTTGCTATATAATCTGCAGAAGGGAAAAAAAAAGTATATTTAAGATTTGGTGCAAATTATTACACGTAATAAAAGGTAATTTATTTGCCTTGTGTTATGGGTGTAAAAAATTCCATGCAGTTATGAAATTTAGGTGTGTAAGGTGTTAGTCTCTTACTTTTCTTTTGAAGGTCTTCATTTCACTGAATTGCATTGGATTATTCAAAATTAAAAGCAAACTATACACAATTATTCTTTGACCTAGAGCAACTAATTGTGTTTATACACAAATGCAAAATGTTAGCAATGAAAGAAAAGCTATGATTTTTTTACCTAAAAAGAGCAAATGTGAGTGGCATTTTTTTTAGCACATTTTGTAATATTTTGCCCTTTACATGTTTTTCTTTAAAAAGCCTGAAAAGAATGAAACTGAATCTGGCAGCCAGAGAATCAGACCAGTGTTTGAAGACGATCCTGTTTTCCGACGGCAAACATCTTACCAACATGCAGCAGTCCACATACCAACAGATATTTATGAAGGCTGTAAGTAGCATGAGAACAAAGTGATTTATATTTTAATACTAAGGTCATTATTTTTGTCCTGTTCTTAAAACAATTTTTATATCCATTTTTAGTACAGGTTTGCTGTTACATTCACTTTTACTTCTTTCAGTGCTACTTCAGAGATATGTTGTATTAGGGATATGATTCATTTTATGAATTAGTAGGTGCCACAGTTAAAGGAATTCATTAGGATTGTATCTGAGTTTCAGTGTAACTGGAGGTGAAACAAAACTCTTAACATATTCTGACTTTCTAATCCATTCTTTCTCCATGCTGTTCACATTTAATAGAAACAATTCTTGACAGCTCTTCTTTACACACTGTTTGGCCTCAGGCAGAGATGAGTTCGAAAACATTTTTGAGTATCCCAAAAACAGGTACAGTTCAGGGAAATAACATGCTGTGTGAGATGGTAGTACCAATATTGCATCCAGTGTATTTCTAGAATTGCAGTAACAGCCTTTAACAGAGAATGTACATAAAGTCTTTCTAAACTATGAAAAAAGTAATATATATATGCATATACTACTGAGGATTCTTTAATTGTATTTCAAAATTAAGTATTTATATTTCAAGTATATAAGTCCCTGTGCTCATCATCAAGCAAAAATCTTTGTACAATAAAAAGACATTTCAGCATTCAAAGGGGCTGCATATCTTTTAAAAGGCGGGAAGAAAAATTAAATAGGATTTGTATTTTTAAGTTTTGATTTTTTTTTTTTTTTTATTTAGGGTCCTAATTTTAAGTATGCAGTCTTTTTCCTCTGTTAAAGTCTTATCAAGAGGAACGAGACCCTAGTGTGACCTGAGCTTTTTAAAATTCATGGCCACAGTTGCGTGCAGCTTCCATAAATGGCACAGGGATGAAAATGGAAATGTCAGTAAGATGGGGGAAAGAATCATAGTAGCTCATATTCTTATACGGTGAGCTTGACTGACAGACCTAGAAGATTATTCTGGGATTCTGGCTTTAATGAGTGCTAAAGTGCACCGTAATTGTAGGATTACAGAGAAGTGACAGCCATTTCCTCTGCTTTTTTTAAAGAGAATTGATACTTCACTGTTAAAATGTTGTAAAAACTCGTCTCCAATTATTAGGATATTTGTAAATGCTGTGTGAACTTTGATACAAGATTTTCATCATAACAGTACATAAAATGTTTTCTTGTGTTGAATTTAACATTTTAAATGGAATTCCTAAGGATATATATCCCTTAAAAATGTATACTATGTAATGTTACTGTACAGCCCTTAAACCTGAAAAGGAAGACATATTATGATTTCCATAGGAAAGGTACAACTTTAGTATCTAATAAAATTAAAATAACAGACAGAAATACACATTTCTGGAGAGAGGTAACTGCATGTACAATATATACAGTTTGTAATTCTTTGCCTTTGGTTTTTATATTAATTACCAGAGAAGTGGAAGCCTGGAAAATTACCAGGAGTCTGTAATTCCATGTCAGAAAAATCATGTTGTTGTGTGTCTGGGTAACTTTTGGTTACAGATGGAATTTTCAGAGATAACAGCTTGAGAATACCTAAAAGTGACAGATTTCATGTCAATAAACACAAAATGTTCACCGCGTTTTATTTTATAGTTACAAAGTTCATGTGTCATCTGAAGCACAGTAAGCAATTGTGAGGTAGTCATTCACCAGCAGATTTCCCAAAGTAGAATTTAGTGTTTTTCTTCTCACATTATGATCTACAAGCAATTTTTATAACCCTAGAAAGACTGATAACATATCTTAAACACTGCTGTCATTTTTCTGCCTGTTCATGGGAGCTAACCTGTCATTTCTTGGTAGAGGTTTCAGTGTCCACTATAAAAGCGTGCAGCTGTACAGTTGAAAATTCCTTGTCTAAATCCCAATCTGTTCGGAAGCATTTGCAACACAAATATTACAACGAATCCTGAGAAAGAGTGGATGAGACACAGTTCACAAGTTTTATTGCTTGAAAGCCAATTTTTTTTGACTGAATTACTTACACCTTGTCAAGCAGGTTTCATTTTTTCTCCTTTATTGTATATGCTTTGCAGGATGCCAAGAGAAAGAAAGAATCACTCTGGATCTCACAGAACAGTTTTCAATGACTAGATATTTGACTTGCCTATTCCTCCTTGAGATTGGTTTTCACTTCTCTTGCCTATTACAGCAGCAGGTTGTTGTGTCTAGGGAAGAGGAACAATTACTGTTGGAGCCACATGTGATCTGAATTTTCATGTGGGCCTCTCAATCACGCTTTTTCATGTTAATTGATTATTTTCTGTATGAAACTGGGAATTTGACTCTTAACCATAGAATCATAGAATCATTAAGGTTGGAAAAGTCCTTTAAGATAATCAATATGTTGTCCATTAAAGTCTTTCCTATTTAGGTTTCATTTTTATTATAGTTATTATTTATGATCATTTATGATTTTTAAAATTGAATCCAATTATGAATTCGTGTCCACTTAGATTTTTGAAAATGGGAAACTGTTTTGTCTAGTCATTCTGTAATGGTGCACAACCTATTTAAACTGAAATCTAGTGTGTCCTATAAAACAATATCCTTTCTCTTCTTACATATATAGCGATTTACTTCATTTGAATTACAGTGATGAGCTTCTTGTGAAGTAGTTCCTTGTATTTCACTCTAAAAATATATACAATTATATCATTACAAAATATTCATTTACTACATCCAGGCTCTTACTTTGTGACTTCTTTCATTGTAGAAATAAACATTATGTAAGTTAGTTGTTTTTTGATTTCTTTTCTTTCCCTGGATCTGATGCCAAAACCTGTGCAGAGACAGGAGAAAGTCTAGGGAGTTAATTTACTTGCCTCTTTCTGAGGATTGGAGAGAGAGGGCAATCCCAATAAAATAGACCCAAATCAGACTTTTAATTTAGTATTTTTCAAGAGGCCTATTTAGGTTTTGAAATAAAATCAATCTGCAGCTGAAAACAGAACAGACCCTCAGGTCCTCTATCTACCACATGCACTGGGAATTAGTCATGTATCTCCTGTTAGTAATAGCTGAAGTCTTATTTCTAAATCCTCATTAAAACTGTACCCTGCTTATCCCTAAGCAGAATATAGGAACTGCAGGCCAGAAGTAAGAGGAAATCTCTGGCGCAAGGAAAGCGAGGTTAATCTTCTCAGTGGATACCACCACATGCCCTCGCTGTCTGAGCTCCACTCTCTCCATCTGGTGCAGTGATTCCTCTAGGTGAATGTCTGTACTGGTGTTATGGTTTGAGGTAAGGTGTTAGGCAAAACACACAAACCAGATCTGCTTTTTTCTGTGTGGTTATTCCTGCTTTACTCCCTTTAAATCAGAAATGGAAATACTGCTTCCACTTGGCACTACTTGGTTAGCATGGAAGAGTTGATTAAAGTGTCAGGTTGAATGTAATGTGTCGTGAACATAACAACATAACTTTGAATATATTTGGACAGCAACCAGCAAGAAAGAAGGGCTTCCCTGCTCTGAAGCCATTAAACCAGGCATAAATACTGAGTTACAAGTAATTGATGGTTCATATACCTTAGTAATTATAAAATATAAATGCTGTTTCTTCATACTCCGCTTTCATGGCAGTCAAAATTTTTCTCCTTTAAAGTCTTGTGTTTATTATATATTATTTGATAGCAAGTTTGGCAGTGGACATAAATTTTGCCTTTCTAGTAATGCAACATATATGTAAATAATCAGTTATTGACAAAGCATTTTGATGTTATTGTACTCCAGTATATCACTTGAGGGCAATAAAAACCTCTAGAAATCATTCAAAAAATTCAAGTTAGATGCTACAGTGATTTTTATCTTGACCAGAATATTATTTCCTTGATAAATTTTTAAAATTTTGTACAGTTTCTGCGTTTATTGTGTATCTCAGGCTAAGAAAAGAAAAAATATTCTTTGGGAACAGCAGTCTAGTGGAAGGTGTTCCTGCACATGGCAGGGGTGTTGGAACTAGGTGATCTTCAAGGTCTGATCCAACCCAATACATTCTATGATTCTGTGAATAAAAACCTTAGAAATAATGGGAAATGAAACCATGACAATGACAATATTCCTCCTCCAAAAAAAACCCAAAAAACCCAATTCAAATAAACTAGGAAAGAGTGTGTTATCATTTATTCATTGAAGGTCTTATGTGTGGATAATAAGTTTTATTAAGGAATCTAGATATTGATAAATCTTGTGTAAATATTTTGGCACTCTCCATCCACATTCTTTAAATATCCAAAGACACAATAAAAAGTTTGTGTGCTTTTTTTGTATTTAAATAGCAGTTACAGACAGTCAGGACACTTTTATGACTTAAATTAATTGTTTCATCATAATTTAGGATTAGTGCTCTTGGTATATTTTTTGTGATAGCTTTAAAACTGAAGCTATTCAGAACTCTTTTTCTCCTGGTTTATCGTAAGGGATAAATGAATAGTGCAGGTCTACTACATCGGAGATTGAAAATCAATTGTTTCAACTCTCTGATTTTGTGTTTGTTCACACCTTCAAATTTGGAAATAGATACTATCTATGTATGTCCCGTGCAGATGGCATGTAAGATTACTGTAACTTCTTCCTTTTTTTTTTTTTTTTTTGGTATTTTCTCTTATTTTAATCAGTGAGTTATTTGTGAAAATGTGATGAGCGAAGTAGACCTTTAAATGAATTTCAGTGTCAGCCTGTTTTAAATACCAAAGACTATGGCTTGGGGTAACTATAAAGCAAATGTTAGTTGCAGCAAAGTCCCTAAGTACTGCCTGGTTGGTTCAATTTTAAACCTGGAAGGAAAATACTGATGCAGAAACTTAAGTAAAGAACTCTAGGGTCAGTATTGCTTTTTATGCTCTGACAATTACAGTTGGGTTTTTCCCCGCAAGTAGCTTGCTAAAGCTCCCTGAATTAAATTCTTATTTAAATAAGCAGCAAAAAGAAATGGCTTTTCTGGCTTGCTGAAAAAGCTTGTTTCTGTTACAATCAAGAAGGCCAAACAACCTGAACAGTGTCCTCCAGTGCAAGGAGGTACTTATATTTTGTACTGGGATTAGTACCATTAGTTAAATTGGATGGATGGTCTAGCATATCCACTTGACACCAAGCTGATCATGACTTCTGTCTAAAGTTATCAAAATTTAAGATAATAAAGTAGAGTAGGGAAAGACTTTTTTGTAGCCAAGGGTAATTTTTTCCTCCTTGAAAGACTAAATTGATTAGGTACATGCTATTTTGAAAATACAGGTGTAGTAAGGAATTATCAATGCAGATTTAAAGTAATCTGCCTAATAATGGTGCATCACAAAATGATACAATACCATACTCTCAAGCTGAGTATTTGAGAATCCATCTTGGCCTAGACAATTTATCCAAGACTAACTAATTGCTAAAAGTGGCATAAGGTTCTTAATGGGAAACGAAATAATGTCAAACCTGAAATAAAACACACCTATGTTGTAATTCCAGGTACTCTTCTAGACTTGCATAGTCTTACCTTAAGATATTGAAATAGAATTTTCAGATGTTTCTGCAAAATAAGAAAGCAAAATTTTTATTTTCAGAAGTAAATTTAGACCCTAAATACCCTAGGCTTTCACAGAGATGTAGTTGTCTAAACACAAATTTCTACTGAAAGTGGGTTTTCTGAAATATTCTACCTCAGAACCGAAAAACGTTTATTTGAGGTGAATCAAGGGTTAGCTGTTTACAGTCAATATGATTGATTTTATTTATTTGTATGTATTAGTGTGAGAGCTGACTGAAATACAGCATCATGAGATTCTTGATACTTGACACTCAGCTCGTTTACTGGAATAATTTTTTTTAATCTTTTTGAAAAATAAATTTTTATCTAGAAATATTTGGAGGAACTTATATAATATAAAAAATGACACCCCAAATTTTTGGTCTACTGTTTGAATTGTACTAGGCTTTGTTATTTCTCTCAACTTGGAAAGAACAGATACTAATTTTTAAATTCCTATTTGTTATTTTGTGTTGAAGAATTTTCTCAGATATCAGTTTAAGTACTTTTACAGCTTAGACATATATATTAAGTATTTTACATCTATTCTAATCACTTAACCTGGGGAAATTAAATACTAAATTCAAGCAAACAATCACAACTCACTAGCAATTCATGATGGAAATTTTCTCTTTGTCTTGGTGAAGCCTTTTATCCTATACAGTAATTTGTTACAGAGCTGAAAAGAAGTTATAGGGTTTACTTTATGATCCTTTGGAAAAAAATTTTCTTCACATTTTTGTGGTGATCTTCTCTTACTAGGTGCTATTTTTACTTCCAAATAGTTTTATTTTGCTATAGATCTAATTTTGGCAGAAACAGTATTTTAATTTCCACTGCCAACTTTCTTTCATGCGTAAGTGTATTAACACTGAATACCTGTACCCATGCAGACATTCTAGTTTTCTCTGTTTCAGTTTTAACCATGCTTCCAGAGAATCCCAAACTTCATGATTATCATCTGTACTTCACTACAGAAATGCACTGAATAGATCTGTCTCATGATCTATTAGATTTGTATTTTTTAGATACAGAAATTTAGCTTCTAATTGATATCTTTTAAAAATTCTCTTTTCCAGCCTACTTCACCTTTATTGAATAAATATTTAAAGATATATTTAATTACAAAAGAACCCCTATATTTCTAAAACATGACTACATCAGGGTGTTGTATTGACACAGAATTCCTCATGAAAACCACATTCCTCAAAACAAAATCACATTTTAGTATGTTATTTCTTTATTAAAGAAATTATTTCTTTTTAAATGGAATAAAATATATCAAGAATTCTTTTTTCCTATTTAAGTCCAGGAAATGGTTAATTTATTTCCTTTTTGCTGTTGGTATTGTTCATGCTCTTTTTAAAAAAGAAGCAAACCTAAAAAATCTTGAGTTTGGGTTTTCAATAAAACAACACAGGTGTTATGCATGGCCCTAACCCATGGCTGTGGGCTTTTTTTACAGTGACCCTGTTGGGCACCACTGACTGCCAAATTTTCTATATTGTGTCGTTTCTGTTCTAATAACCAGAAGTTCATCTGCATGGACCTCTGACATGATTCAGCCTTCTTAAATACTCAAAGGATATGACCTTCTACTTGTTTAGAATTCGTAGTATTACAGTGAGCTGTGAAAAGCCATACCAGAAGCCAAATTCAGGATACCTAGTTAAGTTGATCTTTGTTTTGGCTTCAACAAAATAGAATATCATACAATGAGGAGATCGTCCTTCCCTTTGATTTTGAAAACTCTGGAGCTTAAACCGAAAGATGCCAAAATGCTTTTGTGTTCCTTTTTACTTTCTTTTCCCAAACTGTATAGCATTAATTTGCATAGTTTTTTAAAAAATAAAAGTGTGAAAAATACTTTTCTAATAACAGAATGCTGATTATCATTACCAGTCAGTGTAGCTGCCTCTCACTGCAGATTTCATGACCAGCCATGTGGTGTGCATCCAGAATTGTCCTGGGCTTTATAACAGGTCCTGAGATTCTGGTGTTCATTAGGCTGCTTGACTGAGTAATAAATGGTTAAGCTGTACATACTGCCAAAATGTGTTTTGGAGAACAGATGATTGCTGCTGCTCCTCAAATCCCTTTCCATTTCTTTTGCCATATTTTCTCTCTTATGCACAGTTTGGAATAGCAATTAATATTGAACCCTCTCGTACCAAGAGGGAAAAGTTAGCTCTGCAGTAAGATTGCAATGTTTTTATGGTAAAAATAGCTAATGGTGGCCTTTGTATTTTTGCAATACGGACTGCTAAGCAGAACACTGAATATGAGTAGATCTTCATTATTTGACATATTAAAAATATAAGACAATTTTAATGCCCACCAGTAAATACTTAGGTGTGTTTCAGTTTGTTAAACAAGTAGATATGATGATTTAAGTGGGCTGCTAGAAAAAAAAAAGTGCTAAATTCCTTGAAGTAATTTATATCTAACAAGAAAATAACAATTTGTGTGAATAGTGTAAAAAAAGTTAAAGATGTTCTGTCTAAAGGATCTTAAAACCTACTTTAAATGAAAGTGTGAGAGGTTTGGAAAATTCCTTTGTTGTCCTAAGAGTTTGTCAATTCTTTTTTCTCCTCTCCTCAAACAAGTTTCCCTTATTTTGTTTTCAGTTGTTCTTTTCAGTTCATTGTGTTGAGATCTAGAGCGAGGAAAGAAGAAGAAGGGGAGAAGGGAAGGGAAACTATGGTCTACCCCCTTTTCCTTCTGTCTCTGTCTGACACAAGCTGCCAGCTCTGCTCTGAGCTGTGCAGGTGACACCCTCTGTGACCCTGTGCAAAGCTGTAGAAGAGCCAATGTGACTGTGCAGGCAACTTCTGCCTCCACCTCCGTGCCCCTTTGACATCTGATAGTGTTGTCTGGGCTGAAAGTGGACGTGCAGAGCTCAGACTTGTGCAAGTCCTTAAAGATGAGGATAAGGTGATTTAAAGCCAGCAATATAATATAAACTGCAGAAAATAATTAACATATATTGCCAAGAACAAGTGCCTGATGCATACAGACATATCTTCTATGACACAAAAATAATGTATTAGGATAACAAGAGTTTGTTTATTCTTTACTTGACCCACACAGATTATGAGGACTTGAAATAAAATATCTGCAGACTGTAATTTTTTTCACTTAGGCTGAGTGAAATATTTTGTATGGAAACAACCCTCTACTCATTAAATTTTTTGAACTGTCTTGTTATTTTGTCTTGGTTTTAATATCTAAGAGGTCTAATATGTTTATTATCAACAGAGTTCTGAAAGATTTCCCCCTGGAAAGAAATCTAGTTTTCAGTTTTGCGATATTGCAAAAGAAATTTGTTTTTTGTAAAGCTAATTATTTAATAATGGGTCCTCATATTTCAGAATGTCTTGTATTTCCAGCCTGTAATAACACAGCTGTGAATTTCGCTGTGTTTACAGCAGCATAGCTCTGACTTACGGGGTTTTTTTAACCTCTACTGGTTAAAAATTATATCCCTGTGTTACTGCACTTTACAAGACTTACATGATGAATCTTTATAAATCTACACTCTAAAAATAATTCATTGATTTGATTCTTTGAGAAGAAAGTAAAATAAAGTTGTTAAATTTTAGGTGGACAGGACATAAAAGTTAAGATTCAAAGTATTTTATTCTGCAAAATACTAACCATGATAGCTGATATATTAAAAGGAAAGGTAATAAATCTGGATACTATTGAAAATATCCATATTGATAAATTTATCATGGTTGATTACCAAGAAACTGCTTGTAAAGTCATGAGTAGGTTAATGGATCAAAATATATCTTCTATACTTTAATTTTAGCATGTGCATTGTCATATTATCCAGTCCTGTAGTTGTTACTATTTTTAAAGTAGTATCACCTTCACAAACGTTGCATTCAGTTTTAAAGTGAGGAAGATAGATAACAAAAAGGAAAGGCTGGAAAAAGTATTACGTGGTCACATGTGGATTTGAATATACTTAGAGAGTGGCTTTTTGTGGATATTCCAAAATTTGCAGTCTTGAAAAATTGTAACAACATACAGAATATAATTTAAGGATATGATTACTATTTATTTGTTACTGCAGACTCACTTTATTGCATACTGGATTTTCCTATTTTCTCAAATTGCCTCTCTAGTAGTTTTTCATATGCCTGTTGGAGAATAAAGAACTTTTGCCATATTTCTGCTTAAGATAATAGACACCTTGCAGCCTTGGCATCCTGTCATCTCAGTGTGTCCTTTCCCCCTCAAGTGCCCTCTTCCTTCATGCTGTCTCTTTCATATTTCTTTAGTAGTTGGTTGCTTTACATAATACAGATATTTGAAAATAGATATAAACAATTTAAAAACAGCATTAATTTCTTCCTTTTTCTACACAAAGATTATTCATTATTATCTTATTAGGATAATTTTGAATGGAAAAATGTACTGGGACAAAATCCTGAACATTACCCAGGGGATATGTTTACGTGGATTTGCACGGAATTCTGGGTTAGTTGAATGAAATTGAATAAGCAATGTATGTTTTAAAGTACATTTGTGTTTGAAGGACCTATTTCTAAATTCAGGCAGGACATTTAATTGAGACCATTCCCTACACTTGCCATTGGAGCCTGTCAGACCTCTTTCAAGTAAATATTCAATTTTTCAACAAAAACATTTAGCCTAAGCATCTGTTGAAAAATTAGACCAGGGCTTTTCCATTAATCAATGTGATAAGATTAGCTACTTCTAACAAGGTCACACATCTCATTACAAGTCAACTTTCAGGTAACAAGTTGTGTATTTAAATTATTTTTGGTCTTCCAGTTAGGCACACCACTTTTTAAAACAATTATCTGTATAATTGTTCAGTCTGTAGAAGTATTTCATGGTAAGCTATTTACATTTTTTAACCTTTTGGTCTGCTCCTGTGAAAGGCTCTATGTCCTTGGTATCCATTTATTTTCAGTAGTATTTGAAGTCACTCAGACCCATTAAGATCAGCACCTTACTGTATGTTGTTGAAAACCAATAAATAGTTGCTGACTAGGAAAAGAGTATAAAAGAGGGGAAAAAACAAATCTAGACCTTGGCCTTCTCAGCTGGCAGCCGAAAATCAAAAGCAGACATGGGTAGCTCAGCATGATGAGTATGGCAAGTGACAGACTGTTCAGAGCTGAAGGAAAGACCATAATGAAATCTTAGATTACAAAATCTTCCAAAACAAGCTGACAACATGGCTCAAAACAAATTAAAAAGCAAAAACAGCTACATAGGGCTTGGCAAAGACAAAGAAGAAATAGAGATTGGGAATGCCAAAAGGCAGTTGCATCTTTAGAGCCTTTCAATTCAAGCGCTCATAGTTTATCATGTGAACTTGTTTCCAAAGAAGCCTAGAGTTTGCTGGTTAGTTTTGGAGGCCCAAAGAGATGGCAATGCCAGTAAGCACGTTCTGTTTTGCATATACAGAGCAGGATGGAAGGAGATTTTGGTAGCAACACTGCCTGTTACAGATGTTTTCAGATAAGGTGTCTTCGCCCATGGCATGGAGGTTGGAACTAAGTAATCTGTAATGTCCCTTCTAACCCAAACCATTCTATGATTGTATGATGCTATGATACTGTTTATATTCCTATGGTTCTTTATGGAAGAACAGTATTTACATTCCACGTTAGAAATGACCAAATAGGATTATATGACTCTTGTTTGCAGTTAAAATGAGTTCTTGGGACAACAGAAAATAAACGGAGTAAGAGCGTAACAGAGCAGCTACTGAGCCGGGAGGGTGGTGCCAGGAGATGTTTTATTTAGTATTTCCTAGTAATCTTTCTTCTGGTGATGAAAGAAGGCTTAGTTGTTCAGGCTGTTATTTTGCTTTATTTGAAATAAAAATCTCAGCAACCAGCATTTTACTGGTTTCAGCACAGTCAGCCTGAACACACCAAATACATACTTTGTACATTGCTTCAGCGTCATTTAGTTGAATCCAAATAGAAGTGCTCAACTCCTTGGACAACATCCTGAATATAAAACACCTTTGGTTTCATTCCTAATTTGCAAAGGCTCACTAAATCTCTCAGATTGTTGCATATCTTGCAAGATATCTAGCGTATCTTTACTGATTTTTCAGCTTTCTAGTCAAGCAACATGATGCTTCACCTTCTTACGTAGTATCTGGCTTGATCTGAGTTTGCATTTTGACAAGATTTTGTTCAGCAGTAATTGCAGTCCAAGGTAATAGTTGACCTTAACATGTTCTCAATCTGGTTATAACAGTAAATCTGATTTTTTAAGGAAACCTAAAGATGTATATACAGTGAGATTACTAATTACCTCAAATTCCCTTTAGCCTTTTGGAATCAGTGTACTGGTTTTATTTGGACTAGTATTACACCTGAAGCATCTAAATAATAAAAAAAGGATGCTAATATTTTTATACTATTTATACATATTAACTACTTTACCTGTGAATATATAGGAATATGAATATTATGAGAACTTTAAGATAGTCACATTATTAGTTAAAATTATAGAAAAAATAAAATTAGACATCCTAAATTAGTGTTAAAATTACACATTATATTAAGTTTTGGATGCCTTGTGTTAGTAAAATAATAGGGAAATCAAGTGAATTCCTGTTCTAAACTTATATGTGAGAAGGAATTGTGTCCTGGAGATTCCATTGGTTCTAGCTTGAATGTAACAGCATGGACAGTGAATAAATGAGATTTCATGCCTGCTCTATATCTAGAAAAAATCACCCCATAGATAGTGTCCCTGCTTAATTAATTTTTTATTGACCTTAAATTTGATTTCCTGCAGTTGTCACCAGCATGAGAAATATATTTGACTTAACCAGGAAAATCCTTCTGCTTTGCAAATCTTAATGCAATATGAAAACTATGTTTTAACATATAGTTTGGATAGCTGCAACATGTATTGTTAGGTCAACAAATGTAGATGGTTGTCGACTTGATCATAGTCCAAGGGTTTGTATCTGAAATGATAAATATTTTTTGCTCACATGCAGAGAAAATAGTATGATGCTTGAGAATGAAAGAGAGTTTGCCCAGATTCTTGAGAAAATGCATTTGCCAATGAAAAAAAGATGTGGTATATATCATTTTGTTTTTACAGTATTGTCAAGTTTAATGAATTGGACCTCTGGCTTTTGCTTTTGTTCTTTAGATAATAACTTCCAAAAAAATTATTGTAATTCTTAGCTTAAAGACAAGGCATTTGATTAAGTTGTATGTAAGAGTGCCTATTTAGAGGCATATTTATCATTTCATCATCTATAATGTATTTCTTTCCTCTTATCTACTCTCTGTATGTACTTGTGTTCAGTTCAGCTTGTTCTCTGTGTTCTGAAAAATGGTTTTGAAAAAAGGAAAAAATGGAAAGTGAATGGCCGATTTCAGAAGTGGGAAAGTTTTTCACAGTTTATTGAGTTTCTCTGATTTTTTTTTTTTTTTAAGTTTAACTATTTCTAGTAATCCTTGAGAAATGTGAATCTCAATCATGTCTACCCTCAACAAGCTCCATGATGTTGAGGAGTCACTGCCCATCTTTTGTTTATTTTTCAAATAGTAGTGGTTGTCCCTTACCTTGTGGTTGTCCCTTACCTTGTGGTTGTCCCTTATCTTGTGAAAGCCTGCCATGAAATAAAAAAAAGTTATCTGACATTAAGTAGCATCTTTTCTTAGATTAAATAGTTGTAATGCAGGAATTAATTACTTGTTTAAGAATTTTGGTAATGCAGAAGGCATCCAGAAAGTCTCCAACAAATTGGATATTGAGTTACCTGGGGATTACCAGGCTGACAGGTTGCGAGACTGACTAGTAAAAATCTTGGTCACTAGCAAAAAAACCTCTGTGCATTGTTTTTTGTTTGTTGGTTTGGGTTTTTTTGTTTGTTTGTTTATTTGATTTTTGTTTTCTTTTATTGGTTTTTTTTTTTTGAGGATATGCTTAGCAAATAGTGTCTTGTCTCTTAGACAGTGTTTGCTGTACATGGGTGTCTGAGATTGTGCTGGTCTAATAGAAAGTCAGAGGATAATAGCCTCTTGCCACTAGCTTAAGTGAAAGGTGAAATGGAAACGTTTATTTTCCAGATGAGACATTGATTTAGTAACAGCTTTCTATTACTGCAAATTACTGATATAGAAGTTAGCATTTCCCCCTCTTTGAAGCAGCCTGGTGTGTTCAGAATGAGTTACACGCTCCAGTAGCTAAAAGCTGTTTGGCTCCAATAACAGGCTTTTTATCCAAAATATGGACCACACTTACAGGGAATATAAAATCACAGTTATTATTGTAGAAGAGTGTCTTTCTTTCTTTTTCCCCCCCTCTCTTTTTCTTTTCTTTGATATGCAGGGAACATGTACTCTCTGGAAATGGTAAGAAAATAGATCTGTTTCCTTACAATTTTCCAGTATCTCATCTCTTGTTATTATTGCTTTCTTTATCAAGAGTTTTGTTGCACGTTTAGCAAAACTTTGTTCCTTCATTTTAGATATAATAAAATTGTTTTTCTTCTTTTTATGATGTTTATTTTAAGGTGTTTTCAACTCTTCTTTCGCTGTGGAGTCATCTTATCTGTAGAAGCTGAGAAATTGGGAGAGCAATGACAAAATGAGACTATTTCTCAGAGTCTGGTGACTTCCTGGGGTTTCTTGGATTGTTTGAAAAAACAGTATTGAAGTGTAGTAAAATACACAGTGCCTAAATATCATAAATATATCATAAGTGGATCTGAAATGCTAAGGGATATATGAAAAAATAATCCATCATATATTGCCTGCTTTTGATAATGTAATTAATTAAATTAATATAATATAATGTATCTTGATTGAACATAATCCAGCAAGTAACTTCTTTAGTTCAGTCTCTGAGGGCTTCTTTGCACATTTTGGAAGCAGAGAGAAAATAAATCAGAGGCAACAAAGGCATGATCTACATCTTATAAACCTTAACTTCTGTGTTCTGGTAATCAGCCTTTGTCAGATCCAGCTCAAAGTTAGAGCAGAATTCTTACATAAAAGAAGAAAATGGAAGAGGGGGAAGCAGGAATTGGGCAGATGAGTTGTGGGTGGTTTGTTTGCCTAATTCCTAAACCAGTGTAGATTCTTGATGTGGAAGATAACATGTTTTCATTACCTTTTTATTTATCTATTCTTGAAAAATGGGAAACAACTTTTTTTAATCTACTAAAAGTAATAAGGGGATTTGTCCATGTAGATCCCTTTAGGGTAATTGAACACAAAGCTCTGAAAGACTAAAGATTCACCTACTCCTTATAGCAGTGGCAGAGAGACTTTCTATGGTGCAAAATGCTTTATGAGAGATTCTCCAAATACATATTTATGTATCTTCTATAGAGAAAATATTTTCTAAACTAAAACTTTTGGAGCATTTACCTTCTATGCTGGATTGTGGGCTTTTATGTCACAGCTAGTCAGCTTAGAAATATTTAACTTTTAGAATTTTCTATTCTAATAATTCCCTGATACCATTCCTTGAATACATTTTCATAATGCATTTTGCTGAAACACCATGAGCTTCTGTAAACTACATAAATTAATGATAATCAGAGAATTAAAATTCTATACAGTACACAAGTCAAACTTCTTGGTGCTCTTTTTAAATAGCTAGTTTACATAAATTTATTCAGGTTTATAGAAAGTGCAGTTGCATGCATTTTGATATGTTAGTTATTTTGTATTTTTGTGTAACATTTAAAAGAATAAGACAAATATAAGACCTTGGGTTTTTTAATCCGACTGAGTTCTTTATTTGGAAACAAAGCATGCCTTTTCTGTTTTTAAAGGAGTGTTTGTGTCTAACAGTATCAGAAAATGTATGCACCCACAAAAATGTGTGGAGAAATTGCGTCCTTCAAAATAAAAAGCACGCAGTTAATCTTCCAGACCCTTAGCAATGAATCAGAAAGCATTCCTCAAGTGCACTTCAAGAGCATGGATTTGTCTCCTCTTTGTAAATTAGTAATGGGATTTGAAGTATCAGAAGTCTGTTTTCATCATGTGGCAGGTTTTGAAGGGCTTCTCTCCTAGTGTGGTTTTCTTTTTGAGACTTGGTCTGACAAAACCTCTTTTGATCTCTGATCTCCCCAAAAAGGACAGAAGAAGAGCCAGAATCTGGTTTTAGCTAATATATAAAATCCATTAAAAGATGATTCATTCCTGCATTAGCTACTTCTATGCTGTCACTTTACAGTGCCTCCAAACGCAGTCCTAGATTATATCTAGGAAGATAGAAATTATTTTTTTAATTTAGCTGCCAGAAAATATTTTTAAAAATTGCATAATAATAAATAGACAATAATAAAGAGATTCCTCTCAGAAAAAGAAAAGAATCTAGGGCTAGTTTATCTTTTCACAGTATAAAGGGTTCTTGAAAAGTATCATGAACCATTTACTTTGATGAATGATAAAATGTACTAAAATCCTATTTTAAAAGAGAAAAGAAAAAAACCTCCTTGAGTTGCAAGAACATGTTTGTAAAGTTAATGATAAATGCATTAGTTGAGTTCTCTCAGAAGCCCTGATTAACTGTTAATTTAACTATCCATATCCCTTTCATGTCACCCATAAAAGAGTACTTCTGTAATGGTCTCTTTCTAGTCATTCTTTTGAAATATCATAGAGAACTCATTAAATATTGAAACAAAACTTGAACAATCTTTCTAAGGCAGCATAGAGTTTGAAGCTCCCTCTAGCAATATTCATATTTTAGAAAAAGTTACACCCTGATCCAGGGCAGCTTTAAATCTGACATGATGCAGCAGTCCTTCAGGATTTATCACTTTACCTGTACCTTACCCTCATATGGTAATACTCTATGCATGCTTTCATATATCAATTAAGGAATATTGTACATCATGAAGAGAAGATTCAGGTTTCTGCTGATATTTGTGTCCCTAAATCCATCAAAGGAACACTTCCTGTATGTTGAGGGTAGACAGGTGTTTATCTATTTGAGAGAAAATTCAGGTTTCCAGTTTCAGAGGCTGCTTCATTCCTGATGATTTCACAGTGCCCATTAATTCACTTGCAGTCTATTATTGATTACTGGACTTAGCATCATGTTTTTGAAAGAACCAATTTATAGTGAGTTCTTCTTAGGAATAAGGATGTTTAGTTTCTCAGAAGGAAGAAAGGGGTTACTTTTAAATTATGCTATTTCAGCATATTCAAAAAAATCCTAATTTCGATCAAAACAAGTTGTATCACAGATCCATTGCCAGGAACTGAATGCGAATGTAGATGCCATTGAGACGATGATTGGTCTCAATGATTTCATTTTCAGGCTTCTGAAGATGATGCTTTGAGTAATTATACAAAGAGTCCTACAACAACAGAAAAAATCCAAAACCTGTTTGTGATACAAATAGGGATAAATATAAGGGGAAATATGTGCCCCAACGGGGAAGAGTTCTAAAAAACTTGTGAGTTGTTATGTTTTTATATATTGTTGCAACAAACCTTTTTAAAATCAAATGAAAAATTAAAAAAAAAATCAAAATTCAGAATACCATTTTACAATTGTTTTAATCCCAGGGAAAAAAAAAAACCAAAAACCAACACACAAACAAAACAAAACAAAACCAAAACAAAAAAAACCCACCCAAAACAAACAAAAAACCAAACCAAAACAACAACCAAAAAAATAAACCCAAGAAAATGAAGAACCCCAAGAGATCCCTTTTTCCTGCCCCAAACCACTTAATTTGGTTGGGTTTAGTAGGAGAAACATTAGTTTTACATCTTCTGAAGTTTAGGGTACTGGCATGGGTTTCAACATGTTTCGGGTGTTTACTGATTTGTTCAGTGCAGCTGCTTCAGTCAAGGTGAGCTGTTTGACTGCTGCATTTCCAGTTCATCAGACTGGATCAGTGCAACGATCCTGTGCAGGATGAGCTGCAGTGAGCTGCAGCTGCCTAGTGCTGCCTCTCAGCTAATGGGGCCAGACTCTGCCTGCTTCCATACCACTTGTACTTCTGACTGTATGATTGCCTACTGCTGATGTGATGTATGTTGAACTCCTTTCTCCTCTCTCTTTCCTTGTTTGTTTGGGGATTTTTTGTATGATCCCTGTAGATGTACTCACCAGCTCTACTCGTGGTACAAGCATCGTCTTTCAACATCAGTAGCTGTGCAATGACACTAACACTGAAGTACATCCAGACCTTTCTGCTTCTGATTTTTTAAACTGTCAGAACGTGCACCTTCTAAGAGAATATTCAGTTATATAATCCTGTTTCTATTACTCATGTCTTTGATGTTATTCTCCCCACAGGTCTTCCAGACCATGACTCTTCATTGATAGGGCTTTTTAGATTTTATGTCATTAATATAAACTTTAAAAATACTGAAAAGGTGCTTAAAACTGATGGTTTACTAGCTTCAGTTGTGATGTCTTAAACCCATATTCACTTTACTGGTGCAGTTTCCTGATAGACATTATCCAGTCTACATTTATGGAATTCATCTTCACACTTCACCTTAACTGATGGTTGTTCTATGTACAGAGCTTCGAACGTTTTGCTGAAAGCCTGATAGATTATTTGAATTTCCTTCCTCCTCCCCATCCCCCAAACATCAAATAAATACATATTTAGAATTAATAAATTTTCCCTTCCTCTTTCTTTTTTTCCTCTTTCACTGCTTATATTCTAACAGCATGCATTAAAGGTCTCTTGATATGTAAGTTACTACTTCCTCCTGTTTCTTCCAAAGTGTAAGTCCTGTATTCATGTAGCACTATGGTACTATTGTTAGAAATCCTTCCTGTAAATTCACAATCCCTTTCTTTCAGAATTTAATGATAAAGATTAACCATTCCCTTGGTTGTTATGCAGTACGCCTTTACTTCTACTCAGTGTTGTGTTTTCTGTTTTTGCATCCTCATTTACAGTATTTGAGAATCTGTATCAATGTGTTTCTGAAAAGGAAAAACAAAAAAAAGAAGTTGCTGTAGGAAATAGAGCTACTAGTAGAAATGAAAACTTCAGTTGTAATGCATTTGCCAGATTTTATTTTTACCCTGACTTAATAGCCTTTGACACAACAATCACACCCAAATACTTCCCTATGCCAAGCAACTGCATTGTTTGATCTCCCTTTAGGAAGCCCTGAGAGGACTTGCAAATAAGGGTAACACCTTTGAAAGAAGGCAAGCTCTGGTCAGAATATCAAATCCATCTATTGAGTGGAGTTGTCTGAATGCATACTCTGCACTATAAAAATAAAGTAATCCATCTATTAAATGGAGCTGTCTGAACACATGCTCCCCACTATAAAAACAAGGTAATCTGCCTTTGCAGGGAGCATTAAGCACCACTGCATTCACCGTAGGGAAAATATATATGTAGGATATTTAGTTAGGTATATATTGAGAGTTACTTTCTGATAGCTTGTCTTTGCCAAAGTGCTAACTAAGCATTGTGTTAAAGCATCAATTTATCCACGGAGAGGCAATTTAACAGGGTGCATTTCTTAGGCAGTGTATTATTTAATATCATATAAAGCTGCATATATGCTTAACCTCTTGATGGCTTTGTTCTTTCTGCTTTCTATGCTTTAGTACCCAGTAGGGCACTTCATAATTTCAAACTCCATTTTTTTTTCTTTTTTTTTTTTTTTTTTTAATTATCTCCCTTGATTTTTTGTTTATTTTTGGTTTGGGTTTTTGGTTGGTTGATTGGTTTTTGGTTTTTTTAAAAAACAACCAGAAAACCAGCAGTGTTTCAGAATGGCCATTAAAGGGCAACTGTCTTTCTCTTTAGGAGGTAAAATATATTCGCTTTCTCAGTAAGCAGAGAGGAGTCATCTTTCATTAGCTGGATTATTGGAAACACCCAGTTCTTGCTCTGGGATATAATTTTGATCAGGCTCAGTATCGCTGTACCACACACCACACTGTGTAGAGAGTAGTGTTTGGTATTATGAAATTTCTTTAACAAGAGTGTATTTACTATTTTGTGTATTCTACTTGGATAAGATGCATTTTCCTACAATTTAAAAATGATAAAAACTTCTTGAATTTTCCAGAAGGCAATATATTTCACTGCCTACTTAAAATAATTGTTACTGGGATGGTTCATAAAACACTTAACTACATTATAGAGTGTCCTCATCTGAAGGTACTGTTTAAATAGCTTTGCACGTCGAACACTTCATGCTGATAAATTTTTTCCTATTTCTACATCACAGTCAATCTACTATTTTCATTGCTACTAGGTCAATAATTATTGATCACTTGGTCATTCAGCATAATTCTTTAGTGGTACTATGAATGAAGGTACAAATTGATAATGTAGAATAATTCCATTTTATTTTAATTTTTTTTCTAGGAAGGTAGGACCAAGCACACAATCATTTCGGAGGCTTAAAGGATTTTGATACTTAAGATGTGATACTTTATTATAGCTGGGAGGCAGCAACTTAGATTTCTTGTATCAAAAACCAAATGCTTAAAGCTTCTATTAAAAAATGATTGGTATATGTAGAAATAATTCATGTGCTTTGCTGGAAGGGATAGAATACACAATCAAGGCCAGTTTCCTGGAGCCATAGCTCTGTGTCACCCATGCTGGTGTCACCAAGAGGAGAAGTTGTCCAGTTCAAGCATCGACATCCTAAAAATCATCTACTCTTTTGATGCTGTGAGGTACAGGTCACAAACTATATTCCAGTTGCCTTCCACTTGTAAACTTAAGAACTAAGTAGAAAATCAATGCCACCATTAAAGTCTTTCACAGGAAAAAATGCAGGGGAGATTAAGAGCATTTTATTCCCACACTAACAGTACATTTGCAAAGTCAAAATGTGAAATAGAAAATAATACTCGTTTATTTAAAAAAAACTTTTGAGAACTGGAAGTATCTACTGGAAGACTCCCAGGAAAGAGTTCAAAGAAAGGCAAGCATATGTTCCCCTAATATACTTCTAGTTTGCTGACCTTTGTGGTGCTCCTTGATGAGGGTTAATGTCTTTGTATTTCATATTTCTTTTTTTTTTTTTCCTGTGTCAATAGGTTTTTGAACCCATATTAGTTCTGTCTCTTCAGAATAAGATTAGTATTGCAAAAATCAATAAACATTTTATTTTTTTGTCACCTAAGATACAATGCTGGTACATTATAACTTTATATTCTTTTGCTCTAGTCATAATTTTAGTTATGTTTCATGTTCTCCAAATTCAATTAGTTATCCTCTACTGAGAGCTCTACTTCTTCCAGGATTTGTTCAAAGTACTGTAATTATGACACACACTTTTACATTTTCTTACCTGTAGACAAAGAAAAATTCCTGTGGATATGACACAGCAGATGTGTTGACTATAATACTGTTCTGTTTGATACTCTGAGATGTTTCTTTTTAAAATTGCTTCAATTATATAATTCCTTCTCTGTGTTTTTGCATGAAGTGTGGTGCACAAGTGTCTCACGTCTCTTCCCCTTTAGCTGAAAAATTCTATGAACTTTGACCCTACTTTTCTCACTGATTTCTTTGAAACTCTTGAGAGCTTTACTCACCCACATGGTTTTTGTGCTTATTGTGGTTGGACATCACCAAACTGTGATAACTCTGTTTTCTGGACCATTTTTTTTCCTTTGTGGGCAAGATTCGTTTCTGAGGATTACCTGAGCCTTCACTTCTTTGAACATCTTTTGTTACCTGTGACACTTGCTTCAGAACAATGTGAAGGAGGTTTAAGCATAATTATTTATTCCAGCATGAAAAACTGTCAGTAACCTCTGTCTTCCTGTTGTTGGGGTCTTCTCCAATGTTATGTATTTTAGTTCCTAGGACACAGGATGCCTGTATGATTTGTGGACCTTATAATATGCCTATTTTCCTTAGTACTGTTTTCTAAAGACTTCTAGGGATGTTAGTGTGATTTTCCAGAATTCTCTTTCCCATTCTTTCAACTAAATATGTGCATATATTATCCTGACATGTCTCTAAAATATTGAAAGAAGTACAGTCTTAGGCAGTCTCAGAGGAATTGCAGTATCATCCATCCCTTTTGAATTAGCTGCCCATTTTTCTCCAGTTTCCTTCATTTGCTGCCGCTTGTTTTTTCTTTTTATCTTTGAAGGCATCAGATTTATACTGTTGCTTTTTCACTTGCTGGTCTTTCTCTGCTTGTTTTTTCAATTCATTTCTTCTACTGATTGCCAATGCATCTCTTGGTTCTTTGATTTAGCTGCTCCAGTACAAGCAGCTTTATGTCCAGTCTTGTTCTTCCTTCCTTCCATCACACCTTTGATTCCAACCTGACATTAATTGCTGTTTTCGCTGACATTTCTAATCTAAAGATTGGTTTTCTCAGGCAGGAGTTCTGCCTTCTGCACACATTATGCCTATATATATACCTATACATATACACCTATATATGCATATAGGTTACACATATGTAGGTAGCTTCAATCAGAAACAAATTCAGAAGAAAACCATTTGGGTTTGAGTTTTCAGTAATTGAAATTCTGTGAATGTAGACAGCTGTTACAAGACATGATTCCTTGTTTTATTTTCTCAACAGAGATGTGCACAGATTTTTTATGACGAAAACTCCACTTACAGTAACTGGAAATGCAGTGGCTTAGAAGCACCAGCAATTTAAATTTATGAAAGAACAGAAACTACCTTTTGTGCTTTAAATCGTATGTAACAGTAATGAGAGCCACATTGTAATAAATAGCATACTTTGTTCACTGCGAGTAAGCGGAAAATTGGGTCAGATAGCCTTCTGGTGCTAGCTGCAGCATGGAAATGAATGTTTTCAGGTTCCACTATAAATGGATCATTTGAACCACACAGAGGGCTTACTAATATGTCAAATCAGTGAAATGTACCTTCAAACATGATAACTGTGCTCCATTAGGAATAAAAGCAGCTGAAAATTTGTACACTGGTCTATTCATCACTTTTTTTAGAAGAAGAAATAAAATAGAAAAGCTTCTTCTATAGATCCCATTAGAACGAGTCCCTTTTTTTTTTTTTTGTTTAATTAGTTTTTCTCATTTTGATAAATTTCTGATTATATTCTGAAAGAGTAGTGATTGAAGTAGCTGCATTGTTGTGTTTCTTGGGAAAAGTTCTGCTCTTGATGTTTCTATGCAGATACAGGATTTAGAACATACATTCCTGCACTTAAGGCTTATGTTACTGTATAATATCAATTCGAGGAGCAGTGTGTAGCTGGAGAAGTACAAAAGGGTGGGTGCTTTGGGGGACTGGGACCAATTGTCCCAGTACCTTTACAGTGAGGTTAACTTTGATGTGAAATAAAGAAAATTTGCTTTAGTATGTCATTTCATAGTGTATAAGTATGACATCAAATTATTTGGAAATTTTGCATATATGTCACCAATCATGATGATAGAACTACTTAACTCTTAAATTAGGGTAGCTCTCTGTGGTTTTTTTTCTTTTTTTTTTTTTCCTCCAGTATATATGATTTTAATGTAGCCCCGTGAGTCATTATTGAGTTTTTTTTCATTGTGAATAATTATTTTCTACAGGTTTTTGAATATATTTGCTAGGGGAAATATTGATTGCATTAATTTCTAAGATTAATTGTGGGATCGACTGTATTTGTAGAGATAACTTCTGGCTGAAGAAAGGCATTTTTGACTGCCATCAAGACTCTGAGATGTGTTGTTCTAGAAAATTAATTGCTCCCTAATGTTCTGCTGTTCTGAGATTTCATGTGACCTGGAAGAGTTGCCTGCTTGTTCCTTTAGTCTTTCAATTTTATAAAATTCTCTCTTTCTTTTAGTTCACTTCTACTAATTTTATTTTTCTGGTCCACTATTGTGAATATTACTCAAGAGATTAGTGGGCTGATCTCAAGATGCTGTGTGCTAAGAGTCATACTGTGACAGTTAAATGATTTGAGATAAAATTTGTTGATGTTACAAAACATGTGTTTTGTTGTGTTTTTTTAAATTAAAAAATAATTTGTTTCTCTTTCAGTAAATACATACCTAAGGTTTTGTATTTGACTTGCTTTAAAATGTTGGACTCTGTGTTATGGTTATTATGAAACCCTGATGTGGTCTTTCAATATTAATTTGAAGAAAGTTTGGTGATGTATTTACTTTATAGAGAAAACAGTGGTGAAAAAAGGAAAAAAAAAAAGGCTTAGGCTAGAGCTTCTCCAGTGTAGCAACCTCTAACTGCCAGCTGTTATTTGTTTACCAGTATTATATGGCTAAAAATTAAGTTTCACAATAATGGTATCTATCCAGGCTGAGATTTTTACTGTCCTTCAAAGCTGTTGTCACACAGGTGATAACCCAGAGAGGATGGCACCTGCTCCGTCCTTCTTACACCCACAGTGCTGCTTGCAGATGTGCTGTGCACTGCTACACTTTTTAAATTGTTTTAGTCTGAAATGGAATTGGGAAAATTTGTGGGGGCAGATACAGCATTTTAAGGCTCAGATCTGGAAACCAGTAGTAATCAGCCTTTTCAGGTCACAAGAAGAATGTGTTTCACTGAGGGTACGTGGGAATGAAGTGGTGTGGAGAAGAAATCCTAGGGAAGAAGCATCAGTTCTTAAGTTATTTTTGGAGAAATATTTCCTGACCAGTGTGGAAAGTTTTGCTTTTCTAAAGGCTTCATAAATAAGTGAAAAAAGTCAATCGTCCTACTTGTACCATAAAACAAATATGCAGCTTTCTCTCTCTCTCTCTCTGTGTGTGTGTGTGTGACCAGGTTACACTACTATGAAATTTTAGTTTATTTTTCTTCCCATCAAAATCAGTGGGATAAGTGGAAGAGGGGATAGTGTTTGGTGTAAAGATTGAAAGGTATCTTATAAGAGTGCTCTGAATTTAGCACTGTAAGAGACACTGAACCAAGTCATCGCTGGGTTTTGGATTGTCCTCCTGAGTGGTTAACAGTAATGCCAAAACCAAGCGTTTAAAGTGCTTTTAGCAGTAGAAAGGGCATAATGTGGAAAAAGGCAGTGGAGTATCAAAATGATGACTTCAATTTAAAAATGAACATGATACCTATGAAAGCGATATGGAAGTGGAAAGCTGTTACTTTGGAAAGATCAATACAAAAACATTCAATAGAAGCTGACAAGAGAAGTGAAAGCTCTTTGCTAGAATAAGATAAATATAAAACAGAGGCCAATAAAATCTGACCCATAAGTGAAAGATGGCTGAATGTATATGATTTATATGTAAACAAATGCAATGCAAACTAATAAAAAAAATTTAAAAATAGGGGGTTCTTGTAAGAATAAAATTATTATGGGAATATGTACAATAAGTAAAACAGAAATCATTGCATTGGAAAGATTAGGACATGTGATAATGTAAATAAGAATAATGCTATCTTAGTGTACTTGTTTCTTTTATTATTATGTTTCCTATTTGTTTAAGTTACTGAAATTAAAATATGCTGTTATTTGGTCACCTTCTGGCAATTTTTTAGTTATTTTTTCTTTCTTTAATAGCTTTTGTAAATTATTGCAAGTCACAGGAAGGTTCTGAGGAAATGAAGAAAGTATTTTGGTGTAGACTTCTAAAGAATATTTTATGCATCCTTGGACGGGAAGCATCCAAATTCATATTCTCCACATCGTCTCTTTTCAGTGGCTTATATTTTATTTTTTGTGGGATTATTGCAAAAAGTTACATCTGCTGTGTTCAAGAAATTCTAGGCTAAACTTCAAGCCAAGATATGTTTTGAAGGTCTGCAAAGATGAAGGCACAGCTTGAGAATTTAAAATCTGTCTTAGACAGTTATTTCAGTTGTGTTGTTTATAAATAATTGAATCCTTTGTTTTGCAAAAATGCGCTGTTTGATAGCACTAACTAGAGAGTGGGAAACACAAGAGAAAGCTTTCTGGGCCTTTTGTTTCAGTAGAGTTGAAGGAAATGAAGATATTCCATGTTATTAAAGTCACAAGACAATATTGACTAAAATGAATTTCTGCCTTTCTTCCACCAACCTATCTGCTGCTCCAGAGGCTTTTGTAAGGATGCTCTAGAAATTTCCTTTTAGAAAATACAGCATCACTCTCTGTGCTTGGAGAGGGGTTGTTGTCTGGGGTTTTTGGAGCAATAACTGTAATGACACTGTTTCAGGAGATGTGTGCCAGTTCTTTATGGCACTGATAAGTAATTTATTCACTATTCGTGTTTCAAGCTCACTTCTCTGAAAGTTGCCTTGATTTCTTAACACTAGTATTGACTACTGAAAAATAATTCAAATAGCACCAATATGTGCAGATATAGATATAGGAAAGGAAAAAAAGTAATACAGCAAACTCCATTGAACTCTCAATAAGGGATTGATTGTCACTGAGCTAAATTCACCTTTTATCTCTGAAGATCAAAATTGTGATAGTGCTGAGATTTCTTTGCTACTTGCTCAGATAAGTTATTTGATTCATGTTCTCTCATGAATGATCCATTAGCATTTTTCATGCATTGTGGTAGTTAAACTTTCAAAAGACAGAAATATTGCTTGAGTGTTTTAGAGCCGGGGGTCATCTTGAAGTCACTAAGCTGAAAGATGAGGCAGATGAACATTGTCATGCCCCATCCCTGGAAGTGTCCAAGGCCAGGTTGGATGGGGCTTTGAGCAACCTGTTCTAGTGAAAGGTGTCCCTGCCCATGGCAGGGGGCTGGAACCAGATTGTCTTCAGGGTCCCCATCCGACCCAAACCATTCCATGATTATGTAGCAGTCTAAAGAAGAGCAAACCAGAGTTCCTGCATTAGAGTTTTGTCCTGTTTTTCTATTAAATATATTCTGAAGACCTAACAAATAATAATTAAAATGTTAGCAATGCTGATATAGTGGCTGACAATGCTGGTATTCAATTTTGCTGCTCACATTGGAAGGAAAACTCTCCCACCTAGCATCCCAATATGCATTAATATCAGGGAGACTACTCACATTACTAAATCTGTATTTTTGTGTTGCTGATACTCTGCTAATTCAGGTTTTACTAGAAGATCCCACTGAAGAATGCATTATTTGTGACATTTAGGGTAATACAATGCTGATTAAGTCAGCGAATATAGTCACTGGATGAAACGGTGAATTATGTCCTGATTGCAAACCCAGAAAATTCTAGAAAATTAAACAGTAAGCCTATTTTTTTGCATTTTTTCAGACACAACAAGCAAACATTCCAGTTGTTTGTTTTGGGCTTTTTAAATTTTGTTTTTAAATTATTATTATTATTTTCATTTTATTTAATCCTTAGCACAATCTTGCTAGATGCAAACACTGAACGCTCTAGGCAGATGAAGCAAGATCATGAGCAAAATATAAATTGCTGGAATGGCTTATGAAAGCCTAGAGTAGGGCTGAATGCAACCTGAGGCAAAATTAAATAGCTGTTTATCTCAGCTTCTTCCCACTCCAGTGTGAGAACTATATTTTTACTCTCGTCCATAGATTGAACTGATTACTCACTGCTTTTGCAAACATATGTGAAATGTATATGTACACATATATAACCATGTATTTACAAAATTATGTAACATCTAATCCAGAAGATATTGAATATTTAAAATTTATTTAGCTGCAAATCATGTATATATGCATTTAAAATAATTTTTATATGTCTTTTCTTGATTGATGATGGAAAATAGTACAAAACACATAGTTTTTTAAAGATTTTTTTTGTGCACCTCTGCAAGTAGCTCAGTTTCAGTTGATTGGATGGAGTTACTGTCTTATTTCCCATTTCCTTTCAGAATAATCAGAGCTAATTGTTAAGGTAATGTCAGGAGACACTTTCTTGTTGTCTCACAAACATTATTCTTGACGTACTGTCTCAAAATACGGCATTTTTTCCTTCCAATTATAGATCTCCCAAATAAATTCTTTTCACTTTTTGGTATATCCTACATACCTGCACAGAACACACCTTTTCAGCTAATTTTTCATTAATGTCTCTTCATTTCTGCATCAGGTTCATTCTGCACCACTTTTTCTTCCATTTCTAGTCAGTAAAGTTTCCTTCAGTTTTCAAAACTAGTGTTTATTTGATCTGTCACAGAAAACAGGGAAAGAGAGGTCAGAGGCAGAGGGATGTTGAGTAGTTGTTTTTGCTTTTCCAAAACCGGGAGGACAGTAGGGAATTGAAGGGTAGGGCAGAACTCTCCAATAACTTCTGTTTTGCTACTGATAGAGTTCTTCCCTCCATCCCCTGCTCATATTTGTCTAAATATATTGGGTCTCAATTATCATTTTAAAATTTTCAAGACATGAAAGATTTCTACTTATTTGATTAGATCATACTTAACAAAATGGAATCATAATACATTAATAATGAAGTAATTAATTGTGACAAATTGCATAGCTGCAGCATTTTTCTACTCCATTCCTTTGCCTTAGGGGTTATACTCTTCTCAGCCGATGATGGATAGCTTGTCTGCTTTTCTGGTTTGTTGTATGTTGTCACAAAGTGAGAACTGGATGCCTTTGACAGTATCTTATGCTTTGCTGTGGCATAAGCTGTCAAGAAGGGAGACAAGGGATAGATACCCGATGGTTACTCACTAGGTCATGCACCTGAAATCTCATTTTGTGAGAAAAATTGTCTTTGGCTATGAAAATAATTGTCTTTGCTTAGTCCTACAATGTTTCTTTAAATGTTGTCCATGAAGTAAATTTGTAGGAGCTTGTTATCCAGAACATTTCTATCTTGCCTGTTTTTTGTCTCTCTCTTGTACATAACTGAAGGCATAAAACAACCTTCTGTTTGTTTCTGCAAAAATATGTATGTCTTATTTTAATAAAAAGAAATATTTTTGCCATTTAATTTTTTTTTTCTCTTGAATTCAAAAGAAATTGTTTGGTTTTTTGGGTTTTTTTTTTTTTTTTTTTTTTTTTTTTTTTACATTTTGCCACTGATAGGAAGCCTGAAGCTCTTAAATGAAAAACTACTACATAGGTTGACATCATAAAGTGAGTTTTGTTTGACAGCTCTACAGGCATCAGTTGTTGCTCCATTTTTTGGATTGAGGCTGTGAAAAAAATGCACAAAGTAATTTTTTTACATATGACGTGAGTTTACAACTGCAGCATGCTAGCCAGATGTTGATTCATAAACAATATGGAACTATGTATGTCATAAAGCTGCTTTTGTGCCACAGAGCTAGATTATGTCAAGAAATCATTCAAAAGACTTTTAAGACATTAAAGAGCTTTATATTTCAATACTGAATCTGATGCTGACGTTGAGAATAAATAAACTGTTCCTGTTCTATAGCTGAGGAAGGTGTTCAGTAAGATTGTGATGCACCAAAGATTTTCCTGAAAGTCAGCATTAGAATCAAAGTTAAAAGCACGTACATCAAATTGATTTAGCACCAGTGCCTTCAGTATTGGTACATCAGTTTCCATAAACCAGGGGCCCAGCTCTGGTTTCTTTTCCACTGGTGATGTCTCCTTTTCTGAGCCACTGCTATATGCATAAAACATTTAGAAGAACTTACTAAATTAAATTTTAACTATTATGTGGAGTGGTTTTGGACACTGAAAGTACCTTAATTTTACTTTTGGGCTGCAAGTTATAATGACGAAACAAATACTTATAAAAATCAGTCTCGTTTCCATATTATATACTGGAATAACATAACAGTGGCTTTAGTGAAAATATGTCCACTTGCTACAGGTGGGAAGCTGGCCATTAGTCTACAGAATATTTGTATCAAGGAAGCCGTTTGTTTTCAGATAAGAAGTTCATTGTTAAATGTGTTACAATTTCTTTGTATGTCTGTAAAAATATGTGTTTTGTTTGTTTTTTATTATGTTCAGGCCCGTCTTGTTAAATAAGTTGAGTGTCCTCTCCTTGCAGTTATACTAGAAAATATTGCTATGTTCCAAATACATCTGCTGCTACAGATAAATTAATAGTGAGCTGACAGTGTGCTTGAGACACAATGACACTCTTGAGTATGAAATTAAGTGTTGCCAGTTGACTGTGAACTTCTTTGCCACCGGAGAGCAGGTTGCTCTCACTCTCAGCTGCCTGATTTATCTGGCCATTACTGCTTCATGAGAGCTGGAGCTGTCTACGTCAGGACTGTAGTTCAGGTCAGAAACGCCCTTTGGAATAAAACAGTTGGGCCCAAGTTACTGCAGCTGACATTGCTGAGCCATCTCCAAGAGTGGCAGCTGGATTTCCCTCCGATGCAGCCTGACCAAAAGGTGCACTCTCACAGTGCCCCTGGCCCACGTCTGCTGTTAGTGGGCATTCAGGCTACAGCACAGATCAGATGTAGCAGAAAATAAAATCTCCAAATCCTGTATATGAATATCGCAATCCCAGTAGCAACTTTTTCAATATACATACCTGATTCCTTTGCCCTGCACTTCTGGCTGATACAGGTGAAGCCACTGAAACCAGTATGCTGTTAGGAAAACAAAGTAATGAGTTTCTTACAAGAAGCTTTCTGTTGCTTCATTGGTTCTTTCGGTTGCTGTTTTTGTTTGTTTGTTTTTTTCTGAAAGTTATATGAAAAAGAAAAAAAATAACATTGAGTCTTTCCTTTTCATTTTTTGAAACAATTACTGCAATGGGTTATTAGCAGATTGGGCCATTATTTCCCTGGAGTACATCCTGAATTGATGCATCTGAATTGATGCAGAGCACAGTGAGATTTAGTGGATGCTGAGCTGCTGGCAATCAGTTTTGCTGCTTTCATTTATCAAATACAGAAGTTATATATGTGTAGAAATGCCTGTAAGAATGAGGCTGAAGTTTTGTTTATTTCACTATGTGATATGACTCCTCCACTTTATTTTAAATCCAGATTCATACTTTTATATCCTCCTCCTTATCCTGGGAAATATGGCACGCTGTATCCTTACTCCCTGACTTCAGCTGAAAATTGCTGCTTAAAATACTGTGTGACTTCAGGGTTTTGTATAATATATTTTTAACTAATTTGTTTCCATGTGCATTTTTTCACTCCATAGAAATTGCTCCAGCTGTGTCTGTGTCTCCTTAATACATTTTTCTCTCCCTAGTTTTGGAAACAATCCATATAGAAGCCTTTAGAAACTTCAAACTCAGCAGCTTCTCTCATTTTAAGAGCTCTGTTTATGCAGTATTTACACATTCAGGAAGGATTATGAGTGTTAGTTAAATATGGGAGGCTAAAGCAACTAAAATGCAGTACACTTTAGGCCATTAGGGTAGGTATTTATAAGAAGATAAAATTTCTTGTTAAACAGTAAAGTAGGTGTAAGATAAGGTGTCTTTCTTCATCCCATTCCAGTTTTCTGCAACTTTATTGCCTTGTCCTGTGGTTTTATGTTCACAAAGTAAATTAAAAACAAGGAGACCTTCAGCAAGCACATGATTGCAAAAATTTATTTTCGTCTGGACATTGTAGAACAAAGAACTGCTATACTGAGTGATTAAAGTAGCGAATAACGAAAATTCAGATTAATATATACCCATGAGAGTACCCATGACATGGAAGCAGACAAAAATGACTACAAAGAAGCTTAATTTTACTATGTTCTCAAAGAACCTTTTGAGATTTTTATTATTTCAAAGGCATTTGGATCCTTATGAAGTGGTTTATAAGGATTTTTTTTTTTTTTTTTGCATTTGCTTAAAACGTCTAAAGCAATAAGCCCAACTCCTAATATTGTCATCTGATTATTGCATCAGACTGCCAAAATACTGTGTACAGAGTGGCTGAACACCGAAGGGTTACAGTGTTCTGAAGATGAAGCATGAAATCAGTTCCCTGGGAAGTAAAATTTTTATCATTAACTTCAGGGAGGCCAGGATTCAGTCCAAGAATGGAACACAGCTTGGCATGTCAGAAGAATGGACTGGGACTGGGAGTCTGTGTATCCTTCCTCATAGAGTAAATGCTGTAGATGAAATAAAATTAGTGTGTTTTTCCTCTTGTAAAGTAACAGGGTAAGCCTTTATAACAAGAAATAGAAGTGAGAAACTTTCAGAGTGAGGAACACCTCTGTTTGTACAGGCAGCAAGCCTTCAACTTTCTGGTACTTTATAGCCCCATGATCTTTAAGAGAGAGGAATTTTATTCATATTCCCTCTATGTAATCTGGAGAACAACACCAAACCACACATTTAACAGTCAGAGTACAATACTTATGATGATGCTAGGGCCAAGAATAACAATTTCTATTCTGTTTTTCTGTTCTGAGAATGCATGATGCAGTTGCACATGGTACAGATTTTCCTCTGTTGGAGAGGGGGACTTTTCCTTGGGTAGTTGAATTTCAGAAAATATCAGTCCACCTCCTCTTTGAACCAAGCTTTGGCCAACAAGAAGAAGAAGAGCAACAAAAAAGAATGTTTGTGGAAATTTCATTATTTTTAATTTGTAAGGCTCATCCATGAGCTGGTTGGAATATTGATGAGGAGCAGGAGCTGTCACATCTGTACCAGCTCAGGTGATAAAACAGACCTTGTCTCATCATCATTTTTCTCACGTTTCCTGCTTGTGCGCTGTATTCCCCTCACTCTTGGTGTGTCTTAGATTTCTGTTGCCAGAGATATATTTAAATAAAATAAACCAGCCTGCTATTCCTTAATATTTCATCTATATGGGGATTAGATTAGAATCCATTAACCAAATCCTCTGTATTACTTCAATATTTCTTAAAATATGTGTTCTCCATATATTACATATATAAGAAAATAAATTTTACAATAAAATATTAATAATTAATTTGAATATTTTATATTATATAAAATATAAATATGTATGTACTCTATTTAGAAATATATATGCAGTCAAATAAATATCCATAGTTTATTTGCAAGCATTTAATGTTCATTAATTAAAGATGAATAAGTGGTTTTACATCCAATTATTGCTCTGCCATTAACTCTGTATAAAATACATTTTTGTGGTTACTAAATTTAAGCTTCTAAATTGACATTTTCTTTATTTGTAACAAAGGGTGACATATCAGAGTAGGGCAGCTTTTTGCTTGACAAATCCAATTCTTAATCTAGCTAGCCCATGTCATTCCTTTGTTAAACTGATCAAGCTTGATCTTAAAAGATCTGGGCTGCTTGCTGGTATCTCATAGCAAAAGACCATTCTAGGACCTTCTGCTCTAAAAGAGACCTTCTAATTGCCTGTTCTAATTTATTCTTAAGTACTTTCTACCTATTTGTTATTGTGCCAGTGCCATCCTTACTCTTGCATCCCATTTTTGAAGGTGGGCTTGCTTTCTGACTCATTTTTTAGGTTGCATTACTGAACCTCTGTCTACTTTCAGGAGGCAGATTTTCTGTTCTTCCCAGTCCATCTAAGCGGCCATTTTCAGCATTTTGTCCACTTGCAGTTCATCTCCTTGTCATGATGGACTAAACAAACCTATAGAATCCCAAACAATATGATGAGTGATCTTTATTTAATTGTACTAACACATCTTTATTTTTACTGGAGATACGCGTGCTTTCCAATTTGCCATGGTGGGGAGAGGATAGAAGGAAGTGTTGATGGACATTATGTATGTTGTAAGAATAACTGCAAGAACTTTAAGAGGTGATCTACATAAAACCAACAGGGGATAGCATCCAGCTCTGAATTAGCTGTTTTTAGACTACAATTAAAACAAAATGTGATGAAAAACAGCAAAATGGTTAAAAAAAAGCAGAAAGCATAAGGTAAGAAATAGAGCATTTTTGCATGAATTGGTCTGTTCTAGCCCTTTTCCTTTTCACTTAACCCAGCTACTGCTTGGGATTTACTGATCTTTTAAGGTGCTCTCGTGATTAAAAAGTTATTGAAGTGGCGATACTCTGGCAGAATGAAGACAGAGTTTAATAAGTTATTCCAGAACAGCATTTCCAGACAGTCTTTTGATTGCTTTTATTTGGTTTTGTTAACACCTAATTAATTTTTTTTAGAGAGAGGAGTCTTCATTAAAGCTCAAGCATATCTGTATAGTTAATTTGAATGTCACTATGATATCCTTTGAAATGCTAACAAAAAATTAGAGCAAAGTGAAGGAAGAGCAGAGTTAATACATGAAATATGTGGGTGGTTTTTGATATTTAATCCCTTATATTTCCATAAAAACACAACATACTCGTCTCTTTGGATTTTTTCTTGGGGTTTTTTTGGGAGTTTTTTGGGGTTTGGGGTTTTTTTTAAGGAAGGAATTATTTCTAAATAGAGGTCCTACTTTGAAGTAATCTGTAAAACTAATAGTGAATAATATAATTAGTATTTTTATAATAATAAAAATAAAGAATCAGCAGGTTCTTAGACTGTGCATATCAGTACAAAATCTGAAAAGTCCTCTAGAACCACTCTAATGAGCAGTGTTTTTCATACTTTTTGTCTTCTTGCCATCTTCCCAGAAAATAACCTTCAGTACTGTATGGTTTCCATCGGGTATTATTCCGTTCTGGAATACATCCTGGTATGTTTTGAGGTAAGAGGAAGCAAGGCAGCAACATGTAAGATACACAAATGCTGTTGTCAACAATGGGTTGCAGTTCACAATATAATTGTCTTTTGTGTTTTGTAGAGATAAACAACTTGTTGAATAATTATGAGTGTATACTAAAGAGTCTGTGACTCTGCATTGTATTAACTCTTTTTTTGTTGAGTTATAAGCTTAGCTCCCTTTCCTGTTCTTGACATTTTTATTCTCATTTCCTTCTCCTGGGCGTTAGTTATTTTAATGAGATTTTACTGTGCTTGTCTGGCTATCAGCATGTGGCAGCTAAGCCAGGCAGCAGACAACATATAGCATTAATTTACTTGATTTGAAGCAGACACAACATTATTCTAGACTTCAGTGACTTCTTCATGAAATTATTTATAGAAGTGTCTGGGACATAATGTCAAATATCTAATGAGGAGTGGAGAAGTTGTTCATTTAAGGAAAAAAAGTACATGACATTTTATCACTTATACCTTTAATTGAGAGTGTGATATGTCTACTCGATAGAAATTGAAATTATTTGATTCAATAATTGCTCCACATGCTAAAAATTGTATTTTAGTACTTTGGCTTTATTCACCACTAAATACATGTTACCCAAACAGTTCTGATCATCCACTAATTTTAAATTATGATATGTTAGGAAATGGAAATGCTTCTTTCAAAACAAGATTTCGTAACAAGTATGAAGATATGTAACATGTACAAGATCCAGCAGAGCATCACATAAAGTAATGACCTATCCAATTGGAAATGTCACTGTATAATAACTGTTGTTTGTTAAATTCAAAGACCTATTTTTGCTTTTCCTCCCTTGCTTTGAGTGAAAAAGATACATTGCCTTGGCATTTGCCTTGTTTTGGTAAAAGTTAAGAGTCTAAAAGAGAGGGTGGATAAAATACTACCCAGTTCCCTTATCTCTCAAAATTTTCCTATTGCTCTCCTTTAACTGTTTTCTAACCAGCTGTAAAGTTTCTTTGGATGACTGTTTTGAGTTGGACACTTTCCTATGGTTTTCTATGGAAAGCATAAATATCTATATTCAGGTTTCCAGTGCCACTCAAAGGACCAGCTACCTTGGAGAAAACCTTCACTTTGAAGCCACTAGAATCTTTCCTTTGCTTTGGCTGTTTTGCTATTGCAAGACAGAAGAAGCTGGCTTATAACACACATCTAAATTCGAAGGGTTGAAGTTCAAGTTACTACTAGAACAGTTCTTCAGTTTATTATATTCGGGAGTTATGTAGAAAATGCATGTGTGTATATGTATATACTAATACAGACAGACATATGGATAAGCCAGTGCAAAAATCTAATTTAAAAGTACCTTAAAATAAAATGTCCGTTCCTTCCTAGTCCCATGTAAGAGAAGACAGGAGTGCAACTTTCCAGTGACAGTGGAGAGTGAATAAAATTCTGTGTAATTGAACATAAACATGAAGGAATGTAATCTTTAAAAAAAATACTGAAATGCAAAAGTCATAAAGAAATCTGGTTTATGCCTTCAGTAGATTTTCTCTATTATCTGATGAACATGGCTACAGATGGAAGTGTCTGTGTCTGCACACATATATGCAAAAATGTGCACTCGAAAAAGTATTGTCCCTCTGTGCCCACTTTTAAATACCATAATATTTGATATTGAAAATATATATTTAAATCATGACAATTACTACTCAGTTTTATCTTTAAAGAAATCAAAGGAACAACTTCATTAAGCAGGATATGGAAGAGTAATACATTCCAGACATTAAAAGAAGATTAATGAACTGCTAAGGAGCTCCCTTCTGTTCTCCCCAGTGTCTGTGTAGCTGCCACATCAGGGAACAGCAGCTCACATATTTTCAGATATCGGAAATAGCTCCCAGGCTTTTCAAATAAAGTTGTTCTCTGTCTTCTATGCAGGCCAGAGTCTCTACATAGAATAAATCATCAGAAACGTATTCCAGTTCTTTTAAAGAGAACACAGCAGTGCTCCCTACTTTTTATTGATTGCATTTGCAGGGGAAAATTGAATCCATTCCTTGTCAAGGCCCCTAAACCTCATATCATAAAGAAGAAGGAAAAAATGAAAAGATGGATGGAGTTCAGTGGAACTAGCCAGAAAAAATCATGTTTCATATTGTGTGATGATGAATTTTATTTTTTCATCTCGCTTCTATCATGTGAAAGGTAGCAGCTGAAGTACTCTGAAGTAGCAATCTTCAAAGACTGCTTTTAGTAGAATTGAAAATAAGCTTATTGGAGAGTTTTCTCCAATTAGAGTTTCTGCCAATTATCAGTCAAAAGCGCTTTCCTGTATGTAAGTTAACTCAAAAGAAAGACAAGTAGATATTCAGAAGTGTGACTGTAACACCTCTAAACATTTTATTTTAGTAAAATGCATTTCTTTTTTTAACAGAAAATAAATTTTCACTATGTAAATGAGGTTAATATAAACTATCTCTCCAATTAGGGTATTCTGACAGGTGCTATGTCTCTACTATGAGCTAGTGAAAGTACCACTGCTTTGATTTTTATGTGCCAATTGAGAATCAGGATATTTTATAAGGAACCATTTGAAGAATAGTTTTTTGCTGTTTAAGACTTGGTCTGCTTGCTTTTCTTTGGAAAGTTTCTAATACGTGGTTGTAGGCTTTAAATCAGAACTCAGAGGTAGTGAAGTTCCCTATCACCAGTGATGTTGCACTCCAAAAAAAGAAAGGGGAAAAAAAAAAAAAAAAGAGGATTTGATTTACAGCTTTGCTTTTTAAAGTGCAAGGTTTATGCTCTAGCAGAAAGAAAATATGAATAGAAGTTTTGGAAAAACACTTAGTAAAATAAATTATTCAAACTAAAATTCCCAGCACCCTTTTCCTCATTTACTGATTAGTGGATTAGTTAACACAGATGTGGGTGCATATCCAGTATACTTTTAGATAGAACGAAAAAACCCAACCGACTAACCAAACAAAAAAAAAAAACCCAAAAAACCTGAATGAACAGATCTAGTTTGAATTACAAATAGCAAACTGCTCCAGGAATGATTGTTTTAATGATCATACAATCACTTATTTGCATATCAGTCCCACCAAGTAAACTGTGTCTCTGTTCCAAACACAATTTTTTTGTCATAATGAGAAAGTGAATTAAGAGGAAGGTGATATATGTTGAACCTGTCATGTGTGCTGTTACAGTTTAATACTGAAATGAGACTCGGGCACTTAACTGGGAATTTCTGGGGCACAGGAATATCTGTTTTTCAGTGCCTGAGAATAGATATATTACAAACTGTTAGTAGCCTTTTCCCAGATTTATTTGTTTCCATCTGTTAAGATGTCCTGTTCTTGTTGCTTTTCTTGAATTCCATATTATTTATTTTTTAAATTCCGGCTTCATATCTTGGGCTATTTGACGGTCTTGGATTTTCCCTTTGCTGCAAATTCTTGGATTTTTTAAGCTGTTGTATTTGTCTTTGGGAGAAAGTTATAGAGGAAGAGGAGGAAGGGGAAAGTGGGACTTAAATAATATCATAAAACTCTTAGATCTGACTGTAAATCATCGCTTTCCTAGAAATATTACAAACAAGATCTAGTAATCCTTCTCTCTTACTTTATAGCCTAATCTCAACAAGTCTAATAAGGTGCTAAAATTATCAGTTCCAGTGTATGGATTCAGCACTTCAGTATTTAGTTATTTTGTTATTTTTAGACTGTCTCCCTTTTTTGTATGTGTGTATTTAAGATATATATTTACATATATGACTGTGTATGTGCAGAGGTATATGTATACATATGTAACTCTTTGTAACTCTTTTTGGGTGATATTACAATCATAGAATCATAAAATATGCTAAATGGTGATGCCTTGAAGTGGCTACCTAAGAATGTAGAAGGGACCCATCAAGATAATTAAGTCCAGCTCCTTGCCCTGCACTGGACACCTCAGTCACACCATGTGGCTTTAGAGCATTGTCCAGATCCTTCTTGAACTCTGTCAGGCTTGGTGCTGCGATCACATCCCTGGGGAGCCTGTTCCAGTGCTCAGCCACCCTCTCGTTGAAGAACCTTTCCCTAAACCTTCCCTGACACAGCTCCTTGCTTTTTTCTCGAGTCCTGTCACTGGCCACGAGAGTGAAGAGATTGGTACCAGCCCCTCTGAACTGGAAAGAGTAACATGAAACAAAATCAAGCCGAAAATGTCTTGTCTACCTAAGTGACAGAGCTTCTAATGACTTTATGGAGCCACTTCTGGAAGCAAGATCTGATACAAAGTCAAGATTAGAAAGTTCGTACACAATGCTTAATTGCACAGCAGGTCTAACAGGATCTAAAAGACATAATTGAACAGTAACCATTTTAAAATTATAATTAACATTTTATGGTATCTCAGGGAAATGTTCTTCTTTAAGTAAACATATATTTATTTATAATTATCTACTTTACAGAGGGAGAGGTATATAATATGAGCGTATTGCTTACAGGAAATCTCAAGAGTTGGAAATTTAATTTGATATTTCTTCAAAAAGCTATCTCTTGAGAGTGTAATATCTTAAAACTACTCTGAAAAAAACAGATAAACCTTTCTGCAAAATACATGGTGTAGCAATTTTCTCCTTAACCTTTAAAAACAAGCCTATAAAATTTAATGTTGTGATCTCATTTCTCTAGTACCTTTTAAAAGCCTCACTTTGGAAATGGGCTGTAAACTGTTAACTTTCAATCCATTCTTAGTTTTATCTTTTTTTTTTCATTGTAGCAGGGGCTAGGATGTGGACTTACATACCAAATTTTGCACTGTAATGCCACTCAGGTCCCTTAAATGTGAACTGATTTTATTTCAGCTTGACTTGCCCATTTGCAAGACAAAGTGAATTTTCTTTCCTGTGTACAATGCCATAATGTAAGAAGGATCTCTATGCCAGTGGCAATGTTCATTGGATTTATAACTACATCTTTAGCTCTTTGCAAAAGTTTTTTTCCCTCTAGTTCCCTTTCCACTCTTGACTTGCTGATCTAGGTGCTTCAATTTAAGAAACATTGCTTACAATCCATTAGGAAACACAAAAGAAAGAATTAGTGACTAAACCATCAAAAAGCCTTTGCTTTTCATAATTACCTGTGCATTTAAAATTGCCTAAAATTAATATGACTGGGGGGGGCAAGGGGGAGGAGAATGGGAGAGAATTAATGGAATATTTACAACTGACTGAGGTGAAAAGCATGATTTATCATAAGCTATATCCTAAGGTGTTTTGTATCATAATAAAATTTCATTGATTACTGACTCCAGTCCATTGACTCTTTAGTGTAGCAGTCTTGGGGTGGCTTTATGATGTGTATCCCATACTGCTGCCCTATGCCCAGAAATTAATTTTTGTGCCTTTCTATGCCTCTAAACTGAGCCTGAGAGGGGGGAGGAAAAACTGAGCAAAACTTCTTCAAAGCAGTTTGTAGCTTGTTCAAGGTCACACAGAGATAGGGACTTTTCTTTCCAGCTGCGAGACGGGAACGAGGAAGCGCCCGGCTTGCGGCTGCCCAGTCAGCTTTTGGCCAGTTGTTCAGCTTCTTTTTCTCCAGAGAGAGACTGAGAGTTGAACATTTTTTCCTTCCCTGGAATTTCTGATTTTCTCCCTTTTCTACTGGACTGCTCCAACCTCAGAGCACATCAGGAGGACTTTCCACGGGGCACAGAGGGCCGGGCCCTGGGCCAAGCCCCAGCTCTGAGGAGACCAAAGGGAGGACTCGAACACTTTCCCAGTTTTTTTCTCCTCAGTGAGAGATTTTATTACTTAGCATTATTTTCCTTTTCCTGTGTGTTTGTTAAATAAATAGTTTTTATCTCCTTCACTTTCCTTCAAGGAAAATTTATTTTTCCCAAACCTGGTGGGGGAGGGATGGTTGTGACCTGCCTTCTCTCAGAGGATATATTTCTAAATCTGGCCAAACTGGAACATGTTCATCATTTAATGTTCAATTTTAAAGTTTCTCAATATATCTATTTCTCAAAAAGTTGCAGAACATGTTAAAACAATCCATATTTGTTTCATTATATAAACTATTTGATTGATTAAAACAAGTATTGGTGGAGGACAGCTTCATGAATGTAGGTTTCTGTGTAACTGGCAACATAGTGTTTAGCTGAAATGTGAATTTTCTTGTATTTTAAGTCAGTTGTGGAGATGACCTAACTCATAAATGTTAACATTCACTTTGCTGTCCTTACTCTAAGAGCTCACATCTATGAACTTTAAGATCTGTTTAGTGTGTGATAATGAGCACTGCTGTTCATGCAGCCCCACCTTAACACTAGAAATAGCTCATCAATGTCTTTTTGCCATATAATCCGTTCTGAAAGGGACACCTTTGTTATGTTTATATTATACCTAATTTTGTTGATGTCATTCTAGTTGTTCTTAATGCAGTATGTTGTGATTAGTAAGCATCAACTTTATATGTTTGCATATATTTTTCTATAAACAATCCTTTCTATGATTGGGAAGTGCAATTAGAGTGACATCTCAGAAACAAAGTATTTATAGAAGATATTGTCTGTGCAAATACCCCAAGAGTCATGGCATGCAAATAATGCAACCAGAAGAAAAGAGCGTGAGGAATTTAAAGAAAATGCCCAAGGAAAAGAAGTGCGTTCCTTAAAATTTAATTTCTGGATTAGTCAAATTAAATCTTATCGCTTTCTCAATATTCCAGTTTGCTTTTTGTAGCCGTTGCTTCCCACGTTAGGATGTGATTTTCTAATAGTAAATTTGTTTTATCTCTGACAGCAACGATAGTGTTAAATGAACTCAACTGGACTGCAGCGCTGGATGATGTGTTCAAGCGGAACAGAGAAGAGGACCCCACTTTATTATGGCAGGTCTTTGGTAGTGCCACTGGGCTCGCAAGGTATTATCCAGGTAACTGAACTGTCCTAGACAACTGTCCTATGCCATATATTGCATTAAAAATATTCTGAATGATCTACAAGCAGTAAAATTTAACTAAAAATTGGTTTTTTACAATAGGTGCAGTTTCTTTACATCAGAATTAACTCAAGGACTGTGAAATTATTCTGGTGTAAAGCTAGTATGAGGGGGAAGGAACTGGGAATGAAGTATGTAACTAGTATTTTTTTCAGTAAGAGGAACAGAAAGTTATGTCCTTTGAAAAGCTGAAAATTTAATTTTATTCTTTCTATTGTTTTCTGTATCTTGTGTAATTAATCACTTGAATATTTGCAAGTGAGATTTTGTCTAGTTTTTAGGATAGTGACCTGGGAAGTAGACACATGTTTAACGTCAGTGAAAATACAAGTGCATCATGCTATGTTCATGTCCCTCAGAATCCACAACCTCTGACAGGTACATCTTTGCTATTAGAGCTAAGGTCTATACAACTTGATTACTTCAACCAGCATCTGTTCCACCAGTTGAAGAATCCCATCACTTGATCACACTAATTAATTTAAATAGATGTATATTTTACTGCATTTACATCATGAGTAGTCTGAATTTGATTTTTGTTGTTTGCTATCTAATGGAAAGCCTTGTTTTAAGGCAAGGCCTGTGCTGCTGCTGCTGCTGCTAAGTGATGCTTTTATCAATGAATGAATAATGTGTCCACTACACACAAGACAAGTGTGAAGCATGTTGACTCATGCCTACAACTGCCTAAGGAGGAATTTTGAGAGCCTTTCTCTTCTGTTTAAACAAGATTGCTTGTGTTTCTGAGGGTGAAGGGGATTATTCTAAAGCTGTTACTGTATCATTAGCACAACTGTTAGCACAGGCAGAGAAACTGCCTCAGGCTAGTTTACAGGAAGAATATATCATAGCACTTGAATCCTGTTTATTTTGTCATGCTGGATGATCATGAAATAAATACTGGGAGATGTTGCAGAAAAAAGATAATATTGAAAATGCTAATTTAATATTTCTTTTGTTTTCCAAATCTTTCAATTCTTTGGGGATCTATCATCATGTGTGGGATCACCATTTGTCACAGCTTACTATGTAATGTTTTTCAAGTACTGAAAAAGAAGTGTTTCTTAAATGTATCTCTCTGCCAATCTATAGGAAATAATATTTCACTTGAAAATTATTCCCATCTATTGAAAAATATATTCTTATATACAGCTAACCTGTCTACTCCAGTTGTTCAACAACACAAGAGCCTCAAAATCTTGATGTATTCTTGCTTAGAACACCTGTAAAATGGAAGAATCTTGTTTTCTTTGTTTTGCAGGTGCAGATGTTACTTGTATATACTTCATCTAAACACAAATTTACTATAAAACCCAGATATTCACACCTGCTATTTATTGCATAGCTAAGTATTTAACAACTGTCCAATCCTGTCAGAACACAACATCATAAATTCCTGAGTAATTCCCCAATTCTGAAATTCTGCACATGCATATACAGTATAGAGCAGTCTGATACTCTGTAAGTTCTATGTGTTGTTTTGTGCATCTGCTTCCCATTGTAGCTCAAACTGGAAAGCCCTTCACATTTTAGATTTTTTAGAATAGGTCTTTGTGCAAGGTTCTTCTCTTTTTTGTAAACTTTTTCTCAGTTTGATGACACAGCAGATGTTCTGAAAGTTAATTCAGGATTCATATGCCAAAGTGGATGCTTTTCACATATGCATTTTGAAAATGATGTTATAAGTTGTAAAACATTGCTTCATTGTATTGGCCTTTGGTAAGCCTGTTTCAAAGTGGTGAATTTTTCCATAGTGATGATATTTGTGAAAGAATTTGGAAATATCAAACCCCAAAATTTAAATGCATAGCAAAGCCTGCTCATTATTACCTGACACATACTCACCCAGCCGTTCCTCCCATGTTAAAAAAAAAAAGTTCAGCTCCTCTAAGCTACAAATGTTTTTATCTGATATTGTCCCACTGCTTTGAGCCATGGGCAAAGGGTGCATCACTTCTGTTCTAAGGAGGCTGTTGGGCTGTCCTTGTCACCATAGTACCCAACAGCATGATGGGATTTTTTCTATGAGCAAACCCCTGAGTAGAAAGTGTGTAAAACATGAATGTTTGAGCCATCAGCATCCCAGTCTTCCCCTATTGCTTGTGGATAGATTCCTCTCCCTCGACCTGAGATGATGAGACCATAGTATCACCTTTATCTTATCCCAAGTTCCCACTACACTCCAAATTCCGGCGAGTAGCCATATTTGGGGAGATATGGGCTTCAGTGGGTGTGGGTGGACAGCAGTACAAGGGTTCTTAGATGATTTTAGCAACGTTTAAGCCATTAACCATTTCAGTTTCTCACATTATTATCAATATTCTCATTAGTTTGAATGACAGCATATTTTTGAAGAGAAAGTCTAAGCTCTATTACTCTACTGGCAGTCATCCACTTTGATATGAAGATGCCCAGAGCAATGTTGAGATTTCTATTAGCTATTCTATGAGCTCTGAACAATTCAAGAGTAATTAAACAGTAATTTGATAACAGAGATCCAAAAATAAACGTATAAAGTGCATGAAACTTTTAAGAAGGATTTAATATATGCTCATTCTTCTGTTTAAAGGCACAAGTCAAAAATTAGTCTTTCATCCATTGTAAGACCAGACCTCAGTAATCACAGGCCTCTACAATCAAAAGGAAATTCTGGAATAAGGATACCTTGTTCCCAGTGGAGGAGGGTCAATTTAGGGAATATTCAAAAGAATACTAAGTAAGTTTGCCAGAGACACTAAACTGGGAGGAGCTGGGAGGGCCTCTCTGCCCTCCCTCAAGGGCAGAGAGGCCAGTTTAATATAGAATAAACAGTTGCACAAAATTTGATTATTTTATGATAACTTTTTTTTTTACATTTAGTGATTATTAAATATAGTTAAAATATGTAAAATTGTTATAACAAGTGAACAAACTGAATGCTAAAATTGTCAAGTCATTGAAATAAAAAAAATTATAAATGTAATAATTTTACATAATTTAATATTACTTTAAAATATTAGAAATTTTCAGTCTTTGTCCTACAAGCAAACAGTTTTCCGTAATTTATGTATAACTCGAGTTAGAGCCGGCTTTCAAAAGTGCTATGAAAGAAAGCTGAAATTTATTTTGTGGGGCTTTTTTAAGCAAACACTATTGAAATTCAGTATTATGGAAACAGTAAACAAAACCAGAGGAGTTTTATAGAACTGTGAGTCACCAAGTTCAAAATTTGGATTCTCTGTGATAGGGCAAGAGAGCACAAATTATAAATATTGAATCACTTTCTTCTCAGTACTAGTAGATGTACATCTATCTGTCTAATTATTTTTTAAGTCTAGTTCCAGAATCTTGTACTGGCTTTTAAGATGTCATTTTAAGATGACACTTGACTAATTCTAGTCCAGACAGAGGGTTTCAGTAGTTTTTGATTCAAACTAAAAGCAGTAATATGGCAGTGTTTTATCAAGATCATTGAAATTAACAATTAATTTCAATTCAATTGAAAATTTTTCTTTTTTTTATAAATCTTGAATCCATTGCCTGTGGGCTTGCACAGGTTGGGCTTTGTTGGTGCTGTGCAGACAGAAATGTACTTTAATATAGATAAGGCTTCAGATTTAATTTATAATTAACCACACAGCACTGGACAAATCTGTTGCTCAAAAATGAATTAATTTAATTAAAGTATTTTAATATGAATTGACAGATATTAAGTTACTTACACTTTGTGAGGCATCTATGCAGGTAATTTGACCACTAGGTTTTAAAAAGCAGTTACCTAAAAGAACAATTTAATACAACTTTTTTGGTGGCCTACTTGGAAGTGTAGGTACAAAGTAACCAGTTCCTCTTTAAATTCTTTTTAATTATAGACATAATTAGGATTATAATTGTTAATCAATGTTTCATTAAAATACTGCAATGGGAGGCATATTATTTTCACTGTAGCAGTTGCTAATTAAACAAACTTTCAAAACTACTTTGTATTCATGTGCCTTTTACCAGATACCACCTCTCTCATTGTTCATTTCATTGTTTTGTCGTGCTGAGATTCTTGGTAAAGGATGCTTTTTTTTGGACTGCAGACAGTAGACATTTATTTGCAGTTAAATATGATATAGGAGGCTTTCGAGTTACACTAATAAATTTAGTTAAGAAAAATTGGTTGCATAGTATTACTCAAATGAAAACACAGTCTTGATTTAGATGAATGTTTAGTAAAAAACTGTTTGATCAGCAACACTGACTCAGCTCTCTCAGGGAAGTACACTAAATAATATTTTTTCCAAGGGTTATACTAGAAAGGGTTTATACTGATGTCAAGACTGATAGTACTGATAGTTTCAGATTTCAGTAAATGACTTTTATATATTCATAACAGTGGCATGATGGTGCATGAGTAGATTCAGCATCTTTTCTGAAGAAATGCTGAACCTAGGCTCAGTGTGACAGTATTTGGTCTGCAGTGTCCTGAAGGGGGGAATGTGCCACGCTTGGTCAAGATCCAAAAAGTTGACGCAATTCATAACAAAAATAAAACTGAGAAAGAAATACTATCCTGTCCCCAGCTGTTCCAAATCTTCCCAATTCTATCTGGAAATTTAACAAGGGCCTATGGGAAGTTCAGTTGAAAACCTGCATTCACAATATGATATTTCTGGCAAAAGCTATGTCTTCCACTCTCCCAAGCTTCTGCATAGATCTGTGACTTCTCTCTGTTGTCTTTGTGGAATATTTTTGTTGGGGGGTTTTTCACAGAGGAGAAAGCAGAGTCCAACCTGCAGCTCCACAGCCCTTCTCTTACCACATAACCTAGACACACATACTTGTCATCTTCATTTGACTCTACTTGTATTAGAGAAGAATTCTTACTTTAAGTGTATCTGACCATGTCTTAATCACATATACAGGTGTTTCTTAAGTTCATCTGCTCCCTCAGCTTTAGGATGTATCTGTATTACTAAACAGGATGAGGCAGAGCTTTATTGGAATCCTTTAGACAGCCCCCCAGTGTGACCGAAGGGACAACACGTGCTGGCAGCTTTTCCCAATGGACAGCACTGAATGCTGTTGTGTTTCTTAAGTACTAAAAAGTTCTCCAGTTTTATTCCAGGAGACTTTATGTTCTCAGTGACACCTGGATTATTTTGTGCTATACTGCATGGCATATTTGTGCTGCAGGGCATGTAAAACATACCTAAGTTTTCGTCCATGAAACACTTCTGATTAAAAAACTAATATAAACATCACTGTCCTCCTTTTGCAGATAAAAGAAACAGGTATAGAGAGATAAAATTACTTCTTCAGTGACCCTCTGAAGGTTAGGTATTCAATCGGGGTATGCATAGCAACAATTCTTTTAGTATTGAGTGTGCATTTTTATTCATAACTCATACTTAAATTCAGTTTAAATATCAGCAGCTCTGATAATCTTTTCTGAATGTTTGCAATATCAGTACTGAAGAGTACAGTGAAAAGAACTTGTGTTCTTCCCCGTCTTTACTGTAATCTTGCCTTCTATATATTCTTCCTTTGTTTATCTATATTATAAGTAGATATAATATGATGGGAATTTTAATTAATTAGAGAAAAATCTCTTTGCATTTCTCATGCCAGTATTTTACTAGGATATTCCTATGTAATTTGAGTTTACGAGGTATTGAATGGAAAAATTCACAGATAAAGAAAGCAGCGCTTCAGTGATGACTTTCCAGAAAAACAGTCTTGTCCTTAAAGTCTTCAAACTTTTGGACTAAACATATGGATAGAACAGAACTATCTGGATCAGGATTATCTCTTATCATTCATTAAAAAAAAAAAAAAAAAAAAGATAGAACTTAACTTGTTTCCAGTTGTTAGTGAAGCAAGTTTCACTTAGCTACTAGAGCATTCCCTGCCTAGACAAATTAATAATAGAAGAGCTTTAAAAATCAATTTCTAATAAAATAAAACGGTATCTCACCAAATGAAGAACTTGCTGTGCACAGCTGCTCTTGTGTTAACAATTAATGGCAAGCAATAGTGTTGTGGCCATGATATTGAACTCTCCAGAGAAAGTAATTACTGAAGCAGATACTAAGAGACTGGAAAGGCTAAAAAATCCATACAAAATGAATCAAAAGCCTTGAAAAACTGAGAACTTCACTTTCTTCTTTTTGCAAAAGGTTTTATATTTTATAGCTGTTAGTTCCTGTTAACAGCTGAACATCTAAAGGAGCCTTTAAAGTAGACAAACAAAGTAAAATCACAACACTTTCCTAGTAATGCAGCTTATAAATTATCAATTAGTGCAATTAGTGTGTGTGAGTCGGATACTTCCACTTTTACATAGAAATAAGTGTCTTTGAGTGTTCACTTTGTTGTTTTTGGGGTTTTTTTGTTTGTTTGTTTGTTTTTTTCTTTGAAATCTGGGAGGGAAGAAAGGGATTTGGATCTAACCATACTCATCATAGAATTTTTGGTGGAAAAGACCTTTAAGATCAAGTGCAGACATCAACCCACCACCACCACCATGTTCACCACTAAACCATGTCCTCAAATACCACATCCACACATTTTTTGAACTTCCAGGGGTGGTGACTACCACTTCACTGGACTGCCGGTTTCAGTGATTCACAACCCTTTCTGGCAAGAATTTTTTTTACTAGTATCCCATCTAAATCTCCCCTGGCACAACTTGAGGCTGTTTCCTCTCATCCTGTCACTTGTTACTTGAGAGAAGAGACTGTCATCCACCTCACTACAACCTCATTTCCTGATACAAAAAGTAAGTTCAGTTGTGGCTCATTGTTCAAAAGTGATGTGCTGAATTTTGCAGTTACACAAGCAGATCCACCCAGTTACAGGATAATGTGCTATTTCTAGTGAGTTAACGAAATTGCATACCGCAGGTCACCATGCCTTCATGCTGAAATCCATGCCATCTCTGTGTCTTTATGATACAGATTTAAATCTCCAGAATTTGCTTTTATAGGAGAAAAAGGAAAACCACAATAGACCAAATAAAACAGCTTCTTGATTCTCCTCAAGCCCTGATACTCCAGCCCTCTTTGGGGACATGTTCACTAGTCCAGGTGAAATTAATGCAAGCAACACATTTAGGATGAAATTCAGTTTATACATGCAGAAATAGAAATGTTTGCCTCTGAAATAAGATAACAGAAAGAGGCTAATTTTAAGTTGCAAACTGCAGTATGTATTGCACATTCTAATCACTTTTGGGGTTTTTGGTACATTGGGACCAAAAATCAATAGATTTGTTTCTGTATGGACTATTCCCATATCAAATCTTTGCTTAACTGATTTGTAATAAAACTGAGTGCAGTATTGCCCATAATGTAATTACCCATTACCACTTGGGTAACACATTCTAAAAAACTTCAAGATTATTATCCTCTCTTTTCTGTATGGTGATGGTACTATGAAAGCTACAGAGGACATAGCACAGACATGTCTACGTTAGATAGATTTTACCTGAACACATTTTAAGGTCTTGGCAATTTTCAGTCTCTAGGAGAAGAAAATCATAAAGGAATGGTTGCATTCAGTCCTGACTGAACATGTGGTGTGGTAGCATAGAGTTGGTCAGTAACAATCTCTGTCTTGGGAGGATGATACTAACCAGTTATCTAAGGCATCATTATGATACAAATATTCTGAACACTAAATACAGCAGTTGAAAACACTTATTGTGATTAATGTTAGGGGCTTTTAATGTTATGGCTGTTTCTTATATTTAGTTACCGTGTTTCACCTTTTACTGAAAAATAGCAAAGGAATTCTACAAAGGTGCTGCTGCTACACTGAAATTCAACTGATTTCTTTCTGGGTAGAAAATTGAGGAGTATCACATTTCTCAAATAGTCTGGACTATCACGTATCTGAGTGTAGGTTTCTTCACATACATTCACTAAAAGATTAAAAGAAATATGAAATTAAACTATCAGTAAAGTACATGCTGTAACTTGTACCTTTGCTCCATCAAAGGAAGACTTTACTGAATCTGTCTCAGGGAATTGAATACTCTGCGGTTTTGATTGTTTTGAATATCCACATGAATGTTACTTTGAGAGATAGCAAGATAGAATTTGGAGTTTGAGTCAAAATAAGATGATGAGGTTAGGGATTTGATAATTGGCATTTGTTATCAGCTTTTAGTCTCTTTTCTCAAATGTGTTAATAATGTAAAGGGATGTAAAGCTGTCAATAATTTATCTCTGCCTCTCTGTTCCTTGCACATGCACACGTAACCAGTAGAACAGGGCAGAACATTCAGAAGAGTTTCCCTCATGACTCACCTATGCCTCTGGAATCATCTCATGAATTCAGAATGGGAGATTGTAGCCAATCCTTTCCTAACAAATATTTTCATTTAGGCTCTACCCTGTGACAGTCGCTATAGTGCATGAATTGGTTCTGCTTGTAATCAACAAAACTGAGGATTTCCACTCTACATGTAAAGAAATAACAGAAAAGCATGGCTTACTCTTACTTGAAATATATCCAGTCCTGTATCTCAATAATGCAAACAGAAGTGGGAGCGATATCAAATCCAATGAATAATTTATAAAGTATCAAATCTATTCACATGCCAAACAAGAAAATCATCAAAAGCGAACATGACTAAAGCCTAATGTATGCACCAGAGAACTGTGCCGTGTTGACATAGTTCAAAGATACTCATATGCAACAATGAAATGTGGTGAGGTTGATTTCTTGAAGATATTGGTGAGCCAGGTTCCAAAACACCTGACAAAAAAATAATAGGTTATATAAACAAAACTGTAAATCTCAAAATCCTTGATCAATTTAAGTTTTTGAGGAAAAAGTTTAATTTTTTTGTTTGTTTGTTTATTTAATTCTGCTTTTATCTTAGACCACATAATAGCTTTTGTCAGTAAGATGTAAGCCAGTTTCACCAGATGGCTTTATAGTGTTTTCTTTATATGGACCAGAAAAGCAACACATCTCTTTCAGTGGTCTCCGTCCCTTCTAATTATTTCCTGTATAATTATAAATGCACACTTACTTATTTTTGCATGGAAAGTATTTATCATCTTTAAAAAAGGAAAAAAAACCCCATTGTTTTATAAAATAATAAATCAGGACAAATTAAAGTTGATAAGTGGAAATCAAATATTGTAAGGGAATTTCAGTTTCCTATCAATAACAATTTCAATAATATCCATAAATAATCAGAATGTTACTAAAACCAGTGAATTGATTTCAGGCCATTCAAAGCCATCTAAAATTAAAAGTGTTATTCCAGATAGAGACTAGGATGAATGAGTAATTTAGTCATGTTAATTCTTGAGGTTGAAGAGGGAATTCAGCACTTTGGTGTGAATGAAATTTTAGATACTAAGGGCTGGGTCCTTATTTATGGTATGCAGAGCCTTGCAGAAGCTTTCTACTAGATTATGTAAATTGTTGTAGAAACCATCAGAAAGATCAATAGAACATGTTTTCCCATTATACTTTATATATCTTAATTAGTGTATGATCCAGCAACCATTAATATCCAGTGATAAATTGTGCAGTTATGGAAACTTAAGCATGGAGAAGCTTGTTATATTTTTCTGGAAAGAAAATAATTTATTAAGTAGGAAAACAAAACTTATTGACATGCGGCACAGGAAACAGTGGTTTAACAGCATGGTAATAAAGAATGTTTTTAAAGACCTTCTCCAGATCTCCCTGAAGCTGCTGACAGTCATTCCAGGACTGTGTGTACTGAAAGAGCCATGCTAATGAGCAAAAAGTAGAATTTAGTAGTTGTGTTCACCACTGTGTCTATCTACCCAAAACAAAAGCTGTGTTACCGTTCACAGTAATCTCCAGAAGGATCAGATAGGCTGTAAGTAGTGTGCTGAGTGGCTTCTGCTCAGCTTATTTTGTGTGTAATTGGACCATTATTATAGTTTTTGCTCAGTTCATGTGAATGGCTTCCTTTCCATTGTTCTTTTTAACCTGCTAATATAGATGTAGCCAAAAAGGGACAGTTTGGGCCTCATTGCAATCAAGGCTATTACTGAAAAGCCATGGTAGAACTGAGTTCAAGGCTTAGCAGCTCGAGTTTTAACTGAAAGAATTCTGCTGTAGATTAGTTTTGGAAAAATTGTCTTCACAGGCTTCATTTTACTGTCTTCACTAGAAGTTTTGAGCATCCTCTCCATATTTAGGAAATAAAACCAAAGGAAAGAAGGAAGTTTTAAATGTGCTGTTGTGATTTGTATTCCAGTTAAAAACCCCTCAAATGTTGTTACACAGACATTTGGTACTTTTGGAAATACTAGGGATGGTTTCAGGCATTTCAAATTTTACTTTTTGGTGTTTAGATTGGTATAAATTTTGCCTTTATGTGTTTCTGAAATATTTTGCACACACTGTTTGGTCTAAAGGGCCCAGTTCTGAAGTGCTTGCTGTCTGGAGAACTGGTGTTAGCCTGAAGGATGTGATGTGCTTACCTGTCGAGTGGTATTACATTAACATGTATGTGTAGCTCTCAAATTTTGCAGAAAAAACATAGCTGAATTAATTCTTGTGCTCTTCTGTTACACAGCTAAAATGAAATCTTAACCCATAGTTCTGTAAATTTTAGTTTAGCACTTAGAAAAATTACACTGTAGTTTAAGGTAGGATGTGAAGGTTGTGATATCAGCTGAATTCTAGCTAAATGTTCCTATGATAGTTTTCAGTAGATAATTTATGTTAGTTAAAGGGCCGTTCTGTCATACTGTGTGCCTTTAGAACATTGATTCCGTTTTAAATGATTACCTCTCACAGTCGTATATGAAGATGATGTTAGAAGGACCCTTCTTCAGCTCCTGCATTCAAATTCTCTTTGAACCACCATCCTTTTGCTTTAGAGACTGCACTTAAGGAGTTGAATTTACCTTTCATGTGAACTAAAGTAACATTACCAGTGTAAATTGAATTTTCTCTGTTGTTTTGAAATAAATCCAGATCATAAATTGAGATAATTCTCTGTTTATGAAGATTGTCTGAGATAGGTGTCGATTAAGAGGGACATATTTGGTAGGGCATAGCCTTTTACTGGATGTCACTGGAAAGACTGAAAGTTTAGGCAAAGATATTGCAGTCTTAGTCAATATCTTGATTTATAGTTGCAATTTTATCTCAACCACTCATAATACAAACTGAAATGAACACATTGCATGTGGATTTCGGAAGTCTCAGGGAATGTATCTGAAAGGTGGATTTTCAGATGGAATTCCTATGGAAAGGATAGCCTGGAAAGAGAAAAAAATCCATCACTGAACATGTGCTAACCTTGTAGGCTCATAAAATACTGCTGAATTTAACCTGTACATATCTAAGTAATGATACTTAAGTTAGAATTTTGACATATATCTGTCTCAATAAATTAAATTCTCTCATTTCTGAAAATTTCCAATACTCTTATACTATCAGGTTCCAAAGGACCAGTCAGGTGGTCTAGTCTGAAATCACAGACAATACTGGCACAGATTTTGAGGTTCTCTTGTTGTGCAACAGTACACAGTGTTCTCTGTGGCTGCTAAATGTGTACTGCTAAATGTGGGTAACACTCAGCTTAAAGGTTCTGGTAAGTGATAGGCCAGCTCATGGTTTGGTCACTTAGAAAAGGGTTCATTTTGTAAATGCAAAAATAGGCAGCTACTCAAAGCTGATGGCTTCTTTTATATTCATGGGTGGAGATATAATTCTTCCCTTTTGTCTTAGATGTATGATTTTTCATGAAGAATCCTGGAGCTGCCTATATCTTTCTTTATTTCCTAGACAGAAAAATGATTGATGTCAGGAAATAGCTCCCCAAGGCTCTTGGCATACAGTGAGAGAACAAATTGCAGAACATTATCTCATTCCCTGTAACTTTTCACATTTTTATTTGTGTTCGTTAAGCTGTCACATGGTTTTGAAAGACCCATTTTTTCAGTAAGGAAATAATTCCTCCCCTTGCTGAAAATATTGGTAAAGCCTAAATCAAACACTTGCAAAAGGTTATCATTCTTAGCATTTTCTTTAAGGAGACATAAATATTTACATCTCTTTTTTTAGAGAATATGATATTTTCATGTTACTTTTATAATGTGCATTTTTAGGTAAAGCTCTTAAGTCAGTGTACAATTTTTTAGGTTCATAACTGACTTTTAGATTGGTATCTCATAACTGTGATACCATTACTATATATAGCAATAATTAACTTTTTTTTTTTTTAATTAAATGTGTTGCTGTTAAAAAAGTTGTTTCATAATCTGAAGTACTTGGGTCGAATTTTTGGTTCCATTGAAATCAGTGGTCAATTATAGTCAGCACTTGTTTCTTCAACATGCTTAGCTGTACACATATATATGTATATACACATATATGTGTATATACATACATAAGTGTATATGGCAGCTGGTGTGGGGTCAGGAGCTCTGACCCAGGAAGCTGTGACCGGTACGAAGAGATGGTCCCAAAAGGAATCATCTTCCCGAGGCCCGGTGTCTTCCCTCAGCTGCTGGCCAGGAGGGCCCTTGCAGACTCTGTCAGCTCTTTAGTGATTGTCAGCTCGTGATTCCAGCTCAGCTCTGCAGGGCAGCCTCCAGGCCAGACCAGGGAGAGAGACGAGAGGCCCGTGTGGCTGTTCCACACGACGCAGCTTTATTGGTCCATACTCCGGCAAAGGGGAGCCAGGGACGGGCATCTCTCTGCCCCCGCAGGGACAGGGGGCTGGCTTTATAGGGATACAGGGGGTGGGTGTCAGAGGGTAAAGGCCAATGGGTTACAAAGGATCTGCACAGGGTCTCCCTGAGGATTCTGGGTTTCTCTTCTCGCCATAACTGAAAAGTGGTTGCCTTTCCAGGGGGGTCCTGCTGGGAGATTGAGCAACCTCCTTATCTCAGCAGACGTCCCTCCAGGGCAGGGGCTGGGCACACCCCACACACATATACACACACATACATGTAGTTTTATTGCCTTATATTATATGGTAATATGTATAAGGGTGTCTAGGTATTTCAACAACATATTACACAAATACAGACTTTTTTTTTCCTTACAAAATGTTAATATTTATATAGTGCTACGTCTGTTGTACTGATTCATTATATTGTTTTAAGTAAAATACTTGAGATAAAGTTTTATATTGTTCCATACATTTTTTTTTTTTCTTTTTAGCTTCCCCATGGGTAGATAAAAGTCGAACTCCTAACAAAATAGACCTGTATGATGTACGCAGAAGGCCATGGTAAGCTTTCTTTTTAAAGGTTTGGTATATATATAATCACTTACTTTATAGATATTACTGTAAAAATCTTTTTTTCTGCTTGTTTTTAATAGTACTTACTTTTCGATATTGCTTTTTTCTTTTTAAAACTAGTTCATTTTTCTGAATAAACAATTTTCAAATTATACTCTGTGTTATGCAGTTTATAGGTGTTTTATTATTGTATTACATGGACTTTTCATAGGAGGATAACCATCAAATAGGTGTAAGACAGTTGAAAACTCTGATTTTGTGCCAAAATCAAATATAATCCAGTGTATTAGACTGAACCATTCTTCCAGACTTTTGCAAGTGTTTAAAAATATGTCTCAGTGGTTTAGACTGGCAATGAAATTGCTAGATGGGTAAAAGATGGGAGAGCAGTGGGATTACTTCTCATGATTTTTTTAATGTAAGCCTCTGAAGACATAAAGCATATTGATACTTGTATATAGTTGGATATATTTTTCCCAAAAGAATGAAGTATTTTTGCCTAAGCTGGGCTGAGTAACAATTCATCTGTCATCAAGATCTTTAGCTCTGAAATAGCATTCCTGTTTTTCAGTTATGTGAAAACAATGAATTTTGATCAGTATATCTTACCTGCAGACTAATGTGGTTTAGACTTAGATTTACTTAGAAGACACAGCAAGAGAGGAGATAAAAACACCTGGGTTGTTAGCTGCAACAAGAGGATTTTGTTGATTCAGCTAGTTTGAGTTTAGAGATCACAGAGTGTCTTCCATCACACACACAAAAATGTGTATTCAAATTTGTGTCATTCATACAATTTATTTATTTCAGGTATATCCAAGGAGCTGCATCTCCCAAAGACATGCTTATTTTAGTTGATGCGTAAGTGTTTAATGTCTGAATATTGACATTAGAGGGATAAAAGTACTTTGATATATTGAACAAATCTCTGTATGCTGAAAAATAGAGAGAGAAGAGGTCCTGGTATGCAAGGTTCAAAAATCTTGAAATGAGCACAATAAATACGTAATAGAAAATAGTTCCAAAAAGCTCAAACCAAACCTGAAAGTTATTTAAACTGGAGGCAGGGAAATGTTTTTCTAATCACTTTATTATTTTTCTGTTTTCAACTTAGTAATTACTTCAGCAATCAAGTGAATATTTCTCATGTGCATGCCAAGATTTGTTGTAAAGCACAAACCTAAAAACAAATGGCTAGAAGCATTACAACAAATGTAATAATGATTTCATGAGTCTGAAAGTTAAGGATGTATGTGGACTTGTGTGTTTTATGATACAGATTTCAAAATTGCCAAGTTTAGTTAGTATAAGATATTGCTAGAAAGTGAGCAAAGAAATTAATAAAAGCTCTCTGCCTCAGCAAGGCTTCTGTGATGTAGGCAATGTTGAGGGACTGAAGGGAGCATTGAACTTGATGTGTCAGATTGCTTCATGCTGAAAAGCTTCTCAGGCGTAGAATTTGCATCTAATGCTTTTACATGTGGTGAAGTGCTTTCATATCAGCAGTGAGTTTTATCAACATTTGTTATTTCTTCACTTCAGCTTAGGTTTTGCCTTGAATCAAACAAGCTGTCATTTGTGTCTTTGGAAACCCAGAGCTGTAAATCTGTGTGTAGGAGTATAAAATGTTTAGACAATGCATTGGTTGAAGGTGGTAAACTCAGATATCTTGAAAAGAAAATGAGTAAAGGATGTAGCATTATGACCTCATCTAAGGCACAGGACTGGGACTTTGACAGTTTTGGGCTTACTTTCATAATTATAAATAGTTTAATAACACTAATGACTTGGAGAACTCATTAGATAAAATGAAAATTTTAGTGTGAAATTTGGTAAAAGTTCTGGTGGGTGAGATTTGTTTCTACGTTTTACATAACATTTGCTAAATTCAACTTTTCTATTGTGGAATTTTTTTAGGAGTGGGAGTGTCAGTGGATTAACATTGAAGCTGATCCGCACGTCGGTCATTGAGATGTTGGAGACCTTGTCTGACGATGACTTTGTGAATGTAGTTTCAGTGAGTATCTGTTCTTTCCACAAAATTTGCATTGTCAGCAAAGCCAAAAGCAAACTATTTTTAATACCGGGTGTGGCATACTTGAATGTTAATCTGCAAAGAGACTTAAAATATATTGCAAAAGACCACACGTAGCTTTTTTTGTTGTTGTTATAAAATAAATTGAATGTCCTAGATTTTTTGTTATATATACATTTGGGTTAAGGGCAAAAGTAATTTAAATAAACATCTGCATGGCCAAATTCTCCTTTCCAATATAATACTGTGGTCTGTATGAAACATCTTCCATTAGATTGATATATGCAAATTCTCTTGAAATAATTGCTGGTTCCCAGGTTTTCTACACAGCAGATATTTGGATTGCTCATTGTTTGATGCATAAAGAAGATGTACACCCATATATCTGACCCGCCCAAGAAATGTAGCTGAGAAGTTCTACAGTTAGCAGCTTGATGGCTGGGAAAGCAATTTTTCTCATAATAAATAATAAAATAGAGGGGAAAATCCTTGAAGAAAGTATGGGCAACTTTCCATTTTCAGGTGGCTACCTTGGATGTCATGTTCTAGTCTTGGGCAAGGCTTTTAAAATTTTTTTTATTAAGCTGTTCAACTGTAGAGTTTTGATTCTAAGGATTTGAGAACCTTGACATATTCTTAATAACAAGAGACAGCCTCAATGATGAGTAACTGAAGTGATTCTGGAGATAATTTTCAACTTGCAGAGTCATGTTGTAGCCAGCCTGAGGGAGAAAGACTTGAAATAGAACTAAAAGAAGTCTTTTTTAAAACCACTTATTGCTTCATGGTTTGCTGACAATCTAACTAGAACTTTCTGCAAGGAGCAAACAAGATCTTACTCTCTGTGGTGTTTCCTTAGGCCATTTTCCTTCATCTAAATTGAAGTTAAAAAAAAGCCCTAATGTTTTTTATTATTACTAAAGGAAATAAACTTCCCTGTAACAGTATTGGGGACCTGAAATCTTAGTTTCACTGATTTTTAAAAAAAAAAAAAAAGCTTGTAATCATAAACTGATGGAAATTGATTAGTATGTTCAGTGGAACTTTGCCAGGTTTCACTGCTGGAAAATCTGAACCCCTACTACCTCTTTATTTACGCAGCTTTTCAAGCTCTTTTGTTACCTTTGCTCCAAGGTGATCAGAAACAGTGTATCTTAATGCTAAACCTTACTTAGACTCTGGGTGTTTTATTAGCTAAGGTTCCCTGTTATTCTTGTGAGGCCTCAAGGTTGGGATTTGCGTCAAAAAAGGAACAGAAATCCTCAAATATTTTCTACAGTACATTTTACCATGGGTTTTTTACTTACAATATATAAGAGCCTTTTTTTCTGAATGAATGAATTTTAGAGACTCACATCAGAAATTTGACTGAAGAACCCAAGAGGACATTTTGGTTGAGCTGTTTTCATCATCAGAGGAGGGCAACACTCACAGAAATGTGCATAATAGAACATGGCATCTCTAAATCTTTCATAAAATGTTATTTGGTGTGTTGTGCACTTATAATTTAAAAGTCTTTATTAGATTCTTTCAGTATTGCAGTTACTTTTGTGTAACCTACATGTTCATGTATTCAGATGATTTATGAATGAAATTGTGATGGGCATTGTGTTATGACATGTCTATAGTTTATTTCTCTAACAGACAGGAAATCATATGCTATAGATAGGAAAAAAATGGTTGTACTACTAAAAGGCATTCTACAAGTGAGAGAAGTGAACACAGAAGTTTGGTCATTTTTTAAAGATTTTTTTTTTTAGATATGTCTTTTGGTTTTTAAAGATTTGACAGGATTAGTTTAACATTTAGATAATCTTTAAAGTCTTTTTCAACATAAATGGATCTATGATTCTATCATGATTCACAAAATATTCCGTAATGGAGAAGGCATACCCCATGTCCAACTCCAGTGCATTCTTAGTAAACTTAGCACCCAAAATATCAACTGAAACATTTTGTTCAAGGTGAAAAAAGTGTAGATTTGTTCAATATTTTTTTAAAATTTATTCAATATGTTGCATTTTTTTGCTTAAGAACATTTTCCCCTGAAGCAGCTCAGTATTAGACATGATTGGCTAACCAAAAAGTCCAAAAAACTAGGTGAAAATGTTCAGATAACACATTAGCATTTGGGTATGTGAACACTAACTGGAAGTTATCTACAATTTTTCTTTCCCTCATGGATCTTTTGGCCTAAAATATGGCAGTTGTTTTATGGCTTGTTATTTTTAATAACCTTAGAGTCTTTAGTGAGTTTACTAGAGAGCTGCTTCACTGCTAACCTCTGCCAAGATGTTGTCCCACAAAACCCATATGTACGATGATTCATGTGCACAACCGAAAGACATGGATTTAAGCTTATGTCAATCACTTCTTAAAAGTGACAGGATGATTTAACAAACTGTGCCTTGTATATGAGGCAATCCTAGGGAAAGAAAGCTTAAAAGTAGATGTGTTAAAAACATTAATTCAACTGAATAATCATAGTTCCTGCATTTATTTCCAGGGAAAAAAAGGTTGAATGAACTGTTAAGTCATGAAATGATAGCCAGGGGTTAATATATCATGGTTTCCTTTGGGATTTGCATGTTCCTTATCTGAAGTGCTGTGCTTTGTTGCAGGCAGAAAACCTGCTGTTTAAAAGAGCTTAAATGTATGAGTAATACAGCTGTTTTCCCACTAATCCGGTTATAGGCTTTGATAGCAACGAGCGGTAGATTATAGGGGCAGCAATTCCATCCCAGCACGTCATGATTTAGTGACTTGGTTTCAGATGTTGACACAAGAGTGTAATTTATTTCTGATTGTGGGTAGTGTGCAGGAGAAATGTATTTCAAATCTGCAGAGGTGCAGAAAACCACACAAAGGAGAGGCCTCCCTTATGGCAACAGATGTGTTAAAGGTCAGAAGCTGTTGCACTTCTTAAATTCACTTAGCCTTTTTAAAAATCCAAACTAGTATTTACTGTTTAGGAACTGGAAATTAAATGTCATGAGCATACAAGATAGAACAGAATAATATTCTGGGAAAATTGACAGCTCATCTCCTGCTTTTATGTAGTTCTGCACATTGAATAAACTCAGAGGGAAGGTAAATTCTGCATGAATTGATTTCAAAGAAAAAACTATGCACCCAGCCTATGAAATTATTGTTGGGGATAAAGAAAAAATCTGTGGATGATACCTCATTTCCCATTGATTTTTAGTAGCAGTTTTTCATGTGATTCTACAGCTCAGTGGTTGCAAACCTGTTTACTTTGTCTCTGTTACTCCTAAACTGGTAAAATCTTTATGCCTTCCTAATTAAAATATTTAAATATTCTAACAGAGGGAAAAGAAAGTCTTGTAAAATCTTTTCAATATATCAAAGGGCTCCTTTCTCTTTCTGCTACATCCATCCTGTATTCTGCAGTTCATATTGGACCTATATTATCTTAAATCTGTGGAGATGTTCCTTCCTTCTGGGAACTACTTCCTTAAGCTAATTTAAATTAACTAACGTGCCATGGGTGGAAACTTTAGCCTGAAGTCCTAGTGGAGAGAAGAGGATGCTAGATTTTACAGCCAGGTAGCTTGTCATGCTTATATTATCTTTGCTAGAAATTTTAGCTTTGTATGAGTGTACTTCAGTTACCGAAAACTTGTCAAATTTTATTTTAAAATAGCTGAAACTTTGTTTCCTTTATTATTTCCATGTAATGTTTTTAGTGGACCTGAAATTAAATCACATACTCAAATAGTATGACGGGTTTTTTTAATTTTGTGGTTTTGAGTTTTGACCCAGAGAAGTTCAGTGGTGCTTCGTATTTCCAAGCAGCATCACTTCTTGAGGGAGAAATTAAACATGATCATGGTATCAGTGGTACTGAAGTATTTCTGTTGGTGGATCTAGAGGAAATGAAAAGGACTCCTGTATGAACAGGTTTGCCAAAGTTCTTTGTTTTTTACTTTCCCATTTTCCTGAATGGACAATACTAAGGAGAAAATATGAAGATGCCTGCCATATTTTTCCTTATTTGACAAATAAAAAACTAGATAAAGAGTCAGGTTCCCTCTACAATAAGTATGTCTGCATAAGCACCTCTCTTAGTGATTTAATCCTGAAGCATTCAGGTAGCTTCAATTAAGTGAACAGGCTCCTCATCATCACAGCTGTGTGAGGCAGTAAACAAATACATGTAATTCCTTTTTTTGGCGGGGGGCATGGCTTGGGTTTTTTTCATAGTCAATGAAAAGTGATAGAAGGACAAGTTTAGGGCTGAGTGCTGGGCTTCCTGATTCTCTTAACAGCAATCTATCTAACTGACCTTGCAGTTTCTCTTAAATTGAATGGTTCATTTTCAAGAAAAGGGGGAACAATGATAACTGCAGAGAAACATATCTTCGTAGCAATGTTTCTTAATGGAAAATCATTAGCCATTCCTTAATGGTGGGTCATTATCTTGCATCCTCCATATTCAAGGAGCAAGTGAATTGAATGTGGTTTTTTTCATACAGTATTTTTCACCATACACTTTAGGTGCAGGGTTAAACAAAGTTCAGAGAAGTTATGATCACAATCTAGTATTCAATTTCTGCATTGCTAATAATTACAGGTAGAACAAGGCTATGTATCTATGGAAATATATGTAGGGGAAATATATCTGGAGGACATGTTTAGCAAATGTAATGAAGATGAGTATTCTGCAAATAACAACGGAGACAGTTTGGAAATTACGGAAACCAAGGAATTATTAAGAAGTTAGAATTTTCTTTTTAGCATCATGAGTTACAGCAGTATAAAAACTGTCCTGGAATGTTTATCTGTCTGCAGAATTAAGTTTTATTTTATCTTCCCTTCAAAAAGAAAGTCAAGAAAGCAATCAGTAAAGATGTGTTAAAGTCTTTCAGGTGGGGCTGGAGTTGAGAGGAAGATTAGTGTAGGGAGGATAATATATTAGCTGACCTTTAAGAAATGAAATTGACTTCAGTGGGATCCTGATCCTCAGGAAAGCAAATCACACAGTTTTTTGTCAAGAAAAAAAAGTGAAGGACCACTAGGACTCAAGCTTCTTGCAATCTTCATCTGACATCATGAGCTAGAAATGCTTGTACAGCTTCAGTGACATGGCTAGAGATGACTCTTCATCTGAATAGTGTATGGATTGATGGTTCACTTTCCCTTCTGGAAAGCAAATTTAAGAAATTGAACTCAGATTTTGACTGTATGACTCCTTTCTTGTGTCTGAATACTGTTACATAAATGTGGAACATGTCACTAATTTAGCACAAAAAGGATTGGCTCAGATTTTACAAACAATACTGTAGGTGTCTTCTCTGAGGACTGAAAGTGTTTTACAGGTGATTGCTTGGGTCTAGAAAGCATCTTCTCACACATCTGAGTGCATCATCTGAGAAGCATACTCACAAACTCAGAGAATTCAACCTTTTTTTGGTTGTTCTGGGGCACAAAAATAATTGGTCTAATTACTGATGTCATCACAGATGAGAAATGCTGTTGCTGGGGAAACTCTTGTATCCATAGATTCTCAAACCTGTCAGGTAAAAAACACTGCAAGAAGCACCAGTTGAAGCCAAATAGATTTGAATGGTGTATTACTATTTAATATGCCTCTAAAAATTGCAAGGAAAAATTCTTGTTGTCTTCATATCCATATTTAATGCCTTTCTGGAAGATGCACTTTAAGCAAACATCTACCACTGAATGTAATTGTTATGATTTATTGCAGAAGTAACCAAAGGAATTTTAACAACCAGTGATATGTGGGTGGTGAGACAGTATGCAAGGGGTCAGATTGGAGTGTCTTATTGCCCCTTTTAGCCTTAAATCAAAAATATGTAAAGATTTTGGTTTGCTGGTGGGTTGCTTTTCTTTTTCTTTTTGTTTCATCCTGCAGACTTAAATGTTTGTCCCAAATAGTTGTTCATCATCCACCTTAGTTATTAATGGACTGGAAAGTACTTCATCACTCTTGTGTGATACAAATATTCAAAATATTGCAAAGATTTCATCTTTGTGAACAGGGAATACATACCAATTACTGTTGTCTTTTCTCTGTATACTTAACAGTTTTCCCATGTCTGTCTAGCAAGAGACGTGTTAGGTAGTTAAGCTTTCTCTTATCTTTAGTGTAAGCAAAAATTTCTTATTAACTTCATTTCCACCAGCCCTGCAGTATTTTCTGTACACTAAGACCAAACAGCAAATACTTACATAAAGCAGACATATACAGAATTGTCTATGACAGAGAGGTGAAAATGAAGTGTTGCTTATCTGTCCCAGTGATAATACTCCCTGTGGTACTTGCTTACGTTTCTTCTGGAATATCTGGCTTAAAATACTATCTCAGTGTGTAAAAAGGAATATAACATAAAAATTATGTTGATGTTAGTGCAGGGTCAATTCTTTGCTCTCTGAGAATTATAGCTTGGGTCAGGGCCATCTCCAGAGGCCAAGTTGCCATGTTCGCCTCAGAACTGTGCACAAGCAACTGAGCCTTTGTAACAGGACAGCCAGACAGATCCCACACAGAAGATAATCACGTTTTTATTCAAAGACCATCTCGCCATACCTGATATATTTCTACAGGATTTAGGAAGAAAGGACATGTTTCAACAATTTTTTCTTAATTTCTCATTTAAACTGAGCCTTACATAGCTACAAATAAACTTGACAAACTTTTAGAAGCTTAAGTTATTTTTCTTTTAGAATTATAAATTAATAACCAAGCCATCTGAACTCTGGAATTTATTTGTTTATTTATTATTTATTATTATTTTACCTTCTAGGGGAAATCATATCGTGCTAGATTCAACACCTCAAGAGAGCTGAGGCTGCTGCAGCTCTGTGCCGTGGAGCCTACCAAATGTCTTCCCAATTGGCACAATATACATGGAGCACGTGTAAATACACATACATACATAACACACACACACACACACATATATATATATATACATAAATCAGGCCATCCACACAGATAACACGAACAAATGCAGAGCAGTCATGCAAGCACACATACCAGTTTCACTATTAGAGACCTCTAGGACCAGCACTTCTATCTTACACAACCTTTTATCTCCAAACCAACCAAACCCATTCCTCTCCTTACTCTTATTTAAGGGTTCTTCCCTTAAATATTCCGTACTAAGTACTGTGCAAACCTGAAATGCACTTTACAGTTATCAACTGTAAATTTAGCTTTCTGTAGAAGGAAAATGTTCAAAATGTATCTAAGATAGAAAAAAGACATAGAAAGATTTGGAGAAGGAATAGGGCAAATCTTAAAACAAAATCTGTTTCATTTTAGATCTGTCACAAAGCATTAATTCTGGGGAATAGAGTGCTTGAGTGCATGAAGAGCCAAAGGGAATGGAAATTAGAAGCTCAAATTCTTCATCAGGATGCCAGGAGCAGGAATGTTGCTGGAAACTGTACATTTATTACTGTACAATATAGCTGACATCTCCAGATGACTAGAAAAGTCACCTCCATTCCCACTTTGAGGGATTGCTTTGGGCATCAATACACATTTTTATTGTCTCCTCTTACAACTGTCAAATGTCAGGGAGTCAGACTTCTAGCAACACATGGCATGGGTGTCTCTGATTTCCAAAATAAATCTGAGCTCTCTAGTATATTAGTAGTATTTAAAAAGAGTAGTTTATTAAAAAGTAGTCTATAAAAAGTTATATTTAAAATGCATAGTGTAGTGGTATATAAAATGATTTGATAGCTCTACCTCATGGTTCCACTGCTTAATGAATCTATTTTTTCTTTCCAATATCTTAATTTTCAGCAAAGCACAAATCTTACTTAAGAGGTCCCCGCTTTGTCAGACATATCATTGATCTTGGGATGTTTTATGGCATGTCAGATGCTGGACCAAGAACGAATTGCTGCATCAGCTTTCCAACTAAGAGACTTTTATTAGGCAGCGTTGTGATGATATAATTAAAAATTTGTGGTGGAAGAATGGTTTCTTGAACAATAAACCATTGTTTTTTACCAGCCCAGAAGAGGCTGGGCAGGGCTGGCTTTGATAATTCTTCTGGAGAAAGATGACTCACCATGTTAGTGCAAGAAGGCTGTCCATAAATTTTGAGACAAGGCAGAGGCTATTTTTTATGTGATCCCCCTTTTAAAAATATACTTTCTATAAAAGATGTCTATTGTTAGGTAATAATTATGTGTGTCAGTGTCTTAGTTCGGAGTGAATCTAAAGGACCTCCTAACTTAGGCAAAGCATGAATGGAATACTCATCGACTTCTCAAGTCTCACACTTTCAAGACTCACACTTTTCCCTCCTGTCTCTCACTTCCCTGCCTTAGCAGAAGCATCTCCCATGTCAGCACTGCGCTGCTGCAACCTCCTCACTGCTCTGGAACTCCAGGCACCTGCCCAGCCAGGCACAGTGGTCTGCCCTAAAAGGGGGACAGGGACATTGAAGTCAAGATGTGAGAACACAGAGGTGATACTGTAGCCCCCTGCTGTCCCTCTGCCATGTGAGCTGATGCTGAAATGTATGTTTGTCTTGCAACTTCTTGCACCAACTAAAAGTTTGTCTTGATTTTGATACCCTGAGTAGCAACCTCACATATTTAGAGAATTTATAGGTAACAGTTAAAACTTTATCTTTGATGAGCAGTGGGGAGATGTGAGGAATTTCAGGGAAGTTCAGTGTGGACATTAGGAAAGCTCTTCACTGAGAGGGTGGTGTGGCACTGGAACAGGCTCCCCTGGGAACTGATCATTACTCCAAGCCTGTGAGAGTTCAAGGAATGTCTAGACAATGCTCTTAGTCATGGGGGTTTTGGGTAGTTTTTGCATGGAGCAGGGAGTTAGACTTGATGATCCTTATGGATCCCTTCCAACTTGATATATTCTATGATTCATCTTTTTTGGCAAGGATGCTTCATGTTTTAAACAACTTGAATTTGACTGAATGAAGATTTTCCCTGTCAAGTGATAACAAAAAAGTGTCTACAAAACAGTTTTCTTGGAAGTATCTTCCTGTCACATCTTTCTTCCCCAGTGCTTCTGGGGAGCAGTGCCATGCAGGGCAGGCTGCAGGGCTGCAGCACTACAGCTGTGCTGCAGTTAACATCAGGCAGATTTCCCTGGGAGATGTTGAAGTTTACAGTACTGAATTTTTTAGTAGAAGTCAGAAACACATGATTTTAAGTAAATAATACATGCTAACTTAGCCTCAGCAGCATAAAAAGACCATAAATTTCACCTTGCTAAGAAAATTCACCTTTCAGCCTATGCAGATGTTCTGGTTGTAACTGAGATTGGCAGTGCAGCATCATATTTTCTGATCTGAACTTTAATCCTGTGGTACTTAGTGGCAGCTTTTCATTGATCTATGTGCAGTTGATAATATTGGTTATACAGGTTAACAAAGCTAACTGAGAGCAGACTTCGGCCTATTATTTGGTCTTTTTCCTAATATTTGTCTTTTATTATTCTGCAATATTTCCTCACCAGCTATTTAGTGATCTAACTGCTTTATTGTTGTTGAATTCTGCTAACTCTGGTCTATAATAGACATATGTATGTTTCACAGTGAAATGTGATACATTTTAAATTTCAAGAAATGCCAATAGTGCAAATTGGCATATAATCCTAATTTTGTTTCATTGATACTTGCAATACAATTTAAGAAATGCAGGTCCTAGAATAAGTTTCTTATATTTTCTCTACAGTGTATATGTAGGATTGTACTGCAGACTCTCTGTACATAAGTCATAGAATAGGAGAAAGAAGTTATTCTATAGGAAGATATGAATGGTAAATTTTGATATCATATATTATTTTCTGGCATGTCAAATTACCAACCTTTATTGCTTGAACTGACTCAGATTTTCTGTGTACTTAGAATTTACATGGGAATAAAACATTGCAAATTGCCTTCATACTATTCTCTAAATGGGTTCTGATAAATATTTATAATGTCTTCTCACTGCTCAAATACTGATTCTAACTGGCCTTATTCAAGATTCAGTTATTCTTGGGATTAACCCTGAAATCCTATTACCAAGCCTAAAGCAGCAGGAAAAAAAAAAAAAAGGAAAAGAAAATGACAAAGCCGGATTACCTACAAAATGAAAGCCTGGTGAAATCAGATCTATTTCACTATTGCTCATTTAATATGTATAGATACAACTGGGTCACCAAGCTGATTTAGCCACAAGGTAGAAGTAGCATAGCAACAAACCTCAGCAGACTGAAAGTCAGCAGCAGTAGTATCTGAGTAAGTCTTCAGCAAACTCACTATATTTTCCTCAATTTTCAGTTTTCCTGTAATGGTGTCATTGATTTATTAAGCTTTTAGGGTCTTGGTATTTTAAATGTGTAAGTTTTATCTCTATAACAAGTTTAAGTATAGAAATTACTGCCTGGTTCAAGTTTATATGATTTTCTATAAAGGATAAATATTTATGAATGTTTAAAAATTCACAACTTACATACAGCTTAAGTCAGGTTCTCATGTCATGTCAGAAATTTCGGAAAGGGAGTTATTTTCTAGGTTTTTGATTTTTTAACTTAGAAATGCAGTTTCAGAAGATTCTGATTTAATATGATATGTTGAATCAATAGATGTCAGTAAACTAACTGAGAGAAGAGGGAGACAGTAGGTAAGGATGGTTGGGAAAATCTGCAATTTTACAAAGACCTGGTCCTACATATTTGATATATTTGTTATCACTTCTACAGATATTGGAGGCACAGAAGGACATTTAGAAAGTAGACAATTTTACAGTTTTTCCATAATTTTCATCCTCCTAGAGCTGGGACCTTTTTTGTTCAAGATGTGGAAATTCTCCTTTAAGGAGGAAGTTTAGATTTTAATATTTGTGTTTTTTCAATCATTTGGAACATGAATATATTTTATTGGTTTAATTGAAATGAGAATTTTATGCTACTCACAGAAAGCACCAATGTTCTCCATCAGAAATGTAAAATTTCACATTTTGTGGTATTTGTAAGACCAGTTCAACTTTTTTGTTTTAGTGCCACCTAGTGAATAAAGCTTGAAAGATTTTTTTAAGTCCTCAATTTATCGGAGTTTGTTTTTTACATTTTGCAGTAATGAGATGCTTTACAGAAGATTTAGTTCTTTTCAAACTGAATCACAGAGTTTGCATTGATTTGATTTCCTCTATTTCTTCTCATGAGGATTTACGTAAAGTTATTTCTATGTTTTTTGAGAACTGTGGCTTTCCTTAGTGGAATAATGCTTTGTCTGAAAAGCATTGATAAATGTTGACTAAAGCTTGCTTTCTTGATCATGTCAAATAATTAAGCAAATAACTGTACATATTTGTAGTTATATCTACATAGATAAATATATAGATTTGTATGAAGACACAGCAGAAAAAAACTTGACTGTCAGAAACAGTAATTAGCACTTTCTGATAAATTAATGCCCCAAGATACTACTCTTTAGTCCTTCAAAGCATTTCTTTTTTGCTGCTCTTTTCAAAGCCTACTTGTTTTGCTAGCATTACATAAATGTGAATTCTAAGACAGTGCAATGAGCAGGATTCTCTGTTGCCTTTCATAAAAGAAGCAGCATCAATTGAAATGTTTTATTTGTATTTAAATAACCTCCTACACTTGCCAACAGAATGATTGACATTGGATTTGGGATTTATATCCCTTTTATTTGTGTCCTTTATTTATCTCCTTGGGAGATGGAGATCTATTTAGAATTATAGAGAGGGATAGATGGGTATACAGAAGAGAATTTGAAATATTCATCAATTCATACATTGCCTGTGAAATCAGGTATTTTTCTCTCACAGTGCTGTAGTCTTCAGAATAAATGGTATTAGCTGTATGTGCATTTTGAAGAAGTTTAAGTGATAAAATGTTTATGAGAATTCATGCTTTAAAAATTTGCATCCTATTTGACCATGTGGTTTAAATGGCTTAAACAAAATAACTAGTATCAAATTAAAAGGCAAATTTGAGGATTTGGAATTGCTTGCACAAAGGAAAGGGAAAAAGCATATTCTTGTAGTGGGGAATTAAGATTAGAGCTTGTGGCCATGCCTTAACCTTGGATTTACTTTTTTATTTCCTGTTGCTTCCCTTTTCTCACCAATGAAATGAGAAAAGTTCTGAGCTATTCCGGAAGGAGCCTAAGATTCTGAGCAATGTTTGAAAATGACTGTGATGTTTAAGTGTGGGTGGCCCTGGGAGCTATATGCTCTATGTAACTTCCTAAAGTTTGTCAGCTGGGGAGAGGTTGACTGGTATCTGCAAAAGGCAGATTATAAAAGCAGTTCCCAATAGACATGGCAGCTTTCATCTGCTAAGCAGGTAATGTATTAGAAAGAATGAAGTTTAGGAAAAAAAAAAAAAAAAAACACAATATATTATAAATGGTTTGGTTTGGGTTTGTTTTTTCTAATCTATTTTGTTTCCTGTTTCTTTCCCAGGCTGCTTGATAGCTTTGATCTTTCAACTTAACCATCTCAAACATTTTTCAGCCTTTGTAAATCCCAATTCTGAATTCTGATACTTTCTTTCTTCATTTCAGATGTTTTCTCTGGGGGGGTTTTTCCACCCTCCTTCTTTTGCGTTATATTGCCCTCTTAATGAAAACACCTGTCTGTAGGATCTTTTTATTTGTTTTTTGATCTGCATATCCACAAACTGCTTAGAGTGGGATGAGATACAGGAAATAAATCATTATTTCTGTTCCACTTCCCTTGAATCCTCTAAAAACCTCATCTTGAGGTAGCAGTTTTAGTAGTTTTATTAGAAGGATTTCCAGGTTGAGATTGTGGAAAAGAGGAAGCTTTTGGCAATGCATAAGTAACTATTCTGGAATTAGAAGAGGTTTTCAGAATGACAGCCTTCTATTTTCCATAAATTCAACTCTTGGGGCACTGTGGATTGCAGGGGTCCATGTGTCTGGAGGAGCACACAGCTCAGTGGAACTACCCAACGGAGGGGAAAGGTCTCAAGCATTTAAATCTTTTGCTGGAGTTCTGTATAATTTTTCACTATTTTTTTTCACTTGGTTTTCACAAGCTGATCCTTTTCTGCATTGGAAGATAAAGTCCTTACAAGACTGTCAGATTAGTATTTCTGTTTCAGACCTTCACCAGAATGACAAAGTTCAAGCAGCATTAGACTCAAAGCATTTCATTTGGAGTTTCATGTTAAGTTGAATAGGTTGTCTTATCTTTCAGGTTATTGAGTTGCCCCATATATGGCCAAAGATTGTACTGGTGGGCTGAGGTCAACGAGGTCAAGTTCTCTTGACACTTTTTGTGCCCCAGTAGAAGGCTTAATTATTCCTGCCCAAACCTGTGAAGAGGAGGTCTTAAATTCCTCAGAATGGAGGACTGTTCTGGGACATCCCAAAGGTGGAAACTGCAAAAGGATATAAATAAATGGGGTAGTGAGAAATAATCTAGTGAAAACTGCATCTAGGTCCTATACCTTGCAGGTATAATTACAAGACAGATTTCATTATATTAATACTTCATGATGCTTTAAAATAAAAAGCTCAAGGTTATCCTGTTTTCTGTGATTTATAGCTGTTTCGCTGGAAGCCCCTCTTATTTTAGCTTAGATAAGGAATAAGCTTTTCATATACTTGAAAAAGTAGAAGTTCTCATTGGTGGTCACAGACTGTATAGGGTGTCTTTACATTTTAACAATTGAATGGTTTGCCTCCAAATGTCATATACTGTTTTGTAAGTGAACCACTGAGCCCACGGCATCATAAAAACATGCCTTTTATTTCCTTTTTACCAATAGCACTTTTGATGCATATGTTTATATTTATTGCAATAATTAGGGGGAATACCAAGCTGATAAATACCCAGCTGACGTACATCACATAGATACACTGAATACTTTGTTCAATAAAGTATGGATGGTAGTTACCTTAATTTTACACCATTGATAGGATTTGATTTTGTAAGAACAAGGACTTTCTGAAATGGCAACTGTTTTTTGAAAGCATACATGTTCTTTCTTCAGTTAAATGCTAAGTGATTGTGGGTATTGTTAATTGGTTTTCAAGAAATCTTGTGAACTGAAATAAGCATTATTATGGTATTTAAGGGTCAGACATTGTGGCCGGTAATCAGTAAAGGCTTAAAGCAGTTATTTTGGCTTGTAAATTAAGATGTGTACATTTTTACACATCTTAAAGTGTAAAAAATCATAGTGCCACTATTGCTGTTGTGTTTCAGATGAGCATAACTAAAAACTGTGTCAGTTTGGCTAACTCTGAATTTTGAATGCTCCAGTGTTTGTCACATATGGAATGTCAGTTTTGAGGATGATCTGAAAGCTTTTACAGTTGAAATACTTCCATTACTTCAGTACTTTACTGGAGTGCAGATTAATTAAATGTACCCCTGAATTTTCTTTCCCCCTTTGAGCGTTTTCATCAGTCACATTTGAACTTTACCTTCATCTCCTAGCAAACAGGGAAACGTTCATTCTGGAGGATTGTTGTTCCATCTACTGATTCCTTCATCTAATCAAAAACTCTGCTCACCTGTTTTTCTGACTGACATTAGCATTAATGTTGACTGATGTCTCTGCAAACAGCTGGCTCATATATTTGCTTAATTAAATTACAGCATTTGCAGACTTTGGTTGATGTAACACTCCATTCTACAAATGTGTCTTTTCTCTCCTTCATTTTACATCAGCATTTGTGAATCTACAGATGCAGATGCTTTGGCTTGACCTGCTGTTCACTTTACAGCATATGTGAGTACAGGGCAATACAGTTTAATGTGCAAGTGTAGTATGGCACAGTTTCCTTGTCAGCTGCCTCCACCATTTGAACGAGTACTCCCGAAAATTTTTTATAAATCGTTTTTATAGCCATAATTACCAATCCATATGCTGGATACCCGACCTTCTTAGAAATAATTATCCTGATATATTTGCAGGACTGCTAGCAAGTGATTAAATTGGCAGTTTAATGTTAGTGAAATTCCAGGGAGAAATTTGCTCTCATTACTAAATTTTCACTTGAATGTCTAAACTGCACTTTGCCATAGCAAAGACAAGCCATGCGCAGGCCATAGGATTGAACTGAGGATTTATTTATATTAGGTTATTAAATAATATCTATATAATATCACTGGTGAAGCAGAGAAGTGATTTCACTTTATTTTTTTCAGATGAAATTGGCTTTTGTAGGGCAGAGGTGCCTACTAGGTAGTTTTTTCTTCTACTTTCCAGGTACAAGTTCTGTACTTTTACCCCAGCTGGCAATTTGAATTGGTTTTCAGACCTTGTCTTTATAAAATTACTCTATGTCTGTAATTTTCCTATCATGGCTATAAATTTAGGTTGAGGCAAACTGAAATAATTCTGCAGCACCATAACTGTTTTCACTTCCACATGGTTTATGTATCCAATAATCATTAAGTGATTTACTGGTTACTTCTGTAAGAAACTTTTATTGGAAGCACCACTGAGTGTGTCAGTGTTCTGCATCAAAGTGAACTGGTTACAATTGTGCGATCATTTCACTGTTTTGCTTAAGCAGCAAAAAATGCTGGGTTTTTTTGGTCCTAAAAATATTCTTTTGGGGGAAATATGGAATACATTAAAATAATATACAGTGTAACCCCCTAATTGAAAATGGTTTAATATTATTAATCCCTTCATCCTTTCAAGTTTTTTTTTGTTGTAAGTATTCTACAGTTACAGGTTGGTATTTGCTGCTGACAGCAGTTCTCTCTCTTTACTTTGTACCTGGTACTTGGTGATTTATTTTAGACATGTAAGTAGGTGAGCATTTATTGAAATCTGTGACCTTATTTACCTTTTATTCTATAGAGCACTGCTGAACTAGTTAGCAGTAGTGAGACTTAAGCCAATGAGGCTTGATTTTTAAGTTATTTTAAGGCTTTGTACCAGGTTGACAACATAAAATTACATTTATATTTACTTTCACTGAACATCCATAATCAGGTAGAGGCATAATAATCTGCTTTCAGTTGAAATGTAAATTGTGAGGTCTGTATTTTAGTATATGTGAGTGTATGTATATTTATACAGAAATGAATTTAAAAGCAATCTTCAACTGATTTCCACTTGTTCAGACGTATTCCTCTTAAAACTTTTTCTATGTATATTTTTAGATAATGTCAGAATATCATATAAATTATTTTTCAGGGAGTAGACTTTATGAATATGCGAGTAAGACAGCAGAAATATGTGTTCTCAAGACACAAATTTGTATTGCTATCATCAGTATTCTCATATTTGCAAATGTACTCTCATGTGCTTCCAAGGGTGTTTTCCATAATGTATATTTACAAATTTAATCTGATGTACAAGTTACACTGTAAACCACCAAACTAATTCATGGAATATGGAAGTCACCTGATAACCAATACTTTTCAGTGATTAAAAAAAGTAAAATATATCTTTATCTATTTTTTTTTATTTCCTCAACTCTGCATTTCTGAGTTTTACTTCTTTATGTAAACTTGAAACAAAATTTGTGGGAATTTTTCCACTATAGTAGATTTTTTTGGGGTTGCCACAGAGTGAAGCACCAAATACCTGTTGTTTTGGTTTTTTTTAATATTACCTCATTTTGAAATCTCCAGTCACTACTGGATGTTCTCAGCATAGTGGAAATTGAAATCCAGGTTTGACATTCTTTATCTCACGAAGATCCAGAAAACATAAATATTTACTGCTACAGTACACAGAAGAGAGAATTAACTGTCTTTAATAATATTTCTATTTATTTTGAAGTTTAATAATAATGCTCAGAATGTCAGTTGCTTTAATCATCTTGTCCAAGCTAATGTGAGGAACAAGAAGAAATTGAAAGAAGCTGTCTATAAAATCTCTGCTAAAGGAATTACGGATTACAAAAAAGGCTTTAGCTACGCTTTTGAACAGCTGCTAAATGTAAGTATTTAAGTAAGATCTCTCTGCTGTCAGGTGAAGAAGGAGAACTTGAATGTTCAGATGGCCACTGCTTGCTCCTTCATTGTGTAACTGAGTGGTAGAAGTGCAAATCTTTATTCAGCAAGTAAATTTATCCCAACAATGTTTTTTTCATTGCAGGTTCCTCAGCAGATTGTTAAGACTTTGGAATTAATTTGGTTTCAAATCAGTTGTACTGTTTTACTTCATTCATTCAGCTGGTTTTTCATTTAACATGTGATTCACTTGTGGTAGTGGTTGACTTGCAGTTAATTTTAAAATGGAAAGATCTGTATCACTGTGCTATTATTGCAATTTTACCACATCATCTCCTAGCAGTGCTCAGCTAACCTACAATTTCACACTTATTACAACTTATAAATACTTTACCACGGTTTGAGCAAGAGAGAGGGGAGGAAATAAGTTAGTTAATAGAGGAATACTAGGCACCTGATGATGCCTCAAGAGTAGTATTCACTCACTGAGAGTATTCTAATTCCTTTCTCTTTCTCGTGTATAAGAAGAATAATTTCCTCAAAAGTTAAATGCATTGTTTCCATGTTTTAAATACATTGTGCTTTCTAATTTTCACCCAGGCACTAGCTTTTTGAATAGCAATGTTTCCCATTTACCACAAATGTTTGGGGTTTATTAGTAAATTTTAAATGGTTCATGTAGTGGTTTAAAAAATAGTTATACTTATCTTCATGAAGACTGCATATTATATCTTAAACCTTAGTGTAAATAAAGCCCTATCACTTTGTAGCAAGTGAGGATATAGCTCAACAAGTAAGAAATGTATTCTTATCCTTACTGTTTTTGTAATTTTTTTTTTTACTTTTTTTTTTTTTCCTAATCTGCCAGATTCTGAACTTCAGGACACTTCCCTGACATTGTGTATGCAGTTTAAGTCTATATCTGATGTTGAAAATTCTGAGCTCGTTAAATTTTGATGGAGGAGAAGAAAATGGACTGTTATTGTGGGAATTTTCTCAGTAGACCATTGCTCAGATTAGCAGAGGGGGTTGGTGGGGAAATGAGGGGATGTCCTCTGCTGATGGTTACGTAAAACCACAAACAATATATTGAAGTCTGCTGGACATTTTTGGACCAGGCTGGATGGCATTTCCCGCTTTTCTGCATCTGTTGATGTCTCATGCAGTGGGAACCAGGAAGAAAAGAAATTTTGCCAAATATGTTCCTCGTAACATTTATATTTGCTTAAAATTATGGATTACATTTGGTGCAACACCAGATACATACTTTATGTCCAGGCAACCGTTAAGAAAATCTGAACACAGGGGAAGCCTCAAAATGGACTTGTTTGTCAGACTAAAGTATTATTTAAAAAATAACTGGATATCAGTGTCATAGTGGGACCATCTCTTTTGTAGCTGGAGCCAGAAGTGTGATTAGCCTCACATGATCTCTGCAAGACTGGAAGTTATGCCTGGACATTGTGGATTGCACAAGGTTCTGAATATATACTTATCCTCTCCAAATATTGGCAAATCCATTTAGCAGGAAGAGTAAAGAGCTGGTGATGGGTTTAGCCCAAGATTCTGGTGACAAGATAATATAATATGGTGGTATAATACAGGCTTAAATAAATAATAAAAAATATGCCTTGGGATAGCTTCCAGTTGTATATTTATGAATTCAAATAGTCCAATTGCCCTGAGGTTTATATAAATGCAGTATTGCTCAAATTTTCAAAATAATTTTGTCGGTACTGTTTCTGGATGACAATTTTTCAAACAACTTTCCAGAATACCAAAATAATGTTTCTCTTGTACCATGAAAAAAGTGCTGTCTGATGTGTTGCTAAATGGAAATAGACACTGAAAGTTTTTCAACATACTAATTCAATTTATTAGCAATAATCTGGATTTCATATTTTTATGCAGCATTTTCCCATTATTTATTGTTACATTAACTTGCTATTTCTTTGAAAATCATATTTCAGCTGCAGCAGTTGAGGAGGGGTTTTCTTCCCCTCATACTGTAATATCTATGATTTCTCAAAGAAAAAATAGTGAAAAATGCGTTCCTAAAGTGTCATGTCACAAGGTATAATTGTAACCTGCCACTTAAAGAGTTAATTTTAAAGACATGAAACTTGTATAAAACAAAAGCAATTTTAGATAAATATAAAATGGATCATATCTTGCTTGCCTGTTTGAAAGAAAAAAACAAGGCCTATATCAAACAGGAGAGCTAAAAATTAATGCATAGCTCATTTCCAGTGGTATTCTTTTGTGGTTTAATCTAAGAAGCTGTTTCTTATCCAGGGGAAGCTCCTGTATAGACAACGCATTCCCATTCAGCTGTGGCCCATTGGACTGCTAAGGCAAACTGTTCAGAAAAATGATGAAACTACAGCATCATCCTCTCACAATCTGTTATATATTCACTCTCTGAGCCAGTATTTCTCCATGTAAATCCAAAGGGGGGAGGGGCTAGAAGATGTGTTGTAATTTCCTTGATCCCTTGTAAGAGACTAATGTGTTAAATTCATTCATCCAGATGCAAATTTTTTTTGGTGGGAGAATAATAGAGTGATAGAATGGCCTGAGTTGGAAGGGACCTTAAAGATGATCTGGTTCCAACACCCCTGCCATGGACAGGAGCACCTGTCACCAGACCAGGGTGCTCAGAGCTCCATCCTTAACACTTCCTTAACACTTCCAGGGATGGAGTAATATCATATGATTTGATCTTATTCACGTTCAGGTTTCCAATAATGTTTGGAGGCTAAAATCTCGGATTTTTTTTCTGTGACATGACTTTAATGTCTAAACAATGTAGTGTAAGTAAATGCCCTGCTATAAGTACGAGGAGATAAGAGAAAACTGCTTTTTTCTGATACTATGTATGCATATGCTAAATAAGCCACTAGAAAAGTCCTGTTTCAGTCAGTGAAAGCAAAGTCTAGCTCAAGTTCACATTGCCTGTAGCAGTGCTTCTTTCAAAATCACTAGAAAAGTTCCATAATATGAGCAAATTTTGGTCCCCTTCCTTGTTCCTCTGATCTTATTTTGGTCTATATATTAAATCACTGTAAATGTAGGTGAATTTCTTTATTTATGAGGTATCCAACCCTACTTTTATTACTTTTTTAATATCGAGAAGGCTGCAGCCCAAAGCAGTATCTTTTAAGTTATATTTCACAAGCGAAATATGGTCATAAATTATTTAAGTCCAACTGAAACACAGTGTGCTGATGAGATTGGAGAGAATGTATTGATTTCAGGCAGGGTCTATATGTTGTTACGTGTAAGGAAGTCTTTGGGCTTGATTTCCTTTTTTTTCAAATTTTTAAATTTGAAAGTAGTAATAGTAAGAAAGAGAGTAATTCTTCACTGAATATTGAACTCTCAATATAAATAATCTTTGAGGAATATTTCTTACCCTGTTAATTAAGGTTTTATACTTTAGTTTTCTGGGAACATTGTAGAACTGCAGAGCTGCAATACTGAGAATTATTGGGTGATGTTTGAGGCTTTGATGTTTCAGTCTCTTGATTACAGGAGTCAGACCAATGAGTAGAATGAAAAGTGGCAGAGGGGAGTGGGATCATGACACCTGACCAGCCTGGTGACAGTCACTCTGTAGCATCCAATAGTAAAGCAAGGGGGAACAGGGGACTTTATAAGGACAACTCTCCTGTTTATCTTCCTGACTCTAGAGTAAATTAATCCAGCAAAATTCAGGCTTGCAGAAGGAGAAGTTGAATTTATGTCACTGGATCTCTAAGGGTTTTACTCTGTCACATCCAACTACTCAGAAGTACCAAGATGTGTCTGACTAGGACCATTTGTACTCAACACAAAGGGCAAGGAACAGCTGCAAAAGTAATGAGCAATTTGCTTAGACTACATTCTTAACTTTTAGAGAATAAAGAAAGAGGAGCAAAAATTCATGCTCACCTCTATTGATCTGGCTGTGGAACAATGTTTTCATTCCTTTGCAAAAAACACTGCATTTTTCTCGGGGGCTTTACTAATTACTTTGATGCATTAGGAGTCAGAGGGACTTCTTAATTGTTTCAGGCTTGTTCTCCAGAAATAATGGAACATGCTCTGTTTTTCAACTCTGAAATGCAATATAGTTGGAAAAGTAGGTGATGGAGAGATCTTAATAATCTAGGTGGCCATATCTTGGCTACAGTATATTATGTAAACCTAATTCTAAAATACCTTTCTAAAGATTAGCTATTCACTTCAGAGTATTATTAATTAAAAGAAACAACATGAAAGAATTAAAGACTTGGAAGATTAAGTCCATTTTAAGCAAATATGACAAAAATAGCAAATGCAAGAATATTTCAAACCTTATAAGGTGGATATCCCATAGAATGCCTAAATTAGCAGAGTTTTTATTCAATTGGTCAGTGAGCTGGAAACTTTTTGTAAGTAGGAGTCCAACAGAAAACAAATAAGCATATTCAATAATTTGTTACAGGGTCATTGTTTCTCCAGTTTCTACAAGGAATCTAAGGATAAGGAAAAAAAGTAAGAATGAGAAAAGAGAAGAGTAAAAATGTTTAGAGATCCTCACTGTGCAAGTCTCATGCAGAACATCTGTCAAGGGACACTGTGGGGTTGATGTGATGGATATGAGCAAAAAAGCTCTCCTCAAGTTTGTGGATGTTAAAGGAACCCCCAAATCCCTATTCCATTCTGTTGGGCCAGATCTGAAATGACTCATATTTAAGTCTCAGGGAACAGAAAAGTGCATTTATTTTATTTTATTTTATTTTATTTTATTTTATTTTATTTTTCATTCAGAAGGGGGTGTTGAATGAAATTCTAAAAGATTGTTTAAGTTTTGACATTACCACATTAAAGAAGTAAGCCTGTAGCTATAAAAGCCATCAAATAAAACAGTTGTTATTCCTTATAGCCTGAAATATAAAAACTCTTCTCTTTGTTTCTCTTACAGCACAGTGTCTCCAGAGCTAACTGCAATAAGATTATTATGTTGTTTACGGATGGTGGTGAAGAAAGAGCACAAGAAATTTTCCACAAATATAACGAAGACAAAAAAGTAAGTGATATATGAAAATTGTACTGTATAAAATGAAACAACATAAAGAGGAACATTTAAATATGGAAGTGAAAGCATATTTGGTGCATGTATAAAGTGCTTTTAAAAAAATGTATTAGTATTGATCCTTAGGACACTTAAAGCTTTTTCAATCTATAATATTTATTTGAAAAATCATAAAATATATTTAATATTTTACACCTTGAGACTTGTTGGTCTCAAGTGATGCAGAAGTATACTCTAAGCCATAAAGAACTCAACTTTCTATTGACATTTTTCTTGCATTAGTGTCATCCCTGAATTACCCAGCAGAAACATAGGTAGTTAAATGATATGATACATGTGTGTATCTCTATGTCCTCACTGCAAATATCTTCTATGTGCTCTCATTGTTTGCCAGGCAAAAGCAAAATGATGACTCAAGGTTAGAATCTGAATTTGAATAGATTTGGGCTGGAACAAACCCACATTTTTCCCAGTGAGGCTAATTTTACCTTGGAGTGTCTTAGCAAGAAGTGGGATGGCTTTCTGTTGATGAAATTTGATCTGTGGTTCAAGCAGAATTATGGGTTTGACATGAGAAGCCCTGGATGAGTTCTGTTGTTTAGATTAAATTGGATTATTAGCTGTGCTAGTTTTGGGTTTAGTCTTTGAATCTAATCAAACTTCTGGTCTGGCTTTTGCATACTTAAAATGCATGAGCGTGTGCATGAAATATAACAGCTTTTAGAGTTGTCTCCTACTAAATTTCAGTGCAAACCATCATTTATTATTATTATTACTAGATTAATCACATTCTAAATAGAAATGGAATATGAGCTGGGTTCACACTGCAACTAAGATCTTACTTTTTCTAGTACTTGGGGATGTGCCTGTACCTGTGGGGTTTTGTGAGTTGTTTCTTGTTTTGTTTTCAAAAAAGCAGCTAAAAGTTAGAACATGACTCATGAAGGCACTTTAACAATTGCCATGGACGTATATAAAGCAGTGGAAGTATTTGGTTGGAAATCCTCAATGTTTGAATTAATCCTTTCAAAAGTAGAACTGGAAATGCAATGCTGAATTTGTATCTATACCAGCAGTTCAGTCACTGACCTTGAATAATCATTTTATGGCTGCTTTACAGTAGCGTTTCACATAGAATGATATGGCAGCGTTTAGTTAATCCTTTGTCTGACTTGAAAGTACTTTTTAAACTGGCAATTAGAAGAGACAATGGAAATCATAGCCTTGTGTGACACACATGGCTATACTCTGAAAATATATGCAGAGATTCCTCTTCAAATTTGGATGTGGTAGCTTTTATCATGTTACAACAACAGCCATCAGCTATAGAAAATACATGCATAAGGGGAAGATGTATGATTGATTCCTTATTAATTTTTTTCATTTAATTTGCTGTGTTAGGAGGAAAGTGTAGTAAAATATTCAGTCCAAATAACAAAACAGATTTCGGGGGCCGAGATTTATGGTCTTAATCATATCATGCCTGATGGTTGATTATTCTTTGAAGTATAATAAATGAAATGTAGGACTTACTAATTTTAAATGGTTATTTTACTGCATCATTTAATGTAAATTTTCACTGCCAAGGGTCAGGGTGGTTTTATGTATACTGTTATATATAAAATGCTATACACAATCACTTTCTTGTTCCCTCTAGTGAAGGAGGGTTTGGGGGTTTTATTGTATACAGCAAATGTATGATGGTGATAATGGTCACTGTGTGTCAGTATATTATCATATATAATTTAATGCAGTGCTGATGCAATGCAAGGCACATTTTCTACACTCTTTTATGGTCTATGCATCTACAAGTCCAAATCTTAGCAAACACTTACATTTTGTCACTTGTCTAATGAAGTACTAGGTTGCTAGGTATTAGTCCTTACTGATTTTCTCCAAAGTGACATTGAAATTGAAGTACCAAGTTTAGGCAGGTGTAATTTGAAGAACCATTTGCTTTCTCCTTATCACTTTCAATCAGTAACAATCCTTGTAGTGTTGAAGAGAAATTTATGGTTGAAGAGCTTCTAATGAGACTGGACCAGAAAATTCTTTTTGAGGAGTCACAGTGAAATCTCCTAACATCTTTCATAGCATTCTAATACTTTTAAAAATAAGATTTATACAAAATATGCTTGTGATAATGCTCTTCTTAGTAAGGCTACACTTGATTCCAGAATGATGACGTGAGCTCTTTTGTTGTTGCCTTTGTATGTAACTTAATGTTAGTTCATTATCAGTAGAGATAGTTGGTAGACACATTCGAACATGGAAAATACACATACACTTCTGATCTTGCTAAGTCATAATCCCAAATATTTCGTTACTTTCTTAGATTGCAGAGTAGGCTGATTTCTTATACTAAATTATGATATTTTTAAAGAGATGTGGGAGTAGCTCCTGTTGTCTTTATTTCAGTTAATTTATAATTTATTTCATAAATATCCAATGAATTTAAGACTATTTTCATATTTATAAATTTGTAGAGGGATTATTCAATATAAGGTGTTAAAAAGTTTTCTGTGTTTTACAGTAGAAGTAGTTAATGGTATAAATATGTATCAGCATATGTATTTTCTTGCCTGCTCTGCATTTATTTGACCACTTGTCTTTGTGTTTTGCATAAAGTATATAAAAGATGAATCTTTATTGTCTTATGTCACAGTCAGTCACTTCCCACCTTAGGCACACTGTGTTGTAAACTTACTTTCTTTTTCTTGTACAAAGAAAAGACCATTTATTCAAATCTATTAATCCTGGTTTTCATCTTCTTGATGTAAAATTGCTTCAGCTCTGTAAGTATTTTCTTTTCCATTTCAGTTAATTTGTAATTCCTTGTCATGAAAGAAGCTTCAGTTTTGGCCCATCAAGTAACGTGGTTTAGTACACTTGTTTGCAGTGTCATTGGTGCAACCTTCAAGTTAAGTTAATGAATGCAATAAACAATTGAAAACTACTAAAAGAGCAGCCTAGAATCTAGAGGCTGAAAAATGGTCCTTTTGAATTAGAGCTTTTAATCTGTTTGAAATAGCATACAGATACATTTAAAATAGTTTTCTGTCTATATAAATAATTTACAGTACAAATAGGAGGTTATTATAAAACTTACGTAACACAGATTTGGGGAGGAACATTTTGTTTGAAGTGGAAAATCACTGTTGTGTTTCACCTTTGCATGCCTTTTCCCCTTTATAAAGCCAGATTTTATTGTCATATATTGCAACTACACGCTGAGCCTGATATTTAAAAACTGGAGTGTTTACCTTCATGGTGACATTTGGGGCACTCACATTAAATGTGTAAAATACCACACATGCTCTAAATTTCAGGAATGAGGGTGCTAAATTTCATTTTATTTGCACTCCTCCTACAGATGGCTTCACTGAAGATAGCAATATAAATTTAATTGAAATGCATTCCCCGTAGGCGTTTATTGTGAGAATTTTGAATTCAGGTTGAAAATAGAAAACCACAGATCTTTGGGGCAAATTGTCCCCTTGGAATCTGTATTTGGAAAGATTGCTCAGCTTATGTGAGTAGGAAAAGACCTTAAACATACCTCATGCATTTTTAGTTGTTTGAAGTTTTGAAGAATGATAGAGGTTTGCGTGGGTTGGATGGACTGATCTAACACACACAGGCAGGATTGGTCTGACCCCTCAGATAGGAGCAGAACCATAAATTGGGTCTTATGTCTCATTCCCACAGAATTACTTGCCAAGATTAATACAACCTCATTTTGTGTAGATTTTTCTGACAGTATCATTTTAGAGGAAACTATGTAAAGAGAAGTTTTCCAAAAACTCAGTTCCATTATGAATATCTGTATGTGGTCGGCACAGAATTGTTACAGTGGTAGAGATCCTGTGGGAGAAGGCTCCAGCTTGCTGGAACTCCACTGGGAAGCTCACAGCTGCCACTGACTTCTTCCAAATGGGACACATTCAGCATGTCAATAGAATGATAAAATGAAATATTTATGTGAAAGAACTTGTAAAACTTTCATTTAAAAAAAAAAAAAAAAAAAAAAAAAGCTTCCTACTGTCATTACCAGAGCAGGGAACCATTTTCTTTTTCGGTTTCAACCCGTTACAGCATAATTGCTAGTTAGTAAAACTAAAATCAAAACTATGTTAATTTAGGCAGTGGTGTATGAATTGTTCTAGACAAGTGTTAGTCCTGACTAGAAAGGATCATCAAAAAAGCCCATGATATTTCCACTTTGGGTAGCCGTGCAATTCTCATCAGGGATCAGACTGGCCAAGTATAACTTTATACAATCACTTAGAGAGTTGAAAATAGAAACAGTGTCTTTCACAACACTACTGCCAGCTTTGAATAGAGCTGAACAGCTGTCAGAGTGCACCCCAACAGGTTTGGCATTTCTGAGTGTGTGGTAGACTTGTGACACAGGATATAACACAAAGTAATTAAATTAAGGGTTGAACAAAGCTTCTGCTAGCTGTTTAAACTGACTCCCTGGCTCTTTTCCTAATTACTTCTGCCTTAAGAAAGTGTCACCTTCCAGCTGTTAATTTTAGTTTATTGTATGTTCCAGGATATGCACAAATGGTAAACCTAAAATATTCTGGGTGAAACTTGGGTCAGTACTTAAAAATTCCATAATCCATTATTTTTTCTTTCAAAGTAAAAGTGGAAACTGTTATTAAAGTATTCACCAAAGAAGCATCTTATTCTAAAGTCAAATTACATTTTTTTACCTCTTAGCTCCAATTATTAATTAAGGGCTTGCAATATACCCACAGTTCCAGTTTCTGGATTCCTAACATAAATTAATTCTACTACAATAATGAATTTAAATATTCCATATCAGCAGTATCCCTCCTTTGACACTCATTACCCAAATATGCTTCAGTAATAGTCAAGCTGCACAATACTGAGCTATTTAAGTCTTGAGTCTATAAATCCATGCAAGAACAGTTTGGGAGGGAGGGGGAGGTTGGTAGCTTTTTTCTTTTTCAGTATGGTATTAGGCACACATTTTTTCCCCATAAACTTAGATTTTGAACCACAGTTACCTGATGGTTGTGAAGCCCTGTTTCCCCACTAGAAATCAGAGTTCAGTGATTTTTAAGATACTCTTTTTCAAAAATATCTATACACTGTTCTTACAACAGCTGTTTTCTAAACTGACATGCTAAGCTACCATGTGTCCATGCCCTGGCAATGCTTTTGGATAACAATAGTCTGCCCATCTTTTCCACACTATCTTTCACTGACTCCTTTATCTTTAGACTAAATAACATCACCAAGCCTTTCTTGGAGACTAATAAGGAAGCAATATCCATTACATTTCTTCTACTTTTTTCACTTTTCCATTCAGCCATCATATCCCCTGTGCTATTCTGTGTATGGACATCTGGGCGAGGTTGCTGCAGAGTCAAGAGGTGCAGCAGAAAGTGCAGTGGGGCAGAGGGGGGATTTTTAAGAAGAGCTGCATGCAGAAGAATTTTTTCATGCATGTGTCTGCACACACATCTCTCTGTTGATGTGAGTTTCTCTTTATGCTGCTGTTTCATTATGAGAATGATTCTGGGCTGCCAGACATTTTTATCTCCTGTGCAAGATAAAAATCCTCGTGGAGGTGTTGAGAACTGCAGAAGACTAATGAAAATTTTAATATAGCTTTGTTGAAAAGTAACCTTATCGGTCTTATTAAAGTCATGTGTATCTGTTACATAAAACCCAACTGGCAGCTTGTTTCCCTCAAATTTGGCATGGAGGAGGCTATTTGATACTTCTATTTTTGTTGATGTTCAATTCCAAACACTGCAGTAATAGCGATTGATTCAGTGCATCACATTGAGGTTGATGCTGCAGATGGCATAAAATGATTAATCAAGGCAACAAGGATAGAGTATCAGTTAATATAGAAAGCACATTATGTTTGTTTTGGGACAAATGCAAGAGAGTTGGACTGCATTTTGTTTATTTATACAAACAAAATGCTACATATGGCATAGCTGATTGAGGCTAGACATCAGAGGGTCCATCCTGTCTCAGCCACCCCATATATTAACTGTGCATTTATTCCTGTGATTTGAAATTGCTGTGAAATACTATTTGATTTGGTGATGTTCTTCTGTAATTCAAGTATTGGAGGTCTGGGACTTTCTGAAATGAGCCTTTTAATACCTAGGCCATGCCTGATGGTGTTTATGTAACCTCTTCTTTAAAGTATCCAGTTCCACAGCTTCCTTAAGTATTTACATTCTTCTCTTTCAATAGCTACCTCTTTAGAAAGCTTTCCTAGATTTCCTTAAGAAAAAGTAGGTTTAGGGGGTTTAGTTTTGTTTGGGTTTTTTTTTTTTTTCATTTCATTTTACATTTTTTAATAAAAGCAATTAATTCTCATCATAATTTCCCCTTCCATTTTAGGAAACAATTTCTATTTTGAAACTTTAATCCAAGTTTTCTATCCAACTTTTGTCTTTTCAACTAAACAAGCTAATTTCTTTCAGATTCATCAAATTAATATCTTAGATTATTTTCATTCTTTATTCTTTACACCCCTTTTTTGTATAAAGGCACATTGTCGCTGCCTTTCTTAGAACATGCTCTTGAACAGTGAGAGAAACTTAAGTGGCATCAAGAGAACAGAGTATTTTCTGTATATATATCTATTTTTAATGCATGTCATCACTTAGGTAAATATATCATAGAGCATAACTTACCATTTTGGAATTGTGTTATGTTATTGAAACATATTTGGGTTTTATTTTATTCTTAATCTTTTTTTCCTTAGATGTTCTGGGGTTTTTGGTTGTTTGTTTTTGTTTTTTTAACAGTTCCTCTTCAGTTTCAGTATCTGTGTCTGATTTTCTAAGTATCTTTAATCCTACATTACATTAAGCTGTTTTTTATTGTACACTTAATGTTTTCTTTTTTCTGAGTTACCATTTTGCTTTTAATCCTTCATTCTTTAGATTTTCTTCCTACACTACTCAGCTACCTAATTCTCTGTGTTTGTTGGAGTCTGTCTCTTATAATTTTTTTACTGCTATGAAACCTTCCTTTCCTTGTAATAAAAATCACTTCTTGATCTTTTACTCAAAATATTTTCTTTCTCCTAGATATACAGATCATTCTACCTTAAAATTCAGAAATAAATTAACTATTCTTGGCATCTTCTAGAATAAGAAATTTTCCTAACCTGCTACAAGTTATTCAGTAATTCTGTCTCACATTATAAGTTTTATCTACCAGACCTTATATATTCACAGTTATACATATTTTTTCTATGCTTCTGGTGTTTATTAAGGGAAGTGCAATAAGTAAGTAAAAACTGACTGTAATGAGTCAGTTACAGAAAATAGAGAAGATTTAAGTTTTACTGTCAGGGCCACATAAGAGTGGTTCACATATCCTATTCATTTAAAAACACAAAGAGTGAAGAAAATTGAAAAGTTAAGAATTGTTTTCTGCACATAGAAAAGCCAGAAAGGATGAAGAAAAAAATATGAATATGATTATGAAGATTAAGAGATGCCTTTATGTAAAATTGCCCATTATATAGTGAAAATTCTGACATTTGCATGTTCACTGAGTCTAGCATTTTCCAAAGGTTAACTTTACAACACTGGTTTGAGAATGCAACTTTCTGGGAAGAAACTGCAGAATTTGTCTACTTAATAGAATAAGCAGTGTAACTAAGGTAGCACAACTGAATATATTTTTTAAAAATAATTAACTATTATTAAGTGACTCTAAAAATTGATAGACATCTTAGTTTCTAAATGCTGCTTAGGCCACCTCATAGGTGGGTGTTGAGCATTTGTCTATAGTAGATGGAAAGATTTGCCAATGCACAGATGGAAAAAGTGGACAGACAGATGCAGAAGAGTTTATACCAGTGCTCAAAGGGGGAGAATACTGAATAGGAATCTCTTTAGGGGGCAAGAGAGTAAGGAAACAGCTGAAACAAGCAGATGGTGGCACAAGATGTACACATGCAGCAGCCTAAACATATGACAGGTTAAGACGGAAATAAAATTTTTGAAAAACAAAGTTACAGTCCATTTGGATAGCAAGAAATATGTGCTTATATATGCAAGAAGCATAACAGAGGAAAGGGATGTGAAACGAGAAGTGAGACTGCAAGTGTAGGTAAATTGTACATTTTACCCAGGCAAGTAGAAACTCTGTGCAACTTCAATGCAGAGTATTAAAGATTGATGCAAATGTTGTAAGGAAAGGTTGCTTTTTAGGAGAGAACATCAGGCCATGAGGTGGAGCAACTCTGTTTGACAGGTCTTATCAAGAGTAAGAACTACTAAATGTCACTTAGAAGGTCTTTTTCTAAAGCATTTTGCAAAAAAATACACCCTTTATTTTGAAAAAAGGCAATGAAAAAAGTCATCTTTCAAGTAGGGAATGAGTATGCTGGTAAATAGAAAATACCCCAGTCTCTACTTAGAAAGTGACTTGGATTCAGAATCCTGAATAGTCTCAAAGAAAAGGCTAAAATCTGCGCTGTCATATCTCCAGGAAGTCACAGTTATATTCTCAAATTTTTTGCACTGTATAGGATAGAATTTAATATGCAGAATTGAATGTGGTATAAGAATAGGTTGTCTTTAATAGAAGAATAAGAAATTGACTTTATGATCTTGCACTTGTATGGTTAAGGAAAATGGCATTGAAGTATTAGCTTCTAATTATTTTGAGGTCTTCACAAACATTTTTGTAGGTCTTAGTCCTAAAAAACAGAGAAGAAAACCCCTCCCCCCAAAAAATCTGTTATTTTTCAGAAGAGAATCAGTTCCCATATGCAGTCTTTGAATTAGTATCCTATTATATGTCTCCATTCCTCTGTTTCTATATTCAACTTCTATTTGAAGTCAGTAATTTCAGTTGAACTCATGTTAGCCTTGTATCAAATTCAAAGTAATGTATTTAGTGTTTGCTGAGGCTTAGATAGGAATTCTGCCCTTCATAATCTCATCCTAAATCATGTGCAAACAAAAACATCTTATCCATAATGACCACAGAACCTGGAGTGCCAGCTGCAAATGTTTTTTTTTTTTTTTTTTTTAATAATTCTGAGTTTATGTAAATGGATTTTTTTTTACAGGGAAGAATTTGGTTTTATTTGCAAATCATTTTTTGAAGCCACCACTTTGAATTGTATAATGTGGTTTGACAATTCTGTATTCTCAATCCTACATGCAGACAGGAAAAACAATAACCTCAATGTTTTTTGTTGCAAACTTAGTCTGTAGCTGCTATTTCATTTGAAAACAAAAAAACAAAGACAAACCCAAAACCCTCTAAGGCAATGTTTTGTCTACAATACATTTCTCTGTAAGAAGCATATTTATAATGAGGTCTGAAGACCTCTTTATTTTCCTTATTTCTTTTTTAAAAAAAAATAATTTGCCAGAAGTTATTAAAATACATTTATATCACATTATAGACAGAAATATCTTATACCTTGTCACCTAAAGTATGATCTATTAGAGTAAATTTTCTCTGCTCTTTCAGCCACTGGGAATGCAAAATTTAGATCTAAATCTACTAAGAAGATTCTGGTACAAACTGTTCAATACACCAAGGCTATAGACACCCCAAATGGTTGTTTTACCTGTGGATTGCAGGGGAAAATCACTTGTATTTTTTTCCTGAAAATTGTATTTATTTCTCTGATTTGAAAAGAAATGAAAATACACATTATTCAGTGTATGAGTGAACTGGGTCATGATTAATTTCATGTTTATTATTAACTGCCCACGGGATAGGTGGCAGCTGTCTGTACATATTTGATGCTTCTCATAGATAATCCTGAAATTTCAGGTGCAGTTTGGCAAGAAGTACAATGAGTGGGCATGAACTGCTTGAATTAATCTTTAACTGTGAAGGACGTTCTCTATTCCATGACTGCACAGAAGCATCTGTCTTTCAGCCCTGCTCGGGCACTTGCCAGCTGCTGACAGGTGGCATCGTCACCGCCTGCTTTTGTCAGGAATGGCACGTCCTACCTGCAAGCAAAGGCAAGGTCAGGCTGCCCTCAGCATAGCCCTATATGGCACTGCTGAGTTTCCATCATTATACAGTAGCTGTAATGTTTTTTTCCACCTAGAAAAGAAAAGGGAACCAAACTTGCAGCATTTTCATCCCTTAATCTCCATCTTCTAAGGTAATCTGAAGATACCATTCTGTTCCCAGGTCAGTCTTCAAGAAACAGCATGTGAGCATGGACAAAGTCCCCTCACCTGTTTGGGTGGCATACCCTTTCTAAAGCTCATTAAATAATTTTTTTTTTTTAGAATTTTCATGTTCTTTTCATGAGCATCAGCCAATTATAAAACTAGACATGAAAGTTTTGTAATTGATAATTCCAGACAGGGAGACTTCCTGTAAATGGATTCTGCTGGAAATGAGGGTTTCTGAGGGTCCTTCCTTTTCCCACCCACTCTTTTCCCTCTTCTAGTACAACTGTTTGGCACTTGCAATTGTTAAATTTCAGTCACTTTTCCATGCTGTACAAGAACTGGAGGAAATGGGAGCAAAAAATCGAGGAAGCAACTATACAAGACTATTTGTGTGGGAAAAAACAAGGCAGAGTACGTGATTAAAATTAGTGTTTGAAATGGCATATTTAAATATTCCTTTAAATAATTGGATGATATTTGTAATAATTCTTCCATGGGATTTAGAAGAACAATGAAAAAAAAAGAAAAGGCTTAGTGTCACAATATGAACCGTAAATATCTCTCTAATTAATCCAGTCCTTTCCAGCTGCTCAGCTGCCTCCAAATGTTGTTTTGACTATCAAAGAAATGCCTAAAATGCTTTTAATCCAGAGTACAGTGGGAATTACTTTGTCAACTCCCTTGTCTGGTTCCTGATATGGACCACCAAATTTACAAGGAATTCTGAGAAAAAGTTGTTTTCTTCAGAGAATGCTAGATGATGAGCGTCAGGGAGAAGCAACTTAGGGAAAGGAGGAATTTAATTGTTTTTCATTTCAGCAGGGAAAATTTGTTATTAACATTCCCAAAGAAGCAAACAGATCAACTGAGTAAATAGAACATGAGTAGTCAAAGTAAAATATTCAACAGATGAATTGTTAAAAAAGAGGACAGTATGTTCTTTATCTGAAATCTGGGAGACAGGATGAGGAGCTAGAAAATCACCTAGTGCAACTGACTGCTGTACAGTGATTTCTGAGGTGGGGTGAGGTGATGAGGAAATCCCGGGAGAAGCAACCAGCATATCCACAGCCTTTGAGCTAGTTCTACAGCCACAATTCTGCAATAATTTTTAGGTTTTAACTGAGTTAAACCTGGGAGGTTTTCAGCCTCTGCCAGCTGGCACACTCCTGACAAAGTGGTGAGACTGCTTCTGTGGCAGCAAAGAAGGGGCAGAGGGAAGGAGCAATGGCTTGTCTTCTGTGCGTGTGTTTGAGCTCTGCTGACACAGTTGTTAAGGCTGGAGAGTGGGCCAAAGCCCAGTTTTTAGCAGGCTTGACATATGCAAATTGACTCAAATGTAAAATTCAACCACATCAATGTGAAGTCCTGCTGGTGTGTTTGAGAGTATAGCCTTTCTCTTTCTTGTTGCTGTTCTTAAGGCTTATGTTATACAAAGCTAAGAAAACAGAGCTGATTTATACCCACACCTAGAAAATGTCGAGATCAAAAACTTCACCTTACTTGAGGAGACTGTGCAGTAGAGGTCACTGTCTCCTCATCATGATGTAATAGTCCAACATTAAGTTATTGTGAGCATACGAAACTGTACTTGTACTCCTGTAATACTTGTGGCCCATAAAGATTATGTCTCAACTAGGTAAAAAATTAAAGGTGGTCCATTCTGTCTAATTATGATCAATTTATCAGGGGTAGATTAGCAGGTGTCAGCAGGAAATTTATACTTTCGTACTTGTAGCTGTGTGGCTGCAGAGGAAGGGGCGCACAGGACAGCCCTTCTATGAGTAAGGAATGAGGTGCTGTGGTTCCACAAGATGGCACTAAGAAGTTGTAGGACAGTGTGACTGAATTAGTATTTTTTTTATTTTTAGTTCTGTGAGAGCGTTAGTTCTGAAATTTTTCAGTATAACTAAAATGGCCTTTTTGACCATTAGTCTGCAGTAGAAAGTATCACCATTTTCATGCAGTTACTTTTCTTTGTGAGGGAACAAAACAAGCTGGGAAAAAAACCCAACCCTTTTGTCATTTTTGAAACACTTTGCAGTTAGCAAAACATATTTCATAGATTCATGGCATTCACTTATAATTTCTTCTATGAAAATGCACCTTTCATTGTATGCATTTCTTATATGCTCAGGTATAATTCTCAGCTGTTAATTCCTTTCCTTACAACTACACCATGCATCAGTGTTCTGGATCCTAATTTCCCAATATATTAACACTATTAAATGATTTGGGGCCCATATTATCAGTATAGAATAATACCCAAGAAAGTGAGATTCTCCAATAATCTCCTGATATGCAACAAGCATAATTTTTATTTTAAGATAGAAGAAGGATTAGCATTAGATTGTAATGTGAGCTAATTTTTAGAGTGTCATTATTTCTTTTTGTTATTAGGCTATAATTACGCAGACTATAATTAGACTTTGAATTAATAAGCTAGCATTGCAGTTTGAAGTTTGAGGTTGAATTGTAGTGAATGAAAGATTAATGATAGGGAAGATTGCAAATACACATGGGAAGTTTGGAAGAAATAATTTGCTGTGGATAAATGTCTAAAATAGTATTTCCAAGGACCTGCTCTATTTGTCTTTAAACATGTGCCTCAGCAAAAGATTTTTCCTTTGGTTTCAAGATGACACTTGCATAGTTAGATGCCTTGCTGAATCAGAGTATAGAGGGTCACTTATGGAAACACTTGTAGTGTCAAATGGATTTTCAAATCATATGGATTAATACTTTCTTCATGTCTGTAAATTCAAAGATGTCCAGCCTGCAATTATCTTTGCATTTAAATATTTGAGAGCTAAATTCTCTTCTCATTGTTTCACATGGGAGTTTTTCTTCCCAGTTACCCCAAGTCTACACATATTTTTAGAGAGTGCCTTCAGCAAGGGACAGATCCTAATGTAGTCATAAATGTCAAAAATATAACTTGATACATTTCTGCTTGTGTATCATGCCTTTCTTTTTATTTCCTAATTTGACATAAAACTGTGAGTTCTGCTTTCTGAGGTCTAGACCTTTCAAACTTCACAACCTTGGCACGTGACTAGGTGTCATACCCTGCTGCTTAGGTCATCTCTCTTTCTTTTTCCCCATTGCTGTTAAGGGCTAAATGCATCAGCAGCCTGACAGTTACATACAAAAACCAGAATCTCCAACTTCTGAACTTTCTTGAGCCTGGACTTCAAAGCAGGGGAAGTTATGAATGTGCTCAAACTGAGAATCATGAACTCATCCTTCTTTTGTGCAAGTACTGAACTCTGATTTATAAGTTTAGAGGCATCACTGTCCCAGTAATTTTGAAAAGCTGAGCCTTAGAGCTCTGTCATGAGAAAACCTGCCTTACTCATAGGAGTGAGCCAGACAGCTCTGTCCGTACTAATAAGAGATCCAGGGCCAGGGTGCAGGCTGGAGAAATATCCACAGTTATCCATAGTATTAATTGTTATCCATAATTATCCATACTGTAATTGTTAACAGACCCAAAAGTATGGTTTGTGGCCTGTGGCAGTCAATCCTTTTAGCCATGTCAGTGTTCAGTTCAGGGGCAGCATGAGCCAGGGCTTATTCCAAAAAAATTCTGTAATGAGACGACCTGATAGGGGGGCAGGCAGAGAGGGAGGATGGCACCATGGTGTAGCCATCGAGATGTGAGCCATGCTGTGCCACTTGCACTCATGGCCTGAGAAAGAAAATGGGTTATGTCCCATTTTATGTAATGCATAAAAGAAGGCTTAAGGGATCCTAAAACTGTCCTCTAGCACATCATTGTGAGTCTTGCCCCTGCTGTTAAACTCAGAACTTCTATTTCTCGTCTCTCTGTGCTTACTAAGAAGAAGAAAAAAAAAAAAAAAAAAAAAGGGAAATTTCTTTGCATTTACAGCTTTAACCCACATGATTCAGGACTGTGCCCCTGGAAGTCCTGAACTGAGCAGTTCAGCATGATGGATTATTGGACAGAATTTAGGTGAAATTCTATATTTAGTGTATCCTATTGCCTAATCCTAGGTGGTTTCCCAAGCAGAATCAAAAATTATCTTCAAATTTATGTCCACAGATGTATGGAAAAAATGCATTCACAATTTTAGCTGAGGCAGCTTGAAAACCACATAACAACTCCCTGACCTATGGCACAAAACACAAAAATGATTAAGTAGTTTACAAGCTATACATACCAGGGATTAAAAAGACAGAATGCCTAATGGAAGATAGAAAAGCAGTTTTATGATTTTATTCAGAATGATAGGCTTCTTATGTTGTCCTTTTATTTCATAAGTGTACCTACTAAACAGTAAACTGCAAAAAAATTTTCGTCATATTTGATAATCTGTAAACACACTAGTGGGGAAGATAATTTCCTGGATCATGTGGGAATCACTGCATTATTTATTCCCCTTTATCAACTTTTCTTGTTGTATAGTAAAAAAGATTATCTGTGAATCTTTACCTGCAGCTATAAAGGCCAGAGTAAAATGTTCTGAAATCTTACTGTCATTGTGAAAACCAAAGTTGAATTATTTGATTAGATCAGTTTTTTGACACAGTCAGTTTGTTTATTTAGTGGTAAAGAAAGATGCACTCTTTCTCTTTTTACATGCTAGGCATAAAATGACAGGATTAATTTTACCTACATCCAATTGAGTGAATTAATTGTACAGCTCTCTTGGTATCTGATAAAATAGACATATACATCTCCAAAGGTCATTTAATCTCTTTCTAAACAGAGAAATGAAGAGATGCACACAAACTATTATTGAGAGCTCTCTCATTCCAGTAGCACAGAATTCACTTAATCTGTCAAAAAATGTGCACTTCTTCTACTCTGAGCTGCATGCAGAGTGGTGGCCGTGCTTGTAGGCCTATGGCAGGGGAGTTAGAATGAGATGATCTTTAAGGTGTCTTCCAGCCAAAACATTCAGTGATTCAGTGATTCTACATTGCCTACACATATATGCAGTAGCCTAAACAGCAAGTACTTTCTGTTTAATTACCCTTTTGAATTAACTTCAGTCAAACCTTAATTTTCTGTAATACTCATAACATGATTTACTCAAAGGAAGCATCTAATTTAATCTTTCTTAGTTTTATTCCAATAGCAAAATGAAGAAATAAAATAGGTAAAAAGCAAATCAGATCGGTAGGGAAAGCAGCCTTTTCATGGGTACCTCTTTATTTTTGTCTTCATCACAACTCTCTTGAGTGCCTTTGTCCCTTAAAATCTGTAGTAGTCAGAATCTTTTTTATTTACCTTGGTGTTTATGATCTCCTTCCACTAGAAAGAAGTACAAATAAATAGCAAATGAATTCTATAATTAGACAACTATATTTTCTTCAATACGGTACTTCTCTTTTTGTTGCATTCCTTTCTGTCACTTCCCCTTATTAGGAGCTGGATTTTTGCTTGTATTCCTTTGATGTCCTTCATCAGTTCCCAGGATAAGCCAGGTTGCTTGCAGAGGTGTCTAGTCCAATACCAGGTCTAAGATCAAGCCAGGTTGCTCAGAGCCATATCCAGTCTGGTGATTAAAGCCCCCAAGGAGGCATCTTTACAGCATCACTGGGCAGCCTGTGCCACTCACTGTCTGGATGTCCTGACATTAATTCTACACCTGTTTTGTTGCTAATTAGTGCATTCCTCTACTATATACTGTAAATTTTTAATACAAAGAATAATTTTTTATTTTCTCCCTAAGGTTAGTCTCAGTGAGGAAAATGCAGAGAATTAAACTCCCTGTGCTAAAAATCAGGACTTTTATATTTCAGAGCAATTCCAAGACAGTGCCTGAATGGGCTGGCAGAGCAGGCTGGTGCCCATCTCTAGTTCTTCTCAATTCAAAGGGCATAAGTGTTCTAGAAGTACTTTACTTTGAATAGTCCCATTTAAAATCAAAAACCGTGACAGCTCCTACTTGTTTTTCTTATTTTTCCATTGGTTTTTACTGCTTTGGAAGTCATGTTTCTTTATGAAGAGAATAAATAGATTTGCCTTGAGGCAAGGTTGCCCTTTCCTTAGGAAATGGGTTGGGGAACACAAATTTCCATCCTCTAGTGAGGGTGGTGGAGAGGAACTGTCATGGCAAAACCACCCAGGAACTGCAGTTTACACAGAACCCAAGAGGCTGCAGAGAGGCAGAGAGAAGAAATAACCAGGCCTCAGTGGTGGTGGAAAACAACTTGGGATCAAAGACTACTTGGCAATTTGCTTCAACTCAGAAACCCACTTGGTTGCTTGAAATCAAGCTTAAAGGACAGGCAAAGGGAGAGGTACTCATAGTCATTGTTTCTGATCTAGTTTCTTCAAGTATTCTTAGTCATAAATTCCCTATTAAAAGTAATTAAATGTTTGGGGTTTTTGGTTTTTTTGTTTTTTTTTTTTTAATTCAATAGCCTATTGTCTTCTTTGGAGAGATGTCTATAAGGAAAACATATAGACAAATGCATCTCAGCGCTTTGGCTGACTCTGGGTCCTGTCACAGAAAATTTTAGCACAGAGCATGGGGTTTTTTTGCTAAAATTGGCTTGTTTAATTTGACTTGCTGACTCATTTTTCCAGCTGGTCTGTCATTCTACTCAATTCCAGATGAGGCAATAGGAAAAAGAATACTCTTTTGAATATCCCACCCTCTTGCCAAACCAAGTAACAATTAAAAACTCCAATTTTCATTGCAGTTCTTTATCTCTGTTAATTATCCAAGGAACAGTAAATCAGATGTATTGTCGCCTGCTTGTTGTCAATAATTTAAATTCTAAATTCTTTATAGATTTGTTGCAGATTTAACACACTGCTGCTTTTCCCTAAATTACATAGCATTTCACAACTTGAATCCAATTCAGCGTTTCATTTTTACATTTGAGATCAAATGCTAGACAGTCCAGTCTAATTGATTCGTGTTTTCTACACACACAAGAAAACCCACATGACTTAGTAGCTTTTTATCCAAAGGAAACATCAGGTTTCTCAAGTATCTAATTAGTGACCTTCAGTGGGGTTTTTCCATAGTTTTTGAGAAGAATCTATTCTGAGTCAAGTGTTTAGTGGACAATAAACTGGGAGTAGTGTGAGTTCAAAAAGAACAGGAGTATAGTAGGCAGGAACCTTGTGAGTTGGTAACTAAGTAGAAGCAGAAAGATTCCTTGGAAGAATTAAATCTGTCATTTTGTAAAACAAGAATGAAAGTGGAATGGCATATGTGGTACAGTATTAAATGAGATTTAAACATGTCAGGTGAAGTCATTTTTGCACTGTCAATACCGATATTTTCAGGGTAATAGAAGGTATTTTTCATCTGTCCTTACCTACATGAACTATGAGAAAAAAAAATTTGCCATCATGCAGGCACAGTCACTCCTCTACCTGTCTGCATAACCAGAAATGTAATTGGCCTGACCTATTAGTAGGGAACAACCCTCTATGGAGTAGTCTTAAACTAAGAAACAAGCACTTAAATCAGTGCTCAGTGCAGCAGAGTAGTTGCTTTAATTTTGCTTTTAACTGCAGACACAAAGAGGTTGTACGTATAAAGCAAATCAAAACATATTGTTAAGTAAAAATGGCATCTGGCACAAAGCTTTGTTTGCCTTCCTTGCGTTTAGGAGTCAGGACTAAGAAAGTTTTACCATTTGTTACCTGCTGATGGATGATGTGAAGCCATTGTTACAGCTCTTGGTTAATACTTGAGCTCTGATTGTGTCACACAATTTTTTTTTGCTTTTTTTGAGAAGTGGAGGTTTAGGTACTAATTCCACATGCTAAATAATGTGATAAGAATTTGTATAAATAGTCATTTAAAAACTTAGCAATGATCAGTAGTTTACAAGGAGGAATGTCTCCAATTTTAGAATGTCAGTATTATTTAACGAAAACATTACCTTATTACTCAGTCACAGCCTGCATGCAAATGAATTTTAATATATTTTAATTTTAAACATCAAATCCATAGAAAGGAATTTGTATTCTGATTTCATGTTGTGATCTAAGATTTGTATATTGAAGTAGTAAAGTTAAAGATCCATAAAGAAAGAGATGCCTAAAAAGGAAAACATGTCTAACCCTTGAACAGAGGGACATGAATGTAGTGAGCAGCCCGTTAAAATTGTTGGGAAACCATTTTTCCCAGCTTTTAACAAAAACACGCAAATTTAGAGCAAAATATTCAGCCAGAAGCTGAAACATAGTATTTGTAATTTTTCTATGTATCTGTTAGGATTTTTAATATTTTTAAAGCAATACCAGATTTTGGGTTTAAATTTTTCTCATTTGAATCAGAAAATTTGCATGGAAGATAATTTCAGCTAAAAAGTCTGTTTTCAGTCCAAAACTTGGAGAGATTTTGGTGAATTCTGAAGCCATAACTCCTTACAGTTGCTGAGATAGATTGGAGTAGCATTGTGTAAAAATAAATGAATTATGCTAAAAAAACCCACAGCTTAAACGAATATCAAGAGCTTAAGGTGAAAGATCAAAGCTTAACCCTTCTATGGAAGTCTATTGAACGAATTTAGTGTTTTTACATAAAGAAGACTGAGTCTGAGCAAAATGAGAACTTATTTTGTGTAGTATCTGAAAATTTCATATTTTATATCCTAAAATGTTCTGTTTTGCATTGCTTTGAATTCTACTGCCCCACATATATTGTTTTCAATTCATTGGTGAGCATCTAATATTGATAGATTTTGTCAACTAATTTAACAAAACCTGAAGAGTTATAATTACCACCCTAGAATAAAAAACTAAAAATTAAAATACTTCATGAATGATCATCAATGTAAGATCTTTAAAGTACAAAGGATATGTGAAGGAACATTCTTCTTGATTCTACTTCATGGAAGAAATAATAGGAATACATAAAATACCATAATATATTATCTATTGCATCTCTCATATTTGTTATGGTGACAAAAACTGGAGAATTCATAGTGTTCTTTTTCTATTCAAATGCATGAAAAATCCAGGTATCATTGCCTTGAGGGTCACAGCTAATAAATGATTTATTGTTGTTATATGCATTGGTTTTGAACTTGCACAGGTACGTGTATTCACATTTTCTGTTGGTCAACATAATTATGACAAAGGACCCATACAGTGGATGGCCTGTGAAAATAAAGGTACTGTGTCTTTCTTTTAAACTGATCTTCACTAGAGCTTTGGATATCTTTATTGTTCTCTAAAAATGATAGATTTTTCAGCTTGATTTTTAGCTTTATTGTATTTGTTAATAAAAGTTCCAGAAGTTATTTTATTACATAATATGTATGAAAAAATGACATGTTAACAAGAAACTGGTATATTTATTTCTTTATTACTTTATTTAAAACTTTATATTGTACGAAAACTACCACAGTAGTTTTTGTAATAATAAGCCATTATGATTCAGTTTTTGAGAATATTTGTTGTAATAGCCATCTATGTAAAGTTGGAACTGATGACAGATAAGAAATTAAGCAAAGCTGTTTTAAATTAAGCGGTCTGGACAAAGGGATTTTTGTTTGGTTAGTTGGCTGGTTACATTTCTTTCTGTTTTTCTCTAAAACTTGCAAGGAAACATACTTAGAATTTTTTTCCCTTTTTTAATGAAAATATCAAAATTATTCTTACTGTGACTTCTTAGTTTCTGAGGGCATCTTGTATTTTCTATTTTTCCCTGATTTCTTTATGTAGGAAAAAAAGAAAAGTAAAAAAGGTGAAATTAAGGAAGTAAAATGTTTTCTACATGAAATTTTTACATGAAAAATGTGTTCAGAAACATTTTAAGAGAGTGTGAGAAAGAGGTGTCTCAAATATCTTACAATATAACTGTAGAAGATGACATAAGATACAAATAGAAATAAATAGAAAATATATAATTTACCAAATATTCACTCATGTTTTAAATAGAGCAATTTCCAGGCTGACTGAAAATGTAAAAGTATTCTACAAACCAGTGAGAAGCAAGAGGTGAGAGGTGAACTAGATTACAACAAGTCTCAAAAATTAGGACTGCCAGGGAAGGAGATACAGATATGCTCAGGTGTAGAAGAATAACATAAACAAAGATAAGAGAAAGGCATAGATACAGGAAAAAAAATATATGTGGAAGAATCCATAGCCTGGAGAATAGCATATGTATTTTAACCTAATGAAATCCTCAGTATGCTGACAAGTCATGAAGAAGATACTACAACTTCATGAAGAGTAGATTGTATGGTCAGATACTAACAGAAAATTGACATTTGTGTTTTGAATAGAATTTCTTTTTTTTACTAACATCTTTGTGTCTGAAAATACTGTGTGCATGTGACCTCCATTGTTTTAAAACAAATGAGGACCAGCTGGTTTAAAGCATAACCACCTATGTCATCTTACTATTGAGGCAAAATGATCATAATTTTCTGTCCAAAATTCCTGTATTTATTTGTTTGCACATCCAAAGAAACAGTTTTATTTCATTTTTCCTTAATTAAAAGATTTTGCTTACAGCAAAGGAAGTTAATAATCTCAATACTTTTACCTCTCTAATCCTCTGCCCCTTCCTTCCAATTTGGCTTAAAATTTTCTTGGACTGAAGATGTATCTCAGTGCCTGGCTTCTTATTATATGGGCAATATTTTAAATATTTTTAATTCAAACAAATGAGCAATAAACCCAATGCTAAATAAAGACATTTCTGATGTATGTTGCCTGTGTAGGAGAAATAGCCATTAGCTTTTTTTCATTCCACAGAGTGCCTTATATTTTTGTACTATGAATTCACTCTAGTGGCAGACCATAGCTATGCTTGCATTCAGCATATAATTATGTTGCTGTCACAGCATATTAATATAAACATTAAATATACTTGCACATCATAGTAACTGGGATTTCATGAGTACAAGCTCAGTATATTATATGGCCTTAAACAAAACAGACAAAAGAAACACATTGTAAACTCCAATTGCTTAAGAGTAAGTAGTTTGGTCTGAATGCTGTGGTGAGCCATCATATGGCCATGCATTGTGGTGGCATCTACTAAAAAGTATTTCATTCATAAACAATAAATCTTATAAAACATAAAGTAGAAATTATAAGATAAATTAAATTCCCCAGGATTAAGAGGCCAGCAATCTATTATGGTAAAATGGCATTATTTCTGTTTCAAATTTTAGGTTATTATTATGAAATTCCATCTATTGGAGCCATAAGAATAAACACCCAGGTAAGTGAGTTGGCTAAGTCCAGACTGAGTTTTAACACACAGAAAGTGGAGTAATATCTGTTATTGGATATGTTCCTTCTTCACCTCTGCTAAAATCAATTCAATTCATAGATACACCAGACTAAGAGAAGAGAAGAGAAAAAAATTAAGGCTTTCTTCTACATATGAGGGATTATTCTCTTAAAACGTTCTACTTTTTCTTTTAAGTGGTTGCAATGAACCAGTTTAAAATGTGATCCCTGTTATCCTGGCCAGATGGCCAACAGTGGCTTGAGTGCACACTGATCACGTTAACATCCTCCAAAGCAGGCTGACCATGTGCACACCATAGAGTGACTGAAGTGTTTTGTATCCTGTAGGCCTCTGCACAAGGTCTGTGCTTTTGGCTCAGTTTTCCTCTGGGCCTTACATGGTCCCTCAAACTTTGATGCTGAGACATGACAGCAATTTTATTATAAAGTCCTATAAACCCAGTAATTTTTTATGATGTGTCTAGGCATTCATAGTTCACCTTCTGCCATATTTTCTGCATGATCGAAAGGGTTTGTATTACATGGAGGAGGCTGTGGATGTATGTGAGGGGATAGCCCTGGTAGGGTATCTGAACTTGTCTGGGTGCCACACTACAATCCTGCTTATAGGAGAGGTACCTGGATGGATCCAACCCCTCTGGGAGACACTGCACTTTTTCAGTTCAAAAAGGATGCAGGAACATTTTAGCAGACTTGCCTGCAGGTGACTAAAGTTACAGGACTCTGGGATTATTCTATGTGATCCAAACTGAAGAAGAAAACTGTAGAAGAAAAAGAAGTATTGTTTTCAGTTGTCTGAAAGTCCAGGTACTGACATGTCCAGAACAGCAGAGAAATATCATAGGAGTTCTTTGTCTTTCCAAGGCCAGGCATGCTATTTTTTGGCTTGAATAAGAGTCCTTTGATTCTGTTAAACTCTTCCAGACAGTGTCTGGCAAGGAGTATCCCTAATAAGATCAGACAAGTAGAAAAAGTTGATGACTGAAAAAAGTTTGATGGCATCCCCTCCCAAATCAGTCCAGAAATCTGACATCTCATAAGATCACCAGCTTTAGCCATACTCACAAACTGAAGCAAGGCAGGAAAAAGAGGTTTTATAACTCTGATTGCTTTTATTCCAATAGAAGTTATGCAAATTGTTGGTGTAGGAGCTTAACATACCCAGATGTTACACCACTCACCCTCCATTGTCCACTGTTTCTTCTGGGTTGAAGGTTCTGTAATCTGCATGTAATTTCATTATGTCATTAGCAATTAATTTTGGAATAAAAATAGTTGTAATTCTCATTTTGTGGAAAGAGAGTGGTGGTTATGAGTGTGTAAGGTCTGTGTGACTGAGACTGAAATACAGGAACTACCTTGTCAGTAAATACTGCAAACTGAACACTGAATTATTTTGTGGTAAAATTTTAAAGAAGTTTTATAAATAAATTTTCCTCCTGTATTAGTGGTGAATTTTGATTTCCTTTCTTCCCCTGATATTTTATTTTTTAATTTATTATTGTTTATTTTAATATTTTTTGTGCTCTTTGATCTAATAGTTGCCTTCTGATAAGTTTATTGCACATTTTGACAGGAATATCTGGATGTCTTGGGAAGACCAATGGTTTTAGCTGGAGAGCAAGCCAAACAAGTCCAATGGACAAATGTCTATCTGGATGCTCTGGTATGATCTGTATTTATCTCTACTAAAGAATTTTAGCAAATCAGTAACTATATGGGTCTGCTTTCCCAAGAATCCAATTTCTTACAGTTCCAAACATTCTTGTGTTTCTAACATCTATACACATCAATACAACAACCTCTAGGGAGAGACCTATTTATAATGAGCTGGTCTTACTTGCACCTAATATTCTTCTCAGTGTCCTGAAATTCAACAGAGAAAAGCAATTTATCCTCTGCAGACTTTAAAGTGTAGGTCACTGTCATTCTCAACGTAAGGAAAAAAGAAAAAAAGAAGCAAATAGTGTTCCAGTGTTGTACCTACAGCAGTAAAAGTCATGTGTTAAGTTTCTGGTGGGGAATTCTTAGATTTCCTCTTTTTTTTTTTTTTTCCTTCCAAAGAACATTCCAGGCAGAATGAAATCTATAAGTATTACTGAGTATTTGCAAAGATTTTTAACTTGAATCTTTAAGTTGTCATGGTTGTTGTAGTTGATTGCTTTCTTGCTCAAGGTAATGATTTCTTTAATCTTTAATTGGACAGTGTATATAATGGGGAAATTAACAAAAAGGTGTATGAAATGCTTTCTTACTGCTGAATTTATGACTTTGGTCTTGTAAAACAAACACATTCAGGAAACTACAGGAGGAAAAGTATTGTTAGCAGCAATCTAATCTCTTGCTCTGGATGACCCTCTTCTGGGCAAGAGGGCAAAAATTACTGCAAAACAGTCGTTTGGAATCATGAATTTATCCAAGTTCACGTAGTCATCTAAAGCCATGTCAAAATGCACATCTTCCCGTCAGCCAGCAATACTGTCAATTTTTTATCAACATAAAATTTTTACCGTCAATATAACTGAGCACAACACAGAGGAACTAGTTTTCCTTTGAAATTTCAATGCCCAGAAGTCCATGAACTGTGTTTTCTTTGTTATCATTGAGGTACTTACTGGAAACATAAAGGATGTGATGACAAAAGTTCTTATGCTCTGTACATATCCTGTTGTAAAGCCAAAGATAAATTTGTAACTAGGGATAGAGATCTGTTTAGTCAAGTAAAATAAGTGACACCTGGAAGCTGTTGACTTTTGTGTTATTTTATATATTCAGTAGCTTCATTCAGTCTTTCCTTCAAGCTTTTCTCCATTCATGTGTTATATAAGTGTGTTTGTGAATATGTAATTATATATACATGTGTGTGCATATGCACACACTTATATATACATAATTATATGTAAATAAAGTAGGACAACACAGGGTAAAGTATTGAGGTAAAGGCTGAAATTTGTGGACTTTCTCATCACAGTTGAGAGCATAAAGGCACAGATGTATCTAACCCCCTCTGAAGACTTTTTCTGATTCTTGGTTGTATAAGGGAGTGGGACTCAGTTGTCACACTGGTTTATTATTTTAAATTCCCTAAAACAATTCCCCTATGTAGGGCTTACAGTTCTCCTGCTTGTGTCTCCCTGGATTTATTCCTATCTTTGGCTCTTAGTGTCCAGTGGCTGTTTTGTAGCTAAGACTAAAGTAATGCAAAGTGTATTACATGAGGACACATTAGTGCATAAATTCGGGTTATAAATTTCTGAAGAGGTATTTTCAGTTCAGGCTGGCTTTCAATATGTCTTTAATAATTTGATGTATTTGTAGCAGTTCACACCTCTTTTCTAGCTCTTTTCCTTCCGATTCTATTACTGTGTTGCTCTGGCTTCATTTTCAAGATAAACCCAGAATTTTCAGATACTTTTAGTTTTACAAGTTAGGCATAATTTATTCATAATTATTATCTTCTCTAACTTTACTCTCTCCTTTTTTTTCTTATTTTGTTGGGGGGGGGGAGGGGGAAGATTGTGTTATTCCCCATACATCCCCCTCCTGTTTCATTATGTATCTTTTCAATGTTTCTTCTAAATAATGTCCTCTCTCTTTTCTACTGATTCATCTCTATTTCTCTTATTTTCCTGCAAAATCCACCTCACTTTGCTTGTAACTCTTCTAACTCTGACCTCATCACCTTTCATTCGATACACAAATATAAGTTAATGAGGGATGGTTTAAAATTCAAAAAGGTCTTACTAGACTGGGAGAATGGAGAACAGATTTCACCAGAGTGGATTCATATAGTGTTTGAGCTTTTTTTTTTTTTTTTCAAATGAAACAAAGGGATATGACTCCACAATGAACTATGTAGAAGGAGAGTAAGCATAAATGAAGGGAAAAAATATGAAACAAAACCCAAACAATCAAATAAAAAAAGGTACAAATCTCCCTATGGGCAATTTAGAAAGAAAACTAAACTTTCCTGGCTATCTGAACATGTGGTTTTCTGGATCCTATTTTCAGTATGATTTGTAAATGTTACTAAAGGAAAACCAGATTTCTTATATCTTCCCAAATAAATGCAAATTCCTTGCCTCAGTTGCCTCAGTAAGAGAGGAGACTATGTGATTTTGCCAAGCTGATGATGGACATTATTGCACACCATTGAAAAGTAGTGATGATAGAAAAAGTAGTTTTACTTGTTGTATTTTCCCTTCCCTTCCCTTCCCTTCCCTTCCCTTCCCTTCCCTTCCCTTCCCTTCCCTTCCCTTCCCTTCCCTTCCCTTCCCTTTCTCCATAGTTTTATGCATAGTGGATACTGTAGCTGTAAACATGTTTTCGTAATATTTAGGGGTTTCGAAACTTTTATATCTTAAGTTGTTGCACATCATCTATTTTTAAAAAAATAATACATTATTCCCACTAAAATGTGGACAGAAAAAAGTCATAATTTCAACTTTTCTTTGCATCAAGTCAGGAAAGTAGTATTTTTTTCTTTTTTTTTTTAAGCAAACTGAAAGTCAGTGTTTAGCTACACTAATTCCTAGATTGTTCTAATGTATTATGGCTCAACATTTCCTTTTTTTAGTTAAAAATTCTTTTTCTTGCTTCTTTATTGGTTACTTTCTAGGAGCTGGGACTTGTGATTACAGGAACTCTGCCTGTCTTCAACCTAACAAGGGAACAAAATGGGAAAATCGTAAGCTTTTCCTTCAAGAAAAAAAAAAAAAACAACTGTTACATAAATTAAATTTAATGTTAAATTTCTTGAAATATGTGTATTTCCATAGAGTATTTCGCAGTTAAATTCTCTTGTATATCAGAAACAAAGGGGTCACATCTAGTTACCTGATGCCTTCCTGGGAACAAGAAAATGTAGTGCATTCTTTTACCCTTTTGTCATTCCAAGTTTCAGGGTGTGACATTCCACTATCTATCCCTGTGCCTTAGCCAGTGGGAATGCATTAAGTGCTCTTTAGACCTTTCCCAGAAATAATGTCCAGGTAAATTTCTAACAAATCTCGGAGGCTGTGACATTTTCAGGGTAAAAGGCAGTGATGTAGAGAATATAAATTAATTGGTTGTAATGATAATAGAAAAGAGCACTGTATATTTAGATTAAATTCTAAGTGTTAAATAAATACAGTTGCCCATCATTATTACTGTCTAACACGGCATCTGTTTGTGTCCTCTTCACAAAATCAAAAAACCAGACCTGGAATATGCTTTACAATGTGCGGTAAAATATTGTACTTTCAGTGTACCCATGTTCATTCAGGTCAAAGTATACAGAAGTTTAGACAAAATATTCTTTGATGCATCTCAGATATTACATAGACCCAGAATGAATCAATGAGTGTTTGATCACTGTCATTTCTTTAGTTTATTTTCAGAATAATTCTCTTAGTTTATTTTTAAAAACAAAGCAATAAACCAACAAAGTTGCATAATCTTATCTACAAGACAATGCCTGGAACTGACCGAGTCTGGTTCAAAGTGACAGAATACTGATTATCAAAGGATGTCTTTCTGAGAATTAAAACAGACGTGATCTAGTACACAGGAGCAAGAAGAGAACTTGAATCTGCTCAATTTATATCTCTACCTGAATTTATTTACAGGCTGCGAGATACCTGCTTCAATAAATGTTATGAATTTATTTCATATGGAGAAGGGATTCAGATGACACTATGTAAATGACTGCCCTCCTTTTCTGTAGTAGGAAAATATTAAATAAATGAAAGTGAAATAAATATAGTGAAATAAATATAAAATATAGTGAAATAAATATAAAAATATAAGTGAAATAAATATAGTGCTTGTGTCCCTGATTTAAAATGCTGATGATTCTTATACTCACTGGGGTTTTTTGTTGTGTTGGAATATTTTTCATTCATCATTATACTATAGCCCAAAGAGTTAGTTGTTTTGAGGTCTCACTTACCAATTGCCCAACCTAAACATGGAAAGTAGCTCTGTGTTGGTGCTAGTAGTTTAGTATCTACACAACTGGCAATATAATTGCATTGCTTTTGCTTTCACCTGTTTTGTTCTCATATATATTGTTTAGTCATGCCAGAAAGTATCCATCTTCAGAAACAATCTTCATACTCTACACTAAATTCTGAATTTATAAAATTTTATTTTGAATCAGTTTGACATTATTTAAAATATTTCGAATAAACACATGACTAAATAGGCAACTTCTCAAATCTATCTGTCAAACGAGATGAAGGCAAAAGCACAAATTTACTGACTGTTGCAGTAATTCTGCATTGTAAATATGTCAAATATATACTAACATTTTTGAATTTTACCAGAATCAGCTGATTCTTGGAGTAATGGGGGTAGATGTCTCTTTGGAGGACATAAAAAAACTGACTCCCCGATTTACGGTAAGCTGCTTGCATTGGTGGTTTCTCATTATGCATGATTTATGTGTGATTTCTGTGCATGCTCTTCCATAAGTCATACAGAAATGACAGGATTTGAGTCAAAATATCAGCAGGCTTCTTTTCATGTATTCTTTTCTATTGTTGTATATTTTCTGTGGTTTTGTCTCCAGCCGTATATGTGTGATTTGTCCATCAGGATGCACTCTGTAAAAGTCAGCTTTTACATTGGGGGATATATTACAAGTAATTATTTTCCTATACCTTAAGGCACTGCTCTTTAGTTAAGTGCTTGGTTCTTATTGTAGGGTACGCAGTCATTTCAGCTGATAATATTTGCCATTAATCTAGGACAGTTCTTTATAGAAAATTTCTTTAGTATAAGTTTCTGTCTGTACCCTATTCTGTACAACTGATTTATTTATGTAATAGACACCTAGCTGTGGAACTTCTATGAAAATACTGTGGAAAACAACCACTGAGGAAGAAAAGGAACATCACAAATTTGACTGAAGGCAGATGCAAGTCCTACATCCAGAATGGAATAGTCTCACACCACAGTTCAGGCTGGGACAGACTGCCTCAGAGGGCAGGAAAGGACCTGGGAGTTGTGGTGGAGGACACATAGAACATAAGTTAGCAGTGTGTCCTGGTGGTATAAACCAGCTGTGTGGTGAATACTTGCATCAGGAGTACTCTGTCATTTCATCTCCTCAGTGTAAGAAATACACTGAGGCCCAGTGCAGAGCCTCTAAGTTGGCCAAAGGTCTGCAGTACCTGGTACACAGCAAGAAGCTGAGAGAGATGGGTTTAGGCTGAAGAAGAAACCTAAGGGTGACCTAAGAGGAATTGTGAAGAAAATGGACCTCGACATTGCCTCAACAAGAGGATATCAACATAGGTGTGGCAATGGAAATTCCAACTGGAATTAAGGAAAAAAGACAGCAGCCTGCCCAGAGAGGTTATGGAGAGACCTCTGAAACCTAGTCCAGCTTCAAAGATGGGCTTTATTTTGTAGTTAGCTTTGCTTTCAGTTGTACTTTCAGTTGCTTTCAGAAAGGTTGTACCAGCTGACCTTCAGAGGTCCTAGAAGCCTAAATTATTCTCCAAGTTTATGATCCTAAAATGTAAATATTAAGAAATTATTTTCTCTATGTTAATTATCTGATACTTCATGATGCCTGAGGCAGTGTGTTTTCCACAATGTGAGCATTTCTTGAAAACCATTAATTACTCTTTCTTCATTGCTTAAAACCATGTAATGCTAAACTTCATTTCTTTCTTTCAGCTTTGTCCAAATGGATACTATTTTGCAATTGATCCTAATGGGTATGTGCTACTGCATCCAAATCTCCAACCAAAGGTATGAAACACCTTCTAATTAACTTCTCTGTAATAAGGCAATATTGTCAGAAAAAATCAGAAACTAGGATCTGCTGAAGGTACCAGACAGCAACAGTGAAAATTCGCAGTTTTGTGGGTGTTAGGAAAATCTGTGGTGCATACATGGCTTCATCCAATCCACCATCTTTGGCTTGTATTGAATTTGGTTATCAATAAAATAAAAAAAGTTGTATATTTTGAATGCACATTTATATATGTGAAGTATTTCAATACACATATTAATATAAAAACAATTAGTGGTAGATGTAACATCATTGTGAAAAGTACAAAGTCATTGTGAAGAATCCTGAAGCAAACTGAGGAGCTTTTGTGCACCTTTTTTCGTGATGCTTTCTTACTTCAGAAATTGAAATTTTTGTATTTGCAAAACCAAAGAAATCAGTGGCAAACATAATGTATTTTACTTGAATTTTTGTATTTATTTATTTGCTTATTTTCTGTTTACCAGAGCTGAAACCTGATCTGCAGAGTTGGGATGGATTTAGCTGAGTACAACTTCCCAGAACATTAGATTTTTAGTAGTTTAACTTGAGAAAGGTGTTTCATGTTTAAAGATGAAATTTTTTATCTAAATATGATTAGGACACAACTTTCCTCAAATTTCAGGAAAATAGAAACCAAATATTTCAGTTTAGGTCTTTATCCATTAACTGTTGTCCTTACAGTCCTCTCCTTGTTGTGGAGACTCCTACATTATATAGCTCCTTAAATATATATATCGCCTTAAATAACTTGCCTCCCTGACTTTGATGAGAAATTTCAACATGAATGGATGATTTTTTTTTCCTGAAATCAGAATTTTGATCTTGGTTTTAATTAAAGGTTTCTCCATATGAAACAAGTTTCTGTTTAGTGGACTTTTTGAAAATTCTTGTATTTTAATTCCATTAGAAACATAGTTTCAGTAAACTGTCTCTTGAATTCATAACAGTATATTATATAAAAGACAAAGTTAAAATAACTTCTTTAACTGTCAAAGAAAGAAGAAAAATTAAGAATTCATCCACATATTTTAGTGTTTAATTCTTAAGCTGGAAGAAGTCAGCTTTGTGAATATTTGAATTAATTTCCTTGTGAAGTAATTAATACATTTGAAATCTTTTGCCAAATGTGTAACATAACAAGAAAGAAAAAAGTGCTTCTGAAGAAGAGAAAGAATAACTCAACTGTAACTAATAATGAGATATCCCTTTTGATTTATTTTGAAAGACTCTTAAAAAATAAAAGGAAAACTGTGGAATAGAAGGTTTTTTTATAATCTTCATAACTGAGAAGGACTTCAGTTTCTGGATATCTGCATTGGATCTTCATGTCTTAAAAAAATGAAAGTTTTGATTTGATGATTTTTCTTGGTGAATTCTTCAGAGACAAATATCTGCATCATTACTGACCCAATCTTTTCTTAATTAGAGACTATGGTAATTAGGTGATGGTGATTGGCCTATTTATCTTTCTATGCAAATTAAACTATCTTTTCATTCACAAGAGTAATGTAAAAAGAAGCAATGCAATATTCTGATTTTGGGTCTAGTCTTGTGAGAAACTGATGGATATGGACTTTGTTCATCTCATATGTGCTGTTATCCTGCAGCATTGTCACACAACCCTGGAGAACAAAAACCTTTGTTAGAAACTTGGCTCATCCCAACTATGTCTAGGCAAACTGAGATGGATTATTAGGATATTAATTGTCATGGTTTGTCTGTGTCGGATATGGAAGTCCAGAGATGCTTTCCCATACTGCTCAAAATTTTGATTTAGAGTGTGTTTAAAACAGAATGTTTTATAAGTGATAGTTTTGATGTTGTAGAAAAATGTCTAAATGTGATATTAAGCATTTGCATTATTATTGTTATTGTTGTTATTAACAGTTACACAGACTAGACTTTTTCACTCCCAGTTTGTGTGGGGTGGTGCATGCTATTCAGACTGATACAAGAACTACAGTTTAAAACTAAGGTACACAACAAAGACAGATGTATTTAGAATTCATGGACTTTCTTTAACATGTCATATTAATTTTAGTTGAACCTCCTGATATCCATTAACTCATTAACAAACGTCTTAACCCTCTTTGACAGCAATTTTTCAATAGATGTAAACTAAAACATAACTACATCTTTACCTTTGGAGAGGTGAGGGTCTCTTAGACTTTCAATGCTTCCTTCTTCTGAACGTCTTCTGCTTTCTTTCTGAAAACGTTTCCTCAAATCACAACTGGTTCAACACAATTGATATTTTGAGAAATTGTCTTGAAGTTTGTAAAGTTGTTGGCACAACTGAGAAAAGTTAACAAACAACAAGTTCAAAAGCATATTAAAATAATTAAAAATTTTCCCATCACATTCTCATTTCTGAACTACATGAAAACTATGCCAAAGCATAATGAGAAATCTTTTTATTTTAAGCTTAATATAATTTTAAACAGCTTAAACTATTTTTTATGTTTGTGTAATTAGTTACATTGCATTTTATTTTTTTAAGTGCTTAATTTTATGTTTTATTGAAAATTTTCTTTGTATATGTCTGTATATGTGGATGTATTTTTCCCACTGTTACGGGAGAGAACAGGTGGATGTGCCACCAAATAAACATAGTCACTGAAGTGAGTCCATTAAGCATGTGTTAACAAGCTTAATCTTAATTAGATTTTGAAAACAATAAATAATTCAATTTCCCAATCTGTTCTAAAGATTAGAATCCTTTTCTTAATTTTTACTGTGGTTCTGATCAAAATCCATTTAATGACAGTCCTAAAACTCCATACACCTTCAGTGAGGTCCAGTATTCTGTTTTCCTGTTTAGGGTTATTCAAGAAACATAAGAGGAGCTGGGCTTTAAGAGCAAATACAAAAGTAAACAAAAAGTGAGCTATTCTCATTCTATATTTTATTCTGTCAGAGTATGTGGGAGGGAGAACTCTCTGGTAATTTAATTCATGTTAACATATGTCTGATTTTTGTTTGCCTATACAAAACCTGTGTGTAATTTTGGCAGAGAGCTCAGAACTCATGATCAGAATGAGGGGTAGTTTCTGCTTGCAGTAAACAAACACTGGACAGAACAGATGTTGAGAGAACACTTCCATTCTATAAGTAAGCTGTTTACTAATAGTGCAAAAATATAAATTACTGCTTTTTTGTTACTTCAGCAAATTGGTGTGGGCATACCAAAAGTTAAATTGAGAAAAAGGAGACCCAATGTACAGGTAACTTTGGATGGAGGTGATTAGTGCATTAGAATGCATAGAACCTGGAAGCATAATTAGAAAGCTTCTGCCCTGCTTACTAGGAAAAATCTAACTAGAGAAATGTTTATTGTGACCAACAGCTTCCAAAGCATGAAGTTTGCATCCTTTCCTGTTTAAATAATAGAAAACATGCTATTGGCTGTAGTGAAGGGCATTCCATTAAATTATGGTGCTTTACTAATAGGTGCTAATTAGAGTCGTGCTGTAAAAATTCTTCTTCAGATGTTGAAATTAATTTGAAGACTGGAAATAAAAAGAGACTACTTGTGCTGGCTTTGCTTGCATAAACCCAAAGTCAAGAGAAGATCAGAAGATCATTCTTATGATTTTATTGCCAAGTTTTATTGTACAGTGTATGCAGCATAAAATTACAGAATATGAATTGTTCTGGTTTTTTTTCCTAGGGAAGTCAGAGTAGGGAGTATGTTCTATCTGCTATTTACATGGGGTTTCTCAGTTTAGCAGACCCAACTCCACAGAATTACCTGCCATTAACCTGAACAGGGTAACCAGTCATGTTTATGTAATGCAATCCCTGAGCAGAAAACATGTAATGAAAACTTAAAAATCATTAAAGGAATAGATTAACAATGTAACTAGCAAATTAGTAAACTTAAACACAGTATATCATGTTGATTTCTTACACATACAGGAATCTATAATGCAAAATTTGTGGCCTGCTTAACACCACCAGTAAAACATGGTGTAAAATCCGGATCTAAGTCAATGATTTCACCAAGTGTCGGGTGGCTGTGTTTATAACATGTGTAGAAGGCCACCTCGGGGTCAGATTTTTTGTTTGTGCACTAGAGAAATCAGCACTGAATCATAAAAAATCTCAGTTTTCTGAGCACACCTGGCTCCTCAGCTTGCCATGGGTGTGGTCTGGCTGCCGGTGGGTTTGCCTTGCAGTGCTTGCTGCCCAGCGAGGTGCAACACTGGCTCTGGGCTCCCATCCACTCCAGGTGCTCCAGAGTTTACCTCTGTGGCCCAGGATTTTGCTGACCTCCTACCATCACTTCTTTTAAAAGAAGCCTAATAGTTTTTGTCTTCATTAGTACTGCAGATATGAGTAGGAACTAGGCTCCTGCAACACAGCAAAGAAGGCCATCCATAGAATTTGTGAGAATAGTGACCTCCCAAAACACACTACAACAACATTTTATTTAACATTTTTTTTTATGTTGCTGCACCAGTTCTTTCTTTCTTTGTTTCCTTCTTGAGTTGTCATTGAAGTTATAGATCCTTGCTTTTATTCGTCATGCTGAAAATGGATTGCAATCCTTTTGTTTGCATGCTTCATTGCTAGTGATTTACTCTGTTCTGTTTTGTTAAGTTGTGCTGGTGAGTGTGGTGGTGGTGTGCTTATTCCAGTCATGTTACATGCATGACTGGATAAAGAGGAGAGCAAACTGAACTGTAAGTTTGTTTCTTCATAGCTTGGAATAAACCCCACAAAATGGCAACCTTGGAAATAAAAATTATGGAGCCCAAATACTGGTAAAAACATTCTTGGGGGAAGAGACATAAAGGGGAAATAGTTTCCATTTAAAGTACGGGTGTAGGAAATTTCTGTTCTAATTTTTAGTGGTTGTCTTTGTGCCTCAGGCTTAGTTTTTTTGCCTATTAAAAGTCATTAATAAGTATCATATAAGAAATGTGAAGTGATGTAATGTAAGTCTTAAAAAGAACAAACAGTTAATGCATACTTGAATTTTCACAGAATTAAAATTTTCTATTTTGTCTTTGGGACTCCTTGACTATGACTAGCCCAGGTTATCATTTGAAATGAATATTGACCTTGATTTGATGTGATGGCTTTTTCTTTTTTTTTTTTACCATTTATTTTCTTCTCTGTTCCTTTGTGTGTTGGAATGGAATATGAACTTCATAAATGCCTCCTCTGCCATGCCAATGCCTTCATGCATGCTGTTTGGGTTTGACCATGCTATTCATTATCCATTGCATGTAAGATACGTAAAATTTTATTTACTTTTATGTTTTAGCCTTTTGTTATTTATTTTGAGAGTGTGGATTTGTTGGGAGGGAAAAGCAACTGCATAGAAATAACTGAATAATTTTGAATTAGCAGATAGCATATATTAATGCCATTATATTAAAGTTGCTAGTTTTATCTGTCATATATAAAGAGAAATGGAAAAAAGTTCTTGAAGTTTTCAGTAAATATTTTAAAAAAATACCCAGAATATTTGTCCACAATCTTTTCAGTGCATATCCTCTTCCTGAGAATAAATTTATTAGTTTTTTTCGTAGCAGACAGCTCTTGATAAGAACAGGAATGATTCCATATACCCAGAAATATCTAGATTTTTTTCTTCAAGAAAATGAAGAACTAATATTTTGTCTTCTGGAACTATTCTGTACTGCAGTCTTGAAAATAAGAGCTACTGTTAAACTCTTGGTGCTCCAGACTGTTATATGAAGGCATCTTTTACCAGTTTTTCAGGATATTACTTGCTTCCAGTACATACATAAATTGTGACGAAACGAGCTTGCATTCCTTGATAGAACAGTCACATGTACATTTGTCAGGTAACTTTGCCAGAGAATGTTATGATAGGAGGAATATAATTATAATTGAAGGAAGGGACTTTAGTCTTACCTGTAAATGTTGGTATAGGAGCATTGCTGAAATCCCTTAAAAATGGTATTTTTTTTTTTCATTTTCTACCCTGAACTGTCAGATTTAAATGCTTAAGTAATATATCCTCACGCTCCTTTTTCTAAATAAATACACTCACTTTTAGGGGATGCATTAAGTAACTACTGGATGATGATGACTGATAATTTTTACACCACATGCAATAGAAAGTCAATAGGACCTAGGCAAAATTGCCAGAAAAAAAAGTTGGATTCCTAACAACTCATAGAGAAGATGGCTTTGGCCAAGTAAATGCAGACTGCAACTGAGAAAGGAGCAGAGGCTGGAGGGTGGTCTGATCTAGTTCAGCAGAGCTACAGTGATCTTCCAGCACTCCTATGGGGCCAGGGCTGCTACACATGTAGGCCACCAAAGTTCTCTGTGCTCCATGCTTGAGGGTTGACATCATCATCATTCCTTAGGTCTGGAAGCTTGGATTTCAGTATTTCTGTGCTGTAGGTTTCCATCTTCTAAACTGAGATAACAGTACCAATGTCAAGAGAAATGCTCTTGAAATTCCATGGTGTTCAGGGAAGTCCTGTCATGTTGACAATACCAGTGGGGGTTTATTTTTTGTAAACCCCCAAAAAATTTGCTGTAACTCCTGCCTTTTTGAATCTTGAACCATAGTCCATTCCCACCTCATAACAGCAAGTTTGCTCTTGGCAAAATTGCAAAGAGTGGAGTTACCCAGCTTACTGGTTGGGTGGAAAACCAATCCCAAATTTCTCTCTCCCTTCTTGGAGGCAGGGCATCTAGTGAGAGATTCATATCCTTTGCGTCCTCTGCTTTCCCTGATTCCTCTCCCACCAATACAGTCTGTGACATGCCAGGAGAAGGGGAAGCAGCACCTCAGCAGGAGCCCCATGGCTCTGGACAGACACTGGCAATTAGTGTTAATTGGATTTTCACTTATCCAATTAACCTCTCTATCCGACAAAATGAAATAAATGAGAAAGGGCCACTAGTGATGCTACAAGAGATTAAAATAGATGGGTAAGTAAGCCCAGTTAAGTAGGTTACTTTGAAATGAAAGGATTAGAGTGGTTTATAGTATTACAGTACTCTGTCTTTATTATTTGATAATTCAACATCTTCTGCTTCAGAATCCTAAATCCCAGGAGCCTGTTACGCTGGATTTTCTAGACGCTGAATTGGAAAATGATATTAAAGTTGAGGTGAGATTACCTGTTTTCTTAGTACCTGTTGCTGCTTGTATTTTACCATATAAATGAAAAGCAATAAATGTTCTAGATTTTTAATGGAATCTATTTAAATATAAATCTGAATTTTAAATTTGTTAAGATGATATCTCTATAGAGATGAGGTTATAATTAAAGAAATTAAATCCCAGTATTATTCATAGGCAAGGGCAATGCATTACATTCCTCTCATTTTGAAAAACACCATGATTACTATTTAAATTCTTCTTCATGAAGTAACAATTCCTGGGAAGGGAAGATAGAAAATATTTTTGAAACAGAACATTTTCCAATAGAATATTAAAATATTACCTGAAATATTTTAAAAGTATTTTCCTATCTCTTATTAACACAAGATTGTTCCTGTGGCAAGAAACAACTGAGAAACAAAGTTAAGTGTAGACAAAAAATTAATTTCTCTGTATATTTTTCAGTTACTGACTTTGTAATATATTCTGAAATGATAACTTTTTGAATAATTTGTTAGTTTTCTGAAATAAAATGAAAGGTTTTTAAACATTTCACAATTTTAACTTATTTCATTCACTTAGTTTGAAATTGTTCTTTCATAATTACAATAATCAGTATTCTTTGGTATGTGTTAAAATCTGCCTTAAGTTTCTTTGAAATGGCTGCTTCAGGGGGGAGTTACTCTCAGACTGGTACAAAAATGTTTCTGTGAATCAGTGCTACTACATGAATCACACAGATGTGCTGGGAGGCACAAGAAATGCTAGACAAAACTCCTTCTTATGCACACAGAATTCATTCTCTGTGTCAGTGCCAGCATCAAGGAGTTTTATGGCACGTTCTTGCAATGCAAAGTATACCAGAATTGTAAACAAAACTTTTTTTAAGAGTTGTGATTTCCATATGCATTAGCATGTTCTGTGTTTTTGAGAAATATTTTGATCACTGAAAAGATTATTCATGTTACATGCAACACGTGAACTTTCTCCTTTTTTTTTTCTTCACTTTTTCCTTTTCTTCCTTGCCAATAGATTCGGAAAAAAATGATAGATGGAGAAAGTGGAGAAAAAACATTTGAAACACTGGTCAAGTCCCAAGATGAGGTAAGATAGGAACCCAAAGAGTTACATTTACAGGAATAAAGCAAACCAGAAAAATAATGTTAAATGCTGGGTTGTTCATTTTGTAATGACAATTTGTACCATTTTTTCCCTCTAGATTTGCTTGTTTTACTGGTGTATAGTAAAAAAAAAAAAAAAAATGTACTTAGGAAAAAAAGAATTGTTTTGTTTCTTAGTTTCTTTGGTGCATCATTAATCAGGCAGTTGTTGATGAGGTCTTACACTCTGTTCAACAGGAAATGGACCCAGCCTACTTCTGTGCAGGAATTCCAAAACAAAGTGCTTAATTTGCTTGTGGAGATGTGTGAGGATGGGTTTGGTAGTTTATATTGTGGTTGAAGGGGAAGAAAGTTGTAAGAAAAAATAATAACATTTTTATGCCATAAATGACTGTTTGGGATAAACAAATTCATCTTACAGTTATATCATGTACTTTCTGAGCAGCTTGTTGAGTTCTTTATTTTCTTGTCTGAAATACTTACTCCTGATAAACATTGCTACTGTTTTGTCTAATAAGCAGTCATGTTTCCTAGCAATAGGAAATACTCAAATTTGATATGGATCATTACTTGGGTGCTCTACTTCTTGGGGACCTCAGTGAGAAGACATCATGACTGGTGTGCTGAAGGAGCAGTTCTGGCCAGAGTATGCCCCACAGTTACAGTTCCACAACATCTTTTGAAACTCTTTTACTCTGAACATAAGTCAGCTTGAAGATACCTAATTTGATGATTTAGCAGACACTGTGCAAACATTGCATATAAGCTCAATATAATAATACATAGAAGAATTGCTTGGGACCATGCAGTTAATTCATACTGGCTTTCCCTTCTTCCCATGCTCTTCTAAAGAGGCCTATATCAGCAGTGCCCTTGCCTCCTGCCTGGACTCTGTTTTGTGCTTTCTCACTGTAAAATGCTAAAACCAAGATTTACAATACTGCTTTACAATCAGGGTAAATCCTGCTGTGTGAAAAAATTGTGTCTTTTCCTGAATGGCTCCACTGTTGGAGAATGGTGCGCAAATAGGTGTTTGCTGGGGCAGAGAGGATAAGTCCCAGTGGATGTCAGTTCTGCTCCCTCACCTCTGTCAGGAGCCTATTCTGTTTAGGATGCCATCAGTCTCTTCCCTTAAGGGAAACTGGGTCTTTCCTGAGCCAGTGTCAGAGTCCAAAGCCCTGCTGGCATCTGTGTTGAAGATAAACTGCTACTGAAGGGAGACACTCAATGCTGGGACATTTTCAGATTTATGTTGTTTTGCTTAAGGAGTGCCTTTCCAGGTCTCTGGGTGAAAAAGGCTCTGTGCAGGTGGTTAGAAGAGGGAGGGTTAGAAGGTCACAAAAATACAACAACATGATTAGGGCTGTACAAGATATTGCATTAATGGCAAACCTGTTGAAGAGATTTCAGGCTGTTTATACATTTCTCAGGCTCTGTGCTACGAAAGAGCTGAAACAGTTGGTCCTGCAACTCTTTGCCCAAAGAGGGAGGGAGGGAAGTATTGCAAGTGCTGAAGTCAGTTACAGTATCCGGGCAGGAGGGAGGAATGTAACATCCCTGGGTGCATGAGAATGGGCCAGTTACACGTGGCCCAGACCACAATCTGTGTTGGAATAAAATATCCCAAGCCTTTGATCCCAAATGTTTCAATGCCAATGAAATTAATTATCCTCACCTTCCCTTGCACCATGGCCCAAGATTTCTTCCTCTATCCAGACCACTCTGAGAGAAGAAAGGAGCAGCCACAGCTGGCTGGCTATGATGACTGCTTCAAGCTATTGCACCCTCCCAGCTCCAGGCTGCTAGAACCAGAATAAAGCTGCTTTAAACCACGGGCCATGCATGAGCCATGCATCACTTAGCACTTGATAGCTTCATATATTTTCTTATAAAAAGGGCTGATGTGGTCGGTTGCTCTGAACTGACAGTTGCAGTCTTCAGGCTTAAAATTTATGTTCTTTTTGTTTTGCTTTTTGGTTTAAGTTTGCATTGCTTTGCTTTTGTGTTGCAGCTGGCCCCAGCAGTGTCTTGGGAGATGACTTCATACTGCAGCATAGAGACTGGAGTTGTAGCAAATGTGGGTGGGGTGTGCTGGAGTCTCCCAAGGCCTCAGGGGCTTTCCAAGTAACAGAGAAGATGCCATAGGAACAAAAGCATTGCCACATGTGACAGCCGGGGTGGGCAGTAGTGAAAACTGAAGGGTCACAAAAGCTTCAATAACATGTGTGAGTTCTTTGGCAGTGTTCAGCTGGGGATGAGATGGTCTCAGACCGCCCACTAAGGAAGTAGGCAAAGGTAAACGGGAGCTGAGGTGTGAGGATGTGTTATCTGCTGTGTTATCTTTGAAGGGAGCTTTCAGCCAGTTTGCTTTCAAGCATTCTCAAAATGCTGGAGGCAACAGGATTTAATTACAGCCCAGTTCTTCTCTTCCTTCCCCTCTCCCCTTGGGCACTGTTTTTCTTTTGTGGAGGTACAGGGTGTCACTGTGCCTGATTTGGAGGGACTGCCAGCACTGTGTTCAAGTGGCTGATTTTAACCCAAAGTACATATTAAATATAAATAGGCTTGGGAAGGAATCTCATCGACCATCTTTTTACCTTAAATATAAAATATATCAGGGTACTAGACACTGTTATATGCATCTTCTTTCTGGTTTTCTTTTATCTTTTTCTTCATTTTCTTTCAAAAATTACTATTAAATTATTTATACTGTCACACTGTACTGAAAAGCAGCAGCCAGGTAGTGAGAAGGTTTCAGTTTATAAATGTCATATAAGTCACCTCTTTTCCACAGCTACAGTCATTTTCTCACTATCCTTTTACCATAGAGAAAGAAAGAACCTAGAGGTATACCTCTAGTGGTACCTTTCAACAGTGTTTGTAATGTTGCAGTGCAACAGCTGTACAGTCTTCATTGCTGGCATATGTACAAAAATTTGATTATAAAATAATAATATGTTGCAGCTGGCATAATTGTATAGCTTTCAAAGTGGAAAACTGAGTAAAGTGATGTCAGCCAGGTGGATTCATGATTAAATCTACGGGGAGCTGTGGAACTGTGCCTATCACACTATCTTTCAGACCACAAGAAAATAAATGGTAGAGATTATCCTAGTGTATTAAGTTATTTAAAAATAAACATTTATTTCAATGTTATTTTTTTTTCCCAAATTCAAGACCCTCCTAATGAGATTAGAAACACATGTTAAGTTTAGCAGGGGGTGTCTATACAATCGGGATTACCAGGCTGTGCATGTACTTATGATTCGAATTTAAATGCATGAAGCCAGTGGTGCTGAGATCTGAAAGGAAAGGCTTTGGTTGTTTTTGTTTTTAAAGACTTACCTACAAAGTCTTTTTGTAACTGAGTGGTTTTTTGTTTTTTTTTTTCTTTTCATACCTTAAACTGCAAAATGATCCATAAAAGAGAAAATATTTTTTATCAAATTTAAATCACATAGACAAAGGTTTGCATAGGTCTGGCTAATAAATTTTAAAATGAAAATTATTGGTCAGGTTTGTTTGGTTCTCTTTAAATTTACATTTTGCTAATATTCAATAAAGAATATGTGGTTGATTCTTTTGCAAAATATAAGTTTTGAAAATATTTAAGGAAAGGATTTGTATCTCAACCCATGATTTTAGCAAAATAATAAATAGAAATCCAACAGACTTGTACTTGGTTTTACACTGTATTTCTCAAAGAAAGGTCACAATTGTTGATGCTCCAGAGTTTAATAATTTAATTTTTCACCAATATCTCTTTGTAGAGGTATATTGATAAAGGAAACAGAACGTATACGTGGACTGCTGTGAATGGCACTGATTACAGGTAACTCATTTCTGTTCACTCACTTCCTTTGTTTATTTAAATGTCCTTTTGGTTAATTTTGGTTAATAGTTTTAGCATTACACTTTCTATGCTAGCTAGGGAGACACTGGTGCATATATTATATCAAATTCATTTAAGCACACAGCTTTGTAACATTAGAAGGAATGTAGAAACATTCCTTAACATTACTCAAAACAAGTTAAGGTTTTCCAAGTCTCAGGAAAGTTAAACTACTCTAGTTCAAAACTACATGGTACTAATACTGAGTCAAATTTTGACCAAAATGCAGTTTCTGTTATGGTGAATTACAGTAGTCCTCAGCCAAGCTGGATCCCATTTTCTGTCGTGCTCTTCACAGGTGTACAGTCACTGAGAATGCGAACATTAGTTTGAATGTAAAACCAAACAAATTGGTTTTAACAACAGAACACAGACCTAGGATATTCTATTCACCATCTCATTTTTCTGTTGTACTGCCTCTGTACTCTGTAAAAAAAGGAAGTTTTTATCAGACTGCCATCTAGCAATCACTAGAGAAATACATTTCTTTTACATGACTTCTTAATTCTTCCTGAGCTTTCTGGCAAGAGATACAGCAATAAATCCTCAGAGTCTCCTTGCAGAAAACCTATTAAACATAAAATTATAGATTTTAATTAGCAATTTCTGCTAGCAGTAGCTGTTAATGACAGGTAAACTGCCACTGATTTCCCTGGAGGAGAATTGGTACAAGGCTATTGCTAAATATTCAGCAATCTCACTTATATTCTGTATAAATGGCAAATGTGTCATTAAAGGTCAGCTCATTTATGGCTCAACTGTACAATAATTTTAATGTTAATTTCTGTAGCTCTTCATTAGAAACTGTTGCAGTTCTACATGGGTGAAATCCAAGTGCAAAAATTAAGGATGCGACTTGGAAGATGATGATACCTATTTAATGATTACTCAAAGCTCCTGCCCTTTATATACATTTTTAAAACTGAACTCTTCTACATATGTGTAGAATTCAGCTGAAAAAAGAATTCCTACATATTTTGAACCAAAAAAAGTATAATATAAAAGAAAACATGTTGAGAATTCTCTGCAAATCTTAAAATATTACTGCACAATTATGTTCAATAGTTGTTAGTGGTTACTGCATGATCAGCTCAGTACTAAGTGATATTTTGGCAGTCACTGATCACCGTGACATGTTACATTAGGATGCTAAATGTGTCAGAGGAAGATACAAAAATCATGGGATTTTTCATTTGCAGTTATTTGGAAATTCCTTGCTTATCTGCTAAAAAGTGCATTTATGCTTAAAAGTGTAAACAAGAATCAAAATAAACACAGGGACCCTCAGGATTGGCATAAATGTACCTGTGTCTATTACAAAGTGTGAGGGTGGTATATCACTGTGCGGCTGTCTCATTTAGTGATAATCCAAATTCCAAACTTGTTAATTAACTTTCAAAATACAAAGAAGCTGAAACTGGAAAACTGCTGCAAATAACATAATTGCTTTACTTGTCTCATTTCTGTTGCAGTTTGGCATTGGTGTTACCATCATACAGCTTTTATTATATTAAAGCCAAAATAGACGAACCTATAACTCAAGCCAGATGTAAGTACTGTAAAGGTTCCATGGTCTTGTCTGGTATTGCCAAGTCTCAGATTCGCTTAAAAAGCTATGTTTGAAATCCATAAATTTTGTGGAATTCACTGACGTTATCACGATGTACCCAAAATTTTCAGCAATGATTCTAACCCATTGTAACATCCAAGGTGCAAGAAATATTCTATAAAAATAGAATATGTGCAGGTACCCCAGTTCCACTGACAATCCCTACCCCTTGCTCTGTGCCTGTAGAATCATTGCTTTGTGTATCCTCTGTTGCTGTCATTTTAAGGGTCTGGATACTATTTTTTCCATTCTATTAGCAAAATGTAGACCATTAGCAAAAATAGACTATAAGAGTAAAGCTTTTTTTTTTTTTGTATTTTAGTTACAGTATATTTAGCAAACGATCTCTGCTGCCTGTAGGAATAGAACAATGTGAAAGCCCTGTTTGGTTTGGGTTGCAGTTAGGTTTTTATTTTGCATTTTACAAGTAGTTTTAGTGAATGTTTGCATTGCATTTTTACATCAGACTAATTTCAAGCCATTTATAGATTCTGAAGTGATAATTGGAAATTATACTTGTCAGTATTCAAAGGTCTTTTGTTTCTTATGTGGAGCTTAACTGTAGTCTAGGTAGTACACAAAATAGAACCAAACACAGACTTTTAACTATATCCAGGTGTTATGATAAATTTAGAGCAAGTGTGTAGTTAAATAGAAAGTTAGAAAAACACAAAAACCTCAGGTGTAGGTACTGTTAGTTTAGAGAACTTGGTTAGCACTACATCACTCTCCTCTACCACTACTCCCACATATGAAGTAGAATTTAGTAGAATTTAACAACTTTTAGTAATCAATGATTTATTTTTTAACTTTTTCCAAGTACTTAAGCAAGTAATTTAAAATTAAATTTTTTAAGGAGGGAGTATGATTGACTTGATGGATTAGATCATCTGGTTTCGCACTTATATCAATATAACCTGCAAAACAGACCCTTGAAATAGCCACAGTATATAGAAGGTACTGAGAAATAATTGAGAAGGACCTATTTTTCAGTCTTCAAGGACGTTTGTCTTTTTTCTTTCCAGACTACAGCTGTATGTAAATTGAACCTTTGATCTATCTATGTACAATATTTTTATTCAAGGGTCTGTTTGAATAAAATATTGGTTTGTGACCCCTTGTGCTTTACCCTGTTTTTTTCTGTTTCCCTGCTTTCTCTTTCTGATGGATAGTGACATCCAAAAAGGGCAAGTATATTCTTGTTGCTCAATTTCCTTCTGTTTACTACAGTTGCTATTTTTCACTTCTATTTCTATTCCTACTGGATATTCTCCTCTGTATTCCTCATCTCAGGATTTTCTTCATGATCATTGGGAACCATAGCAATAGAAAGGGGAAAAAACAAAAGTGAAGTATTTTTCTGTTTTCATGAACATTTCAATATGTTGCTAATATCTAATCCTTCTTCATCTGTTCCTATCGGTGTTCAGTGATATCAGCTATTAAAGCCATTTTTTTTCAGTAGGATTTACAGTGATGCTGATATGATTGAATTTTTTAAACTTTATTGCAGAAGATATTAGGACTATTTTTCTTCATGTTCTAACAACTCAGTGTCCCAAATATTTATTTGTATCAGAGTTTAACTCTAGTGAAAACATCTCATATGTTTTCATGTTGTCATGGTAATTAAATGTCCTCTTAAAATAAATTGTTAGATATTATCTTACTGTTGCCAGTTGTATGTCATATATAATAATCAAGTAATTTCTTCCTATGTTGTGAAATACTGAGAAGCATAGAATTTATTAGTGGAAAAGTGTCTAAAAATAAACATTTCTTTCCAAATTCATGGATGCATGCAAAAGTTAGCCAAATAGTTTGAGAAGAGAAACAATGGCAAAAATTCCAGTTTACTTACTTGGTGTTTACTCTTCGTCTTTGTAGTTTCAGAATCACTGAAGCTTGATCATTTTGATGAAGCTGGCTATACGTTTTTAGCACCAAGGTTGGTTGATTTCCCAGTAATAAGTGTTATTTTGGCACTAAATAGCTATCTAGTCTGATTAATGGCACATGGAACATACAGAATTGACCAATAAAGCTTCATTTGTTAAAAAAATTACCAATTTTTTTTCATGATGGAATGTAAATAGCATATTCAGGCTCTGATTTCTGTTCATATTAATCAAAGAGAGCTGTAAAAACTGATATTGATATTTTAATGGAAAACTTATTCACATCTGTGCAATTCTTGTGGTTCTGACTTTTCAGATTTTACAACTATTTTTCAAATAGGTTTCATAATACTTACCACAACATGTTTCCCAACTTCAAGACAAAGGGTTTCAAAGCTCTCTATAACTTAAGTATGAGTTAATTTTCAATTATTTGAGAACAAAAATTAAGTCATTGAAAATTGATTAATTTCATTAGTTCCCTGAGGTTTTTTTATGCGAAATTGTGCAGTTCTTATTTCCCTTTTAAAATTATGTTCATAAGGGAAACCTGGTATGATAAACGGTTCCTAAAAATTAAGTTACTCTAAAAGAAAGTTATGATGAATAAAGGAAATGCTGTACAGTTAAGATCAGTTGAGAATTGTTGCAAACTTTTTTTATCTGATAAATTTCAGTGTACTTTTAAATTTCAATTAATAGGTTGATTTCAATGGCTAGATTGATTTATGTAAAGTCTTCTATCTTAAAATGTATCCCAGCTTAACTGTTCAATTTAATTTTTCTGAAAGACTGAAGTTATTGAGAATCAATTGCGCCAATTAGCAGCTTCCAGCAAGTCCCCACTATCCTACATTAACAGTTTGTTTGATATGTAGCTCTGTTTAAATGTGTATATTGATATAGGAAGGTAAATTCTGCCTGTAGTCTTTCTGGATTATGGTAAGGTAAATAAAGGGTAATAAGATATCTTAGGCCTGTGATGTACTTGAACAGACTTCTTTTGTTTGTAAAATTAATTTAGTATAAAAGCTCATTTAAAGAGGAGAGCCCCGTGCTTTACTGCTAAACACTCTCTACATTTTAATTAAAGTTGTTTAATGCCACTCATCAGATAATGTTTGCCTCCAAAATGCCCAGTGACTTTTACTTTGCTTGCCTGCATTCAGTGAATTGGCCAATGATATATTGCTTTATTACATTATATAAGGGACAGGAGTTTACTGTTTATCTGGTTTGCATATGTCAAAACAAGGAGTGTTTATAAGTTTATGTGTTTTGTACCCTGTTAAAATTGCTTTTAAAACTTCTCAGAGGAGAGGACCTTAACCTATAAATCTGGCCTTAGTTGAGCATGGAGTGACTGTGTTTCACCAGCAGTCCAGGTACTACTTTCCAGTACAGTTTAACCCAGGAGCAATTTAAATTCACTGGGCATATATTTTGTGTACAGACATGATCTCCTAATACTACAGCCTACACTAGTCCTCAGGTTTTTTTCTGCAAATCTATGCCCTATTTCATAAATGTAGTTTTCTTATAATCCAAATCTTAACAAATGTTTAGGCAGGCACTTGAACACCTTATTTCCTGCAGATGTCTGAAATAATTGATATGGGCATCATTCAATATTGATGATGGCAGTCAATTGACACAGTAATACCAGCTACTTCATAATAGTTGTGCAAGCCTGCTTGGACTTTAAAATTGTCTGCTTTAGTAGCACAAGAAAAAAAGCATAAGACTGATGGTTTGTTGTTTTTCAGAGACTACTGTAATGATGTAAAGAAATCAGAGAACAACACTGAATTTCTATTAAATTTCAATGAATTTATTGACAGAAATACTCCGAGCAGTTCATCGTGTAAGTACACTTCTCAGCTCACTGAATTTTTTCCTTAGGAAAATACTTTCTCATGAATGAGAGTTCATGCTCAGATTTTGTGGGTTTGTTTTTTTAGTAGAAATATATCTAGTGTCAGGATTTTCTGTCCAAGGTAGAGAGTGTAAAATTAGTTTGTAAGTTTCTGGCTTTATTTAAGAAAGATTGCAGGGTCTTATGCATCCAGTGTTTTCCGTAACTCCTCTCAGAATTTTTCTCAAGCATCAAATAACTACTGGTTCATTTTAATATGTTCCAAATATTTTGAATTTATGTTTTCCGCTTAAGCATACCAGCCAAAGTCTGTCTCAAACAGACTCAGAATCTTATAATGAAATCTTCAACCTGCTTTCTTGTCATTTTATTCCAAAATAAGTAAGGAAAAAAGTCCAGGGCTGAAATAACCAATAACCAGAATAAAATATAAGGAAGTTCTTTTGCTCATTCACAAATTGGTTAAAGAGATCTCACTTGGGCTTGAATAGCTTAGGACCACAGATCCATGTAACTGCTGCAGTGGTGAGCACTGGGCTTTGTGAAGGGATTAATTCATGTTTTGAGATTGGGCCTTAACCTCTCTTTAGAATAAATGAAGTTATTACCATTAGTAATGTGTTAAAGCCTTGTTCTCATGAAAAATTCAATGTTTGAATTTGGCTTGGTACATACACATCTGTTTAGCATTATTATTAGTTTACAAACACTTGGAATAACTTTTTTTTTTTTTTTTGTCTTGCTTTCCTCAAGTCTTTTTGATGTTGTTGTCAGGGATAATTGATCAATTCAGAAAGAATCTCTCTGCTACACCTTGTAACTGAAGGAATGTCCACTTAGATATGATGTCTTCTCACAAAATGCTATTTTTGTGCGCATGTGTGGATGTTTGGTGCTCTTTTAATACAGTGATCTTGTTCATTGGCACATTGCTGACTGACTGAAATTTTATTCGATTCCCTTGACACAGTCTATGAAATGAAAGCATTTACCTCTAGTGATTAAAGCAATTAATGTTAATTTAGTAAAATTAATAAAATATTTAAATTCTTGTGTAATATTCACTACAAGCAAATATTGAGGACACATTTAGTGATATTATAGTATACACTAGTGCTTCGTAAGTAATTATTACAAAATGCTATCTACCTACTACTGTATTTCATTTTGGAATACGCAGCACTTTTTTTTTCCTTCTTTTTTTCTAATAATTAAGTTACTTTAAAAATTGTCTCCTTAATAAGTAATCAATGTTAATTTCTACAGCCACTCAGTCTTTTAGTTATCTCAGTTAAAAATGATTTTCAAAAGGAATACCAAATAAAATCCCCATGATGAAATAATCTGCAGTATCTCTTCTAAAGTGCTATTGAAGAAGATGGTTGAGAAGCACTGACTTCAAACCATCTTTTCAAAGAAATTTAAGCATGACATCTCTGCATGAGCTACTGATTCAAAATTATTTCCCTGTATGCATTTTCAGGTGACAAATATGTTTTATTTGAGAGGCTGAGACTTAATTGATCTAAATATATTTATAATGTAGTTGAATTATCTCCGTTTTGTAGCATGTAACAACACATTCCTAAGTATCATTAGGAATTGTGTTGTTTCCTTACACTGAGATAAAAAGTGTTTTAATGAAGACATGCTTTAAAAATAGGTTAATTTCCAGATTTAGGGGCTTTGCAAACTGGGACCAGTGCCCTTATCACCTTCCTTATTCCTGTGACACAAAGATAGGTTTGTAGAATACAATGAAGAAAATGTTTAAGTGAACTCAGCAGTGTGAGAACATCTATTTAACTCTAAGTACTTGACATAGTCTGAAGTTAGGCAGAATGTCTAATATAAACAGCCCAGATTTTGTGGCTGGAGCATCTTGATAATGCTCAGAATTTCATTTTAGGCTTTTATTGAAACACCATCTCATATTGTTTCAGATGACTGACCTTTTAACTCTTTTGATAGGTAATACTGATATGGTCATTAGAGTTTTGCTGGATGCAGGATTTACAAATGAACTTGCCCAAAATTATTGGAGTAAACTGTCTCTGTAAGTGTTCTTTTTATTGACTGTGATTTTTTTTTTATGCATTTCATAGTTTGAAAACAAACTCTTATGCATCTCTGTGTATATACAGATATGCAGTTAATGTTACACAGAATAGGTATTTTTTCATAGTTATACTCTTTTATGGCAACCCTTGACACAGGAAATTGTGAGAATTTCAGTCAGTTTTCATTTTAAATCTTATTTTTGTTTACAGTGATGGAGTTGTTGCACAATTTGTTGTTACAGATGGTGGAATTACTAGAGTGTTCCCCAAAAGGTAAGAATTACTACAAAATAGCATAATACGATAATATTGAATTCTGAAAGGGCAGAATGTTAAATAGTGGCTTTATTGAATGAAAAAATACTTTCTCCTAGAGTCTAATCTGTAATGATAGCTATGAAATTACTTGGAATGTCTTGTTTTTCTTAGATTTTACCTGTGTCATTCCTTGAAACTCATCTGTTACATTATTTTCGTGACAGGCCCTTGTAATCCAGGTTTCTAATCAGCCTAGAGTAGCAGTGAAAGCAATGCCTTTTTAGTAGCAGTGGGGCCATGCTAATTCCTAGTTACTCCCAAGCATTCAGTTGTTTGGCAGGCTGCAAATACTGGCAAGTAGTAGGTGATTTATTTTTTTTTTTTTAGACTAAGCTCAGACCAAATGGTCCAGGGACTTCAAGACAGAAAAATGTATCATTATCAGAGGACAAAAAGGGAATGTGAAATTGGACATACAATAAACTAGACACCCCCACGAGTGACTGGGAATAGTGAGGGCACCAGTACAGATCTACTGGTAAATAGCAAATTTATCTATTTCCTTAGGTTATTCTGTTTCACTATAATGTTAAAATGGCAATGAATTTTACTCCCCAAGTCAGTTTCTTTCCTATTTTGGGATTATTAATGATATTAAATATTTTAGGATTAAGCTCAAAGCATATGATACTGTAAAGGTTCATTTAGATTTTGTTGTGTGTTGCAGTTGTATTTGTCTCAACATGAGACTAAATTTGTGTTGGTCCAAGAATATCATTCTCTTTTTTTCCCCCAAGTTTGTTTGTTTTGGGTTTTTCTAATGATTACACCTGTCTTTTATCCAGTGAAAGCTGACAGAGCCTGAGGACTATAAGAATGTATCTCACATTTTTCCCAACTCTGAAAAATTAAAAGAAAACAACCTGCAGTGCAGCATTAATGAGACTCTGAACTGTCTTTTTTTGATCCCTATTTTTTTTATTTAGGGCAGGAGAAGATTGGTTGGAAAATGCTGAAACTTATGAAGTCAGCTTCTATAAGAGGAGTTTAGATAATGACAACTATATTTTCACAGCCCCATACTACAACAGTAAGTCATCACTGTTTGGAAACGTCAGGGCTAGCTAGTCCAATGTAAGGGGAAGTTTCCCATACCAGATGAGGTCACTGAAAAAGATGCAAACGTGCCACTTCCTAAGGAAAGAAGTCTTGGGATAATATCCATCATTAAGGAAAAGCTAGGAGGCACTAAACAAGGTCTTCATCATTTGTCAACTACACTGGTGGCCCTGTGCGTTCAGAATTAACCTAAGTGAAAACATACAGAGAACTGGTGTTCATTCAGTGCATTGAAACCCTGTTTTACAGAGATACTTTTGCAGAATTATTTTAACAGGATGTGAAATAAAATTGCACTCCTAGACAATAACACTATGAAAAGTCTTAATAGAACTGAGTTCTGTATACTGACTCAGCACCCCCAGCACCGACTTGGGGGACCAGGCATAATGGTCCAGAGTCCATAACTCCATCCACTGTACCACTAATTAGTTTAAACTTTGTTTTTGAATTCTACTTACAATTGCACTTACTCACCAGTTGGTCTGAGATACTGTGACATTTAAAATCTGTATAAGCACAAGAGCAAGTGCTCATTATTGATGTGAGCAACATTAACCTTCTCAAGTTTGTCTAAAAGAAGGTGCTACCACAAAGGACATACTCCTCTCTTAAACATATAGGATCTTTTTTTGCTGTAATTTCATAATTTTTTATTGCATTTTTTTCTCAGGAAAATATAAAGACGACAATTAACAAAATTCCCTGAACGGTTTTTTGCTCCTCAAACAGCTCCAGGGAATGTATTTTTAACTTGCCTTTTCATACTAAGCAGTGTTGAAAACAGTTTGAAGTCTGTCAGAGCAGAAATTGTGCATTAGTGAGTGGAGTCATATACCTTGCATTGAAAAATACACAGACAACATCAGGATAAAATCTTTGGCTCTGATCCTGGTTTTAACAGAGCTGTTCACATGTGTAAAGGTATTCATGGCTCTGTTTGCAGAAGAAGAAAAAGCTACAGTAACTTTATGAAGCAGTCAAATGGGGTACAAAAAGAAGAAAAGTAAACACGAATATTCCTTAGTCATGCCAGTGTTAGTGATCTGAGCTATCACAGGTGATAAATCTGTACTACAGCTGGGTCAGTGCTTTTGGACAAGGATTTTCTTTAATCATTCTGGTATTTGAATAATAATTAACTTAAGTTTCAGAGGAAGAGGCTTTTATGTTACCCTAACTTCTTTTTTTGTTTGCTTTTTTTACTCTTCTATACTGTCAGAAAGCGGTGCCAATAGCTATGAATCAGGTATTATGGTAAGCAAGGCTGTGGAAATAGAAATTGATGGGAAGCTTCTGAAGCCAGCAGGTAAGATAGAATGGTGCTGAAACTCGAAATACTTTAGTTATTTGGTTGTTGCTCAACAGTTAATTGGAAATTTAATTGAGATTTCAAAGGAACTTCACTTTACAATATTATTTTCTCTGAGACAGTTTTAATCTTGCTAGTAGAAGTCTGTTTGCATTTGATTCAGAGTGTTTAATTTATTAGTCTCATGAACAATGTTGGTGATCAGACAACTGAACAAAAATCATATTTTATTCTTCTCTAGTTCAATGATTTAGATGTCATTATACTTTCCCCTTTTTTTAGGATTATATAGTTACCTTTTTTTTTCCTTCATTTTACTAAAAAAGGCTTTCATGTATTTCTTGTTAGTTGTTGGAATAAAAATTGATGCAACCAGCTGGATGGAAAATTTCACAAAAACCACAATCAAGAGCCTGGTAAGCAATTGACCAAGTCTGTTTTGAACTTTATTTGCGTTTCTCAAAGCTTCAGATGCAAATAGGTTTACTGTCTCTTTGTGCCAAAGTCACACTGATGCATAGTTGCCAAGTAGTTGTGGTATTTAAATCATCCAAATGCACAAAATAAATCTATGTTGAAATAGGCCATATTTTGTACGTGTCTTGCTTTCATAATTATAAAACATGGATAAAGACAAAGAAAAATGACATATTCTAGCTAGTAGTAAGACTATGCTCTAGCAGTGAATAAAATCTGCAAAAGAACTGGTGAATCTGTTTTTATTTAATATCGAGGATGGGTAAGTATGAACAGTAAGGATTTATATTGCAACCAACATAACAGCATTTTAGCAGAACTTAATGAAATAGGTGCTTAACCATCTCATTCCATACACCTAATGTGTAATACATCTGTCATGGGTTAACATCTTAGGTGTAAATGGGAAGGAGGAAAGGTTAAATGAAAGGGAAAACATGGAATTGATAGTGAATTGGGGAAGGCACAACATTAAGAAACTTATAGAACATAAGCTTCTTACTGGATGAGGCAATATTGCTTGGTTGGTTGTATGTTTAGGGAATCAATAACAGACTCTGGCTGATTTAGATATTGGAACTGTAGATCAATGGGTAGGCAAATCCATAGCCTAAGTGTCAGAAGAGTTAAGGACAAAATACATAAGTGAAAAATGGAAAGGAGGATGAATATTTCAGACAGAATGCTGATGACTCCAGCATTACCTGGTAGTTGTTTTGCTCAGGACAGTTATGTGTGTATGTGTACACATGTTGCAAGAGCATGAGAAAAATATATTGGGAATCAAAGCCATGAAAGCTAGCGGGGTTGATGGGCTTCCTTTATCACATAGGATCCCCATGCTTTGAGACTGGTGAAGCTTTTCATGGTCAAAAAGAGACTTTTGAAGGCTTTCCTTCCAAACCCCAAACACGTGGAAATGCTCCTATTCTTTTTGTTTTACTTTATGTTCACAACACTGACATTCTGACCAGTCCTCCAAAGTATTTATCTATATTGAACATACTTGTAAAGGGAGCTGTATCAGAGTCTTTGGTAAAGTCTGTCAAGATGGTGCTATTGATGATTACTGAATACAGGTTGATCAGAGAGATATTTGTGATAAACAACACACATTCAAAATTAATTTAAGTTTATAAACAGATATTGAAAATAGAATCACTTGTTCTTGTCTTGAATGATGAACTGCACAATACAGTTTATTTTGTAACATTTTTGTGAAGATTACCATACTTCTCTTTTTTAGTGCAACAGTGAAATCTGTGGCTGTGAAAGAAATAGCATGGTAAGAATATGTTCAGTTTATTAATATCTGACAGAGTATGAAAATTCACTCATTCTCTTTAGATCTATCTTAAACAGATTCTATTACTATTACTGAGTGTTAATGTTACAGAAAACAGGGCTTAGTTGTTTGTGTCTTGAGAAAGATGAAGGTTAGGAGGGGAGGGGAAAAAGAGGGCATAAAAATCAGGTGAAGTGGTTATGGTGATGAAGTTATGAGAACAAGTGTAAAGAAAAAATACAAGAAAAGCAATAGAGAATGATGTGAAGAAAAATGTCATAAAAATATGACTAATTTGCAAAACAAGAGACAAATCCTGAGAAAAAAAAGAGTATTTTTTTTAAATTCTAAAAAAGAAAGAGTACCTCAGAGAAGGATAAATGCGAACTTAGAAGCACCATAGTCCATTATATGCCTTTCCACAGTCATCGGTTCCCAGCACATTCAGGATTAGGCAACCCCATAACTGCTAGCACTCAGGAGAGCACAGATCCCGGGACTGTCACCATATCAGGTTTTGCCATGTGCTTAAAAACTTTCCTCTGCTCAGGTCTTCTGAGTTCTTTTGAGGAATGTGAAGATCATTAAATGCAAGAATTGCAGCAGCAAGGGTACTGTGGGAGGTTATCTATTTGATCTCACTGCTATCTCTTCGGTCTCTGGCTGCAAGGATCTTTTACGAAGTGCAAAGCATATGGAACTAGTGGGTTTCCCATTCCTGCGCCTGAAACCTGGAATAATCCCACTACAGTCCTTGGCAAGTGAAAATTATCATGTCTAGCTAGCAGGGAGCCTGCCCTTAAGATTTTTACCATCGAAATCTGCAAATGGAAAAGGACTTTAAGCATGGCTGAAGCACATGAGAAGTTGTAGCCCCTTATTATGAACTGAGGTCCAATTATAATCAGATTTAATAAGGATATAGTACTCTTGGAACTTACAAAGTATTGAGCAAATAAGAATTTACAAAACAACTTTTATGAAATTAAGCCACAATTAAGCCTTTGATCTGTTCAAACTCTTATTATACCGATAATGCTAATTAGTGTAACTTAAAATTGGCCCTTGGCTATGGGTTTGTGATTTGAAGATACTTCTGATGTCTTGAAAAAAAAGTAGTTTCTTACAGTGTGTTCTATTGACAAATCTTTCCTGTAAAACATATTTCACTTTCTTACAATAGCATGTGGACTGTGTTATCCTTGATGATGGTGGATTTCTTCTGATGTCCAATCGAGATGAATATACACAACAGGTATGTATATTCTTTATGAACAGAACATGAAAACCAATAGGAAGAAGTTTTAAGAGAAAAAAAGAATCATTTCACTCTCAACTTAACCTAAAGATAACATTTCTGAATCACAAAAATATTGCTGGATCAGAAATTCTAGGGGATTTGTTAGTCTTTTTTACAGTTTTCTTTACAGATGAAGATGCCTAACTTCTGCCAAGTTGCATTCTTTGCGCTTTGCGATTAGGCTGGTAGGCTGCCGATGGACTTAAGATGGTGAGGACAAGTAGTATGTTATCCACACACCTTCTTTCTCATATTCTCTTGCTCTTCTTGCTGGCAGGGTCACATTGATACTGCATTTAACGGTTATTGTCTAATTGGGGAATTTAGAACTGTGCACTTTGTTACGAGAAAAATATTTGGAAATGTTTTACCTTATCTCTCTCTATTGTCCCCTCTCAGATTGGAAGATTCTTTGGTGAAATTGATCCTGGCCTGATGCGAAACCTGATTAACATGTCCCTGTATGCCTTTAACAAGTCGTATGACTATCAGTCAGTCTGTGATCCCGAAGAAGAACCAAAGCAAGGAGCTGGACTTCGTTCTGCTTATGTGGTCAGTAGTCCCATGTGCAGTGGCTGACATTTCATTAAAAGTCTGCAGGTGTTTATACAAATAAAATAATCTCTTTTGGTTTTTTTTCCCAGCCTACAATAACAGATATTTTACAACTTGGATGGTGGGCTTCAGCAGCAGCCTGGTAAGTACAAGTGTGTAGGAAATCTCTATGTCTAAACTATAATTATTCAGTGGACTGAAACTCTATTTGGCTTGGGGTTTTTTTCCTCCATATAAGTGCTCTGGACCCTTTGTTTCTGCAGTTTCTCATAATGAAAATTCTTAGGTGTATCTCCAAACATGACTGTTTTGTCAACAGTTTGTTAAAAGCTCTCTTGCCAGGTTTTGTGATTGTGTGTTCTGACTACAAAATCAGCTTCAGGAAGCAGAGTTTGGATTAATGGTCTGAGTATGATGGGCAGTTGTGAAGTCTAAATTATCACACTTCAAGTTATTGATCACTTGGTTCCCTATTTCAGAATATCATCTTTGCCTTTTTCTAGCAAGAAGTCTTCAGAAAATTAGTGTTTGCTTTTCAGTGAATCATTTTACAAAACACATGAATCATAAAATCGTTTGGGTTGGAAGGGATCTTTAAAGGTCATCCATTCCAACTTCCTCTACAATGGGCGGGCACATCTTCAACTAGATGAGGCTGCTCAGAGCCCCGTCCCACCTGACCTTGAATGTTCTCAGAGATGAGGCATCTCCACCTCTCTGGGCAACCTGTGCCAGTGTTTCACCATCCTCATTGTAAAAAATATCTTCCTTGTATCTAGTCTGAATCTGCCCTCTTTTAGTTTAAAACTACCTCCTCCTGTCCTACTGGAACAGGCCCTGCTATAAAGTTTGTCCTCATCTTTCTTAAGAGCCCCCTTTAAGTACTGAAAGGTCTCCTGGGAGACAGGTCCATGTTTTTCTGTGCTGAGGACTCCAGAGCTCACACAGTATTCAGGTGAGGTATTTTATCTGTTTCAGAGCCATGTAGACTGGCATCCATATCAGCTGCTTCCCTCAGCACCACATTGGGATAGGTAATTGGGATCGATGTGGTACTTTTGCAATGGCATGAGTTGCACCCTTGGAGACTGGTCCTTTTTCTAAAGCTGTTTTTTTTTTTTTTTTTATAATAATAATTACTAAGCTGGAATAAATTACCTGATTTACAAAGCTAAGAGTTAAAATATGTAGCAGCTGAAATAACTTACAGTAATTTTCTCACAGAAGCACTATGAAGACTGTATTTTGGGTTTTATTGTTGGTTACATTTAGTTAACAGGAAGAGCAATAATCTTGGTTTTCTTGGACAACAGCAAACCTCAAAAATTGAAGATGGGCAATAATCCAGAAGAGAAACTTTAGTTCTTTTCAAACAGAGAAACTTCAGTTTATCAGTGTTCAAATCAGACTCAGTGGTCTGGCCTCAATTTAGACCTGAGGTTTATTTTTTTTGATGTTTAACTTGAAAGCACAGCATTAAAGTACTTTACTATGGTCATGTTTTTAATGGAATCTGGGTCAGAAGCAGGCAGAGAAGGCCATTAAACAAGCAAAGTGAAAAGGGATGACAAAAAATGGGTTCAGTGAGGCACCTGGCAAAAGCAAGTACAGGGAAATAAGAAAAAACAGGTTATTAAAGAAAGCTATAGTGTTTCAGGCAAAAAATGTGGGATAAAGGTGTGAGCGATCATTTTCAAAATTTATATGGGATGCATCAGCATTTAGTTAAGACAGTGAGTATCATTACTCCTTCATGCTCCTTTAAGTCAGGAGATTTCGTTTTCCCAGGATGCCTTTTTTGTTCAGTTCCCTGTAAATTCTGTGGTAAGCCATTGCAAAGGATTACTGTTTTCTGTCAGCAAATTGCATCACTACTGAACAGCATCAGGTCTCTTCTGATCCATAATTGCTGTGCGCTGTCCCTCTGATAATTCAAAGCACAAAGTTGTGGGTGTGAATCCAGAATGCCTTCAGGGAATGCCTCCATGGGAAAGGTGACAGGCATACTCAGTTTCTTTACACAGGAATCACTCTAGAAAAGGAAGAAAAAAACTTTGAGGTTGAATGAAGTTATACAGTCCCTTCTCTCTGCAGAGCAAGTGTTAGAACAGAATGAGATGAGAAGAGATTGGGTCATATTTGTGGGTAGAAGCAAGCCTAAAACTTGACAACTGGAAAATACAACTTAGAAAGGTTAAGGAGAGGCAGGGAGTCAAAGAATATACCTGTTTCAGTTCCAGTTTTGACAGGCTGGTAGAGGAGAAAGGGGCTGTGTGTGTGTGGCAAACTGGTACTTGCTTTAAGTAAATAAAATCAGAAAAAATGCCATCATCAGTGAAGAAAAACAATTAAATAAATGGAGCTCTTTAAGCTGAAATATTTTGGTAGCATATGGGAAGAAAAGGTAGTCCACACCTCAAGAGCAAGAATAGAGATGATTTTAAAAGTCAACTGTTACAGTAATGGTTTTTATAACATAGTTATAGTATTCCAGTGTTGATCCCCTTCTCAGAAATTTCATAAACCTTAACCAATGTAAAGTATCTAAAGCAGGAGCATTTTCCCTGAGTGTGTTAAAAAGGAGTTCCAGTTGGTTAAATGTTTGAGAAATGCCAACATGCCTCTTCCACCTCCCACAGAGGTATAAAAGGAGGGCATGGATGGCGTGATAATATTTCCATTATGTGAGATGTGGGCACATATTTTAGCAAATCTGAAGAGTAGAATAAAAGATTGGTGTGAAAGACCTGTGAGAATGTGGGGGGAAAAAAACCAAAACAGAGTCAACCTGTAAGGCTTAAAAAACCACAGCTTTGATAACTGGCAAAAGCATAAAAAAATTTGTTGTTAATAACTTATATTTGAGTAGTCTTTAAGTATCCATTAAAATACAAAGAAGAAAAAGAGCCTTTAAAAATATATATATTGTCTTTCTGTGTTCAGGTCTATCTTACAGCAGCTGTTTTTGAGCCTGACTTTTCCACGGTTCCTTGAAGCAGGTAAGTCAAGAGAATGTTAAAGAGTCAACTTTGAGGGAAGTAGAAGGTAATAATCTAGGCCAGGGGACATATTTGGGTCTCCCCATTATGTCTGTGACTTAAAAATGGCATTGGTTTGTTTGTTTATTAATTAATTAATTTATTTATTTTATATCAGCTGATATGGAAGATGATGATTTCGGTGCTGCCCTGCCTAAAACAAGCTGTATCACTGAGCAAACTCAATATTTCTTTGAAAACAATGATAAATCCTTTGGTGGGATTGTAGACTGTATAAACTGCTCCAGGTAAAATTTCTTCCATATAAGTAATAACTTTAGGATTTTTATTTATTTTTACAAAAGAGAAGGACACTGTTATAAGAAGCAAAATTTTGGATTAATTTCACCAAACTTACATAAGTAGGACAGAGAAGAATATAGGCAGGCAAATTGCATTCTCTTTTTATGTGTTTAAAATTAATTTTAGTTTTAATCATTAAAGAATTGTAGAAATGCTTTAGTCAGTTTTTTGTTTTATGGTCTCTGCTCCATGAAAATTGTATTTTTATCTCTGTCACAATTTGTTTTCTTTAAATTTGTTATGTCAACTTAAAAGCATTCTACAAGAGATATGATTTCCTTTAGTCTAGTTATGCATCAGAATTTTTGATGGTCAAGAAGATTGTGCAATTTATCTTCTAATTTACCTTCTAGCTGATAGTGCTCATGATTTAAGAACCGTGAGTCTCATAAGGCAAATGAAGCTATTCTACTTTTTTTATTAAAAGAATTACTCTCCAGACACCATAAGGAGCCCTATTGAAGGTGATATTTAATAACGTGAAAAAATTGTATACTTCAAAACATAGCATCTTGGACCTAGATCTCTGTTTCATACAAGAGCCTGCGGGGGTTTTGCATACATTTTGAGCTTCTGAGAATATCTTAGAAATTAGAATTAACAGCCAGATTTCAAACAAAAAAAAGACAATATTTCACCCAGGAAAGAAAGAGAGAGAGCTTTACAGAATGGTGAAGACACAGACAATTTTTCACTTCCATACTTCCTCCTCCGTGTTACTAGTATATGTTGGGTTTATTTATAAACTGAAAATGACCTAACTTAAAGACATTTTGAGAACTATATGGACATAAAAATACAACAAATACACATCCAATACACGACATGCATACCCTATGCTTCTCTCTTGCCCTTCTCACAGACAGGTTTATGTGTTGGGGTTTTGTTTGTTTGTTTTTGTGGTTGGGGTTTTTTTCAGTGTTTAATTGATGCTGAACTGATGTTATTTCTCAGTACAGCTACTGTGGTAGCAGTACAGAGCTAGCAATTAACTCAATTAAAGTCATTTTATGCTCTTTTCCATTTTTTTCCACTAACAAGTCTATTTGAAAGAGGGTATGATGGAAATGTCAGGGATTACAAAATTTGTTATAAATGTTTATTACTGTTTGTTAATGAAAATGATAAACAGTAGGAGGCAGACTAAATCTGTGAAGCTGGATTATTTTATTCTGATACTGGGTGTCCTCAAATATGGTTTTCTTTGCTTCATTTAGACATAGGTTTTTGTTGGCTTTTTTCCAGACTTTATCATGCAGAGAAGATTTCAAACACCAATCTAGTGTTCATTATTAGTGACAGCCAACTGCTGTGCCGTTCCTGTGACCCAAAGCCACTGATGCAAGCGGAGAAGCCGGGTATCCTTTAAAAATCATGTTATTTAGTAGTGTGAATTGATTTCTGGCTATGGTGTACTGGAATATATTTGGGGAGAAATGACCGACTTATCTACGTTATTAGCATGGTTACCACTGGAATACTTGAAGTATCAGGTATTCGTGGATATCATCACAAATCATGTGAAGCAGCAGTCATTGAGGTAGAGAGCAAAGCTGTTATTTGTGAGAATTTAGACAGAAATGGGCTCGCAGGAACTTAGTGAAGTTTCAAAAAAGCAAATGCAAAGTTTTGGGCCCAGGACAGAATAATTGCACACAGCTGGACAGGCTGGGGATGGAAAGAGATTTGCAGAAAAGAGCTGGAGGTTCATAGTGGGCAAGAAGTTGACCGTGAGTTAGCACTGTGCCTTGCAGTAAAGTGGGCTGGTCACATCTCAGGCTATGATAGCACGGGTGTAGTCAGCAGATTGGGAAAACTGATCCATCCCATCTCTTCAGCACTGGTGAGAGTACATCTGGAGTGCTGTGTGCTTCCCAGGACCACACTGTCACACAGGAGGAAGTCTGTTGAAGGGCCACCAAGGAGGTTAGCATCTGAGAGCACAGGCAAGGAAAGTCTGAGTGTCCTGGGTTTATTCAACCTTTAGAAAAGACAAGGGTATGTCTGTCTAGAGAAATAACACAAAAAGGGCAGGACAGGAGTGTTTGGTCATGAAAAGCTGAGATGCTGCACTGATGGTTAGTTGATGAAGGCACTTTAGTGTGTGCTCAAAGACAAGAGCTTACTTGTGGAAACTGCATTAGCCATCAAAGGCTAGACTTCATCCAGCTGCATAGAATTTCTTCAGAGCTGGCTAGAGACATAGATGACTTACATGCTAGGCAGAGTTCTTGCAACATAAGTATTGAAGTTAAAAGCATGTGAAAGACTGTTTTAATTTGCAACCACCTCCATGCCAATCTCTTTGCTTTAGCCTGTTCCCTGCAGTAGATACCTGTAGGTGATGGTGATGGAAACACATACAACCAACATACACATTCTAGGTCAGTAGAAATTCACCTCAGCCATTCTCTTCTACATAGGTGCGAGGACATCATGTCAGAGATGGTAAATCAAACCATAATTTGGATTACTGTGACAGAACAGGGAAAACAATTAGTAATACCTCTGTCCATGTCAGGAAGTTAGTTGAGACAGCCTCCCCCACTTCTGGAAGAAAAGCAGATGGTAGTACAGATGACTGTGTTTCTTTGGCACAAGCAATGCATTCATTGCCACATTAATAAAACCGGAATTCCATCTACGCTTGGGCTGAAAAGGAAGTTACATTGGAGTGTCATGACAGAACTATGTAAACATAGCCTAATATTCTAATTGGCTTCAGTCCATGACACTTTCATTAGCTGTTTCCACTGTCTGAATTTATAGACAGCACTCACTATAGAAAATGAAGCATGATGGATGGGAAAAGGGCACATGACTTGCATTTCTCTGTGAAGCCCAAAACTTCTAGAAAGCAGTAAATGACCTCAAATGGCAGCCAGAGCAGCTGGGTGGGCTTATATTGACTAAAGGAACTATACTTTTTTTTAATTCAACTATGCATTACTGAACTATTCTCTCTTTTCTGTGACTAAGGCACATAGTGAAATGCAGATGTAGCATAACATCACCCAAGCAGGCAAAATGACCTTTGGGTGCTATTTAGATGATTATTATTATACTTTGCGTCCTTTTGGCTAGTACAGCTTTGCTTATGCACAGTCTCTTAGAATATTTTTGTGTTTCAACTTCCCTTTCAGTTGAGCCACTGCAGAGAAAAGGGGAGATGACTCTGATAACATCTGAATGAAGGCAGATGCAGATCTGTAGAAATAAATTCCCCATCATCTTGCCTTCTCTTCCCTTTGGCCTCTCCACTTGTTGCTCTGAAGCTGCCGTACTACTCCACGGTAGTGTATGAATAGGATTGCTTCAAGTGTAAATTAGAGCTACTAAGATAAGTTCTGGTACTCGATTATTTTAATAGCTTTAATATGTGTACTACCTGCAGTGGAATAAAAAAAGCTTAACATACTGAATAGTAACATAAGCAGCTTTCACCAGAAGGCTGTTTTGCAGTTTGCCATATCCTGGTCTTTCAAGTCTGCTGCAATGACTTGTGCCCCTCGTTAGCCAGTGGCACATGTGAAGTACAGTGTTTACATCTAATCACCAGCAATTACAGATTTCAGAGATGTGAGCTAAAGTGGTACCTCCCATTTGCAGTTAGCTAATTAATAGCGTGTCACTGCTCCCCCTTCTCTCCTGATGTTAGTATGGACAGCATTTTCTCTGTCTACCTTCATCACTGAAATGCTAATGGGATCTCATTAGTTCTCCTGTCATTTACTACATTCCTACAGTGGCATGATCTTTTCTATGATATTTGGGGTAATATAAGCGTACACATAGTAGAACCAGTAGTTTTTATAGGCTTCCACTGCTATGTTCAACCTGCATATGCCATTACTTTTCCAAACAAGTTTCATTGCTTTTACTGTGTATCTTCATTATAGCGGGGTAACTCAGTGGTAACATAAACTATAGGTTAGCTGATTATAGTTTAGTTATAACTATAACTAACTATAACTAATATAACACCATTGAAAGTTTACTGCTTTGTGAAATATTTTCTGCAATATTTGTGCAATGATAATAAAATCAATACAGAAAATGTTAAAAGAAATAATCTTTTATTTCTGTTTATGGTTCTGAAAATATTCTAAAAAGTCTTGCAGAAAGTTTATTTTCTTGATTATAACAGTGTAAAAAGTAGGTATTTCACTTTGATTTATCTAAATGGTTGAGTTTGTTTTCTTGAATTTAAACAAGGAACTGTGAATATTGATGTTTATTTCAGTACAATCTGAATTAGGATAAATCTTCTCTCCTGCCACAAAAATACAAACAGAATGTTGTTGATCCTGCTCATGTACAGTGCATGGAAAACAGTCACACTCCTTAACCAGAAAAACAGATGAAGGGCCAAATCCATGTGAAATGGTCAAACAACCTAGATACAGAAAAGGTCCCGAAATCTGTTTTGATGAAGCCAAACAGGTAAAATTGACACTTAGGACCATCTTTAGAAACAATTGTAGAGCAGCTTTAGATGATCAGTGAAAACTGTGTTTAAATGTACCTTGGTGCCTGGTAACCTTCTTATCACTAAACATACTGTTCACTCTAGACCATAGCCACTCTATTTCAGTTAACATAAAATTAACTGCTGCTTTCTTATCTGCCTTTCCTATAATCATTGCACTTTCACACATGATTCCCTCATCAGTGAGCATAAAACTGTTGGTCTCTGTATGGTGCTGTGAAATGCAATTTTCAATGGCTTGCACAAGTAGACGATAATCTTGGCTTAGAAGTATTATTTTTATAATAATATTTCTAAATTTTTATTTAAATATTGCTAAATTATTAAAAATGTTATATGTGGTTTAGGATGTTTCAAATTCGGCAAATTGTACTGCCCTTAGGTCATGTTCTTAGCAGGTATAAAAGTGCATTGCTTTACTGAAATCATCAAAACTATGCCGTTTAGTACTTCTGTATTGAATGCATACGTTTCAAAAGAGAAAAATTACAACTGTGCAGCATATCTAAATTATTTTTAATATTCTTTCTATATTACCTTTCAAAGGTATGAAACAGATTATTCTGAATTCAAGTTGTTCAGAATAAATTTCAAGACAAAAAGGGCTGAAAAAGGAAGTGCCTTGCATTAGATACAACAAATACTTTAAAAACGTCTTTTTAATGCCTCATTCAGTTTCTGCAATTTCTGCAGTGGAAAGATTGTCACAAACCACTGCACTTAGTTGGCTATAACTGCTGTATACCAAAATTTGTTCCAGTATGTTCTCTGCTTTTCTTGTAATGAGGCGCAATTACCGAGATGTCAGTAGTGTTAAAAAAGTCCAGGGAATTGGTATTCAATGTGTTTTTCTAGTAACCAAATTTCCTTTTAAAAAGGAAGTCTTCTTACTGGCCAACAAAGATTAAATAAAGTTGAAAAACCATCCAAAAGCTATCCAGCCATTGCAAATAATCCAAACCATCCTGATATGATTGTGTGTGAAAGTACAACTCTTGCTCACTAGCTTGATGTGCTGATCAGTGTGTAAGTCATGTGTTTTGTAACAGTGGATTGTTTTGGTTAAGTTTATTTGCAAAATTTGCTGTGAATCTCTTGCTCTTGGGTGGATGCTTTCACATTAACTCTGCTAACTGCCAGCAATCTGCATGATATCTCATCTTGTATGTCTTTTTTTCTGTGTTTTCTTTCCTTTCCTCTACTTGCTACTTTGCCCGTTATTAATAGGATCAGCCTATATGCACAACGAGTCGTGCCTCTGCCATGACGTCCGCTCCTATCTTCATTTTTCTGCAAGTTTTCATGTGGTGTGGATGGTCAGTTACTTTCTCTAATTTTTTGTTTTGTTCTTGGCTTAAAAAATTAGCAGACTTTTTTACTTACTGAGCATACAAAAGAAAACAGAATGAAGCGAGTCTCAAAAGCAACAATCTGGAGCAAATTACTATTGCAATATTAAGGGAAATTAAATATTGAAAAAAAACCTGTCTGGAGCCTTATAAATCACAATTAATAAACACAGGGGCCTCTCCCATAGAACATACAAAGACAAGGGAACCTGTTGGGTTTATATGGTTGGCTCTTTGAGATTACACATGTACCAGATGAGTCCATATCCTTCACTTACAAGCATTTCTCCCTCGTCCTTGTTAAAATGAACAGAAGAAGAAATTTTTTTTCACAGAGACAAAGATTCAAAGCAAATAGAAAAGACAGTCTACCTGTGGAAATAAAGCTTTACTTATGGGTAGCATAGGATGAGTGCTGTGGATGAGTGCTGCTATTGAGGAGAGTAAGGAGTTTTCACTGCATTCAAATGAACACAAGAGTTAATGATGGAAGATAATAGTATGCATCAATTTGGTTAAACTAGGAATTCAGTAAAATAATAATTTTTACTTCTTATTTTTTGGCAACCTAAACATATTAATTGTCTGATTACAGTGGAGGGTGGGTTTTTTCTTCTAATTAACTACATAAGTTGCTGTATATTGACCAAATGCAGACTCTGGGGTTTACAATGAAAGCCTTGGAAATTAGACTGGAAATTTCATTTGATGGTGTGGGACTGTGTCATGAGTTACTGTGCTAGTGACATGTCTGCAAGGGAACTGCTGAGCTAAAAAGCATTAAATGTGTGACTGAAGGGGGTTCTGATCAACATTATTGTTCTGAAAACCACTAGAGGGAGATACTCACATGTCTATCAAAGTAAAGCAAACGGCAGAACTGAAAGCTTACAAGGCATTTCTCAGGGTTAGTGTAATGAAACACTGAAAATTGTAGCAATTTAGAAAAGTAATTTTCTCAGTAATCTATATTCTCCCTATACTTAAGGGAAGGTTCAATTAATATCTCTTGAATACAACTGAAAAAAATATTTAAATTCTGTTTGACATTTTATTATTTGAATAATTTTGAAGTTTCTTATTCTGTGTCTGTGATGTAGTTTCCTGCAAACCTAGGAACTTGCACATCCATGGTAGAAGGTTGTAGGGAAAGGTGAAAGGCCTTTCTTTAAGCCAGCGGTATTTCACATTAAAATCTAGATTAACATCTCATGCTCTTGCTCATGCAATTTGCTCTGCACATAGCTTTCTTTTAATTAAAAAGCTACTGTCCAATGTACATAAAGCAGCAGAGACTCACCTTGAGCTGAATTCTTTATGGCTAACATGTGCTTTCTACTTAAGATGAGAAACCCACAGAATATAATTTTAGCTCATAAGCTTTTGGCAGCAGAAAATTATAAAGGTAATTTTTTTTCATCCATCTTGTTTTTAATAACTTTGTGATTTTGGAAATGGGTTCTCTCTGGACATTTAACTATGTAGTTATATTAAAATCACTGAAGCCAACACAGATACGATCCAGCTGATCAGGTTCAGTAACCTGACGGGTTTTTTTTTACTTTTCATCAAGATTAACAAAGCAGTCATTATCACTGCCTCGAATGGCTTGCTCTTAACTTGTTCATGCACACTGGTTTTGTTTGCCATGCCTGAGAATAAAGAACTGTACAAGTTTTTAGCCCCTACTGGCAATGTCTTATTTCTATCAGCTTCCAGGGAAGTCAGTGCGAGCTTTGAGAGTGATTAGCAGTCCAGGCAACTGGATACATCTTGTTGGAATTGCCTGTGTCCCCGATCTGTGCATGGGTAGCTGTACACCTTTGACAGATTCCTGTGGTAGTCCAGACAAAGGAGGCTAACACAAAACCTGTGAATGAACATGCACTGGAACTGGAAATGACTCTTGAGTAAACGCAAAGGTGTTCTCCATGTCATATGAAACTTTTAAAATACATGCTTATGAAAGGTGTAACTTTGAGGTAACCAATTGATATCAAAGGCCAGATCAGAGCTCTTTGGGCAGGTGTTGTTTTATCCTTTTATAAGTCAGAGTAGCACAATGGGTTCTGATGAATTATTATGGTTTAAAAACAAAGTTTTAGTACATTAAATAGTTATAGTGCACTTCTAAAGGAGTAACAAGCGCATTTATAGTTTTAGTGTATATGTAGTGTACGTATATATAGTATATGTATAGCCTTATATATATATGTATTTATAGTTCCATGTGTATTTTTAAAATTTTGGGCTGGCAGTGTCTTTAAGGAAATGTTGATAAATAGCAATGAATATGTGGGTTTCGCACTTAACAATGAAGGTATGGCTTTATAAAAGCATTCATTTCCATTCTGAAAGTACAGAATATTTTTCATAGTGTGTGATGCTGTAAAATAGCCCTATCTAGAGTTGTCACAGTAAGGCACGACATGAAGGAGATGGCATTTGGATTTGACACTTCTCTACCTCAAGCATGCAAGGAAATTTGACATGATTTATTAATGCAAGAAATTCCTCATACACTTCTGGTGAAATGAAAGTGCCTTACAACAGTTCTTTCCAATTTCTTTTACAAGTCTCTCTCTCTTCAAAGAGAATTAATATACAGACATAATCTTGAAGACAACAAAGAGAGGACATCCCCAGCTGATCTGTTATTCAGTGTTTGTGTGATTAATGTAATGGGCTGGAAAATTTCAGTGAAACTGCTTAAAAATAGTTCAGTGTCTAATTGTAGTAACAGAGTTAAAGATAAGATGATACAAAGAGAAGATAAAATGATTCTGTATATCTTTGTTATAAGATAGTTTAGAAGAAATCTCAAAAATAACATTAACATGAAACAGTTGAGAAGTTTTCTTAAAACTCAAGAAGGGGGGAAGTGTTTTCAAAAAAGGCATTTTAAGGCCATTCAAAAGTGACATTTTTCTAAATCTGGTTTTAAATTGGGAATGGAATCCCACTTATTTCCAGGGGATTATTGATTGTTATGATTCATGTAAATAAACACATAACCAGATTTCCTCTTTTTTGATTTTATATTTTCACATTTTCCATAATGTTGACAACAGTTAAAACATAAAAGAAAATTACAATGTGAAATTCTGTGGAGAAAAAAATTAGTTCAGATAGGATCTACTGTACCTTGTTTGCTACTACTATTTTTTGCCTCGGCTTAGGGCATGAAAGAATGAACTGATTCCAGAGATAATATTTAGAAGTTGTTCTTGGCAGAACTGCTGGTTTACCACTGCAAGTTGGTCTAAAAACCTCAGAAATTTAGTGTGGCTTTCATCAATATGAGGTTAAAATCTCACTAACCTTGAAGTATGTGTATAAATATTGTATACTTTTGTGTAGTACAGTTTAATGCTGTCGTTCATAATAAGACAATGCCTCTCCTGCATAAGGCTTCCAAGATATTCTCTGCTGTTGCGAATTGTGAATCCTTTAAAAACTTCTGTGTAGTTTTAGGGAGAGAGAAAAAGATATTAAAATACTTTTTTTCAACCCAATAAGAATATTACATTGTATGACTGTTGAATGTGAGAGCAGTTGACAAATTGTGGTGTGGTTAAAAAAAAAATCTCATAAAGCAAATAGAAATGGACAACAGAATGGAGGGTGTTTTCAAGTACCTATGGAGGTAGGATTAATTTATCAACACAATTTACAATATTTGACCTAGTGCAAGGTGACATAAACTGAGTACTGTATAATTCTATATGTGGAGGCCTACTTGTTTTGTATCTCTACTGGATGTTGTTTACACTTAAAAAATATTTCCCTTCATGTTATGCACAATTTTGTTCAAGACCTTCAGTTTACTTCTTATACTCTCCAGACATCTCCTGTCTGTTGGAAATTTTAAATCTCCTGCTTTGCTTTCAACTCTTTCTTCAAAGATGACTGCTCTAAGTAATTTCAGTGATAAGAATAATAAATACCAAGAGGTAACACTGAGTGCTGTTCACTGAATTCATGTGAGAGAAAACCTTTACTGATAATTCTGTTTTTAGTGGTAGTTACTGTGAGGAAGAAGCAACAGGGTTATTTTTAAGTGCTTTAACTAGTATAAAGCTGCATGACAAGACACAATGCAGATGCAAATAGTGACAGAGCCAAATTAAATAAACCAGAAAGTTCAGTGCCTCTTGAAATCTTAGCATCCTATTCCAAATCTGGTGCAGTAGAGTTCACTTAGGACTTCCTTGTTGACCAGAAAGTTTAGGAATTTTGAACTTGTAGAGTGCAATCTACCAAAAAAAAAGCAAAACTAAATACCAAAAAAACCCCACCAAAAAACAAATTAAAAGAAAAAAAACCACAAACAAAAACCCTAAACAACAACAAACAAAAAGAAACCCCAAAAAGTGTGAGCCAAAACTATACAACTAAATTATAAAACTACACATGGCAGAGATATGTCTGGGAAAAGCTATTGTTAATAAAGAATGGCAGCCACCATGAGGTATTTGCTTTAGGACAAAACGAGTTTCTGTTTCTTTCTAAGGAAATTGAATGCTGATTTTTTGGGTTTTGTTTGGGCTTGGGGTTGCTGGGGTTTTTTTTACATCCAAGTTTCTAAAGGAGGCTCTTGGTAAATGCTATAATTCCTGATAATGTACTGAGTGTCCTTTGTCTGCCTTATCTGATTTTACGTATTTTTTCCAAACTGTTTTGGAACCAGCTTTAAAGAATGCACTGTGTGTACAATAAATGCCATTAAAATTTTCATCCATTAAAGCTGATATAAAGAACTCATTGAAATCCTTTTCTCTGTACAGTAATTCCCAAATTCCGTCTTTACACCTCTATTAGGAAGCAGTTGCCCTAACATCCTATTTGGCTTTGTGCTTTTGATTTAGTCAAAAATTTCTATTATCATTTTCAGTGTATTCTGCAGGGAGGTCATAAAAAACACCTTATCAGCCCCTTTATTTCCTGTTTATATCCGATCTGCCATTTTTATGTATTTGTTCTTGCCCATTTGTGTAAACTCGATTTCTTAAATACTAACATTTTCTCTATGACAGTGTATTTAAGTTCCCTACAGATTCATGCAGGGGTGTTTATTTTGAATTTTCTTAAATGTTGTACGGTTTCTTGGTGGAGGGTGATGATGGTGTATTTTCATTTTTTGGGGGTTGGGTTTTTGGGTGTGGGTGGCGTACAGTTGATTTTTCTAATTGTGACATTATTTTACCTGATTAGCTAATGCAATATTTCTAAATATTCTTCTGAATCCTTTTGAGGAACTTGCTTTTAGAGATACTACTTCAAGGAGTGGTTTTTTTCTGTTTTCTAGGGGCTTGTTTTGTTTGTTAAGGGTTTTTCCTTTTTTCTTGGTTTCGAGGTTGTATGGTTGGTGGGGGGGGTGGTTAATTGCTTTTGGTAACTTTCAGGTAGTTACCTCTCTTTAAATTGACATCTTTTGGTTTGGATTTGTTTGCCCTGATCTCTCACACAATAAGGCTAAATGCTATTGCATTGTGGCCTATGGAGCTCCTAGAGCTATATAGAGCAACTCTACTAATAACTTTGAACTGACCCTGTGCATCACTAAAGATTCAAAGATTTATTGTTCCAAAAGTCCTTTATCATATCCAAAAATATGCTCTCTATATCTCTCTTTGATGAGACTTCGATCCAGTCTTTGTGTGGTTTCTCTAATCTCACATGACATTGGTATTGTCCCCTTGATCAGGCGGTCAGCAGGGTAAACCTGGTATTACATTTTTTATTATGAAACTGAAATTTCTTACCCACAGATTCCATCACACTTCCTTTTTCCTGTAATAGTTTTATGCTGTTGCATTTTGTGTCATCCCTTACATTGTACCCTTTTGCTGTATGTCCGGGACTGCCATTCTTACAAAGCTGTAAGACAAATGCTCTGTCCTACTGATTATTCTCCTTTCACTAGGTTTTGGATATGTGTATTATTTTGGGGCGGTTCATTGGTGATTGGTCTTCATCCCTTTGTCTTGATTTTATGTTCCTAGCATTGGTGTAGAGGCACGGGGAAATTTTGCTTAAGGATGTGCTAATAAATTAAAGGTTTTTTAATTACTCTTTCTTATTTACCCTGATTGTACCTTTTATTAGACACACACACACACACACACACATGCATGCGCAAACACACTCCAGCCTTTTCTGGGGCATATTAAGTATTAATTGCATATGCCTCAGTGGCATGTCAGTCTGAACCAGGAGCTTTTCCCTGCCTGTTGGCTTTCCTCTGCTTTCTGTTCTAAAATCTTTTTGATTTCTGTGCCAGTAGCCAGTCGCTGTTACTGTTAAGATTCAGTCATCTGTCCTTCCCTGCACATATTGCATCTGTTCAAGAAGTTTCCCCAGTTGCTAATATACCTAAATTCCTTTCCACCTACACTGTCTTCTTGCCGTTGGAGGCTTGGGATCTCTTGGAAAATGGAAAGTGTCTTTTTATGCCATGGGTACAGCATACAGAGAAAACAAGAGAAAGACCAAATATTTTCAACCTTCAGAGCTATTCACAAATCTCAGACTCATCAGATGAAGTGGTGAGGGGAGGGGATGGCTGGAAAATTATCCTGGTGTTTTAGGTACTAATCAGAGTTTGTATCAGTGCTTAGAAACAAGGTCTAAGGTGTTACGGGCTCCAGAATAGGTATCAAATGTATTTCAGGCAGACTAATGAATAGGTCCATCACGTGAAAGGTATAAAGCATTATAGGCAAAGTGGTACCAAAGAACAGCAATTAATGGCAGGGAAGAATGAGGAAAAGTGGTGTGATTGCTGTGTGGCGTAAGGAATAGTTACTGATTCATGACAGAGCGCTGCAGCTCAGAGACAGCCCTCAAACTGAATCAAGCATGTACAAGTAGTGCAAGAGAAAATTCTTTTCTCATACTTGAATAGAGCATCAGAGGCAGAGAAAGGATTTTCATTCTCTTTGATCATATCTTCACCTGCAGACCATATTCATTTTAATGTGTGATCATTTGATGACATGGACGTAAACATATTTTGGTATTTGTTTTCTAATCTTGAAAAGTTATCTGTTCTTCTATCTTTTCTCACAATAAAGTCATACTCAGAATTGTAAAATTGATGTAATTTTAAGGAATATAGGTGTTGTTTATTGGGGCCCCCAGGTATATTCCATAACATTTTTTGATTGATGGTGTAAATATCCCATCTAGTATCTGCTGTAAACCTTGAAAGTATTTACTCTTCCCATGTTTATAGTTAAAGTAATAATGCCACTCTTTGTATCAAAAATCAGAGGAACGTCCAGGAATTATTTTACCGTTATTTTAGCAAAATAACATATATAAGACCAAAAAAGGATGCCTCAAGGATAGTTCAAAATGTTGAAAACTAAGCTGTAGGTTACTTCTCAAGCAACCTCACTGTAATTAATATTAAATGATTTCTTCTTTTCTTGTCGACAGGAGGATTCGGCTGACTGCGGTGGGGCCTCTGGTCTGAGTCCATCACTGTGGTCTATGGTACCAATTCAGTTGGTCCTGCTTTGGCTGTTATCTGGCAGCAGACACTGCCAGTTATGACCTTGCTAAACCAAAACCTGCATAACTTAATCAAGACCTGGCCAAAACGATAGCCTCAGTTCCATTGTCGAAAGGGTCAGCTATTGAGACAGCAGCAGAAGAGCAGTGCTCGTGTGGTTATCACGCGTTGTGAGACTCATCAAGGCACCACGATGCCTGCATGTTGGAGTGTCAGATCCTTAACCGTGTGTGAATGCTGCATCATCTACACCATCCAAACAGATTCTGTACGTGCTTCACCGGGGCAATCTAAAACCTTTTGTTTGTTTGTTTGTTTGTTGTTGTAATCTTGATGACTTCATGTAAAAGGGCTCCCCTAAAAACAGCTTATGTATATGATTTTAATTTCTTTTAAGCTTTGGATATCTTGAAGATTTATATTCTTTTACATGAACAGTTGTTTAAAAACCAAAAAAAAAACAAAGAAAAAGAAAAAGGAAAATGTTCTCCCCAATACACATTACTAGCACCATGATGGCTGCTTTTAGCATCAGTTTTGTCCAAACTAGTTGAGCAAATTGAAAATATTGGCCAGTCTTCACCAGAAGTTCAGCATGATTGGAATGCTTTATGATGAGTAGTTAATTCTTCCAAAAGGAATCATGCAGCCAGCTAAGTTTTGGTAGGTTGATATAATATGTAGAAAGGAAGGAAGGGAGAAATCTTCTGTATTTCAAAATACAAAGGTAGTGGAAAGTGAAACTAAAAAGTGATTTTTGTCTTAAACTTGGTGTCATCTTCTGTCAGAAAAAAAATAATTTCAGTGTAATCTTCACCTCCTTTTCACAATGCAGTTACATATAAAGCAAGTAGAAATTCTTCAAAGGCTGAAACAAAAAATGCTTGTGAATAAAAAATGTCTTTGTGATATTTGAACGTTGGTTTCCAGGGGTATTTTGCATGATGATGATGCTATGTTATTGTTTTTCAGTTTGTTTTCTTTGATGGTAGAGTATAGTTCATTGAAAAGATAACTGAGTGATTCTTGTATTGTGTGAGAAACTGAACATTGCAATGTGTTGCAATCAAATAATATTAAATTATATTATATTATGAAACAGAGCTCTGAATATACTGTGCAATGAAAAAGCTGAGAAAATAGGGTAAATATAGCTATCGTAACAAAAGGTTGAGGTGGGTTTTTTACGGAATAGCAATCTCACATGAAAATCTGTGTACAGATATTTTACGGATATAAAAATCAGATTTAACACATTTATTTTTGGAAGTATATGTTCTCTAAGGTTCATATCAGGTTCCCCCTTTGTTTCCTTCATATAAACCCACTCATAATATTAAAACTTATGCTGTTGCTATTTATTATTGAAAATAGCATATTTAACAGCAAAATAACCTGGTTGCTGCAATTAGAAAAAATATAAACAAATGGGGAGCCTTGAATCTATATGTATGCACATTGATACTTGATTGTGAATAATAACTCTAGAAGTTGTTTTTATACAACCTCATTGGTGATAAAGATTGGTGCAGTAAATTACAATATTACAGTGTAGCATAGTGTTGATGCAAAATATGATTTGCGCTTTTTTTCCTAGTTTTCAAAACTAAACAGCTAAGACAGCTAAACCAATGAATGTGCAACTCTGCTGGTATTGTACAGTTCTGCTAACAACTGCAATATGCAAATATTAATATGGCACAATACACTAGCTCTTTAAAAAATAAAAAATGCAAATCATCAGTATATATATGCTGGCAATTGATTGATATATTTTTGATCATGCCAAAAGCTTAAAAAATGATTGGGCATGCATTAATATCCTATGAAAACTGAAGAAGCTACTCAAAGCCATGGCATGGCTTGAACAATCAGATGTCTACTGTAGTTGTACTCATGGCTGGTTCATTGTTTCTCATGTACCTCGGCTCCAGCTATGTCTTTTCTCATGTTTCGGAATACAGTGAGTGAAAAAAATAAACCCTGACCTTTTGTTCAGTGATGAAATCTAGATTTTTAAAAAATATGTATCTAGCAATGTCATGGGGTTAAAAGTAAAATTAACTGTGTTGGATGACTTCAGGTCCTCCTCAGGGAAGGTGAGCTAATGTTGATGATATGGGTGAAGATAAACTTGGAGCTCTTCCTTCCAGTCATAGTGCTACAGTTCACCTGACACAAAAATTGGTTGAGTGTCTCTAATGCCAAGACTGCATCCAGTATTTTTCCTTAATGTTGGCAATTGACATTTTATGGGAGGAGCAAGTTTTTTAGGATTAGGCCAATACTTACTGCACTCACTGCTTTTACTCTGAGGTTACTTTAAATACACATTAGTTTGTGTTTTGCTCTTTTAATTTCTTGAAAGATTATTATATTAAGTTCTCTATAGTTTTCACTTAGCTTCCCAAAAGAAACCCTTCATGGAGAAGTTACACTGTTTAACATTTTAAAACACTTTCATTATGCTGGTAGGCTATACTTGGAGTTACTTAGTAAACATTTGATTAGTGTTTGTAGGGAGAAAGAAAGATGGCGCAAAGTCATGCTGCCACAGAAAACATCTGTGGCTTTTGCTCTCATCCCACTTCCCTTAGAGTGTTCAAATGCAAAAGGAGGGAGAAGCCCATGCCATGCCGACACATAGCCCTCCTGGGTGATCCAAAGAGGGAAATGTCCTTTGTTCCTCTCCTTTGCCCCTCTAGGGCATATTCCCTGAAGGAATATGTTTCTATATAAACATTTAGCCTTCCAACTAACATTATAACATTCTATATAAACATTTAGCCAACATTATACCCATCTGATTAATGCTTTAGAAAGTAGTAAGTATTTTAAATACTTTGAAATCATATATTGGAATATATCCAAGTGATGGTCAAGACTTTTTTTTTAAATACCCTGATATTTGCAAAATGAAAACTTAGATCAAAAATGCAATCTGAACTTTAGCTATCTCAAAATGTGAATACCAGTCTGATAGAAATAACTCACATGAATAAATTTAAATTCTCATGCAGAAGAGTATCCTTACTCTCACAGTGCATCATAGTCATCTTATTTTGTCTTTCAAAGAAGAACCTTGATCTAAGCTTTAAATTAAGATAGTTTTAAATACAATATATTGTTAAAAATTGTGGTTTTTAAAGTCACATAAGAGGTTCTGTTGAGGGTTGCTCAAATCCTTTAAATATCACTAAGAGAACTGTTGGGACTGGTTCAGTTTACACAGAAGTCATGCAGTGTATTGTACATCTGACAAATAACCACCACTAAAGTTGTTACAGCATGATACCGTGCAAAACATGATCTGGGAACTTAACATGAAAGGTTTCTTTCTATTTTTTTCATTTAAACAACCAGCATTACTGCCAAAACACTGACCGTGGTCCATATTTGTAACAGGTTTTTAACATGACATAGCAGGTCTGATGGACAAGATTTTTAGCTCCTGTACCTTTAAGACTTTAGTATGATCTTTTTCATGTTTCTAATGCTTGAGGCTTTACTGCTTAACTTGACAAAAACAACAGTGTTGCTGCCATTTGTAAGTTTTCCTACAATATTCCTTTTATTAACTTAAAACCTGGCCTTACTGGTTTCAAATAGGCAGTATCCCTTTTAAGTGACCTTTGCAACCCAAGTGTTACTTGCTGTGGTTGAGAGCTTTTTGGTGTCACTGAAGAGACATTAAGGCCTTTTTTTCCCATTAACACATAAAAACATGCTTAATATGACTTAATTCCAAAACACAACCTCAGTACCACTGATCCAAAAATTCAATGCTAGCAGACTGGTTATTAAAAAATATATGAATGCCTAAAAGGCACTGCAACGCACTCGATAGTTTTTGGAATGTCGACCTAAGGTGAAACCTTAATAACTCCTTTCTTAGGATAAATTTTACCCTAACTTCATCAGACATCTGAGCCTTTAACAAAGGCCAGATTTATTATTATTTTTTTCATACCACAATGTTAATATTGTTAATACTCATTGTACACTATTGTAAAAAGATTAAAACAAAGTGTCTGAAAACAATTCAAGAGTTTTGAAAAGTTAGCCTCACCCTCTTCCCAGCTACTTGCATCTGTCCTGTTTATGGTTTAAAAGAAAAACATCATCTTGAAGAAATATTTCACTGAGGCTAAAGGGATACTGTCTTGTTCAGATGCCATGAAATTGTGATTGTGATCTGAAAAAGCTGTCTTCTCTTCTTGTGTTGTATGGAATGTCTGGATCATGCTTTCTGGGATACTTTTATTGAAATGCTCAGTGTGCGTTTCTGCAAAAAAAGACTTGGTTGCTCTTACCAGGCAATCAGGTCTTTCTCCCTTTTCTTGTGTTCTCTTGACACTTTTGTGGAACTTGACAAGCCTGGAAAAAAAATAATTTTTTGTAAAAATTTGTACAATAATGTTATAAAAAGTTTATAATCCTAGAACTGTTGTGTTAATTATTGTGCAAAAACAGTATATTCAGAATAAAAGTTTATCATTTAAAATCAACAACTATTTTACTGTTCACTCTGTATAATAAAAACATGTAAATAAGAGCCTACATTATTTGCTATATAATACTTTTGAGTTTCATATAATTATAACCAAGTGTCTGAAGAGAGTGAAGACAGTGACAATGCAGGTCTTCATGGGGTTCAGAGAAGGATGCAGAGCAAACCTTCATTTCTGTTTCATTTGCAACTGTGAAAATTTAAAAAAAGTGGAAAAAATCTAACCAATTAAAACTGAGGGTCTGTAAAGCTCTCAGTAAAATAAGAGTCTGAGGCAGTTGAAGTATCCTTGTTTTCCTGAAACAATTGCTTTTGGAAGGGTTGCCATTTGCTAACTTGTAAACACTGCTGAAGTCCAAGAGTTCATTCACATGGAGAAGCAGGATAAAATCAGATAGCTCAGATGGGTCCTGCCCAAGTGGTTGCCGTTGCCCCCACCTCTGACCAAGACTGAGTCATGATTCAGTCAGCTTCTGTACTGCTGCTGTTCTTAATTAAGCACTATATTTAAAGTGGATGTATGTACCTTAATAAACAGGCTTGGGGTGCTCAGGAGGTGCTTTGCTGGGTTTCTGACTTCCTACGGTGGCACTGGCAGGGCAGAGGGCTGAAAGTGGTAACTGCTTTAGAAGCCTGACTTTAATCCTTGATTGCAAATGTGTCACAGCCCAGAGAAAATGGCAGTCATAAAATTCTGATTGTTTTACTGAATCCCTGAGGAGTAGATAAGAGAATAAGAAATCAAATGCAGATTCTAGTGCTGCAAAGTAATAGATCACCCATGTGGAAATGCTACAAGGCAGTGCATGACACTGCATCAACATCCAGAGATTACCAGCCTCAACTAGATTAAACATTGCTTCCTAACTACATGATTATCCCCACATGCTGAACTCACTCTATCATGTTTTCTGTAGGCTGACTGCCATTGAGATGTAGAAATAAATAAACCCTCAAAATCCGTTTCTTGTACCTCTTTAATTTAATTGCTGTCTTACGATACACTAGTTAAGTGAAGGAGAAGACACTTGGACAACACAAGGTTTTTTCCCCACACTCCTGGAACTTATAAGCATCTTTGACTTCATCAGTTTGATATGGGAATTGCTGCACTGCAGTGAGATATTCTATATTCATCCCTTGTGCAAATCAAACCAGAATGCACTTGGCCTGTCATATTGTGTTATTTTGAGCGATGCCTTCACAGTGTCCAATGCAGCTCTGTTGCTGCTAACCATCTACAGAAATCAAGACATATAACACAGATGTTACAAAATGCCTTCATTGTCACATCTATTAGTCCAGTGCTCCTTGTAATGCTCGACTGAAAAATATGCCCACCCTAAATGGTACAACATTTTCTCTGTCTGTTGCAAGAGACATTGAAAACAATGTGTCTCTTTCCAATAATCTCTTAGGAGCTTTTGTTCACAAAGTGTATATGGGGGAGGAGGAAAGAAAAATGAGACTTTTTCAGGAGAATGATTTAATCTAAATTCTAACTGTATTACTCCTAATTGTTTTAAGTATATAATAATTTCTCTCTCTTTCTGATTGAGAATATCACATTCTCAGGAGCTGGCCTTTCCTTTTGAAACCTTGTTCAGAAACCCAGACACTTTCTAGCAAAGTAACCCCTTTTAATAGAACACCCACCCTTCTCTTTCTTTTGGGGTTTTGAATCTCATTTTTTCTCTGGATGTTAAAAATATTTCCTTGACTTGATCTCCAAGTGTACATCCCATATTGTGTAGAACAGGTATTAGAACTTGGTAATAAGTGTTTCCTTTGGGGAAATGATAAACATGTTTGTGATTTGCCTCACCTAGCTGTAGTTGTCAATTGCTCATGAGTTACTCTACAGTCAACAGAGTTTAGGAGTTAGGTATATATGCTGCAAGGCCCAGACAGGCTTTAACCAACTGTCTGAATGATTGGAAGGTGAATTCTTTAAAAAGACTTTTCTACTGCTCTTTTAATTGCATGTCTTTTCAAAGAGAGGAGTTCACATATTAAGTAAAATCTGCATCTTCTACTTCATCCATTACTTTTTTGTTTGTTTTTTTTTAGCACTGCTAGTTTCTGACAGCTGTTTTGAGAAGGAAATATGAAATATAGGACTTCAGTGTTATTCACTCTTCTTTTTCAAAGGTCTCTTTCAATTATTTTTTTCAGCCACTGAATTAGTTATTTCATCAACAAAATAAAATGTGGAGTTGGGAATGGAATCTCGCTCAGAATTTCCATTTAGCTTTTGTGGCTTTAACCCAGACTCTTCTTGTGACCCAGACACTTGTGATCTCAGCCTCTGTTTTGTGCCTTGATTATTAAAAAATAAATTTTTTGAGCACTGTAATACAGACACTATGGAAAGGTTAATTAACATGCTTGGAACACTGACTAACAGCAAAATGTTTTGGTATGTGTGGTTAGCATGTATTATTCCTGTAGGCTATTTTAAGAGTCCAAGTAGTGCTCATTACGGTATGGGTTAGTCACTTTGACATATAAGCTCTGGGATCTTCAGGAATTAATTAATCTACAGGAATTAATTAACTCTAAGAGAAAATTGCAGCCACTGGGGGTCTGCTCTGCCTAAAAAGATACCATAATACCTAATTTCAAGTGGGTTAGAAATTAGGAACATTCTCCTCTCCTGCTTGGCTGTAGTCTGCACAAAAAAAGAAAAGACCCATATAATGATAGGTTTTGCTTTGACATCTTTTGGGAATACCAGTGTGGGAAATAACAGGCAGGGAATCTTTGAGAACCTGGGGCTAAATCATGTACAGTGGGATTCACTAGGTGAGCACTGTGTTCCTGTAGACATGGAGTAGGGAAAACTCTCCCAATGACCAGCCACTGGGGTCTTACTGCTGTTGCATTTGCATGCACACCTTTCTATGGAAATTGTGGCATGAGGCTGCTAGATCCAGAGAAAAAGCAAGCAGTGGAGACATGTGTATTCAAAATTTGACTCTTCTGCTTTGCTGGATCAATCTACTTCCTAGGATGAATGTCTGGGCTCAGTAAATTCGCCCTAAGGCAAGGCAGCTGTGAAATCCAGGCTCATAGCTTCCAGGGAATGATACAGACCTACATCTTCTTTAAAGGACATTGCGTTATGCAATTCCATGTGTCCATATGCAGACATGGTGGAAGAGATGCCAAACTCCAGGCTCTGAGAGGAGCCTGTTTGGTGTCTGTGGTTGGAGCACAGCCTGAGCCAACACTGAATGCCTTCCAAAGGCGAGGGGAGATAGTGGTGGTGGTGAAGGGGATGTTACTCATCTTTTGCATCATGTGCTTCCACATATAGTACATGTCTCAAAAGTGTAAGGTCTGGTTTTAGTCTTTCTTTAGTCTGAGAGTATCTATGGGAGAGGGAATCTGAGCACTTACATTTAGAGGCAGCAGTGAAATCTAGCCTACCGGTTGGTTGGCTACCTTGAATAGTCTTGCCATCAGGCTCTTGAAGACATGTCTGCAATAAGAAGAGTAAGAAGCTTTAAGCATTTGTTTTCCTTTTGTTAATGCAATTTTATTTTATTTTTTAGAAATTGTTAATTTTCCATTATGGAATGAGAAGAAATTAAGAAATAGGTAGAACTTGAAGATCTAGAGAGTTCTGGAAAGGTTAAGTATGTAACTCTAACTAGGTGCAAGATACCACAGTTTTGTTTGTTTGGGGCCCCAAAGCCTGGCTAAGTCACATTTTAGTTCATAAGCATTATAATTTGCGATTCTGAAATTAGGCAATACTTCTAGGACATTTCTGAGAAGGATATTTACATCATTAATCACTTGAATTTAGTTTTCTGATTTTTTATATTTATGTCCAGTTCTAATCTAGCAAGTCATACAGTGTCAAGCTTTAAAATAAATCCTTAATTTTCAGTGAATGGAAAGCCTCACCATCCACAAGGAAAGCAATTGTGCTGAAATCTAAGCATTTAGGATTAGGAATAGGAAGTATTATTGACCCCAGATTTGGTTTTAGTAGACTATTTTATGGCTTGGAAAATGTGTTGCACATTGATCATCCAAAAATTCCATAACCACTTGTGATGATATCCAACTTTGCATAACCCTGTAGCTGAGGCAGTAGCATGGAAGAACAGTGGCGACAGATTGCTTGTATTTCAGCTGGACATTGCTTTAACTCTCAGATCCTGAGATCTGAGATCCAGTTCATAAAGTTTCCTTTTCTCAAACCTGACATGCTGTGCAACCAAAATCGTGAGGGTAACACGGTCAAGAGGAAGGTAAATTGCAACAAGAACATCCTGCAGAGAAGGCATGTCTGGCACCAGAGCAGTGCCTCCTGCTCTCCCCAGGGTGCCCACCAGGCTGAGGTGATTGCTGAGCAATGCCAGCACTGCCTGATAATTCTCTGGGTGTGTTGGGAAGAGCTGTGTGCCTAAGTGGAGCAAACTGGTGTATCTGTTTCCCTGTCTCCATTTATTAGCAGCAAGAAATTCAACAAAATACATAATATTTGAGCTGTCAGCTGCCTAAAATTTCACTGAGAAAAAGTGTAAGTCAGAGACAATAGCTTCCAAATGCTTCCACACCTCTTGGGGGATATAGGTATTAAACTAAGATTTTGAAGTATTAAGATTTTAGGGGAAAGTATGCACACAGGCATAAATATTTTTATGCCTTTTAGATGCTACCCATAGGCTTCTAGCAACCTGCCAGTGTGCTTTGCTTTCCAAGGTCAAAGAGCCCACTGTGCTTTATTCTGGCAGATGACATGAGTAAAACTGTGCTTTAAAGCAGCTTGCACGTAAGGCCTCCTTTGCAAAGCATGAAGGAGAACCTAGAGTGTGATATTTGATCTTTTAGAATCTCTACTTGAGTGAAATGCCTTAAATAGAAAATGGGCCTCTTCTGAATGAAAACCTATCCTGGGCACTGCGCAGATAGGCACCTTTATTGCTTCCAGAAGAAGTTGTCTCATGTAAATGGATATTCTGTTACTAGAGAGCTCTTTTTTTAAATAGCTTTAATAGCCATTTAAAAATAACAGAATAGTGTGGAATGCTCTATTTTATAGCTTAGATGTATTCGCCCTGCTGTAACTAACCCTGGACTGCCTTCACCATCTCTGAGGCTTTTGCCTGCAACTTAGTTGATTTACACAATCCAATGGATCCGAGAATCAAGTTCCAAAACAGTGCAGATGAGGATGGCAGTAGTTAAATGTGGAATAGTTTTGTTAGTTTGTTTGGGTTTTTTTCCCCTGCTAAACATGCCCACCCACCCAGAACATCCAGATTATAAACCTTTAAAAGGTAGCAAAAAATATGTATGATTGAATTGATTGCCATTAGGAAACACAATATTTGTCCTTTTTTCATATTAGTATCTTTTTGCACTATCTTTTGGTGTTTTTTCCCCAAAGTTTATGAAGTGTGTATAATGAACCTGTATCAAAACAAAGCCCGGCTTGTCCATTTTGAAGTGCAATATGAAATGAGTGCTATATTGGATATAAGCTTTCTCTAATAACTATAGAAGTTTTTATTAAAGTTCCTTTTACAGAGATTTTAATAGCTATAGTTTTATAGGTTATCAGACACAGCTTTAAGTTTTGGTAAAATTAAAGTCAGATTTGCCAAACCAAATAGCTACTTTAAATCTGATCAAATCAGAAAAACAAAGTGGTTCAATCAGTAGTATATTGATCTCTCCATATAGTTCATACTCTACAGCTACCTGAAAAGAGGTTGTAGCATGGTGGGGGTCAGTATTTTCTACCTAGTAGCAAGTGGAAAAAGGAGGGGAAATGGCCTCAAGTTGTACTAGAAGAGGTTTACGTCGTTATTGGGAAAAATTTCGACCCCAAAAGGGTTGCCAACAATTGGAACAGGCTGCCCCGGGGAGTGATTGAGTCACCATCCCTGGAGGTATTTGAAAGACATGTGGGAGTGGCCATGGCTTAGTAGTGAACGTGGAGATGCTGGATTAACACTTGGACTTGATGAGCCTAGTGGTCTTTCCCAACCTTAAAAATTCTATGATTCTGTACCAGGGAGGTTGTATTTAAATTGTAGGCAGAAATTCAGTTCCTTCTTACAATGTTGCTCGTGATAAATGAACTGTCTACTTAAAACTTAAAGGTCTGTTTGTCCAAAGTTAAATACTTAAAGTTGTCCTATGCTGCTTTTTTTGTTTGTTTGTTTGGGGTTTTTTGTTGGTTGGTGTGCTTTGGTTTTGGGTTTTTTCTGACATTGTTGTGCATCATAATGCACTAAGGAACACTGTGTTTTCAAGACTGCTCAATATTTCCCTCTGAAGAGCAGAGACTGAAAGAGCAGATTGAAGGATTACCCACTTCTAAAAAGCAGACATACTTAATTAAGGATAGTAACCATTCTTTGGGGGGAATCTTAACCAGACTAGAAAAGATAGTTGCTCTTTCTCCAGGCTAATGGCAGCAAGAGTCATTTAAGAACTCAAAGCCGTGAGATGCCAGACTCTGTGTGGGTGATGCACAGTGTGCACAAGCACAGACTCTCTGAGGTTCATGCTGATATCCAGTGAGGTTGGCATCCATATGCTTCCTTGCATCATTTAGGACAGTGACAATTGTTCTCTGTTGCCTGCATGACTGACTCATTTCTCATCCTCCCTGGCCCATACAGGCTGCTCACAGACTTCATCCCCTGTGCTCAGCAGTGCAGCCTCAGCAGTGCTGCTTGCAGCACCTACATGCACCATTCAAACATTTCTGCACGCAGAGAGTTACCCTCAGCCTCTGCCTCTGAAGGCATTGCTCACCATTGAAGAGGTGAAGAAAACCTGACTGATTCACCAGAAGAAAACCTGACTGATGAAATTCATAATTAAAGCCACAGATGATAAAATTTGAAAAGTATGTCTAGAGTGCCTGGATATAGTTCTTCATGGACCAGTGCAATCTCTGGCTGTGCCAGGCGACTGCCTTTGGAAGCATTGGGTGGCCTGCAATTATTCTGTTTCACTTTTGCTTATGCAAAAATGATCAACTTCATGACAGCATCTGTTACTAACCAAAAGGTTGTAGATCTTTAACTTCCATTTATATGAAATAGAACCAGATGCAGACTATAAAATGATGTGAATATTTTTTAAATTACTTCACTGATATTTTGTCTCATATTTTCTTACAATTCATGATTAATATTTTTAAAGGTGATTTATCTTTCATCTTGGGTTCCACTGTTGTTGACTTAACCTTAAGAAAGCGTGATAGAGCTTGAGAAGGAAGGTCACTTGCTGAACGTATTTTTTAAATATATTTCAATTAGTAAATCATGAATTAAAGTCTGTACAGTTATAAATTATGGATATTAGAAGAAAATTATGTATTCTTTTTTTCATATTTTTCTCTCAGAAGCAGGGTAAAGCTGGAGAGTATACTACTGTGGATGATAAAACTATGTCAAATAGATTAACAGCTTTTGACTCAACAACTGTGATTGGTAGAGGTAGAATATATGTAGCAAGCTGTCTCTTTCCCCTTTTTGTATTACTAATAGTATGTTATAACAGTTAAAGGACAAAGTTCTTATTTTATTTCTGGTGGCAGAAATTGAAGAAACATTTGTCCTGAAAGAAAAATGGTATTTATGGAAAAGCTTTCTGAGGTTTCTGGTAAGGCCGTCTGGTTGCTCCAGCAAACAATATTTGCAGGCAATTATCTGAAAACCGTAGAACTGAAGCTTCTGAATTAAATTTAGCACTTGTTTCACTATATTGCTGAGGGCAACACTGCGCATGCATGAAGCCAAGTATGTGTTTACATAATTTCACTGAATAAAAGTATTTAACAAATAATACATTGCTGTCTACAGTGGGAATTCTGTTATTCTCCTTTTAGAAGTTATTTAATGCCTGAGATATGTCTGCTAATTTTGTCTTCACAGCTTTTTTTAGTGTTACATATATTTATTCTTTAAAAAAATTTAAAAGTTATAAAATACTTACTTTAAGAATTATACCTTAAGCTCTCAATTGCATTTTCCTGATGCCAAAAAAAAAAGTAATAAAAAGGACAAAGTGTGCTCTCTACAAGAATTTTTAAAGTTATTTCAACAAATGGCAATATTATCAATAAAAACCTATTTGAATCATAATCATACCCTGTCTCAGGACTTATGTGACATTTGGTGACACATCAAACCTTCATAGGGAAATGAAATAACTACTAAAATTGAGATGAAATTCTGTGAGCTTTGTTCTTTGTAAAAAGTCCATATTCTTATTGCAAAGATTGTAAAGAAAATACTCCAGTCATATTCCTTTCACTTTCCAAAGCAAATTGCTTTTCTCTAAAGCATCTGAGGAAATAAATGTATTTTAGTTTGCATGAAGTACAGAGGTCTGATGTAATCCACAAATGCAAGATGGTAAATAATAAGTGAAATTAGACTGCAGTGTAAGGAAAGTTGATGACGTATCCAACAACTCTGCTGTCATGTTTGTGACTTGCTAGGTAAAGGCTATGAAGTAACTCTTCCAGTTTTCTTGCTTGTTAGTTTGTTTTTAGAAAAGAGATTTATAAAACTGTACAGTAAAATCCTGTGGTATGAGGGTGGAGGGTGGGGAGAAACTGGAACAAGTTTCCCAGAGAGGTTGTGGATGCCCCATCCCTGGAAGTGTTCAAAGCCAGGTTGGGTGGGGCTCCAAGCACCTGATCCAGTGGAAGATGAAAGGATGGATATGGGTATGCTTTTTAAGAGCATCAGTGGACCTTCTTGGAGTTGCTAACTGGTCATGGTATCAGAGAGCTATTCCATGTCATACCCTAAAGTGTCTGTCTGACCCCCCACCAAGTGACCAGAGAAGACTGTTCAGGAAATGTAAACTTTCACATTCATAAATAAGAAATTTATAGTGTTAAACCTCTGTTGAAGTGAATCACTAATGACTGATAATAACCCCCATATAATAAACTTGAAAACATGGACCTTTGTTTGGACCTTTTTTGTCTATGCAGAATAGTAGGTCCTGTTTTCTAGGCTAAATTCATTCTCACGTAAGTGCTGGTTCAGTACTTTAGTCCAATAAAAACAAAGTGGTTTTTATTTATAAAAAAATTATGAACTAAATTTGAGATTCTCTATTGTTAAGTAACTTGGTTTCTTAGCTTTGCAAGTCCATTTTCTTCTTATTTTTCTACAAAAATATAACTTTTGGGGGTGGGGAGAGGATTTCTTTTCTTCTTTTTTCTCTTCATGCACCTGCACGTTTTATACCGTTTTTTTAAACAGCTGTGTTTGGTAGTTTAAGTGTTTCCTGTCACAAAAACATATGCCCCAGCAATCACCAGAAACTGTATGGTGACTCATGAAGCTTCTCAGAACACTTTTTTAGCAAAAAAATTAATATAATTCATAACCACAGGGCAGCATTTACAATCTGTGCCAGGAAGATGAATGCAGGGTGATGTAAGACATATGTGATTTTCTTTTTTACAGGTGACTCTTTTTTGTTACTGAGATCTGTGAAAATGGGTTAATGATACATTTTTCTTACTCATATCTGTGCCCCGATACTCATCTTGCTCTCCATGTAAAATCATGTAAAGTGGAGAGAGGCTTTGTTTAAAGTTCAAGGAAGACACAAATATGAGACAGAAACAAGAAAGTCATAACAATATAAAAATAAATAATGAATGTATGAGATAAGTAGCTTGCAAACTTAGGGTGCGTGAGCATCTCATGTTGAATTATCTAAACTAAAATTCTTGCATTAGACACAGGAATAGCTTTAAAGTGCATAATTTGCTTCTTTCTCTTTGAGGACTGCATGTTCTTGCAGAGGAGACATTGAAGTCAGAGCACTCCCCCTTCTTAAAAGTTTATGCTCTGAGGAAATAATAATAATTTAAAGGAATTAAACTCTTATTCTTTTATACACTTTTGAGATCATTGCTTCAACTTCAGCATTTTATCATTCCTTTGGTAGTTGGCCCTTTGCATTCCCTTGAAAATGCCAGAGCTTCATCAAGTGTGGCATCAAGTATCACATCAGTTTGGACATGGAGTGTTTTAAACATCAGTTTGCCAATATTCTCCTTACGGTAAAATAACAACAAAAGGGTTCATAGTCACCATGGGGACTTAAGTGGGTCTCCTTCGTCCTTGCAGAAATTACCAAAGATCAGGATGAGCTTTGCTGCTCACTGTTTCCAACACACACTAGAGAAGGACCATTCTTTGTTAAGAACAAAAAAAAACCTTCAAAGACCCCAAAAGTCAAACCAAAACTCCAACATGATATTGCGTTAAAGCCAGAAAGGACTGTGGTAACAGAGTTATGAGTTGTCCAACTTCCCTGGACATCTCTTCAGAAGGACAGTCACTGCTAATTTGTTACGTGATGGTCCTGCTAGTAACAGCCTACATCTTGTGGGATGTGTCAATACCTTTTCCTCCGTTGTTGTCTTCCTAGGCCAGGCTGTAAATTCTGCCTGTCTTGTTAAAATCTTATTCCTTTTTAGATTACTTAGGGAACTGTTGTGTAGGGTTAAACTTCATTCTCATTTCCAGTCCTATCCTGGTATTTTCTCCTGTTGACAGAGAGAAAAAAAAAAAGACACATGTATGTAATAAAAACATATTTATTATCCTTGCACTAGCTTAGTGCTTTTGAGCACTTTTTCAAAATAATATTGTTTAATCTAAACTGTGCAGATTTGAAATTTTATTTTTCTCCTCTCTTTTGGATGAGATCTTTGTGTCCTTCCTGGTTTACATCTATGCTGACAGGTTTATGACATGGCTACTACATTTTCTCAATTATAACAGTGTAGAGAACTGCTCCTAACAGTGAAAAAGTACCTGTGCAGGACTTAGAAATGACAGGTGTGAGATTTGGGAAGGGCTAAGCTATCAAGAGCCATTACCAACAAAAAGTCAGTGTTTATGGGATGCTGCTTTGTCCATAACATCAGTAACTTCTTCAGTTTCATAAAACCAGCTTTTATCATTCCAGTTTGGGCTGGAGTGGTTGCTATGGGATGTATCAGAAGACAACTGCTTCATGCAGATTAGAAAGGAGGAAAATTCTCCAACATGAAGGTCACATCCTGTCTGTAACCAAAATGCCAGCTGTGTAGAGCAGCAGAGGAGGTCCCAGTCTCTTCAGCATCCTCCTAATATAACCCAAGGCACTTCAGGGTTCCCGTAGGCCAGAAGCAGTTAGTCTGGGTCTCAAGACCACAAACATTTTCCCCTTTTAATTGTGGTGAATAGGAAGTAAGAATTCAATGGTGAGACTAGTTCAGGCAAAAGCTTGCACATTAAAACAAATAATTAAAAATTCTTGGATTAGAGGCAAACTTCCCTAAGCCATTATCTGTGGCTCACTACAGGGTACAGCCTTGGCTGAAGGTACACCTCCACAGTGGGACTGCAGGGATAAAGCTGTTTCACAAGGCATGTAGCACCAGCCAAATTCCTAATGTGGGACAATTTTCTAGTTACTCTCTGAAGTTAGACTGAATTTAAAAATGGGGCTGGTGGATGGATCCATCTGCAAATGCTGATTGCAAAGTCCTGTGGATGTGGGGTACATTATATTTACTTCAACTCTCTACTTCAGAGCCTTGATCCCATTTCTAATTACAATCAGCTTAAGGGAAGAAACAAGAGAAGCAGTCTAAAAGAATGGGCCCAAACCCAACCATGTGAATATGCATGACCGTGTTGCACAAGTGCAGCCTAGGTAAGGCAGGTGACTGACCCAAAAGTTTATAATAAGAGCTCTGGCTTTAAAATTTATGGGTCACACTCCCAGTTCATATTCACAACTCATCTGGGATAAAATGTATCTCTCTGAGAATTTGTTAGCATTTCTACACAGTTAATTACTGCTCTTTTTTATTATTATTTTCTCATACTTTTTTATAGGAATGTAGTTTCCCATTTCACACTCCATGCTGAGACAATGCATTCCCTGCCCACAGGGCTTGCCTACTTTCATCTACAGACAGGATGCTCAGGGCTACTTTATCTTTGTGCTGGAAATATGTACAGCAATTGTGAACACTTGCAGGACTCTCCCTAACAGCACTGTTTGGGCCTGAGGCTGAAGCTAAGAGTCTGCCTAAAAAGACAAAAAGAGCTGAGAGATGATATTAAACCATTATGGCACAGACTACGTCCATTCACCTCCCCCAGGTATTATGAGCAGAAAAGGTTAAGCAGACAGCTCAGCTAAGTCGCTTCAGATGTGTAAGACAGGAATAAATACTTCCAGTGTGACATCCACACTGATGTGCTGTTTGCTCCAAGCAAAATGCAGTGCGTGTTTATGAGAGCTGTGAGCTGCTCTGAGCCTGGTACAGGCTGGGACTCTGCATGAGCAGACCAGCCACATCCCAGACTGGGTGCTGGCTCACAAGCAAGTTTTTCTTGCTGAAAATCACTGACTTGGGTTGCCACAAGGCAGGTTTGGAAAGCTGCACCTCAGCAACTTAGCTTCTGGAGACATCACTCCTGGAAGAAAATGCAAGTCACAAAATTGTGAGTGGCATCTCATTTGCACCAAGTACTTCAGTCTTGATATAAAAGCCAAAAAGCCATTAATAAGTGAAATCCACTCTAACAGTTTCTGCCTTAATCCTCCAGCAATGTCAGCATGGTACTGGTATCAAGAGAAGAGGAGTCAGTCATCAAAAGTGGAAACATCCCTCATCCAAAACAGTGCCCTGGTGACTCTGCGAACTCGGTGTTTATGCCAGAGGGTATAAAAGGAAAGATGGATATGTAAAGAAAACAATAGCTTGACAGTTTATCTGACGATGATCCAGTTAAACAGGAAGACAGCCCCTCTCAGTATAAATCTTTACAACTTTGTTGAAGTCTATGCTTGGCTGCACCAGCACTCATGACTCTTATTCGTGATTTTGATTTTGAAATAACAGCTCAGCAGTCCTTTGGCTTTCTCATTTCAGATTACTAGGCTGCAAAGGCATTGAAACTTCCCATAAGCTCTGGGAAGAAAAAAATAAAATCAGTTTTTAACACTAGGCTGTTGGTTTTCTATGTGTGCAGTTTTTTGACTGAGGAGAAGAAAGCTAAAAGGATCATTTGATTGCTTTACTGCATATTTTGAATTCAAATTGACTGTGGGCTTTTAAAATGCAAATTCAATAAACCAGTGCTTAGATACACACACTTTAGTTTGCAGCTGCTTCTAATGTTAACCATTTATGCTGTAAAGAGCATGAAGACGAGAAAGGAAAATTGGGTGATGTTCAGCCATGACATATGGACAGAATTTTGACTTCTGTTGTCTTGGAAAAACATCTTTCGTTAAAAAAAATTCAGGTATTCTACATCTTTGGCAAAACATAATAGAAACTTAGCCAAAGTTTTCTCAGAGTTAGAAAGGCTGAGCATTTGGTTTGATTTGAGTTGTGAGTAAAGCTTAGCTCTGAAGCTTGCTTCTCTGCCAGGAACCATGCAGGTTTCCATTGAATTCCTAAGTTGTTTTTTTTAAAGAAAAGCATTTGTTCTAGAGTCTTCCAAAATTTAACATCCATTGGAATAAATGCTTTTTCATGTTTATTCTTAAAATCAATTACTTAATTGAAAACTAAACAAAGGAAAACCTTCAGAATCCTGAATATTTGGTCATTAGGACTCTCCATGCAGCCACAGTGCCCACATGTCTGGAAGTTGCCTACGGCTTCTTTTTTTCTCAAAGTCCCATATTCCATAGTCATATACAGAGTCCAAAGCTGATCTGAGTAGAGTAAAGCACTACGCAGTGTCAGGTTGTCAGAGAAGAAGTCCTGGGAGATGTTTTGCAGAGTCTTCCCGCCAGCAGCCTGACAACACCTATGTCAGAACAATTCTACACAGCAAGAGGCACAGTTTGTGTGAAGTACTTGGGAATTTACCTCCTTTTTTTGTGCTATCAGCTGCTATCACAATCTATTCCTTCAAGTCTGAAAAAAGAAAATGAAGAGGTTCCAGGTAATAGCACTCTGTTATTACTCTGCTCTGTGAAATCAGTCATAAAGGGGTATTCTCGAATGTCACAGCTTGTGCAATGTAATGCTTTAACTGGAAGCCGTCCTCAACAGCCTGCAGTCCAAAGACGTCAACTTTACTTAAACTTTCAAAACACAGAAAGAAAGAGATGGGAAATAGCAAGATAAACAGCAGCTTTATGAGGCAGAATGAGACTGTGGTTTTAACAGGGAACTGTGGAGCAAGAGAGGGTTAATGGTGTTGGAGGCGACAGGTGTTTTATAGGAACTGAGTCTTTTTTTTCCTTGAAGGGACTTGTTATTTAAAGGAACACATTTTCCCACTGCAGAGATCTTTGAATGACTGAAAAATACTTGGACCATAGTTGAACACTGATGCCATTACAAATATAACACTGATTGCCCAAGGAAAGTGCAAGGAGATGGTATATGAGGAAGCCAAAACCTTGTGTAGAGGACTGAGGCGCTGAGAACATAGGGGTGTATTTCTAGAAAAGGAAAAGACATGCCATGCAAAAGGTCCCAATGCCATATAGCTGATTTTATTACTTTGTGAGATATCTAATTCTGCCTTTTCACTGCTCAGTCAGAATTCTTGAACTCATTCAAATAATTTCTTGTCTACAAAGAAGTTGCAATAGCATCCATATTATTTCTTTTCTTGGGTTTTTTTTTCCTTTTGTTTCTCTCCAATTTCTCATCTTTAAAATGGGAATTTTAAAAAAGAGCCAAAGAAAAGCTGAGCAGTTTTGTAATATAAAAGCAGGAGGTGGGATCCATTTTCCCTAATTTTTTGTCTGTATTCTGTCTGTTGTTAAACTCAATACTTGGCTTTCTGCCTGGATCAAAGTGGCGGGTTTAGACATTTTCTACGTTATGTTTAATGTCTTCTTTTAGGATGAGAGGGCATTCACCCCCAAAATGTCTGCTTCTGTGTTCTAAGAGACAGCTGTACACTTTTACAGTAGCACAGGCTACGCTGTGTACTCAGATTAATCCTGAGCAATATGTTTCAGCAACAGATATCCTGTAGGATCTTTGGCAAAACATCACATAATTTCATGTCCATTGCCCATATATAAACTTTTCACTGATCACACAATAGTAGTGCTACCCTCTGTCTGATGCCCTGTTAGACTGGGGGTGGGGCAGGGAAGGTGATCATCTATTAAGAGGAATCACAATCCTATTTGGAGCTATGAAGTGTTACACTGTTTGCAGCAATTTGTAATGCCATGCTATTTATTCATTAATATTCTTTAAAACACCTTGAAGAGGTGAAGTGCTGAGAATGTTGTAAAATTAAAATAATGAGAAAAATCAAAGCTATGAGTTGAACCTAAGACAGTGAGAGAACTCTCCTGGGGAACTGTAGGTCAGGGTAATCAAAAAAGTGTAACCTTTAGTCCAGCTTTAAGGTAAATGGCTTTCGGTCTACCTAGTGTCTGACTCCTATGAATCTTTATCCTTCCTCAGTGGAAAGGACTGGGTTCTTAAAAATATGAATTATTGAATTCTGTAAAGGTAGTCCAGGCAGGAGAGTTAAAACTGATTTAAACAGAAGAGTGCAGCCCTCTGTGATTCTGACATTTCCCAAGGTTTGGAATTTATTAAGATAACAAGGCAAATCCTTCTGTTTTCCAGAAAGGAACAAATCTTCTCCCAACCAACAATAAATTAATTTTCCTAATTTTTGTGGATGGACATACAATTTCTCTTTTCCTCCTTCAAAATCCAGCATTCAAAAATTAGTTGTTTTTCAAAGATTTATTTATTTTTGGATGTGCATGAAACGCTGTCTTGCCAGGACCTGAATAATTTAGAACAGGACAAAAACACGTGGGATTTCTCCTTTAATCAATGTCAGTTCCATATACCCTGAAAAGGGATTTTCCAAGGGTTGATACATATTATGCATTGTCATTATTAATTTCTTCTCCATATAAATAAGATAACATTTCTACTGAAATAAGGTCCAAATGGCACTCCAAGCTTTTAACTCTCTAATGTTTTTTTATCTTTAATACTTCCTGGCACCTTTTGCAAGAGTTTGTGAAGACCAGATGTAAAGTTTCCAAAAGACACCAAAAACTTCCAAACAAAACAAAACAAACAAACAAAAAAACCACAACTTTCCTCTTGTTGTTTTCTATGAATTCAGTTATAAAGAGTTCCACTAATGGAGCTGCTGATATATTCTTCATAGTTTACAAATCCCTCTGTTCTGTGTGTGGGAGACCTTGTGGATACACGGTTAAGGAAAGTCCACACCTGGTCATGGACCAAGGACAAGATTCAGGAAAAAAACCCCAACATTACACTTCTATAGTACCTTCCACAGTCAGTTTTATTCTAAAGTGGCTTTTCTTACGTATAAAGCCTGAATTTGTAATGCATTTTGAACTGTCTTCTGCCTATGCATTTGATGGTGTAAGTGTAGTCTCTGTGCCTCCATCAAGTGTTTGTCTGTCACGCAGCGGTTCAGGCATTGAGCATAATAAGGATGTAGTGCAAGGTGTTCAGGATACTTTGGAATCAAGCTGGGTCCTCAGCCACCTCAAGAGTTTCAGCTCCTCCAGAATTAATCAGAGTAAATAATCTTCAGTGGGTGGTGAATCTGGATTTAGAGTTTGAACTGAGATATCCAGTAACAATGAGCTGATGCCCTTAAAAGATTGTAATATTCTAGTAGCCTGTTGCAATCCTCAAGCTATCAGTCCTATCAGTATCTGCTTGAGTTTAGGAATCTCTACTCCTTACTTTTCTCCTAAAGTGGAGCTGGCACAAAGAGAATTGTCTCTGGGACAAGAAAGATACAGAAAAATTCTGAAATTCTGTGCTGACACATTTTAGCCAGATGTACAAAGATTTTCCTATTCCTTTCCTATTGATTTATCTGGTTTCAGTTTTTCTGTATATTTGCTTTGTTTTCTTTCAATAGGAAACAAAATACCCACCCACAAAAAGAAAAATTAGAAAAGAATTGTAAAGCATAGGTCCATGAACATATCTTCTTGAAGCAGCTATTTTCAAAGAAAAATATTTTTAGTGAAATATTTGTAGTAGATCTACTAATTGTATTTAGAACATTTAATCTAGATACGTAATTGCTTTAAGAATAATGTCTTTTCTCAGCAAACATTTGGTTCATTTCTCTGATAGTCCCTTGTGAAGTCACTGAAGAAAGAAAAAAGGAGGACATCAAAGCTCCCAAAACCAACAGATTCATCATCTTCCAGGATAAAATTTTTGTAAGAGCCAAGTCTACTGTGGAAAAGCAATATCTCAGCAGGAGGGTGCAAATTCACTCACTGTTTTGTTCCCATCCATACAAATCTTCAGAACTGGTATAATGACTGTAAGGCAAATGAACTCAGGAGGCAGTTTTTTCATCTGCAGCATCAAATCTAAGAACAGATAATCTACCCAACAAGGGTCCAAGGCACAAAATAGAATTAAGCACTGAGTAACTACATTTTGAAAGACTGACAGCTGGTAGAGAGGTGCCAGTGTCACTTAGACCTTAACATAAAGTTATAGCAATAGATTTTTAGAATCACTTGATTTTGAGATGGCAGGCATGGAATTAGGGCAATTTTGATCCATTCAGATTTTGGCACCGAGTGCTGAATTTCTTTACACTGGTTTTGGACTTTGTCCCTCACTTTAATCCATATTTCACCTTGCAAGTCTACAAGACGGGACTGATATATTTCAGTAAGGCTTTGTGAGCCTGATCCAGAGCCCTTGACTGAACTGATCACAGATCCTTCTGCTGTTGCAGCTACATCTTTCTGCGCCAACTAAATACTACCTTAAAATCTTTGGAAAAGGACAACTCACCTGAAAGAGTGACAGGAAAGCAGCATTACTTCAGCTCTCCAAGACAAAGCATTTGGTTAGAGAATGACATTTCTAGACTGGATCGTTTCAGGTTTGAAGTTTTGGAGTTTTGTTAAGTTTCTTTAGTTTGTGGTTTGGTTTTTTTTTTTTAGCATACTGATCAGATTTGAAATGAAAATATGTAAGATAAAATGAGAAATCCCTAAGATTTCATTCATTTTATCTCAGCATATCCAGTCATATACTTCTCACCATGTTGGTTAAAAATAATTATTCAAAATATAATTTTGGTCTCTGCCCTTTTTTTCTTTTTTTTTTTGTCATGCATTTCCGTAAGTCAACACATCTCTGAGCTGGAAATTTGCAGTTGTTTTGCCATAAGTAATTGTATTTACAGCCAAAGTACAGCTATCACATTACTCAGGTCAAAAGCCAATTTATTAATAATACAAAACATTTGAAAACTGACATCTGTTCTTGAAATACACAGAACTTCTGAATTGACGTCAGTGATGTAACCACACAGAAGAATGTTTCCAGTCAATTTCCTTAGTGTTTTTATCTGAATGATAACTCAGCTCAGTATAGTATAATCTGCTTTCTTTTTTGCATGCTACACAATGGCGTGAAAGGGCAAATTAAAAAAAATGCCTTATAATTATTATGTGAACCAAATTCAAACTCAGCAAACATAGTTATCGTTATATCATGAGGATCTTTTTTTTTTTTTGACCAGATACAGAAATGATAGGCATTTCTGGGAAATTGCCCCTTTCTGTAGAAGATGAAACTTTGAAAGCTGGGATCACTTGTGAACTGGAGAGTGAACAAGTAGACACAGGCTTTCAAATTTTCCTTTCTTTTTCAAAAGGTAAACTGGCAGCAGTAGCTACTGGATTTCTCTAAGCAGATAGTATTTTCTGAAAAGATTTCTGGCAATGACCTAAATGCACAGTATTCAGTCTTTATCATAGTATGAAAAACATGTTGAGAGAATTGCTTATAGCAGCTACTGACATTATCATTAAAATGCAGATTCCTTCTCTTGATTCCATATTTGCATGATCTCTCTCCAGGATTTCTTATTTGAAAAGGAATGTCTTTGCTATTTACAGGGTGTCAGCCTAAAAGAAGGCCGTAAGGAAGCAAGTTTTCTGGGACTATCAATGATGGTTCAATGTCTACATGTAAAGGGTCTTTCACCTAACTATGCAATAATGACCAAAACCATTGAAAGTGGAAAAATCAAGTTTAATTTTAAAATATATATATGTGGCAAATTCTTGCGGTAATTTGGGTTTCTGAATATATTTATAACCTGAGTAATCTATCCCTGATGCTGAGTAACTCAAAATTTAGGTATCTCCTGAATTCTTGGGACTTTTATTTTGTCTTCTCTAGTTAATGATAGCATCAGCGGCTAACCAAGGTCCATACAGTCACTTTATGTTAATCCTATTATTTAAAATGGGAAATACCATTAGACCATCAAGTCTATCTAGTGACCTACTCTTGATCATTAGTAGGAGTGATTAATGTATTTCAGACCTCATACTAGGATTCTTTTGTTGCTTCGTAAGCAGTAGATGTCTGATCTCCTATGGATTTACATTCTTCCTCAAGACAGGAATGAGACCATTTATATGGAATATGAAGGCTCCAATCCAAAAAGGCAAGAGGCACAGGGGGGTTAGTCCACCTCCAGCACAGCCTGTTCTAGACTTACATACACAGAGCGATTAGTCCTGACCCACAGACATGTCTGGTCAGCCTAGCTGGATGAAACTCTGCACAACCAGACCTACAGCTACTTCCAAAAGGGTTGGGGAACAGCTAAGTTCTGTCTGCCTTTCTTTCACAAGGATTCTCTCCTCTTTTCTAATACACTCCACATTTTCACAAAACTTCCAGAAATAAAACTATTTTTGAATTTTCTACCCTACTTTTGAATTTTCTACCCTTTTAAAAGATTGAAATTAGGATGGCGTTTAGTTCTTACCAGACAGATCATTTAATAGATTACCAGGTTTCAAAAGGATCCACGTTTAAGGTACTCAAAATTACTAAATAAATCATCTTATGGGAGTCATAACACCAAATATAATAAATCCATTAGTTCAAGTGTTTTCCAAATTCCATAAAAAGTGTGCCACATAGTACTGAATTTCTCTAACTCTCCCTCTCCCTCTTGAATACTCACATAGAGTATAAAGTATTTCACTGTGGAGGGTCGTAAGTGTGACTTGAGTGATTATGAGTGTTTTCAAGAATCAAGTTTTCTTGTTCCCTTTAGGAATACAAAACTAGATGTCGCAATGGCCCCAAACAATGACACAGAGCTTGCTTAATCTGCAGAATTACTAGTAATGTAGGTGATGCCTGAAGAAGGGCGTTGCTTTTTATTCCATGAGGATACTGTGCTTTAAGAGGGAAGAATAAACTGGGTTTTGATTAAAACAATGGAAATGGTTTTTTGAAAAACTTCACTCATACTCTCTTTTTTTTCTGGAAAAAAACTTAAGCTTTCAGCTTCCACAGTCACTGTGTTTCCAACCAAGGATTGAGGCCCCTAAAATACGTGGTTTGGATGTGATTTTTTTTCCTAATTTGTCTAAAATTTCTCTTATTATGTCCAAATAGATGTTCTTATTTAAGCATATCATGAGAATAGAAACAAGCTATAAAGAAAGGTGGACAGAACACAGAATAGGTGAATATGAAATGGTCAGGTTAGGCATGAAAAATTTTCAACTGCTAGCACAGTGAGATTTTATGATAACTTTAATGAGATTGTGGTGACATGAAATGTGCCTATTTTTAATATGTTGATGGATAGAACTGTATGATATTCTTGCCTGTAATAAAAGAGACCAAGAAAATAAGTGCCCTGCAACTCTATGCCACATCATTTGGACATCCCACTCATATTCATTTTAATGGAAATTACGTGCCAAATTGCTAAGATAATTTTGAAAACATGTTTTGCTCTTTGAAAATTGTACAGGACCTTCAGAGAATGTGTGTTGTGTTGTCAAATGAATCTCCCTGTGAGCTAGATATCAATCAAAAGCACGACATCTTGAACCAACATTTTCAAAGCCAGATGTCAAGAGCTAGATTCTGAGATTCATTTTTAGGACTTCATTGAGTTTTCAGAAGAGCAAGCTTTAAAAATGGAGACTTCAGTAACAACAGAGAAGCTGATAAGCAGACTTTGAAAACAAGATCATTCAGAACTACCTATGTGTATGTGTCTGAACTCTGAAGAGCAAGGTACTTAGCATCATAAGCAGAATTCCTTCAATTTTATGTTATATGATATTTTTCATGGATTTTCACTCAAAATCCTCTTCTCTTTTCCACTGCATTGATGGAATTGATTAGCTTTCTTACACTTATTTCATTACACAAAAAAATAATTTGTGAAGCTGGATGCTCCTCATGCAGCTAGAAGAGGCACATGAGGATGTTTACTTTTACAACTAAACCACTTATTTTTATTTCTTTTTTTTTTCTTTTTTTTTTTCCTTTTTTTTTTTCTGGCATGGCATGGACAGCCTATCTCCATCTGTTCCCCATTTCAAGAAGACATCATTAACCCCACTATTCTGGTAAAATGAATGAAATAAACCATGGCAGAGAAGAAGGTCCTTTCAAATTCTTTTTAAAATCCCCTAGGTCTGTGGAACAGACATGCTTTTTTGAGCAAGTTTCAGAGCAGTAACATGATTTACTGTATTTTCAACTCAAACTGCATCTACATTAAATCACTACTATATGGGATGTCAAGGTGAATGTAGCGGTGGAAAGAAAAGCAGAACATATAAATATTTTAGGGATTTAAAGATAAGGGATTTAAGCATGTGCCGTGGCAAATCACCTCTAGAAATTCTGCTTGGTAGTTGCCAGCTTTTGGAGTCTACAATAGATAGACTTTCCATGATAATTGATGAAGAAAGTTTGCCTTATCCTTCAACCAATACTGCCCTTCTAGGCAACCTGGACATCATTTCAGTAAGACCTACCACAAGAATGTGTCTGAATTCTCCTACAAGCAATTCTTTTATTCAATTTCAGAGGTTACTTGGGTTTTGGTTGAACATATAGAATGTAATTCATCAGTGAAAGACAGAATCACTTATGATTCATGCTTACATGGCTATTGGGAATTCATCTTTGGGAATTACTTACAGATGAGAGATTAAAAAAAAGTCCTCCTGCCTGGATAGCATATATTTCTGAGATCTGAGTCGGTAGTGATACTGGGTTGTGAAGCAGAAAGGTGAGTTTTGCCAAGGAAAAGGAAAACAGGTACATCTAGCTCTCCCTCTGTCCTCTGATTCTGGAAACAGTTGTCCTATGGCTGCTTGATAGTGGCTTTTGGACAATCCATGGTTTGGTTAAATTTTATGTCATAATTATGGAGTGAATTTGGGTCAAAGTGAAGTTAAACAGTGACTGCTCTTCTTTCATTTGATCAGTCATCTGGCTTTCTTGAAAGGTCTTTATTCAGAAAATAAGGTCTTGGAAGAAGTGACAATAATCTGTATCTATAGAGTTGTTGCTGGCCAACAGTTAGGTCCACAGTGACAATAAAGGGTTAAATTATAAAGAGAAGATTTTTATCAGTAAATGTAATGTGTATATCACAGCGGTCTACATCAGAAATAATGTCTCCATGCCTCTTTTATATCTAGAGGAAAAGGGCACATTGCTTTGATCTGTTTCAGATATCCAGTTTATGATGAACTTAATAGTGACATGACTACTTTGCACTCTGTGACAGGAGCCATGCAGCTGGTTTAGAAGCAGTCACTAACATCTAGTCAAATCAATCATACCTAGATTTCTCAACACATTGTATATTTACTCGGTGCTAAAGATGCCTCTGTAATTTATGTACTCAATAAATAAAAGAACAACCAAAAAAAGTGGAGATTTGTAAAACAGTGGCACTTGAAACAGTCTAGATACCAGAAAATTCTTTTTTTATCACAGATGTTTACTTTTCATGCTTGAAAAGCAATATTTGTTAACATTGTTGTTGGATCAGTTAGGCATAGAGATTAAAAACACATTGCAATATTCTAACTAAAAAGAAGAAGAAAAGGAACTAAACCCCTCAGAGAACAATGGCTGTAGTTTCTGGAGGTGATGTTGAGTCATCAACAGATTTCTGCCCCTGGAAGAATGTTTAGGAAGTGAAAGTGCAGTCCTGGGTATTGCAACCAACCAGAATAACAACCAGACAAGATCAAGTGATATGATCTGACTATGTCTGTGTCTTCTCAAAGAAAAAAGAGTGGGATTTTTGTTTGGGTTTTTTTTCCTCCTTATGGTGATTGTCCTTAAGAATTTATAACTGTTTTAGATGGATCTGCAGAGGAATAACCATTACATAGCATAGGTGCAACCTCAGCCAACAATTCTACCAATTAATCCTGAACTTTCATATGAGTCTCTAAAAATAGTTTTGTCTTTTAATGTTAAACCAGAAAAATTACTTTTATCATTTTTATCTATTATGTGGCTAGGAATTTTCGAGGATTCTCACCAAAAAAAAAAAAAAAATTAAAGAGTATGTCATTTATACTCTATGTATCACAAGCCAGAAAGTCATGAGGGGAGAGGAAAGCATGACAGTGAGGTCATACAATTACCCAGGAGAAGAACTTATTAAATGGTTATGGTTTTTCCTCCTCTTTTCTTCAGTTAGTTTGATTTTCCAGCAATGTGTCTATGAACTCAAGAAGCTAGCATGGGGACAGTGAATAAGGGTGAAAAAAAGAGTAAGAACTTATAAGAAATTGTCAAGGAATGTACATTTTGAAAAAGAGGCTGGCAATGGCTGTGAGATATATGACTGGAAAGCAAGAAGAAATGTTGGAATTATACTATGGATACATTAGAGAAAATGGTCATTGCAGAACATATAGAGGGATGTGGTTATTAAAGGAAGGAGTGTAGACAACTTGCTTTGATTATACTGGACTTCATGGACAAATTTTTCTAGATGAGATATTCTGCAGGAGAAGAATATGAATGAGACCATAACTCTAAAAGTTCTAGAGCACAGATATGTAAATTCTAAGTAGTTAGTCTGGTCATGGCAGACAAAAATCTATATAAATAGATGAAGAAGTAGACGTGGAAAAGGGGGAGTCCTGGCGTAATGGTTGATAATGAGGAAACAGAGCTGCCAGTGGAGCTGCTGACAGAGCAGTGAGAGAAATGAGCAGTGAAGAACAATCATGGGGGCCAGGGAGAAGCTGACTGCCAAGAAGAAGGGAAATGACTAAATGCATTAAGGACAACAGGAAGATCAAATAGGCTTTGAGCCAGGCCAGAAAAAGAAATTCAAAAGGAAGCTACCACGGCTCATGTGCTGGATTGAATGGTTTATTCTGCAGTAAAAGCAACAACTGAGATGTCATAAGGACTCTAAGATTTAGAAGAAAAAACAGATAGGACAGATCCCATGAAGCTTCTCATACAAGAGAACAACCCTTCATCAAAGTTCAGTGGCTTTTGATAACTGTCTTTGATAATTGTTTGCAAATTTGCTTCTCCTGACCTGTGCAGTGCTATTTGGTGTCAAGGGATTCTCTGTCCCAGCAGTTTCTCATCACAACGGGAAAGGTTCATCTCATTCCTTGATGGTAGCTTTTTATGCTTGTAGCAATTCCCTCTGGTTACTAATGGATCATTTACACATCTGAGAATGTTGTTAAGAAGCTCCTGAGGTGGAACGGGATTCCAGCTGCAGCAGCTACTGACTGCTCTTATTTCTTATGGCAGGCTCCTGAGAGTTACACAACTGCTTATTAGTAAGTTGATGATGGATGGAACAGCTGTAAATTTACAAGTAATGATAAGCTTGAGACTTCTAAATTAGTTAGAAAACAGCAATTTTCAAATTTGAAACCAGACCTTGAACCAGGATCTTTTTACAGGATAATGTCACCAACAAGACGAGAGGTCAGTGGTTAAAAGCGACAAGCATTTCTCTGTCTTTTCAAGTTGTGCTCCATCTTTTCTGAAAATAGATAATCAAAATCTCAGGCCAATTTACCACAGTTGTTGTAGTAAAGGCTTTTATCATTTAACTGATCTGCTGGATCATAATCATGTGTTCCTTTCTACTTCATCTCTATTCTTCTGCAAAATCACCTCAATTCATTTGTTCTGGGGGGTAAGTGAAAAGTAAAGAATTTATATATTAAGGAGGCAAAACAAGAATAGTCACTCGAGGATGATGAGAAAGAAGAAACAACAGAATAAGGAGGAAAGAAGAATAATGCAGATGGTTCAGCAGATGGAGAAGAAAGAGCACCATACCCCTGGTGATTCTGCGGATCTCTTAAAGACACAATAACATCAAGAGGACACTGGGAAGATGAAAATGAGAGAATGAAGAAGATGTGAACTCGATGTACAGAAATCTTGTTTTCCTTGTTGCCTTTGGCAGAAAGCCAGAAATATATCTGAAAGGCCAAAGAGATTCTTACTGCAGGAGAAATTAACAACTTTTCTGGGGAGAGAAAATTCTTGTTCCAATCATACTTGCAAGATTGAAAGGAACAGAATGAAAGGTGACCGGCTTTTTTTTCCCTGTTGTTTCATCTGCTAGTCCTTTCATCTCAAGGACTGATTGGTGGGCTTGACCTCACCTAAATTTAGAAATCTTCATCTGAGCTAATTTTTAGCACATGTAAATTTAGGTGTTTCTGGCATTCATTCACTACCAGTTAAATAATCTGCATCCATAGTATTAGGACCCCAGAGAACTCTGGGCAGAAAGACACCAGAAGGTCTTGGAGGACAATTCTTTTCTCAAACAAAACTGTATCTTTGCTGCTTGAGTTTTTGTCTTAGTTTTGATGTATGTCTAGACTTGGTCTACATTGAATAATGAATTATGTAGTAGGTGTCTCCTTGGCCTAACAGATTTCAAATACTTCTTCCTTTTGGATTTGAAAATCCTTGAAATGATTTATTGTAATGGCAACTCAGTCTATAAATATCGATGCCCTATGTAGTTCATGCCAGGGAACAGAAACAAAAAAATTGAATTTTAAAATGCACACAAAGAGAGAACACAGGGGAGAGCAATATAAATTTAGTGGTTCTATTTTCATCTTCAACAAGCATCAGTACTAATTGTTAATTTTTCTGCAGAGGCACATGATTAGTGAAGGAGTACACAGAGTACTTGTTTCACTTAATTCTTGGATTATTGTTCTTTTATGCAACTAAAGTTTATATGTTTCTTCTGCTGGTCTTTTCATCCGAAGGACTGATTGGTGGGCTTGACCTCACATAGAACATGACAAAAGGACTAAATAGTATTATTAAGCACTTTTAGTTAATGTCCAGAGTCTTATATATGGAGTTCAATGGTGGTACTATATCAAAATATGCAGCATATGGAGAGTAGGACTCAATGAGAGCAAAGCCAGGTAGTGAGATCTGAGATCTGTGTAGGACTGTATAATACTGGCAGCAGATACAACCACAGGAAAGGAAGTTCAACCCAAGACTTCAGTGCCTGACTTGTCTATCCCAGTTATTCTTATGATTCAAAGTGAATTTTTATGGAGCTGCTCACATGCTTAAACATTAGGACAAAGTTAGGCCTCTGTTTAATTGCTTTTCTCTTCCATTCACTAATTCTGTGTAAAACATTTCTAAAACAATTCAATTACAATAATCTCATAGTGTGCATGAAAAAGGAGAGGAAAATTAGAACACCAAGACACTTTCTTTCCTTTGGTACCTTTTCTTGTGAAGACAGTACTTTTTTTGGTGTTTTTTGTACCACTTTATTACTTTGTTTGGATCAGCTCTGCAGTACTTTCCAAATTTAAAAATGAAATGTGTGACCCTCTTCTTTTGGTGTCCCCTTTAAAAAAAAGTGACTGAACATTCTCATCTGACATCAGCTGTGTGCCTTACAGAGATGATTCATGAGATACCAAGTCATGGGGAAAATTAAAGGGTAAAAGGGCACCCTGAATCCTATTACTTTATCTCTCTGTTGATTTGGGATTTTTTTAAATGGGTGGCCTGTTACTGGTTCTCTATCTGTTTTTATGATTTCTGCTAGTCTTTATGTTCTCACAATAAAGTAGTGGCACAATCATCAAAAAGGGAAAAATAATCAGAAATCAAAATACCACTTCAGTTTCACTCAGATTTATCACAACCATGACTTTCCTGGAAGAATCAAGGCTGATGTCAAACTCAAGCAACATCAGCCATGAACAAAGCACAACCAGCTTATGTGATACTTTTTCACTGCTATTGTAACTGAGGCTGATTTCAGATCAAACTGCAGAGTATACAGATGTGTTTAAACAAATATTTTGCCTAAGAAGAATTTTTCAGCTGTGAAACAAAGTTTAGCTACTGACAGTCTGGAATACAATAATTAAGTAGAAGAGTTGACCTTCAAAGCAAGTCTAAACTTCTATGCTGTTAAGAATATCTGTCCAATATTTCTATTAATTAATCTTATTCAACTGTGGACAGCTTTTTGACCCCACTGTGCAAAAAAGGCCTATTTCCTTACCTGTAGTGAAACTGTGCTCTTAAAAGTGTGAAACACCATTATTTCTCCATAATTCTAACTCTGAATATAGTCCTAGAATTTGCTTTTTTTTTTAACAGACATAAACAAATTTGCATAGCATGCCCAAAGTAAGAATGTGTATTTTTTGTACCATTTTAGGCTAAGTTCAAGTATTGTTTACTTCACCAATCAGTTGGTTTTGCTAGTGTCATTTTTGTGATGTTATAAGAACATGAATATAAACTTCAATACTGAAAACAGAGATCAAAAGGAAAAAAATCAATCTTCACACTACAAGATTCTTGACATGGTGAATTATTTTACTTTATTTTTAATAATGCAATTACAAATATGATTAATGACATGTAGTGGCCTCAGGAGAATATCTGCTTACCTATGTTTTTACAAATATAAGATGCAAGTGAAATGCTGTCCACACTCTATCTCGATAATAACCATTTTCCAACACCAACACCCTTCAAATATGGACTAAAACTAAACTTTGTTTTCTTCCATTCTTGCATAGTGTTGATATAAACATTAGTGTTATTTTATCCATTTGTGAATGTTATTATTCCTCAAAATCATCACAGTTGTCCTTAAGATCGAACATGTGACTATATCTATATATTTGTGAAGCAGAGATGTTTGAAATGCCCATGATCTGCTTGATAATGCCTTATTGCACAAAGAGTTTTGCTTTATTGCGCCACAGTACAATGGAGGCCAGAATTTGGTCCAGTTTTTCAAATTTTGGGATGAAGCTGTTAAAAAAATTCAACCATAACAATATGTCTCTTTTGGGACATGAACTGCTGACACACATTTTTTTTTTTTTGGCCAGTCAGTGTGATAACTGAGTTGGAAAACTCTTTCTGGTAACAAGACTGTAGTCACAAATATGTCATCTTCTCATACCTTTATGGAAAACCAGTACAGCATTCCTGTCTGTCTTCAACAAAACTAATTAGCAGGCTAATGAGGGTAGCAGATTGCACATTTTCCTTTGGGTTTTCAACAGAGTTGAAGGAAAAGTCAGTATTATTTGAACATTGCTACCTGTTTTCCTTTTGCTCCTTTGAAAATTCCATAATAAAACATAGAGATACAGACACATATACAGAGCAATCAGTTATAGATCATATGTAATTAATGTAATTGTATGTAAATGTAATTGTATGTAAATGTAATTAATTTTCTTTAACAGAAGCCTTGCAGGCTCATGTTTTCAGTTGCTTTTAAAAATTCCTCTTCTAAAACAAATTTTTTTTGCCTTAATGAGTCTGATATTTATGCATAGTACTTTGTTATTTTTGTATTTTTCTAGTCTTACTCTAATTTCATTTTCATCCAGGGTTTGCAGTAATATGGAGGATTTGTTGTAGAAGATTTGGTCTTTCTGGCACCAATATGTCAGAGTGTGTAATGTGGCTGGGTCTAATTTTGTTGACTTTCCATTTGCAGACATTTTTAATGAACTTACATAGCTTTTTTCTTAAGCACGAGAACATGCTGTAGCTGCATGCATTTGACTGGACCGATTATGATCTTGACAGATTTTAAGATTATACACAAGGTCTACATCTTCCTGTAGTGCACACTGGAAAACATTTTTTCATATTCATTATTAAGAAAAATGTCTACCTTTTTAGGGGAAAATAAGTTAGGACTTACTTTTATAAATTCCAGTTGTATACAGATATGAAAGACTCTTAAGGACATTTCAAACTGGATTTATTCATTCTATTGTGTAAAAATGGACATTGCCCAATAAAAAGTTTTAGTAGTGTCTTCACAGAGTCTTCATAGTTTCTATATTCCTGAAATATAAATCTTAGTGATGAATTAATTTAGAGATAATAATATGATTTGCTTCCTTTGCTTAAAATGTTTGCTGAAAACACGCTGGTTTATTATTTCCCAGATTAATTTCATTCTGTGCAAGTATATTTAAGACTGTGTGAAATGAACTGGAGACAGAATAAAGCTCTAAACAAGTTAATTAAATTAAAAAAAAATGGAACATCAATCCTAACAGTGCTCATCAGGCAATTTTCAAATCATGTATCTGGTTTTGTCTGGAACAAGACTGTACATTGCAGTACAGTGTCTACTAATTCCATGTCATGTTGAAACTTTTAAACCCCAGCTATTTCTTGGTCTGACCTTTTTATAAATAATACAAAAGATGTGGAAATGTTTAACATGGGATAAAAAGTATATGCATATGCATTTTCTATCTAATCAATAAAATCTTGCCTTTTGGAGCTCAGAACGCTTATAGTTTAAGAGATGAGAAATGATATCCAAGAGGATGTTCCATTAAGCTGAGACTAACTGAACAGTAAACATCATAACTGAAATAATTTTCAAACTAATTACTTTCTTCAGTGTGTTTCAGAAAAGAAAAGAGACATCAGCTTAGGCATATTTTTATTTGACTTCCAGAACAGTACTTCTGGTCTACTTAAAAAAATACATAAGAAGAATCACTCACCAAGTCAGGCCATCCACAACATGTATATTTTGTCTCCTAGAAGTATTCTGTATCTAAAAAGCTAGCAATTAATCGCATTTTATTTCCCAGAAAAACCCTTTCTTTGCATTCAGGGTGTAGAATAGGAATGGAGTAGAGGTTTGGTAGGAAGTAGTTCCATCTGCTAAGATGCTGAAGATAGGAGTAAAAGCCTTGCTCTGGACTTGCACTTACATCTCAGCTGTATAAGGGAAGAAATCAAAAGTAATGCTAACCACATCAATCCTTGTTTTCACATGGATCCCATGCCCTATAACTATCCTGGTCATTATACACCTATCCCAATATATGGCCTGTGTCTTTTTTCATGTAGCAAAAAGGAAGGAGTTGAATTTTAAGTCAAGTATGTAACATACTCATGGGTGTTTCCAATTTCTTTGTAGATATTTGATACAGTGAAAAATAACAAAGAGAAACATTGGCTACTTCTTGGTTTCCCAAATACTCCATGCTTCCATCAGAAAAAAAAGCATATTTGAACAGCCCTGGAACTCTTCTGCTTCCAGTAATATGGAGATATGCCAAATTTCTTCATTTAAATCCATCCCAGTCAGCTGCACTGTGAACTTTCTTTCTCTTTTGTTCCTTCTTAAAAAATTCTCCCTTTTTCTCATCTGCTATGCCCTGTGTTTACAACAAAGGAGGAAACATGAGAAAAAGCCCATAACACCTGCTGGAGACAGTAAAGCAAAGAAAATTATGTACCTTTTGTGGAACGCCATCAAAAATTCAACCCATAGCGTCTAAGAATTTTTAATTTCCAATTGCATATGATTCTTCTTATAGGTGGTAATGATTGATGGAAATGTGGTAAGCAAGTGAGTTCAGGAAGGAAAAAACCAAACAGGTTGTGATGAGGAAATTGTTTAAGCAATATGAAACTGCCAATCTAAATTTAAATGTGCCCTTTAAATAAATCCATCCTCTCTACCTCTCTTTTGCAACTGCTGTAAATATGTCACTTGTTTTCTGTCGTTTCAGACTCTTCTTATCTCTTAATAGAGTCTGATGGAAATATCCCACTAGCTCTTTCTCCCTTTTCAACATGTCCAAGGAAACAGGGTTACAAAAACCAGGGCGATACTGAAAAACTGCTATTTGCATGATTATATCTCTTGCCAATTTTCACTTCTGCTCTCAATTTATTCAACACAGCTGATTTTAATAGTAATAACAAAGTTTCTGATATGCACAGTATGTTTTTTTGAACTTCATTTTAAAGAAGTAGGCTAAAAATTTCCAAAGGCAGCTTTTAATTCCTGTTGTAGTGATGATTTAAGCATCCAAATTAAGACAAGTGAGAGCCTATTTTAGAAGTGCTGAGCATTAGCAAGTCTGAGTTCTAGAGCATTAAAACTCAGCACAACCAAAGGATGAAGCAGGCACATACAAGCACTCCAAATCAGAGACTGCTTTTGGAAAATTTAGCCTTGTTTCTTAAGGGTGAAATCTTGGCCTTTCAAAGTCAATTACAAATCTCCCAATGACTTCAATAGGCTAGGATTTCACCCTTTATATTTTATAGGAAAAAACAAGCAACATCATACAGAAGTTTCTCTTTTATGATTTTCTTGATGTTTGCTCAACCCTGGCTTCCCTTTAGGTAGGAAAAATCATGGTTTTAATTTAAACTCCATAAAAACAAATAAACAGTAGCTTAATTACAAGGGTGGATGGGATGTTTCACAATGCTTAAACTAATGTAGTAAAACACCAAGTGTTTGAAAAAACATTTTTAAAACTCAAAAAACTTTAAACTGTAGTGTGCCTTCTCCTCCCTATTCCCAACAATGCTGGAGCTGCTAATTTTACAGCACAAATGGGAAACTGATGACAATTTCTAGTAAAGTAGGTTCCATTTATTTTGACTGATGCCAAGAGCAGTACTGTAAAATAACATTTTTAACTGCTTTATCTGTAGATGGTGCTTCAGTATGTACCTGTAAGACATATTGTGTTTCTGCTCCAACCATAAGATATTGATCTCTTCCCATTTACTTAGATACGATAATCTCATGTTCATAAATGTCTTATGTTTGTGTGAACATAAAACATTTCTGTGCTTATAACAATAATTTATAAAATAATTTTACCAGTTGTCATCCTTAAAGATTAAATCCTTACTGATGATTCAACAGGGACAGTATTACAATATAAAAACTGAAATACAAAGAGTACTTATATTTTTTAACACATACACAGTCTGTTGGTCCTTGAATTGCTCTGATCAGGTGAAAATGGACAAGTAAACCTTAAATCCTACAAAATAATTAGTAAGATTCAGAGATTCTTCTGCTCTATATCTGTGACATATTAAAAAATGTTATGGTCTGCCAGTTCAAAGACTAAATGAATTATTTATCTGTTCCAGTCCTTCCACTTGCCCATTTCTCCATGTTCACAAAACAAGGATTAGCCATGATAACAGAGAAAATACAGTTCTTTGTCTTGAATATATACATGTCCCATCTATGTTGACTTGTTTTCCATAGGAAGATTAGATACAGAAAGATTTTGTCTGATGATTCCTTGACCACTTCCTTTAGGGACTAGTGCAGAAGCAAGAACATTGTCAGTCCATATATGGAGGGTCTTTGCATGGAAGAAGGTTTTGAGAAAATTTGCATCTCTTCTTTGGGGGAATAGGATGATGATAAATCTTTTCTTTTAAACTTATGCTGCTCCTTTTCTGTTTAGAGTTCAGAGATTTGAGGATAGATTTCCTTTCCACCTGAAAGAGGTGGTGCCAGCAGTGCACATATTACCTTGATTTAATTTCATGTGGTGCTTCAGCACTAGTTGCTAGACAGTCAAGAGACCTTATTTCCTACTCAGATTTCTTCCTTGAGCCTAGCAGCCTACTTAGAGTACAGCTAGCCTTTATGGGAAATAAGCTCAAGGAAAGAAAACTTTTCCTGCCTTATTTCAGTGGTTGGTTGTTTTCAAATGGATTGGTGAAGCTGTCTATGGCTGGAGGGTCTCATTTGTGGAGGCACCAAAAGACAGACAACCTTTGATCATTATGCCCAAAGCACAACACTGGATTCCATTTTAGAGCACAAGAGTAATTTTAGAAAATTTCCCTTCAACAGCCAGCAAAGGTAAAATAACAAGAGAATGGAAAAGATTTTTTTTCCTTGCTGTGTGCCTAGAGGTCATATTTTCATATGAGCTCCCCAAAGTCACAAACTGTTCTTTTGTAAATTACACTCATTGCCATTCAATATTGATGCTAAATTTAAGTCATCCTGTTAAGCTGCTTTTTTACTGGGTTTTTAACAAACCAAAATACTGCTGGTTGTTTCTATAAATAAAAGAGAGCATTGACCCTGTGTATTTTATCTGGATGTGCTTTTGGACACTGTAAACTTGTTTCCAGGATTTTAAAAGTCTCTTAATAGAGAGTGTATCCTTACCTACCCACCTACGAATTCTGTGTTTATAATGTTCTTAGAAAATGTGCTTAGAAAATAATGTGCTTTACTACTCCACTTTACCTTTTGCCTGGCAATACTCCGGAGGCATCTGTTCTCAGATCAAGGGAATGTTGAAAGGCCTTAAATCTGATCTGTCAGACAGCTGTGCTAATTTAACTAAAGGGGCTACAAGAGAGGATGGAGAGAAATCTATAAAATATTTGGCTGACATTTGAAAAAAGAGATAGGATGTTTTCTTGTTAACCTTTAGATCAGCCCATTACATAAATTGTGACAGTGTTCTCAGATTAAATGAGACTGTATTCTGTCTTAGCTCTAAATTTATCACTTCAGCAAATGAATTCTACTGTAAATTCTGGCAATATATCTTTTAAAGAATGCTGTTTATCTCACTGGGGAAGCAGAGTGCTGATAAATAAGGAGCACAGCCTTTTGGATGAAACATGGTAAAGATGGATTGAAAAAAAGATTCAATAGCATTGCTTTCCTGCTTCAGTGTAGGAATGGTCCACGTTATAAGTCTGATTAAATTACAGGTTTCTCATAGCATTTCTGTAAGTTCTGAGATGATAAGCAAAAAGATCTATGAAATGTTGCCTTCTCATAACATTTGATTATGTGAATTCTAATTACATATGAAAAGCGTTTGTACAGAATTCAATGATAAATGGTTGTTCAGCAGCAGCTTCAGCTCCTACTTAGGTTTCCGTTTGCTCTAAATGAATAATTTTCACCAATTTATGTCTATAAGAGCAGGCTGAGAACTGAAATTTTGAATAATTTAATTTTAAAGTCTCCTAAAATTAAAACAGCTTTAATGTAATTTTTTGAGTTTCCTAAAGGCTAAACCCTGCACTAGTTTCTAAGTGATTAGAATTTCTTTGTGTTTACTCAAAACCTGAGTAATACAAGAAGCTGAAATATAGAGAGCTTATGGAAATCTAAAATGTCCATGTGCAATTTTAGGGAGAGAGTAGAAAAAAGTTGGGAAAACTATTTTAGATTAAAATATGAAAATATGATATAAAAGTATGAAATTTTATCAGAGGCTTTCAGTTTATAAAAACTTCTTTCTAGAAATGATTTATTCAATTTCTGTAAAAAATTATTTTAAACTATTAATACATTAGCTATTAATAAATCAAAGGTCAAGAACATGAACTTTCATTCCATTAGGATGAATGATGAATTTTTGAAACCTAAAAATCCCTACTTCACTAAGGAAGCAGTAAGGAGTTGTTAAAACTTTCCAAGTCAAGGGGTTACGCACATTGTAGTCTTCAGAACACTTTGACAATTCAAAGGGTAAATTGTCAGAATTGTTGTAAACTCTGCAATTTTTGAACTATAATTGCATGAATCATGCAAGTAAAGCCTACTTCCCTAAATAAAGCAAATATTGTTCCTTATAGGGAAAAAAAAATATTTTCAGTAAGTTTTTGTGTTCTGAGGGAACCGAACAGAGTGGACCAGAAAGCAGAAGTATATATAATCCTACCAATCCCAGACACTAATTTTGTTGAAGGTTGCAGTGTTTCTTTATTTTATCTTTATTTATCTTTATTTAGAAAGTTTGTTGGGTGATGGTGACTAATAGCTGAACATCTGGATGCAGTGACCTTTAAAAGCCTTTAGTCATTACTGTGCCCAATTAAACTCAATATCAACAGAAGAGCTTGCATTTTGACTGAACTAGTATAAATCACTTTATAAATACATTATGCAAACAGGGGGAAGTATTACCATCCTGGGCTCATTCCCCTCTAAATGACTTCAGCAGGATGGGTCAGGAGCTAAGGATTTGTTTTGAATTTTGTTTCCAAAGTACAAACATTGACAATTAAGAAAATTAATTAATGCATTTAGCTGGACCAAATAGCTCAAAAACTTCACTGAAGAACACAACTGCAGTTTATCTAAGTCAAACATACAAAAATTATCTGGGATTCACATCTCATACAGAGAGAAAATAACTTTTAAGAAAGCTTTTTAAAGGCCTAAGTGGATAAAGAGTCATCTCATAAAAAGGATATTAGAAGTAAGCAGGGAGTATATCTGGAATGGGAAAAGGAGCAATCATTAAAGGAAGATTTACTTTAAAGGTCAAAAAGTGCAGGAACAAAGCAACAATTTTGAAAAGCCAAGATGAGTTTGCCTTTATAAAGGAAAATAAAACAGGTGAACAGAAGGTTCTTCTAATAATGTCTAAAATGTGGAAGTCTGACTCCTGTTCAGTGATGGATCAAGATAAGAGACAACCTAACACAGCACTAAACCCCAGCATTCAACCAAGCAGCTGTTGGAATGAGGAGACGGATGGGCTAGGGATCACCTGAGGCACTCCCAGCCTCAGGCTTCAGGCACCTCCTTGGAGACAACAAGAAGCCATGGCCAGGCTGGGACTTTGGGCAGCAGGAGGGGGTTAGAACCAGGCCAGAGAGGGCAACCAGGGTCAATCCCTGTCCAGGATGATTAGGTGAGGCTGTGTTGACAGGGCTGTGGTGAGGCCAGGCTGGGACATCAGCTCAGTAGGGCCCATGTACAGGGTTGTGGCAGGGCTGGAGATGTGTCCTCTGGCCTCTCTGGGGCAGGGACTGACGGCTCCAAGGCTGGAATGCTATCCTGTACCGTGGCAGGGGAAGTGTCCGGGGCAGCGAGGGGCATTTGTTTGCAAACAGTTTCCCCGGTGTTAAGACAAGTAGAGTAATCAGAAGCCTGGTTTTGCCACGCTCCTTTAAAATCCATGGAAAAGAATTCCTCTATGAACAGCAGCTCAAACCCCCCAAGATCTAAACTCATGTCTGAAAATTCCTGTCTCTCCATCAACAGGTCTTTGGGTGGTTTCTGCATTCGTATGTTGTGAAGTAATATGCTGAATTTAGGAGGGCTGGAAAGCATCTCTTCAGACCTTAAAGAAAACTGACACAGGATGTAGCAAGAAATAATAAAGATTCTGTCAGGTTGAGGATTGTACTTCATAGCTAGAAGCTGTACAACACAAAATTTGTATTTAAAAGAAGAAAAATGAGATCTTGGGTGGCTGAGGAAAAATTGTTTAACCTTTGTAATATGGAACACCTGGAGAAAGTGTAATTGAAGATCTCACAATAAACAGAAAATGACATAATACACAGTGAGTTTATCAAAGTTAATCATGGCATGCCAACAGGAAACTTTTGATGTCACTGTTTTCCAGACAGTGCATATATCCAAAGAGCATTTTGATATCATGTCATATAGGAAGCTATTAATTTTACTACAATAAAATAATGGATTTGTGAAAGTAAGATAACAACAGACTGTGGTGAAGGTAACTGTCAGGCTAGAGACAGTGTAATTCTTTGGAACTAATGTTCAGTATTTCTAATTGGTGGTTACAGAATAAAAAGTAGATACGTTTCCATAGAGCTTTTCAATAGTTAGATGTTCTGTGTACCTAGACGGGGTGTCACTTTATACTTCATAACTACTAAAAGTCCCAGTTCCATAATTGTTTGCATTGATGACCTACCTGGAGCATACCACAGATCCTTCGAGTCCAGATATTTGAGTATCTGGCAGAAGTGAGGCTCCTGTGTGTCTGGATCTTGCCCTGAGGTAGTCTTAGGAGAACTCTTACCATAAAGAAGGTTAAATATAAACATTGTCAATGTAAGAATGATGTCCTAGAACACTGAAGTGTTAGGAATAAAATTAAATTCAACAGTTCAATTTTCCCAGACTTACACATCATATAAAATATATAGTTCAACAGTCATAAATACAGAAGCAGAGAAAGATCAAGTACTTAAATTTAACTGAACACTGATTGAAAGAACTCAATCCTTTTGTTCTGGTGAAGGACAGAGAGATATTGCCATTCTCTGTAGTCTATCTCTATTAGCAACAGGAAGCTGGCAAAATGAAAACTGATTTGGAGTCATTGACCCCAACAGGGAAACTCTCAGGGAGCACTAATATTTAGAAGGATGCAAAGACTTTGTAATAAATATAGCACTCTTACAGGTTGTGTCTAAATTGCACTATAGATGCGAATGCAATGTGAGTCAAAATCTCAATTCCTGGTAATTCAGATTAGAGAGCAAGGTTGAACAATTGCTCTGACCTGATCCAATTTCCTGGATCTTATTGTCTGCAAAGGAGAGAAGGGAAGATGGGAATACAATTTGTATCTACTGTGGAATGGAGGTTAATTGAACTAAAGAAGTAAATGTTTCATTATTTGCACAGCAAAACTAAAAAGGCTGAAAGAGACAAAAATATAATTAAGAAAGTCATAATAGGAAAAGACATGGAACAATATTCTCTCACAAAAATTACAAACACTTTTGAATTTAAGCCTTCAAAAATGTTATTGCATTGTAAGGTTAAAACTCTTCAGATTTATATCTGGTTGAAGAGTGAAAGGTAAAGGAATATATTCAAACAATTCATGAAGTAGAACTGGAAGCAAAACCAAATAGGCATCTAACTTGAATTTTTAAATATTCTTGACAAATATGTACATGAAAATTAAACATAATTAATTTTATCCTCTTGTCTTTTTTTATAAAAAGTACCAAAAGGAAAATGAATTGCAGTGATTACTGACATAACTATGTAAGTATCCACAGCCATTTTCTCAGATATTGCCTTTCTCAAACTAGAACTGGAAAACCTTTCAGCTGACCTTTTGGCTTCAGTCTTCCTATTTTCTCCCTCTTTTCATTTTTATGGATTTATTACAGAGACAATTTGGCAGTAAATATCTTATTTCTTTTTCACCCAGTCTGTAACTTTTTTAAGTTCAGATATCTGCATCACATCTGTGGAAAAAAAGAATGTGTCATTATTGAATTTTATAATGAAAGACCTGAACTTCATAAGTGATTTTAAATTGACGAAAAAAATTGCCCATCAAATACTGTCACAAGACAAAGTAAGAGAAACACATACGAATCAGGGTAGTTGCTCTTTTCAAATCATGTTCCTGACAACCTGTTGCCATGTAAATCTAATCTCTGCAAAAGCTATCTCTCTATATAAGTTACATAAGGAAGGCAGAGCATAAATCTGTGTTGTTGAGGACACTCAAAACCCAAGTCCTGAGGCAAGACATGCAGCTCATTGTCTTGCATCCATGGTTTCAGATGTCTGGAAGGTGTCTCAGTGGAGAACTCAAAGCCTCCTGCCTCAGCACTCCCCACAAATTAATATGATGCTGGACATGTCCAGCCACACCCTCCATGAGGCAGTGTTGAGGATGGTAAGAAATAGGACATGGCTGTTCCAAGGAAAGGAAGGACTGCTTAAGAGATTTGCAAACATTGCTATAGGCTCAGAAGGCAATTTAGGGTTTGCTACAAAAGCTGCAGGCACCGAAACAACGTGGACATCAGTTGTACTCTAAGTTGTTAAGGTGGGATTTTTAACAGCCCTTGCAACTGTTCACAATAAAAATCAGTCGGCAGGTTTTCACCTAGATACGCTGAGCCAGAAACAGGTTAGTGCTGAGTGGCAGCTGTAACACCACAAACCCAAACCTAATCTTTCTGGAGTGGTCTTCTGTCTAAGATCAGGGTTCTCACAATTCCTGAAAACGTCTGTGGTAATTTGCTGACTACAAGGAACTGTTTTCCTATTTACTGCATGTTTCAGTCATGGCACACACTCAGATCCTGTGTGTTGAGTATTTGTTGTTGCCTGCCTTGCAGATGACTCTCAAGGAAAGAAAGAGCATGTCACAAGAGACTATGCATTATCAATGGTGATGAGAGCAAATAAAAGCTGCAAGGTGCTATGATGTATTTACCTTTGACTGCAAGATCCTCTGTTTGGATTTAACAAATTAGCTTCTCAGAAGTTTGCTCATCTGAGCAGCAGCTGTTTGCCATATGGATCAAAGCTGGATTTGGCAAATGGAATCACTTCCTCATGCCCATCTGATTTTCATGTACAGTAATATATCAGAATGTTTTAGGGAGGAGTTTGCTGGTCTGCTGAGGGTGGTTCAGCTGAGAAGTGTTTCTTTTGTATCCCAGTTTTCTGTTTTCTGGTTTTTTTTTTCTTTTTCCCAGAAAAGTTCTTCTCCTGCAGAAGACTTAAAACACAGCAAAACAAAAAGTCCTAAAAACAAAACTTACAAAGTAATATGAGGAAAAAAACAGGTAGGAAAAGCAAGGGAGAAATACTTTTTAATCTTAGCAAAATATGACAAACACTCTGAGTGAAAGCCTGTCTCTAAGGAAGTCAGAAACACTCTATTTATTGTGTCTTCTAAATGTTGGATTACTATCAACAGATATGATAATTTAAGCAAAGAATATGAAGATGATGAGTGTCAGTTACAATATCAGTGCAGGAAGCATTAATAGTTTTAATATTTTAAAATTTTGACAAGGAACTTTCCAGTTTAACGAATAGTTAAAGTTCAAGTTTATGAAACAGGATTATGAAACAGGATTATGCAAATAGAAAGAAAAAACCTGTATGGGTTATAATCCTACGAGCTCATAATTCCTTCCTAGTTATAGACTTCTAGCACTGCTCATGCAAATCTGTCACAGCAGATTTCATGCTTTTAATGAATGAACAGAGCCTCACAACACCTTCTGGTTGTTATGGGTGAGAATTGTTGGAACCAGTAACTAAAACGAACAAGATTAAGAAATTTATTCATGGACATAATGCATATCCAAATTTACATATTATGTTCACATGTTCCCATATGAATTCCTACACTAACAACACAAATCACAGAACATCAGAGAGATAATACATATATAAAAATTAGGTAATGTGCAATTGTGGATGTATTTATGACTTTGGGATGCTGTCCTCATGACCAGAACACTGATTCATTGACCTCTTCACTTCTTGACTCATGACTTACCTAATCAGAACCTTAGCTACACAGGAAATTACTTTTTATCATCATAAGAATTATTTTTATTATTTTTACTTGTCTAAGTTTTTTTTTTTACAAATTCCTACTGATTTTTATTAATTCTAGTTAATTTCTTACAAATTCTTATTAATTCTGTGTTACATCACAAACACAAACATGAAGCTTTCATGCATTTCCACTGGTTTCAGATGGCTTTCTAATTCACTTCTGGTGCATTAAAGCAACATCATTTCTGTCCTTTACCTACTTTATCCCCATGGGATACAGTCCCTCAATTCCTTTAGAAATTTTTCCTATGAATTTACTTGTCTTCTTGCAATCCAAATCAATGAGCAAATTTCAGCTAAAAAGAGTTAAGTTGAAGACACTCAGAAAGGTGGGCATTTGACTAAGAGGAAGCAAATGCTTCCAGAACACTTTGAGGGCAACCATAAAGTCACTCTGAAATTTATTCTATCCAGGCTGATTGATTGTGACACCAAATGCTTATTTACTTCTAACAATGCTACAATGAAACCTAAGTGATTACTTCTGATTTAAATGCTCAAACCCTGAACATCTAGCATTAGATGAAATTAATACAACCCAAAATTACTAACTAGGTACAAGTGAGAAGCCCACATAAACACTTTTGTTGGAAAAATATCCATCAGTAGGGAGTAATAAGGGAATTTATTGTTTGTTTGTGAGCATTCAATGTGTGTATGCCATGGTGCATGGCAAAATGGTGTGTGTGCTGTTCCCAGCTCACCGCTGAACCCACCAGCACAGCTGTTGATGCGGGATGTGACAGGTACCTGAAGGCAGCTCAGGGACAAACAGGAGTGTTCTCAGGAGGAGATGTGCCCCCAGGAAGCTGGGCTTCCTTTGGTAAGGTTGGAGGACTACAAGGCAGAAACATGTAGGAAATGTGGGGTATAACATGACATAACTACAGAGTGACAGGCAGAAATATGTATTTTCCCATCTATGTAAGAGGGAATCATAGGTGCAATGATTTGCCTCTCTTCTAGTAGTATTTTTTAGGCTTCCTGGACTCTAGAATATATCTGAAAGTATTCTTATGTTTCTTATTTTCACTTCTGGTTCCCTGGTGTATATATAAAAATGTCTTTTAAAATGGATTTGTGGGTAGGCAACCTTCCATTCTAAACACAGATGGTACATCTGCATTTATTATTTAGGCATGCTAAGTGGAACACTTTTTACAGACTATTGTAACTATACTTTTTTCTCACTGACTTCATACATTTGGATATGACACAGTGACTCTTTAAGAGTGTTTTTGCTCCATTACCTATTTAATAAAATGAATAAACAAACTGCTTTATACCTTTACTGCAGTTGCTGTTCCTGCTTGACTGCAGAGATTTTTACCTACTTAGAACGTTGTGTCATTGTCTGGATACTCAAATATGTGATCAGTCTTGGCTTAAACAATGTGATGCACTGCTGAAAAAATATCTTCCTTCCTATTTCAGCTATATCATATTTGATTGAGTACTTGTTTCACCATGAGTGCTACTCCACTGGAATTTTTGCTGGCCAGAGGACCTATGATTTTCAGTTTGAATGTGCATTTTTCCATCCTGACTTTCTCTTCTTTGAATTTCATCACAACTACTAGATGTTCATTCAGACTTGATTTTACAAGGCAGATATTTGTATTTTATGGGGGGTTTTTGTGAGTGTTTTGACTCAGGATAAAAATCTATGAGTTTTTTATCAATAGTTTGTGAGTTATTTTGGAGTCAACATCCTTTGAAGTACCTCCTCTCTTTTCATAAGAATAGTCCCATATACTTAGAGCCAAGAAACTTCTTTTGAAAAAATATCTAAAAACGTGAGTAGTCCCATAGATATGAATGGGAGATTACCAAGGATAATCGAATTTGTGAGCATATTGTGTTATCTCTTTAGAAATGTGTCACCCAGAACAACAGCTAGGTAATGTTATTCAGATGTGATCTTTGTGAGCAGTAGAAAAGCTGGTCCCTTTTTTATAGAGAAAAGCTCCATACTTGAACAGGCTGCTTTTTACAGCGCTGGTACTTTATCTGTAGTAGATGGATACACTGATGTGATAGAACATTTCAAGCTCTTAGTATCCTTCTACCTCCTTAAAAAGTTTCTTTGAAACCGCCACAGAAGTATCTTTGCTTTAACTGTAATTGCATTTCAGCAGCTCTAGTACCAGCGAAGTCAGGAAAGATGACCATGGACAGGATGGAAGGCAGCATATCTCAGCATGCCACCTAAAATGCCTACTATCTGGTATTGTAGCTGCTAAATTTTGCCCCCAGAGCCATGATGCTCTGTTAACTTTTCTTCTTGTAAACTTCTCTTCTAGTGTTTGTTTCATAGGCCAAATCTTAATTCATAAATCTTAGCCCACATAACTGTATATTTAAACTGGCAATACACAGGAAGTCTGTGAGGTTTAATAAAGCATTTAGAAGAGAGAAAGTAAAAAAGAGAGAAAGAAAGAAAAACAGAAAGGTAGGGAGTAATTTAAAGGGAGATTGTGATGGAGAAAGAGAAAAAAGGAAAAAAGAAAGAGTCAGAAACAGGAAGATGAAGAAGTGAAAGAGGAAAGGAGAATGAATGAGAAAGAAAGAAAAGGAAAAATATTAAATTCCATATACACTGTCAACTACTGTCAGTGAGGCATATAAGTGGTTTACCACAGTAATTAGCACTCAATGTTATTTAAAAATGAGATATACAGCATTCAACGTTTTGGTTAACTATGCCTTCTGTTAAAAACTGGAAAATTATTCCCAGTTACAGAGACAGGTTTCTACACCAGTCCTTTCAATAGGACTATATCAAACAATCTTGTCATAAAATACCGATTAAATGTCAATAGTGTGCTTGCTATTTTAATCTTGGGAAACAAATACCAGATTTCTTTTTCCTTGGAGCAGTTATAAGAAAAATAGTTTAAATGTTCATCTCAAGATGAGTGACATACCCCTGTATTTCCTGTGGGTGCTCAATGCACATTATCAGTGGTTTATCTGAAGTGTTTCCATAACTGAAGAACATGTGTATAAAATAATCTCTGGCAGAAATAAAGAGTACTGCCATTGCTCTTTAATATATGAATTGAAACCACATTGGTGTTATCTACTGGGAATAAATTAAGAAATACATTGGAATGGCAAAAAAATTGCTAATCAGATATGTGGTATGCAAGTATACATATTTTCTATATTGATGGTTTTACTTCCTTATTAAAAGTTATTTATTCAAGGGTTTACATGAATTGTTTATTCAAGGGTTCACATGAAAAACAAGTAAAGGACAGAGGGGTTATTAGGGTTTGGTTTGGTTTGGCTTTTTTTCTTCTTAAGAAAAAGTAATAATATTGCAAATCTGAACATCCATTTTTCCACAGTATGTGAAAAAAGCTGTTTTGCACCAGAACAAAAAAGAAACTCACAAAATTGTATATTTGAAAATCCCTTGATCAGCTGATTTATTTCATATTTTTGCTTTGTTGTTTACATGGGAAACATCTCTGCACAGAGAGAGAAAAAGGTCATAAATCACTGGGAAGATAATTAATTTCATAGCACCAAAAGTTGGATGACCATCAAACGTTGGCAGGTTGGAAAACATTCTAAGGAAATATCACTGAAAACCTTTTCTGGTTTTATTCTTTTCCCTAGACAACCTTTACTGATTACTGTCAGATAAAATTTCTTCTTTATGTGGACTTGTCCCTCCCCCTAATCTGCAGACTCCTAACCTAAACCCCGGTGTTACTGATCTGGAGAGTTAAGAGATAACAGTGAGTATTAATCTGTATATCACTACTGGAAGACTTCAAAAAACTTCCAGTAATAATACAAAGTCAGAAATAGGGCAGAGCACAACTTTTATTCAGTAGAGAAAAAAACAAACAGCTTTTCCATAGTTGTTTCTATGTTGCTATTGCAAATGTATTTTTTTCTTTATGTTTATATATATCAATCTGTTTTTATTAATAAGAAAATCTTATTTAATAGTATGATAAAAAACATTGAAATAGGCCATCATACCAGCTTGCTTAGCAGTAGTGTTCCAAATTCAAACTCTTTTTAATTGGTAAATTTAATTTTTGATATAAAGAATGGGATCGAAACTTCAGCAAAGTTCAGCAAAACTGCAGACAGCTTTAGAATTGTAACATCAGCCCACAGACATCCAAATTCTGCTTCAGTCTTATTTTTGCTGCAGAAATTGGTAGCAAAATCCTCAGCAGTGGTAAGGCGAATATATTCTGACATTGTTTAACATGCAGTGAAGCCTAATCATCCATGCTCAAATTTCACCTATAACAAAAAAGCTTGGCCAACAGTTTATCACTATGGCAAGTGGGTGTTGGGTACTTTGTAAAAATAGATACCATAGTGTTGAGGTAAAGAACACTAAAAATAACCTGGAAAAGTGAATGTGCTTTATTGGCATAGCAGATGTAGAGCAATCAAGCTGTTATCAGCATCAATTCATGACCAGAACTGCAATACTCTGGTCAAACCTTAGGGGAGAAGGCTGGGCTAATGAAAGGCTTTTCTTTAAGATATAAAGAAATGACACTTCAGAGAAATTTAACAGTTTGCCCTCATCTTCGTTTGAGAGTTCTGATTCTGCTGCTGCATTTCCATTTTCCCTACCTGACTATTTTGCAGTAGCTGCATTACAAAGCTCATATCGCAAACAAGGAGACTTTGATTCAAATAAAGTACCCAAAGATTGTTCTTGAAAAGAAGTCAAGCTGAGATTTCTCCTTTGATAACATCTTTTCTGAAGCCATGGCAAGCTTTCTGTCTCTGGGGTTACAAACTATAAACCAGGAAAGATCAGTACTTTATGACCATGAATCCTGAGTTCTTTTTTGTTTGTGTTTTTTCTGAGCTGTTAATAATATGTTCTCATGTCTGAGAGACTGCTAGGAAACTGATAATCCCTGAGAAGGTTTCTTTCTAAAATATTTAACAGCACCCTAGGTAGAAACTCTCCTCTTTGATATGAAATCCTAGAGAATTTATTCTTGACAGCGAGTTCTGGAAGTCTTCAGTCTCTGGAATTCAAAGAGCTAAGGCTTTTGTCTCTGGATTTTTGAATTGCTGAAGTTATTCCATAGCATACAATCCACAGTCGAAGACCAGTTTGATTTTATTCTTTGGTACTCTAAACTTATTGAAAACACTTCTTAAAATTTATACCGGTCCGAGATATATTAATAGTATTTTTAAAGCAATACCTCATTTTTATTAAACCACTGTATGTTACTTTTTTTATTGTATCTGATCTCTCAGCATCAATTTTGGTAGTGTTTTCTCAGCTTATCTGACAATGATTTTTTTTACAGAAGTATCTTATTGGAAGATAAAGATCCTTTGCTTTTTGCCACCATTTTACCTCCTCTTGGGGTAAAATGTATCCTATAGATAATCTGTTGGAAAATTTTCCCAATTTAAAAGCACACATTTAAGTTGAACAAACCAATGCATGGGCCTACATTAACATCTCTGCAATGCTTTTGTCAAAATTTTCCTGGAATAATTTTGGTTTGTTTGGATGTTTTTATTGTACATTATATATTTTCTTTAATTTCAAAGTAAAAACTATGTCCTGATTTAAAATTCATCAAAAGTTTATTGTATTTTTGAAATAAAAGCAATTACTGAAAATAAAAAATGCTCTAGGAAATGCAAAAATTATTTTCCAGTTTGGGATTTAACATGTAAAAAGATCTTTGAAAATCTGTTCTAAATTTTATGGTTTAGCCAGTTAAATGAAAAAATATTCAGCCAGGGATGTTCAGTGGTTTTACTTAAGTACACTCTTGGTTTTTACTGACTTCCAAAAATGCAGGAGGAGGGGTGAATTATATGTACATATAAAATAAAGCATTAATATATTGTCTAAATGACATATATACACACCTTGCCTCAGGCACTAAAACCATTAATTGATTTAAAAGACAGATAATTCTAAAGACAATGTGATTTGGAGATTTTCTTAGTGGTTAAATATTTTTGGTGGATATTTTCAAGCTTTTCAAAAATAAAGTCTAAACGTACTTAAAAGTACAAACACAAATGTAGATTTCCTTAACCATGGTCAAGCTTTGTACCTTACCTAAATATGCAATGAAATGAAGACTTTCTGAACCAAAAAAACACATCCTCAGAGAAATAACTTTAACTATGACATGTAAATTAAGGGCTTCTAGGGCTGTTGCTTCATATCAAACATATTCAGCTTCTGTTTTTTTTTCCAAAGGCCAGTACCACAACTTAATTCTAGTAGACCGAGGTCACAGAGATGTTCATTTTTTCTTACATTCTTGCACAAAAAAAAAATAAATAAAAGCTATTTTAAAGGGTTTGCAGTTCAAATTAGGCCTTGAGTAATACCAAGTACATTAGAATCTATTTACCATTACTACCAATGATGTTTATTCTTTCCAGACTTTCTTGGAACTGGAGAGACTAATAGCAGAGGAAAAAAAATATATAAACAAAACGTTTAGCATTCTCCATCAATATACCCAAACTTTGATTACATACAAGGAACAAAATTCTTTTGAGTTGAGTGAGGGATATTTTGTGTTTCAAAATGCGCATAACCGTTGTGCAGCACATCCCATAAAACTTCAAATGGGTATTACTGGAAATTTTAATGTAAATAGTAATTTTTCATGCACATCTCCTTGTAGATAGAACACTTATTTGTGGAAATACCTAAATTTTGATCAGATAAAATTTTAACAGGTATTTCCTACTAATAACAATGTTCTGTATATATTCTTGCATTTTTCTTTCTTTTTTTTTTTTTTTTTTTTTTTTTTTTTTTTCTCCTCACAGATATTAGAAAGAGTAATTTGTGATGGGCTGCATTATCATCTGCTGCCCTTGGGTACCATTCCAGAAATTACTTAAATGACTTTCACGCTAGAACTTAAATTTTTTTCTGTTATTAATCTTTACTTAGTTAGCATAGAGCATGTAAGTGAAAAGCAATGACCATATGTCCCATGCAGGAAAACCATAAAGGATTTACACTATTAACTGACTGCAGGGATGAATGCTGGATTACCTGGCTGAGTTTAGCAACCAGGCCTGAACACCTGGGACTCTGGGTGCAGGAAGAATTGTAAATTATGTATGTTTGAATATTATGAACACTTGTGAATTATGATCGGTGGAACCAAGCCTAACCAAATCACTCTGGAGCTCATCTTCATTCTTGGGTTTCCCTGGTGGGGAATCAGCAAGAAGCTTCATGTGAGGTGCCACACTGTCCTGCTTCACTGCACGGGGCTCTACACACTTGACTGCTGTGGTGAATCTGCCCTCTGAGATGAGCAGTTCAGATCTGCAACATTTAGTATGATGACATGCAAAGTCCTTTGGACTGCATCTAGAATAGTAGACTATGAAGTTTCTGAGCCTTTGCTTTCAACTAGACATTAATTCCAGTTGGATCTTGTTATCCACTTCTTCCTGCTCCTCCTTCCAGTTTTCACGCCTTATTTCCCTTTTTCTTTCTGCACGAAGAAGGTGTGGTGATTATCTTGGAAAGCACCACTTGTTACCAGACTTTGGGCTCTGGCTGAGGTGCCTCAGCAAGTACTGACACCTGTCATGAGCTTTAACTCTGCTTAAACTCTGCCTTTCTCAGCAGTGTCAAATCTTGTGGTCCATACCGCAATCTTTTCTGTTCCTAAGCTTAAGATCAAGTTATAAAAAAAGACAGTAAAGCTTAATCCATCTTGAAATGTGAAACAAAATTTCTTGTCTTAAATTACTCAGGCAGCCTGAGACTTTTTCATCAACTTTGTGTTGAACAATAATTACTGCAAGCACTTACTTATTTTATTTGGCTTATTATCCAGTAGGACTTTACCAGAGTGATCCCTATACCAGATAAACCAAGAAGTAAAAATGTTTATTTTGAGCAAAAATGGTGCTTCATATGAGAGATGCTGGTTTATTTACAAAAGTTTTCTTTAAGGATAATTGTAACTCAATATTGTTCTGTAAAGATTCCTGCCCAAACTGTGAATATCTAGCATTTCTGAACAGCAAGTTACATCTGAAAAACAGATTCGACTGTGGTTAAGGTCAGAAAAGAGAATATAAAAATAGCAGTTTCTATGTGTTTGGTCATGTCTGCTTATTTTTCCAACCAAAATAAAGTTTTCCAAACTTTTTCACTCATGTAGGCAGTCCAGAGCAAATATATCTTTGGTAAAATGTGCAGTATCTCTTTTCTTTTTAGATAACTTGTACAGAAATGTTATGCTACTTTCCTGATACAGAGCTACACTAATTTGAAAGCCAGGTTATCAGAGAAAGTTTGCAAAGCTGCCAAAAAAAATAGAAAAAAAATATAATCAAAAAACCCAACAACCCAAAAATCCCCACTCTCAGGTAAGCCCCAAAACCAAAGAAATAGAGAAAGAGATTTATAGGTCAAAAAACATGCCCTCAAATTCAGAAAACATAATACTCTTGCATAAAACCTACTACTTTTGAATATTGTATTTTAATTTTTTTTTACTCTATGTGCAGACTGAAACTGAACATGGAATTTTTTCTGCAGCTTTCCTTCATATTGAATATTCATTTCAAGCTAAAATTTGATTGAAATGAACTGAACTTTTATGCTTCAGTTGTAAAATACATGGGGCAAGAAGACAGAGAAAAAGAATCATACTACACTTTCCAGTATATGATGCGGAACCAAAAAGCATTTTCATTTCACAGATCCAGATGCAAATCTTTGCCTTGACTGCCTACAAATAGAACATCAGAATATAGAATCTGTAGGATCTTTCCCTTGCTAATGCACCTTCTAGCCCTGGCTCTCTAGGCTGTGTGCCCTGGTTTCCTCTGAAGAGAGATATATATGGCCTATATAAAAGGCAGAGGTGTCCTCCAGCAACTCCCCAAAACTGGACAAATGGAGAAATAGGACTATGGAGTTGCACCTGCCCAGCACAACATATGCAGCCAAAGAAGGTTATGATGAGCACGCGAGCTCTCCTACCGAACTGAGACACATCATGAATAATCCACAAGATTATGTATTAATAATAAGAATCTATATAGCAAAATATTTCCTCCATTAAGGAGCACCCTAGTCCTCAAGAGACACAACAGCAATCTTCCTAAAATTTAGGGGGAATCTGAATACAGGCCAAATATTCCCCTCAGGGAAGTCAGTGGTAAAAAAATCTACTTGACTTTAATGGCTCATGATTCTGTGCTCTGCAAAAAAGGTCACTCGGCACATGCATGGACAACAAGTTGAATACATCTGGTTAACAGAATGTGGCTATTTTGGGCTCAGCATGGTGATATGATTATTTTTGTTGTTTTTTGTTTATACTTATGTCTATCTTTGGCAGGGAGAAAAGCAGAAAACAAAACCTGAGGTATCCATGTTCTACTGGTTGCAGTGGACAAAGATTCCACACAAGATTGTTGACCAGTGGAATACAAGTTTCTCTGTTTCTCAGATTGTACATCTCCAAGAAATTCCTGAAAATTAACTTATATTCTTGGGAGAAAAACAAGCCCTGCAAAAAAAAAATCAACTGAAACCCCTAGAAATAATGCTCATTCTGCAATAGAAAACACTTTTTTCACACAAATGTGTTTTTCCTGTAATGCCAAATGCTCAAAATATTTTCTTAACAGGCTCTCTCTCTCAACTTGCTTTTGTCCCTTATCTTTCCTTTAGGAAGGCAGTAATTCCGAAATAGAAATTTTATCTTTTGCCACTGGGCACCAACTGGGTAAAAAATCCCACTCATATATGCTGGGAATACTTGATTAAAAGTCACTTGTGTATTGGGAAACAACCTGTTTTTTAAGAAAAGCTGTTTCACTCAAAGGTGCTAATCATCAATATGGGCAAAGGAGTCTGGGGTGGGAAGGAGACACATTTTTCTAGCTCACACAGCATGGGGCCACTTGTAGGTCTCTGGTTTATTTGTGGAAAATGGACTGAAACAGTTTCCGCTGTTGTCACACACTCCTGCCGTAGATGGTAGGTGGGTGCATGGGAGAATGGAAGAGTTTAAATTAAAGCAAAACTTTTCCTCGAGTGTTTATTTTCGAACACTTGCATGTCACAGAGGCCGGTCTCATGACTTTAAACAAAACCCAATGTCATTGCTTCCATGAGGTTAAAATGAAGTGCAAGAGAAGAATTACAATGACTTTGCCTGCAACAGAAGGAAGATCAGGCATCACTCTGGACTGAAGCTTGTCTCCATGGAGTGATGCCAGCAGCTGATACTTGACCTTTAAATTCCCCAGAGTTGCCACAATTTTGGGGAAGTGGCATTTGTCAGATGAACAAAGAGGGTGATGGAAAGGCCAGGCTGGTGGCTGGGGGCAGCCATGGGCAGGTGGGAGGAAAGGTGTTTCCTTACAGTGAAATTGTCTATAGGGTGGGAGAATTCCAGTGAAATGTCTATGGATGGAGGTGCTGCTTGGGAATGAGGCCAAGGGGCAAGTGCAGACAGTGGGACGTTGTGAAGAGAAATGTCTGCAGGGAAGGAGAGGTCTGTTCTGGCTGCAGGTGAGATGGCATTGGGGGCTGTGGGGGAACCGTGCAGCAAGAGACATCAGCCCGGGGGCAAGAGTTGAGGGACCCGGCCCGGCCCGGCTGCTCCTCACGAGCCTCTGAAGGATGGAGGGAGAGAGGCGGGGGGAAAAGGAGGGAGGGAGCGGGTGATGAGGCGGTGGAAGCCCTCTCCCCGGGCTGGTTGAGGGGCGGGAGGGAGGGGAGGCAGCTCCTGAGGAGGGGAGGAGAAGAAGAGGCAGAGAGGGGATGTTGTTAAACAGTTTCTTACCGTAAGAGGGAGTTGGGACCCAGATCTTTCCAGTTAATCACACAACAAACTTAGATCATCGCAATAAAAAGCTCGGCTCACTCTGCCTCCTCGAGTGACCGGCGGTGCACGGGGTCCTTCCGAGGAGCCATCTCCCCTTCTCCTCCCCGCCAGCCGCCGGGGGGGCCGCCAGCACCATGCGGGCCACCCACCTCCTGCCAGCCTTGCTGCTCCACCAGCTGCTGCTGCTGCCCACCGCCATCCCCGCAGCAGGTCAGTTCTTCTATCACTTCGCTAGCGACCCCCGTCCGCCTCGCAGCCGCAGCACGTCCCCCGTCCCCCGCTCCGCCGCGGCAGGGAGGGTGCTAGGGCGGCGCGCCGGGCGCAGCCCGCAGGTCGCAGCCCGCAGGTCGCAGCCCGCAGGTGGGGCTGGCAGGGAGCCCCCGCCGCCTGAATCGCCTCGCTCTGCGCGGCCGGGAGCGGGGGCAGCGCCGGTGCCGCCCCGCGCCTCCCGCGCCCGCGGAGCCGAGCGCAGCGCAGCGCGCGGAGGTCGGGACGAGCCGCGCTCCGGCCGCGCAGCCCCGCGGGAGGCGGGTCCCGTCCCGGGGCTGCGGAGGGGCCGCTGCTCCCCGTGCGTGAGTGGGACACGGGGCTCGCTCGGGACGGGCGACCTGGAGCCCGGGAGAGAGGGGAAGGAAACCGCATCATTGCCAAGAGGTGCTCCCCGCCGTTATCAGGACACGACCGTGTATCCTTATTTTCCAACGGTAGAATAAATGTTAAATAACAGAAGTTGACAAGGAATACCCAAAGCACGGGATAGTGCTGAACGGCACTGTGCTTGCTGAAGTTCAACAGCATGAACGTGCTAATTCCAGACTGAAATACTTGAAATTTCATTAGATGTTCCCGCTGAAATCCGGGAGGTGGAGGGGGGGCAAGGAACAAACAATAAGTAATCAAGTGCTGGATGCTCTTTAGTTGAATTTCTTTCCTGAAGTGTCCCCCCTGGACTGGATATCTGAAGAGCCAGCTCTGTGCTTTCTATTGGCCCTCTGGGAAGACGTTTAAGGAAAAAAGTTTGTAAAGGTTTCTACAAACCTTTCCTTCCTTCCGGCAACATTGTTAGGGTCAGACCTTTGCACAGACAGAAACAAAGGACAGGCACAATTCAGGGAAAGCATCTGCCAGGAGCGGGCAAAGCAAGCACAGGGAACTGTGGCAGCTGGGTTCTGGGGCAATATCTGAGGGCATCAGGCAGTGAGTGCATGGCAAGGAACGCTGATGGCTTCCAAGATGTAACTATGTTTTCTAGTTAAAAAAAATAAAAATTGAAATGGAATTTCAAAGTGGAATATTTTGTGATCTGAGTGGGCAAGTCAAAAACAGACTGGCAGCATCACGTGCAGTAAAACCTGTTGTTTTCCCCTTGCAAGCAAGAGTGTGGTTCTGTAGGATGCTGAACAATCTCATTACAGCTTCTCTGCTCAGTCTGCTCACTGAGGATATTTTTTTCACAGGCATTCTTTAGCAGGTGACACGGAGATACAGCTACTATAATACTATACTTTTTTGAACTCCTTTTCCATGTACATTGGAATTTCCATTTTTTGGACATGCAGCTTCTCAGAAAAGTGATGAATAGAGCTGGTTAGGAATTTTCTGAGAAAATGTTTTGGGTTTCTTTTACTGGAAAATGCTGATACATCGAAACTTTTCACAAAAATAATTCCTGTTAAAGAGAAACTTTCTTTGGTTTGTTTCCTTCAAATCAAATGACAGAGAAATATGCAGCAGGAGACATTGCCAATATCTTGTGGTAACCTGATGTTGAGAAACCTTCACCTGTGACAGAAACTCATCAACTGATGGGTTAGTTAGAAAAGAAAAACCAAAATAAATACTGCAGACACAGCCACACACACACACTTAATTCCATGGGCCAAAGGTACACAAGTGGTCTATAGCCAAGCTCATAAGAAGCTAGGTCATGCTTTGCTCTCCTGGTAAGTCAGGGTGCTTTTCTTGAATGAGAGAAAGTCCTTGTTGTCCCTGGCTGTAGGGTCTTAGTTCTGGTCTGTAGTTTACCAAGTTCAATGATCTATCTAATATTCCAATGGGAGAGACTGAGAGACACTTTCTCAGCTGCCTTTATCAGTGGGCTGATGAATAGGGTTGTCCCCCAACCAATGGACTTTCCAGTTTAGGAGTGAATGGTTCACCTTGATGAGGAGAAAAATTAGATTTATAAAAGAGTTTTTCAGAGCAGAACTTGTTTTCTGACCAGCTCTCATGGTGACAGTTTCTTGACAACCCTGCCTTTCTCAATTTTCCTCCCCCACCTGCCTTAATAATAATTAATCCTGCTGTTTGCCTTATTGGGAAGAAAGATGACTCTTATCACATGCTTCCATTTTGCTTACCTTGTTTTTAAAAATACATGATCTTCAACAAAAAGGTCTAGATATTTACACTGTAAGCAAGGTAAAGTTGTGCTACTTCTTTCTGAAAATGTAAATTTCTGGATCATTTCTGAAAATGATTGCTTTCTAAACATACATGTTATCTTTCTATGGGATGTTGAATTCTTTTTACTGGGATGCTTTTAAGAAAGATTAGGATTTGCCTACATATGATTACTTTTAGATATGAAAAGCAAGCTAAATGATGAAAACAGAATTAAAACATAAGTCTTTTGCTAATGCATGTCCATACTTCTAGTGCTGTTCTATCAAATCTGATTTCAAATGGACCTAATGATGAATATAGTTTTTTCTGTGAATGGACATTCTGGGTTTGTAATCCCATGCCCTAAATTCTTGTGCTAAGACAATGTCCTGTGTAACAGAAATTGCTGACTAATACATTTGGGTTATATTAATGGGTAAAGAAAAAGGAGGGTGAAGAAAACACAAGAATTTTAAATGTCAGCAAGCTGTCTATGCTATCAGTTTCTGAGTTTCTTTTTTAATATATAAAAGATAAGACAGTGATTGATGAAAGATAAATGTGCATGGTTCCTATAGACTGCTTGCCTAGTCATTATCAATATCCTGTAAGTCTCTGTCACTTGCAAAAAGAAATTAATCTGTAGCTAATAACTTTATCAAGGAGTTTTCTTTCTTGTACAGATATTCTTATTATTCAGTATTCTTGGGAAGTATCTCTTTAGTAATGTTCATCTAGTGAAACTAAAAATGATTTTTTAATCAAAGCAACAAGTAGATTGGCATGTTGCAGAAGAGTGAATGTTAAAGATTTATTTAAATTAAAGATACATTTTTCTATGAGAGGACTGCCAGCCAAGTGTGTTTATTTAAATTTATTTAAAGCACTTTCTGTAGCTTGGATGATCTGAAGAAGTTGCTAATGAAGATGTGGGAGTTGCACTGAGTTCCTATATATAATTATCGCTTAAAGAAAAATAAAATCAAATCCCACAGCCATAATCAATTTATGAATGTTGTGTATTCCAGTGGTGTGCATAGCTAAGTATATTTTAAAAAATTAATGTGATTTATACTTTCCCATCCCAGCTGTAGATAATCATTATACTATATACTGTCAACAAAGTGAAATGATACTGTGCCAGTTGGACGAGTGTATTCCTTCTGTTTAATGGAATCCTTTTGGTGCTCAGTGCCAGGGGCTGCTTGTTTTGCTCTCACATGTAATACAGCACTTACCCTGCTTAGCAGATTTTCTGTTTCTATTAATGCCATTTTCATAAGCAACATAGCAGGAGAATATAGAGTTGAAAGACATGAGATTAAAATGTTGCGTAAAACTCTGGAAAATTGACCACTGAAGTCAAGGAAAGGAAAGCCTCTTATTGGAGGAGCTCATCTGTCATTATTGTAATACTTCAACTGAGGCCAGGGTTGGAAGGGAAATGTGCAGTCTCCCTTAGAGAGCAAAATATCTCCCTTTTGGATCTTTATGCTGAATATTAGTTTGCCACTTAAGCATTTCAAACTTTTCCAAGGAGGTTTGAAACCAGGATAACTGGGCCTCTTTTTTAGTAAAAGTGTGGTGTGGAGAAAAAAACTTTGCCCTAAATGTTGTACTGGATGAGTGTTGGAATTTCACTTTGTCCTCATCAGCATTGAGGTGGGGTGGAATGGCAGACACTGGAAGGAAGCACAGAGGTGAGAATGGATTGCTCATGGAGGTGAGAAAGGACTGATCTCCATGCTTACTTGGGAAACATGGATAGTAGGACAACAGCCATAATGCAAGCAAAATTTGAACCTTGCAGTGAGGAAAGAATGGTAGCTACGAAGAACTGGGAAGGGGTGAGGATATCTTCACTGTTACCCCATCTTTTCCTGTAGTTTCTTGTTGCAGTGTCCTCACAGGGTTGTAAATCTGTTCCAGAATGTGGCTAGTACCTACACACAAAGCAGCACTGAAGCAAAGCAGAGCTGGGAACGTGCTCCAGATTAGTCAAATGTGTTGGCAAAATCTAGCTGTAGTTTTCAGTGGCTTGTGGGCCTCCACCCATGGGCTGTCTGATGAGCCCAGCCATGCCTGGCAGCCCTCGGTGCTGCTGGACCAGCTGGGGACTGGCTGCTCCCTCTGTCCCTCCTCAGCTCCAGCTTTTCCTATGACTCGCTGCCTTGGCCAGCGGCACTATTTTTATGTATACAACATGCAGCAAGGCTCCCACCACTCCTCACATGGGCTGTTTTGCTGCCCTCAGCCATCTGTCATTCTTTGTTTGGCCCAACTCCCTGCCCTGCCTACTTGTACTTTTCTCCTTAGCCCTTGCTCCATGCCCGGAAATCCAGTTGGCTGGGGCACCATCACGAAGGAAGGGCACAACATGCTGGGTGCCTTGAAGGAGACACCAAGTGCTTGTAAAGATTGTGGAATGTAATGGGAAATGATGGGGATTTAGTACTTGTGCACAATGCATAAGAAGACAAATCTTACAAGGGAAAATCCTCTCAGTAATTTAGCCAGAGGTTAGATACAGTAAGTCAGAGTACAAACTGCAGCCCATTTGTTTCTGCCAGTGGGTCTCGGCATCCTGCTGAGCAGATAACCTTTTCTTGGAAGGAAAAGAGCTGTCCATTTGCAGCTACCATCCAATTTTAGAATATACTATCAGTTGTTAGCATTATCCTTAGCTCCTTGAGCTTTCATGCTGACTATAAGAGTGGGTTCCAAAGGCAGGACTTAGCATAAACATGAAGTTGGGTTCCCAGTTACATGGCAGTCTTTGCAGTTGCTAATAAGGGGGTGTGGGAGTGTGTGTGTGAGTGGTAATGTGAAGCCAAAAAGAAATATCTTTTTGCATTTCCTGAATCTGCTCAACAACTAGACTGAGAGCCAATGTAGAAATAAGGAAATCATTATCTATTATATATAGATATTATATGGATAGTTATATATATTTCAAACTACTTTCTAAAAATTGTATGTTTTTTCCCCATGAGGCTCTTGTGCCAAGAAAATAAATTTCAGAAGTTAAAATATTCACATCATCCTCCAGGTACTTCTGCGAAACTGTTTAGTTTTCACAAACTAGAGATTCCTCCTTGGACAGCTGGTTTTATTTTGGTGCCTTGCCATCTACACAGCTGACTGCAGATTTTATGGGTATGGTTGGTAAACTTCTTTTACGCCAAATTATTTTCTTACATAAATAACTGCATTAAACTTAATCTGGCATCTTAAGCCTATCCAGTCTACATAGTTGTTTTCTTGGGCACGACTCAGATTGTTCCAGTTTCTCATTATGTTGGCCTGCCTTTCTTCCTTTTTTTTTTCTTCTTTACTCCCCAAACGAGAAGTCATTTGGAAAAGGTGCTCACTTTTTGCATTCTAGCCAGGATTCTGGACATTTCTGATACTGAAACAGGCAGAAGGAAAAGTCAGAGTAAATGAAAGTAAGTTAAAAGTGTTGAGCATTAACTCTTTTTGTCAGAGTGACTCTGTTATGACTTAAGAGCCAAAATTGCCTTGAATGTATTTTTTGAAAACGGTGCTTTCTAATTGTTCACACAGATACCAACACTGTGATGACGCTATTAATGATCTTAGTATCAACATTCATCTTTTACATCCTTTCTTTTATTTCTGTGACCACACTGTTAACTTGAGCATGTTGTATCCAAAAGCATTTAGTAACATCTACTTTCACCATCTGGTGAAGATTGGTTTTGGCTGTTTTTTCTTTTTTCTTGATGAAACCAGTATATTTATGCTATCATACCGAGACACACACTAGAATGCAGTTTACCCCTGATGTTTTATATCCTTTAAAAAGCATTGTCTTGGAAATACATTATTGAATATAATTAAAAGTATCCCTTCTATCATATTTTATGATAAACACCTCACTGTATTTCCATACAAATTTTCAACCCATATATGACGAGAACTGTTGATTTGTTTCAAACCCTACTTATTGTTTTTTTTTCTTGTTACACAAGTTTTGCCAAATGCTATTTTATGCATATAAACATACTTTGTTTTTAATTTTCATATTAAATTGTCAATGTTTATACTGAGATAAGCATTCTGCTTTGATATATCTGACACTGTGGTAATACATTGTTTTGCAGATTCTTGCTTTGCCCATTTTTTTCCTATTCAGATACATACATATGAATATAAGTTACCATGCATTTTTTTGTCAAGTATGGTGTCATTTGTTTAATGATAAAATGTTTTATATGCTTATTGTGTCGAACTGTGCTTTCCTACATTTATTTCAGGTGCGTTTAGGGTTGGGAATTTTTTCATTTTTTTCATTTTTTTTCTTTATTTTCTTTTTTTGCTTCTATTTTTTTTTATTGAAGGTCTTTCATATGATGGTAGATTTCTGATTTCCCACCCCCTGCTCCTAGGTTTTAAATCAGATGTAATTCTTCTCTCATAATTTTTTTTTTTTTTCCTAGCTTATTGGGAAAATCCAGTTTACTTTAGCTTACAGTGATGATTGTTTGCAAAATTAAATTAATAGCTAATCTCATTTTAGCTTTCTGACCTGGTTATCAATTATAACACAAATAATTCAATCTCTAATTAGTCCATCTGTTAACTGCTCAAAGTCAAGTGACTTAATTTCATTACAAACATGATACAAAATGCTAAAAGAGATACAAAATGCTAGCTGATACTAAAGAAAGAACATATGTCTGTTTTATATTTCTGAAATAATTGTGACACTATATATGACCATTTTTCTTCATTGGAATTTATTTTGAGTCTTCAGCTTCTCTGTGCTTCCTGCACAGCATGCGGACAATTTCCCGCTTTTACATTTTTCTCCTCGTGCCATATTATTTTGTATTTCATTCTTGATTTGGAAGGACTGCAGTTGATTCCTGCAGTTCTATGGCAGCATCTGCTAGCCTAAGGAATTCAGGTATCTTCATTTTCTTGATTTGTTTTATTTTCCCATAGGTTTAGTTTATCCCTGACATCTGACAAACAAAAAACAGTGATTCTGTTACATGAGTGTTCAAATTCTTTTAAAAACTGGAAGTTATAAAAGGTCTTTTTTCCACCCATGCTATGAAGACCTGTATCCAGTCTATTTTTATAAGCAGATGTGATAACAAGAAAAATATAAATTCATTACCCCACACAGTTGAAAGTCTAGCTCAACAAAGCAAATAACTACATAGTAAAATACTCAAGTTCTGAAGTCTAAACAAACAGAAAAGGGACATAAAACTCAATCAAAAACCACCAAGTTTTCATTAAGAATCTAAATTTAAACATAAACATTTAATTTAAATGTATTTATCTTCCCATTTGGAAAACCTGGTGTTTTGTTGGTTTTGCTCTGTATAACAAAGTGGGATGCAAAATTAAAAAGAAACAAAAGGAATAAGCTTTCTTCCATTACCAGGAGACTCCAAGATGTGTTTCTTTAAGAAAGTACTAACTTTTACATATACTAGGGAGAAATTTGGAAACCATGGAAGCTGACATGCTGAACGCATCACAACTGGTATTTAATAAAAGATTTGTAGAATGTGTAACAAGTCCACAGAAGTAGAGATTCTTCTAGGGGAGGCAGCCAGTATGCTCCAATTGTGCTCCATAAGACCATAACTTTGAAGCCTAAAATATACATCTGTATTAGAAACAGCTGGAGTGATGGAGGAAGGAGAAAGGGATTATCAATGAAGTAGATAAAGTCAGGTAATCTCCTTGTAAATTTTTGCTGTAGATAACACAAGTAATGTTTTGTACTCATTAAAATGGACAAAGGTGATCTTTGGGCCTTATGACTCCCTGTATGCTGTTTTGATTACCACAGCAATGGTATTCTATTTGTTGTATTAGGTTTTTTACTACTAAATAGATAATGCACAACCGAATACATTTTGTGATCAGACTAAGACCTGAGGGTGTGAAATGTGACTTGCTTAGGCGTTTGAACTCTAAATAACCTGAAACTAGATTTGTACTGAATTTCTTGACTCTCATATAGCTCAGTATCAGACCAATTGTATTCTGCGAGGTGTAAATTTTAATTTGAGATATGGAACATAATCAGGTAGTTTCAGAACTGAGTGATGTGGCGGTTTGGGAACCCAAAGCCCTTTTTGGTGTGGGACACAGGCCAGAAGAGAAAAAATAAGCTATTTTGCTGTAATTTTTCTATCAGCCCAGTGGTTAGAGAATATCTGGAGAGAAAGAGAGATCAAAATATAAACACCTTTGCTGATTCAAACCTGTTTTTCTTGTTAATCAAAAAAGTGTCTTTCTGTGATATTGCATGCTGTGGCATCTATTGCTTTCAGTTCTCTGTGTTACTAGTTCTGTTTTGTATAAATATAATTAAAATTAATATTAAGTAGGTTCTAGAATACAGGCACTGCAACTTACGGGTGAGTTTTCTTACGAAAATGCTGCACAATGACAATTTATCTCTGGTTATTGAGATCATTTGACATGGACTGGAACTGTTCCAAGGAAAGGTATTTTTGGAGATCTTTTCCTCCTGGTGCGCTATAGTTTGAGCAGTCTCTGTCAGTGATTCTTATCTGAGAAGATTGTACAGAAACTTCATTTGAAAATGCAGTAAGGGAATGGAAAGGTGAGTTCTTGTAGCTCCAAGGTAAATGTCTTTCCCTGTGAGGTACCTTTGTTCTTAAGTAAATATTTAAAGCCTTTTGTGAAAATGAGGAACTCCAGCAGCCAGACTGGAAATCCCAAATGAGGTTATGGAGCACTTGTCCAATGCTGCATCCTACTAGAGCAAATGTGTCAGTGCCCATTTCCTTGGGCATTGACTGAGCTCTTCTGTTTTCTTTTCAACTTCATATTAAGAAATAGAAAAAGGCACCACCCTCACCTTTTTGAGGATTTTTTTTTTTTTTTAAGTTGACTCAAGGAATATTTTTAGTTAGTGGTTGTTTCTGTTGAAGAAAAAATGTTGGTTCATATTTGACTGGATTCCTTTGTGTTTGAATCAGCTACTATTATTTTCAAATTTAAGTGGAATGTCAGACTTCCTTGGTAATATGATATGAAACTACAGGAAACATCAGAGGACATGGCCCACAAAATGGGCAGAAGTCCTGATTAATCAAAGTTTAAAAAATTGAAATGAATGGCAATCACAAATTAGTTGCATTAATTATAGCATACTGCATGCTAACCTTTAATGTGGAGCACGCCTAAGGCTCTATTTGAGTAAATATTGTATTGATAAAGGCACCTAATTTGACACAAAAAGAATATTATTTTTATATATTTTGTTGTGAGAATTATAAAAGTAGTGCTTTGCATTATTCTGATATTTCTAACAGTCACACCACAGATGCACTTGGCCCTTTGCCTTTTGGATTATAGGCAAGACATAGAATGTTGTTGTTTGAAAGCTAAAGTAAATCAGGCTGTTATGAATTGCTAAATGCAAGATCAAACCCATAATCCTCTTTGGACAACTGCTAGGAAAAGAAGGAGAAAAAAAAACCAGAACTCTCTACCATATTTTTCAGGCAGAACAGAATTTCTTAATTTTTAAAATCATATTCTTGCATGCTGGCTGGTGAGTTTCAAAAGCTGTTATCATTGAGAATTAAGAAGTGACACTTATCAGTAGATGGGAAATGCTAGTATCAGGAACGGAAAGAAAATACTTTGATATTTTTGTCCAGATTCTTATTACCACTTGACATAAAAGTCTTGGCTGAGACAATGTAAAACTAACAAGTATGTCTTGGAAGATAATAGATTGAGAAATACACCACAAAAGCTTTATAGAAGATTTGTTTTTCTGTGGTTGAATTAAGGGGTAAATGCAATCCTTTTTGCAGCCCTTTGGCTCTATCACAGGTACAGCAAAAAATAAAGCAGCTTCAGTGTAGACACAACTGTTTCCAGTAACAGGATGCTGATCCTTAAGATGACAATGTCCTCATAACATCTCCCTTAGCAGTGATTCATTTTGGGTGCATGTGCACTGCACAAATAGAAGGCTGGAAATGAAGAGAGCTGATATGAGTTCATAACACAACACCAAAAGTATTAGCATTTGATTTTTTAATCAAAAGCATCTTCATATAAGAATATTATATTTAAAGGTAAATATTTTTTTTTTCTTTAAATGTTTGTGATTGGGATTAAAATTTTGAGCTGTTAGATGCTGAGGAGTAGAACAGCTTACTTTCGTCAGTTCAAAAGAAAGAGAAGAGGATGGGGGAAGATTGTTTTACAGGGATGTTACAGCAGAGATATTTTACTCCTTTATTTTTCTCTTTTTTTTAAATCTGAAGCTTTATGAGATCTAATTTAAATGTCTCTGTTATATTTCTAGGTGTCTTAGGGATAACTCACCACTGAGAGGTGTGGTTTAGCTGAATCCAGTGAAAATGTGAACTCAGTGATCAGGATGGAAGTTCTGCAAAGGGAACACCCCTAAGCCCTCTTTGGGTTTTCAGTATGTGGAGCTGTCAGTAACTCCCCCAGAGCCTCGGTTATTGCAATTTAGTTATTCTGAGCTTCTGCAGAGTGCACCAAGCAAAACTTTACTGGCCTGAGTGCACTCTGCACATGCACAAGGATCTATTCAGATAGATCTAAGCTGAGGTTTTATATATTGGAAAAACTCTGGCAAAATTTAACAAATTGAACCTGAGCATTTGTGTTCTATTATTGTTGCAGAGTCTGTAGAGAAAAAGGAAGGACAGCTGTGAATACAGTTACATGGAAATAAGTTATGGAAAATGCTATTATCTTCTGTGTAAACTAGGGAGGAATTTATTCACCTCACCTTACGTGGATAAGCCATCTAATCCAAAAAGATCATCTGGGATCATAGGAGAAATAGATCCACAGGCAATTTATTCTCCCAATGTTACTCATCTGACAGAACAGGGACAATTACTCTCCAGATGTACAGTATGCCCTCACAGACGATGGAGTAGCCTTCACTGGCAGACTGGTTTTTGTGGAATGCAAAGTAAAAATATAAATAAATATTGGGAAAATTCTGGAATTTTCTTGCAGATATCAAAGACCTTTCCTCTTGAACTTTAGGCAGACATCTCTAGCCAATCTTCTTCACTCCATTTTATATCTCTTCTTCTGGGCTTTTCAATAGGGAACGGAAACCAGATCAATGTGTTCATTTGAGCAGAAAACTTTGCAGAAAACTGCAGACTGTTTCGGTGCTATGGCCTCTGTTCGACCTCATAATCTTTTCTGTGAGTTAACATTTCTAGTACAGTCACATTTAAACTGGACACAGCACTCACACTGAGACTTAATTGGAGCAGCAAGAGGACAAATGATAATTTTGTGTCACTTCTGGAGTCCACTTCTTTTCACAACTTGCCATGAGTTTATCGTTTTAAAAACGAAGTTTTTTTTGCATTCTGCAAGTGGTACTCTTTTTCACTTGAGTTTTCCATGGAAATATTTACAAGATCTCAGATAATTATCAGGCATATTTTGGAGATTCTGAATAAAATTTACGAAGGGTGAGAAACTTTCCTGTTACCCTTTTATGCAAGTCTATTTGAAACTGGTTTTGCTATAATTCCTACTATTTTGGATTCAAAAATGGAAATCACAATCTAAAATAATCAATTCTTCTGCAGTATATACTTATATCATATTTTTGTGAGATTCTCTAAGCTTTAGATACTGAAGATGATATAATTCCTGTGAAATGTTATCCATATCTAATGCCATCTTTAATCTCTGCACTCTTCTTTACAATGTTTTATTCTTGTTTGTTTTTTGTTCTTTGCTTCTTTTTTTTTAGAGGGTAAAGGGAAAAAGAGAAATCCTCTTCATGACTTCAAAAAAACAGGAGAGTTGATGCTCATTAAAGTAAACAAAACACTGGAAGTAAAAACTAAGCTGTTAAATACCACAGAGCAATGCGCAAAGAGATGCAGCAGGAACAAGGGCCTTTCATTCCCTTGCAAGTAAGTTATATATCTGTTTTGTTTATTTTTTTCCCTAAGGAAACCTGTATAGCAGCCTTTGACCAAAGGTCTCTCTGTAATTGTCATCAGTGGTAGCTTGTATCGAGAAAAAAATAAAGATTGTGATTTTTGATTTCAGGGATCTTGCTCTACCTGTCCAGAGAGTGTCAGTCTTTTCTGAGGCTTTGTCTGAGTTGTGTGTCTTCTTAGCTTGCCCAGTCTGTAATCTTTTCCATAACATAGCTGAAAAAATGTACTCATGTTAAGATGTGGATGACTTGGGCCACAATGTAGCGTTCGGTGAACATTTCTGAGATTTTTATGTCTCTTATAAAATGGTTATTGTCACACATCACAGCTGCAGTATTTCAGCACCACTTCAGACCATATTCTGTCTTCATTCCTTGCACATTACTCCCGCTGAAATCAATGAGAACCTCACACATGGAGCACAGATACATGCCCTGCTGAAGGTCACTGGCAAGTGCTGAGAATCCAATACAACGGAATCAAACCTGGGCTGTGGATAGCTATCCTTCAGCATCTGCTGTCTCTTAGAAACACATCATGCAGCTGATTGCTTGTCTGCCTTGTACATATTCTCTACTATTTTTTGAAACAAATCACTATTATTTTTCTGATGTATGAGACTTATATGATCCCCCTGGCCTCTCTTAGTCTAGACCATTAGAAATCAATGAAAGGCCATGAATGCAGAAGAATCTTGGAGAGAGTGGATGACTTCTGTACTGGTGAGTACTGGGCTAAATGTGAGCCTGAACTTGGAAGATAAAAAAGTTTTGACAGTTGGTGCAAATGGACTAGACCAAATGTGACAACAAAAGTTCTTCTTTGGCAGAGAAGGTTCTCAACTGTGATTTAATTCTTCTGTAAGCCTTTAATTCCATTGTTGCAAGATCTCATTCATATCATTCTGTGCTCTGACTATTGATATGTGTAAACAATGAGCAGAGTTAACTTCTTTCAGACAGAAAATATTTTCCAGGCACTAATATTTTTCACATGGTACAAAGCCACTCCTTTCCCTGTTGGCAGAACTTCCGTTGATGTCATTGCCAAGAGGATCAGGTTGTATTCAATACAGCAAGACATCCTTGAGTTCTGATGAGCAGCAACAAGGAGTATTGCAAAATTAAGTATCACAGTGTAAAATAAATTCTGAATAATGCCAAGCAAACAACAATTCTGTATTCTGGCATCAGATTAGGAAAACTTTCTAAAGCTATTTGTAGTTCCTCTGGATGCTATCTTTTGTGTTCTGAAAATAAAAAGCAAGTTAATATACCTGTCAAAGCCATTTTATAATAAAATTAATATAGAATCTCTCTGAATTTTTCAAGTGTTCTCATGTTTTGTAGAATTTTTTTTCATTTGTTAAGTGATACAGTGTCTGATGGATATCTTAAGGAGCAAATTCTCCCTTAATGAGTCAATACAACACAGAGGAGCCATGAGGGACTTTGAGAACACAGCATGAAAAAGTCCTGCTTACAGATAACAGAATGACAATCTGTCGTGCAATTACTTTGCACTGAATATGGAAAAGGATTGCAAATCTGATTACTTGCTCTCTGAATTCCTTTTTTCCCCGGCAGTCTTTTAGCATGGATGGTGCTAAAAACCTGCTTTAGCAGTAGAGGTCTAGGTGATCATGTCTTGCTTGTGCTACCACTATGCAGCAGAGCACATGAGATTTTCTTTTCTGGGATCTCAGAACATTCTTGTGGTTTCACTTTTGGCCCCATATGAGTCTTGTTGTAGTGTGAACGGTTCTTTGATGCTACTGTAAACACACATTTTACATGTGTTCCCTTTTAAAGGATCCAGTGATTACTAATGTTTCCCTTTTATTCCTAGGATCCCAGTCTTTAACTTCATACCAGCACATGGTTGGTTCTACAAGGTGAAATTTGTTGCCAACTTAAATGAAAATCAATTAGCTTCCTGCCTGCTGTGGGTGCATTCTAAAATAAGAAGCAACACAAAATGACATTTTAAATGCTTAAAATATGAGACATGAAATTTCCTATGTTTATTGACATTTTCATGGCTTGATCCTCATACTCCATATCCATGCAGCAGTTCTCCATCACTTGGGTCACAGCACCAATGTTTTATTTTCTGGATGCAAACTTTATGTAAGAATTAAAAATGGAATTACTTTGTAACATAATTCTGACAATAGCACTGGGAGCAACATCTGGGTCTGTGCTCTGTGAGGTACACAAGTAGGAGCAGGGTTAGGTTTCTTTTTTGCCAGCAAGTGGTAAAGTAGCAGATTTCAGACACTATAGGCTTGTAAAGGTTCAGGCACTCCTTATTTTCTGGGAGGAAAAAAAATTCAGACAACTTTCTTTATTATAAGTTTCTGTATCACCTGCAAGTAAATTTTGAGTTATTTTACTGTTTAATCATTAATCCTTGCTTTAACTCTGGTTTTAACTCTGACACTTTTTTGTTGAAGCTAATGTATGTCACTTTTCAGAACAGATGTTTCCTCTATTCCCTTGCTGTCATGCTTGCACAGATCTTGTTTATTTCCAGCTGAGTTACAAGATTCTTATCTAGACTTGTTTCTTTTTCATAACATTATTCCTAAAATCCTCCATCAAAAAACTCCTTAAATTCACTTACGCTGTGTTTTTGAATTCATAAATCTTTGTTCATCTTTTTCTGCCTTCCCTATCAGTTTTACCAAGCTGCTGCTGCTGCTGCTAAGCTGTTCTATTCCTTTGTTTCACCACCCTTTCAGTCCATTACTCCCACTGTTTTCCTACAGTCATCCTTGCAGTTTTTCCCACTACAATTCCTATGGATGAGAAAAAGGTAATATAGTTACTATTTTATTGGCTATGCAGGTGACTTTTGCAGGTATGTCCCTTCCTCAGCTGCAAAGTTGTCACTGTCTTATCCTCTGTTATCTGCTCGGTGTCTGTATTTACACAGGAAGGGATTTCAGTATAGACAACAGAATTTCAGTACTTGATAAGAAAATCTACAGACTATCTCAGTAACAAGAGAAACAAAAATATTGTTGTGATCGGCAGTATCAGTAGAAGAAAGTCCAAGAATTTGCTCGAACATGTTGACTTTGGAAGTACAAAAACCCTTCAGATTTGGGTCCAAGAAAAGATTGTTAGAAACTTTTATGTGCAGAAGTGGTTGAAGCCAAACTGGAAAGAAACCAAAAGGCAACTGAAAGGCAAAAACTGAAAGAATTGTTTGTAAACAGTGCATTCTGCATTCCCACTTTAGGAGGGAGGAGCGGAAACGAGAATGTAATTGGAAAGGCAGGAAAGGTCAAGGATATTTTTGTGAAGATGGAGTTAGATGGAGTTAGCACTTGGATATGCTCAAATTTGAGAATCAGCCAGAAGAGAACAGAAGGCTGCACAAGGGTAGAGGGATGAAGGTTAACAGGTTGGAAACATTCGGAGTCAACAGAGTAGAGAGAGCAGTTGGATGAAAAATCTGTTTGGTGATGGAAACGATAATGAAGATGATGTTTGAAAGAGAAGACTTAGGAGATTGGATAGGATCTTGTAGTATTTTTAACTGAAGCCAGCAAGATCTCACATGGAAAGCTTGTATGGCAAAATAAATGAAGATCAAGGAGCTTTTTGTTGAGGGATGCAGTGCCGAGGAATATGGCACAGCCAAAGTATGGATGAAGTGTAAGAAATCTGTGTCTTTTGGGTATTATCAAGTAGTGTTAAAATGCCTTCTCAGATCAGAATAAAATATCTCAGGAGGCATGGGATGAGTGACAGAAATGTAGATTTTGTGGTAGGCTAGAGGAAATAAGTGATCTGTTATTTGATTCAAATGAAAAAATTAAGGAAAAAACACCTGTGGAGTTTTTTTCTTCTTTTTTTAAAAATTTCCTTGTTGGAGTAACTGTTGCCCCCTTCCAAGGCGGTCAACTGTGCTTTTCAAATCCTTAAACAGATTTTCCCTATACTTAGAAACTACCCTTCCAAAACTATTTTGGTGAAAAAGGTCTGCATTTTTCATTTCAAGTATTGAAAGAAAGTGGTTTTACTCTTTGGATTTCTGTTTGTCTTTCTTGCCCTCCCCCATATCCAGTCAATTCAGTACAATGCATTATACTCACTCCTAGAAAGCAGTTAAAAATAAGAGGAAAAAAAAGAAGACAAAACCAAGCAAGGACAAACTCTAGGTACACTATCACAGTTTAGTTTATTCATAAAAATAAGAATAATCTTGTTTTCAAACAGCTCTGTTTTTCTAGGCAAGAAACAGATTCCTTGTGCTTGAATTTTCCTCAAACTATCAATGTGAGATACTCAACTATTTCAGAGGCATATTGTAAACATAGCAAAGATGTTCTAGTCTTTGTGTTTTTTTCCCAGAAAGCAGCATAACTGAGGACACAAATGCTGTCTCAGTCACATTTATCTAAGTTTTAAAATAAAGATCTTTAATGACAAGGGAACTCTTAGATTAGTGTGAACAACCAAACTGGTATTTAATGTAATGACCACATCAATTTAATTTCTTTTTTTCTTTGCTCTTGTCAGCACAGTTGTGGGTTTAAATAGTAATTTGGACTGTTTCTCTGACTTTCCCAGTAAAAATAAATCTGATGTCATTGCATGCTCCTTGGCAGGCCATGTGTCATTATTACAAACCACACAGAGATTTTTTTCTCATCCAGATTTTCTTTGCAGGGCCTTTGCTTATGACAGAGTTACAAAACGGTGCCATTGGTTATCCTTCAACAGCTTGACAAATGGTGTGAGAAAGAAGCAAGACCATGCGTTTGATCTGTATGAAAAGAAGGGTAACTGATTTATTTACTGATTTTGTTTTTCCAGCTATGGAGGGGAAAAAAAGCCCTGAGGTCAGTCAGTGATTTTTTGGCTGTAGGAGCATCCCAGGCATGGATGCTTTTATGCGTTTTGAAAACTGCATCCTACAGTTTTATTTATACGTATCCTGAGTTTGCTGTCATGCAAATTTACATACTTGGTCAGTTTTCCAATCTACATATTTGCCTACCATCATACATACTAGTTTGAATTTTGTATTTCAGTTTAGTACTGAGCAGCTCAGTTGTACGAGTTACCATTTATTATTTAATATTGCTCCTATTTACCGCATTAATAGTACGATACTTAAGTCCTCAGACATGGAGTTTTGTTCAGTCAGATACACTGGAAACATTTTCAGGATTTTTTGGGGGTCAGATGGTGATCAATATTTGGGGAGAAAAAAAGAAAGACAGTCATGTATGTCAATAATTAAACCATATTTTGAATAATTAAGGGCTAATAAATGATATTATTTTTATTTGAAAATTAATTATGAGCTTTAATTTTTCATACATTAACCAAATCCATAATTTTCTTCTATTTCAATAGACTATGTCAGAAATTGTATCATTGGAAAAGGAGCAGACTATAAGGGAACAATATCTGTTACCAAAAGTGGTATCCAGTGTCAGGCCTGGAATTCAATGATCCCCCATGAGCACAGGTAAGAGTTCAGGAGCAGAGACAATGGGAATAGTGCCCAGACAGCTTCCATAAAGTATAAGAATTTATGGGAAAACTAACCTTAGACAACAACATCTCTTAGGTATATTCTTGCCTTTCTCCAAGAGATGCCATTCTCCAGATCCCAGAAAATCCTTATCTTCTTGGACTTTCTCCAAAGAGGTCTCTCCTAATGCCCGCCTGTGTGTCTGTATCCCTTCCTTTCCTGCGTTGGGTTTTTTTTTAGATGTTTATATCCTTTTGATCTTTTAGCTACTGGCAGAAACAAAACATGTGCATTGTTTCAGCCCAGGGTCTGGAAGTGTATCACTGTTTTCTAATTGACTCCCAAGGAGTGAGCAATTTGGAAAACCACATTATTAGGAAGCAGGAGATATTAGACCACCTATTTGCTTAGTATATAATATCGTTAGCATATTTTGCATAGTTACTGTCATTTCTCTATTATTTGTAGAATATGTTAAACTCTATGGAGCACTTAGGCCAGGCAACAAATCCATGGAAAAACTGAAGTGACTATTGAAATCCTTCCCATCAGATCACACAAGCAATAACTAAAGACTGAGGGAGCATGTACAGGACTTAACTTCTCAAGTTAGGACCTGGTACAGTGAGAAACTGAGGCCAAACCTACACCTTGAGGGTAAATCTAGTTGAACTCTATTGGCTAAGGAAAAAGAGAAGAAAGTCTGAAGCTAGTAAGAGTAATGGTAAAAACAGATACATCTCCAACAAACGTTCCCAGAAACTAGTAAAAGGACTATGAAGAACTGGTCTACTCTTTAACCACTTCTCTTTCAATGTTTTTGTACTGGCTTTAGCCATGTAGATAATAAAACCTTAAGACACAAACCCAAAGTGTCCTCTCACCCTAAGCTTGCTATCCACATTGCTGCCTTTTGCTCAGGGCTCCCAGTGTCAGCAATTTGTTTAGGAGGAGCCAAACTGGAGATCTCTAGTGAGGAACTGGGCTGTGCACTGCTCAGTCCTGTTCTGACCAAATCAATCCAGTGTGCAAGAGGATATCTTGGAACAACATTAAAAGGCAAAGGATACTTGAGTTCTGTCCTCTTATGATGTGTTACAAAGCTGAGCCTCAGGCTTGGACTTACTGGACTTGACTCTTACAGTATAGACAGCAGTGTCTGCTTTTCTGTTTGGGACCAAACCTGTTCTTAACTGGGAGCATACCATAAGTGCCACCAGACCCCAAAGCAATGACTTATTGAGACTCAACACCTTGAAGTATATACCTTTGTCTTTCAGAAGTGAAAGAATTCTAATTCATTACAACCTAAGCAAAAATGAGCATTTATTCTACATAATATACATGTGACTTTATTTAATTAGAGAAAGGAAAGTGTCTGGATAGCACACATTATCACTAAATTGCATTTTAATATATAACATACACAGTTTTATCACACACACAGTTTTATCCAATACATTTGGACAGCCACTCTTCTACGATGAATTTTATGAGAATGACTCTTCTCCTGCCTTGTGCAATAAGTTTAATTTTTAAAAGGTCACCGGATAAATGAGATGGCTGCATGCTAATTTTGTTTTTCAACATCAGAAAATATGATTTCATCATCAGAGACATGAGGGAGATGGGAAGAAGCAGACAGTAGTGGTGTGTTTGGAACTTATTAGTACAAAAAGAGTTTTTCTCAACGTCTGATTATCACAAAGTGCCATTGGAAAATAAATCCTTTTCTCATATTTAAGGGAGAAACATATTTTAATGATTTTAAAATTATATTTCTAGAAAGAATTGAAATAACTTAAAACTTTAAACTTCTGCTTCAGTCTAGCAAGTCATATTTTTATTTATTTGTATTCCATTAGAACACTGAGACTCCCAGCAAAACCTGGCTTTCTATTATTGTCATCTACATACTAGTACAGATTTTAAGACTCTCAGAGAGTTTTAAATTGATAAATCCCATGTAAAATGGCTCAAAGAGAAATGGTCAAAGAGTAGACCAGTACTTAACAGGCTTTTGGATAATTTCCATGGCTTTTGTGTGGTTGAATCTGTTTTTACCATTACTCTTACTGGCTTCAGTTTTTGGCTTTTTTTTCTTTTTTTCCTTACGTAATGTAGATGAACTAAATCATCAATTTTAGGAGTGGCCCTGTCTTCCATTTCTGGGTAAGTCTTTACTGCAATTCATCTTTTCCTCTCTCAAGAATGTTGCTTCAGTACCTGTTGAAGCCATTTGTATATCTGACCCATCTTGTGTTCCCAGTGCTACTCATTTAGACTTTTTCTTTTTTTAACGTTCTTACAGCATATCTGATGTAATTTGAGATGCCTTTTCACTATATTTTCTAATGAGCAGAAAAGTAAATGAAATATTCTAATATGCACTGACATACAATTTTCACACATCTGCAGGTTGGAATGTCCCATCAGAAATGTTTTCCTGGGGCCCTTTAATTAAAAAAAAGTTTAAGATACTTACATTATAAGACTATAGAGGAAAAACAGAAGCAACAATTTTATAGGCAGCAGGAATGACATAAAAATTAATCTCTTCAAGCACTGAAAATAAAAAAAAATGCTTTTATGTAATGCTTCCACATTGCACTGACTAGAACCACAATGTGATTAACAGAGGTATTTTTCACTTCAGTTAGTTCAAGTATTTCATTAATGGGAATAAAACTTGAATAAAATGTTACATGTCAAAATTTTTTCTTGTTTGTCTCAAAACACTCAAAATAAAATATTAGGTATTTTCAGAATAAAAGGTGCATTATTTGTGATATTTCCACCACAGCTTATATATTGTTTCAAAAAAATTGAACAAATAGTATAAATCTCAAAAATGAAATAAATTAATTAAGTTCAGTTACAAGTTTTATGTGATCTCCTATGTAGTTAGCCCAGTATTTCAATTAACAAAAAAACCTTCATGGACAGATCTCTGAATCTAAGGTGTTTTGTAACTACAGAGATTTAGCTGCTGTTTAATGTAACAGGCAGCGAAATGCCGCTGGATTTGTCTGCAATGTGCAGCCTGAATGTGGTCATGAGCTGTTGAAGTGGCATTGAACAGACCAGCTCTGGGGTTGGGTTCCTTACTATGGGGTTAGCTGTTCCTTATTTTGTGGGGGAAATAAGCTAACATTATTTTTATGTGTAGATATTTATATGTCTCTATATGTTGGTGTGCATGTGATGATTTCTCTAGAGTTAAGCACATACTTTTACTGATACCTGAGAAGACAGCACCTTGACCCTGGACATTTTAAGTCATCTGGAGTGCTGTTAAATGTCTGAACATATACAATGCAATTATGAGGGGGTCTGTAAGTAGCAGACCCTAAGGTGGCAATAGTGGGGCTTCTGGCAGAACATGAAGCAACACAGCTAAAATGGCACTTGGGGAAATTTCTTGTGCTGAAATGCAAAGCAGTCCATGGTTTCAGGCACTGAAAGCCTCTCAGCGAGGTGTAGTACACACTCGGTCACGCTCACATGCTCCTGATGATCAGTTCTTGCTGCTGCCTGGCAAAGGATGCAGAGAGGTTTCTCTGCTTGTGGGTTTCACATGGTAGCTGCACTCTGAGCCCAGATGGACCTGTTGTATGTGCCAACATGCACAGGAAAGACAGACCTCACATGGCTACAGATCCAATGAACCCCTATGCACCCAGAGCTCCTGTGGGAGAATACAGTGCAAGCTGGCAGGGAGTGTGTGACTGCCTCTGGCTCTGCCATAGATAGTTGGTTCTGGACAGCTGAGGGATGGGAGTAAAACTCTCTAGAGCACGCTATGGGCTAGACAAATTGTCCCAGATTTTGGCCATTTAGGTTGAGTAATCCCAACTGAAGATGTGTATTTGTGTACGGACAGATATTTGGGCGTGTGCATTTGCTTAGGCAGGGTGGAGGGAGAAGGAAGCAGAAATGTGATTGTTTCTAACTATTTGTAAAAGTAGTATGATTAACCCCAAAGTTTGCATGCTCTTATACTGTAATGATTGTCATTTTAAAACTAGCTTTTTGCCTTCGAGCTATCGGGGAAAAGACCTGAGGGAAAACTACTGTCGAAACCCTCGAGGGGAAGAGGGAGGCCCTTGGTGTTTCACCACCAGTCCAGAGACACGCCATGAAGTCTGTGACATCCCCCTCTGCTCAGAAGGTAACCCAGCACAGCTTCTGCAGGAAGCTGCCTTTGCTCTGCTGACAGCAGCTGCACAGAACTTCCAGTAGTCACTTGCTCATGGCCTTTAAAGAAAGAGTAGTTGATTTCTCAGCGAGAGTAACTCATACAGCAAGAAAAGAAGTTGTTAGAGGAAGAGGAGATCTTGTTATGTTCCAGTGTTCTGGAAGGTTTCAGGCTCAGCAGCTTTTTTCAGGTTATGGAGGAGCTTGAACAATGAAGTTGTGCTGATCACACAAATGTGACCCTTTGTTTTGTCTTGTCTAGCCTATACTGAATCCATTAACAATTTCAGTATTACTATGTGATAAAATCACCTAGTGCCATTCCATAGTAAAATCAGCTTTTCATTTTCTTTTTGATGAAAATATAGATACTGGATTACAAGACGAAAGCTTAAGATAAGCATGCATTTTGTGTTTTGAATAAATACTGTAAATAAGTATAACCCTTTACAAATCCAACCCCATTTGACTTTCAAGTCACAGAGTTTGAAAGACGCTTTATATGTACCATTGCATTTTTTGACTTTTAAGTTCTGTTAACCTCCAAACTAAGATCTTGTATCTTGCTAATCAGCCAATTCAGTTCCAGTCAACCAACCTATTTAAATCTTCAAGATAGGATGCCTTTAATTTTCCTGCTAATGTGTCACATGCAATAGTTATGCTGCCGTTAGGAAAGGAAGAAGATAGGGAGGGAGGGAGGGAGGGAGGCAGGGAGGGAGGCAAGGAGGGAGAGAGGAAAAGAAGGAGGAAGAGAATAATTTAAAAAGAGCTTGAGAATTTGTTAAAACACCTCATTTAAAGATAAATTTATGTGAGTTTCAAATGGGATAAGACCTGGAGCTCATTTCAGGATGAGAACTTCGGTAGCTGAAGTTTAGTGATATTTGTAATTCCATAAAATAATATTTTCTAAATGATCCTTCCTTACAATTACTCTAATTAGAGAGTACTTGAGAAGTTTGTCTACAGTTAATTATGGTGAATTTATTTTATATTTTCAGAGCTCTCATTCTAAATTTTTTTCAACAATGCTTTCAAATTCCTTTGGTAACTTTTGCCTACTCTCCCTCCACGCACCCTACCTACTATCCTAAACCCAGACTGAAAATGTATCTTAGCTTAAGCTGCCAAAAATCATTGTTAGCAAAAAAATACAGTATCATTTGTAGCTGAAAGTGCTGAGTATTAAAACAGACATATTGCACTGCACTAAAATTGGGATTTAGCCATTATTCTGCACTTCAACTTGTCCTGTAGTTATACTGACTTAGTGATTTAAAATAATAAATGGTGCTTAATTAGATTATACCACCTTTAAAAAATACTTCTTCCTTAGCTATATGTATCTCTCTTACTAACCATAAGTAAGATTAGTAAAAATCTGATAGGAACATGAATGCCTCTACTAGCTCATCCCTACCTGCTTCAAAACTGTAAGTGTCCTATAAAGTGATATACAATTTAAGCATCTGGATTATCTCTAACAGATACGATCATATTCCAAAGGGCATTACACATACCAACCCAACAGAAAGATACAATTTTTTAATACCTCTTTAGGTTGGTTTCAATATATAAGAGCAGGGACATGTTGGGGTTTTTCGTTGGGGTTTTTTTGTGGTATAAGTTATCAGTGTAATAAATGACTAGTGTCTATTTTTTTTTTCCCTAGTTGAATGCATGACCTGCAATGGAGAGAGTTATAGAGGGCCAATGGATCACACCGAGACAGGCAAGGAGTGTCAGCGCTGGGATCTTCAGAGACCACACAAGCACAAATTTCGTCCAGAGAGGTAACCTCTCCTCCTCCCCAAGCATGACCATGTGGTCATAATTTGAAAATTACACACATTCTGGAACCAGTTGAGCAAAACTAGCATTAGGTCAACTGAAATTTATGGAGTTCACCAGTTTTAGGTGCTTGGGTTCCTGGCCCATGGTGTAGGCTGGCTACTGCCACGATGGAGGTGCAGGACAGGGAGTAGAGGCTGTTTTGTGCAGTTCTGATTACATCCCATGCCTGATTAGTGTAGTGATGTGCACCTAATACTTTCATTGACCAAAACTTTCTCTGTAGCTTCATTGACAGTAAGTAAATAACCTCGGAATATTTCTCTATATATAGATATGCAGCTGCATTCAGCTTAAATACCTTAATCATATAGTAAATAATGATTTAAAGTCATAAATTTTTGTTAGTTTTCTTAACACAGTTAATGAATATAAACTTCCAATATTGTCAAGTAACAATATTCTCCTTTTTGCAATATTGAATAGCTTTAAAGCTGTAGGTGATCTTCCATTATAGTCACATTTAAATATCCAATTTGTTTCACCAAAATGTTTGCCCATACATCTGTTTTTTCACCCTGGGAAAGGATTTAATCATTCTGTTTAACACTTTATGGACATGGATTTCTTTCTTAGACTTTTTTGTTTCTGTTCTTTTTTTTTGATTTAGGCACAGATTCACAGTGCCAAAAGTTGAGTCAGAAACAGCAAGCAGATTTCATCCCTGTTAGGGTTTGTCCTAGAGGGCCAAATTCACCCAACTACAAAGGGTCATCCATAATACACACTTCTGAAAGTATTGTGGGAGGGAGGGGGTGTGCAGGGGTTAGGCCACACAGGAGGGGGTCTCTGTTCATCTCAAACCAGACTACAGTTTCATTTTAGTTTTATTCTGGATTTTGGCTTAACTCCATTTATATATTGTTTTGAATAAACTTAAACTGCCAGACGAAGAATGCAAGAATCAACAAAACCAGAATGATTAAGACCTTCCACTGAAGTTATCTTTTTATGTGTTAAAGTGTTTCACTAAATAAAGCATTATTTTTATTCTAAGAAATATGGGTACTGGTAGATTTTAGAAAGCCTGATTATTCAGCAAAATATTGAGGATCTGCAGTTTTGGAGTTTATGTGGTATAGTCTTTTTTTTCCTTGGCTTGGATGATCTACTTCATGAATAATAGCAGGCTATCCCATTGTTCTGCCACAATAAATATTTTGTGTTAGCAGAGTGGGATGGAAGATAATCTGTTTCTGAGTCTTGCCATGCACTTACTGTGCATTCTAGAATAAGGCACAGAAACAGTTTTGTTCCTTGGGAGTGAAACATTTATAGAACTCCTGGGTACAAAGAATAATAATTTTACTGTCAGGAGGAAATGTCTTTTTTTCCATTAATTTCTGATTGTTTGCAAAATAACTTTTCAGACTAACCACAGTCTTACGAACAATCATCTTCCTCTTTGAAATAATTCCTTCAGAGAACATCTTCTTGAGAGTTTTCAGACAGTAATAAAGTGGGATTTTTTTTTTAAAAAAGCAACCCATCCAGATTGAACCGATCTGTATTGGCTTTCAGAATAGTAATGTAGTCCAGTGGATTTCTGATACACTGATGTTAATTAACTCTGTTACTACTAAAGGTAGTAACAATAATACTTTGTTTATACAAGATTTTAAAAATGTTATGGGGTTTGGTTTACCGGTCTGGTTTTTTGGTTTTTTTTTCCCATAGTCGTGTAAGCTGAAAATAAGAGGTCTGGGACAAATGACCCATCAAAACACAGCAGTCTCTAGAGACACTTACAGTACACCATCCAGGCGTAATGTAAATAACTTTGAAACCAGGAAGGACTATCTGGATAGAATTAAACCTATTTGCATTTATGGCTTCCTCAGTTGCAATGACAAAGAAAAGGAATAAAGATGGTAATCTTTTCAAATTCTCTAGTCTACCTGCTGCTGGACAGTGCTTTTGGCTTAGGGTAAATACAACTCACTTTTCCTTTTTGTCACCTCAGTGATTTGTTCCGAATTTAGTCCCCTCAGAGGTCAGTTACTGAAGATGTTTACTGTCTGCTTAGATGTGATTGAAGCTAGCAGAAGGAATCCCCTCAAACAGCTCCTGCATGGCTCATTTTTAGCTATTTGTGGATGCAGACATATTCTGAAACACCACTTCTCTTGTGTACTCCTCACGGGCACAGTTATGCCTCAAGATGGAAGGAAGACCACTGAGGATAATGTGTTGGGCATAGAGCAGCATGTGGGGGGAAATTTTTTCACCTTTTCTGCTCAAACTCAAATATCCTGTGAAAATATTTATTACATGGAGGAAAGTAGGGTTGAAGTGTAGCATAGGAGGTGAATAACTGCAGATATCCTTTTATTAGTCCCCTGGTTTATGTCTTTTGTATGAAAATTTACTTTATAGAAAATCAAGTTTCCAGTCCTACATGACTTTTAAAACAAAACAAAGGGGAAAAGAAATCTTGGTGAAGAGTTTTAGATATTAGGTTTCATTTTAGTTCCAGGAGAGCTGGAGATCAGCATCTGCCTTTTTAAAAAGAGTAAATGTTATCTCTTTGGCTGATACTCTCCTTTCTTTTTTCTAGAAACTGAGGTAAAGTCTTGATTTTGACACCAGATATGTATCTTGATGCTTCATTTCATTTTTGGCAGTGAAGTACAGCTACTGATGTTTCAAGGGGGGAAAAAAGGAAATATGTAGAGTTCTGAAAGATCTCTGAAACCTCAGGCTCTTTCTTGGGTCTAAGAAAGGGGTCTGTGCCCAAAAGTACTGGGGAAGGAGGAGTGTGCACAACAAAAGGTCTCAGGGAATTCTGCACAGCATCACTGTTGAATTGTGTGGAACAGTTTGAAGCCCTGTCGTTTATCTTATTGCTATTATTTGTTTCTTAAAGGTGCTAGTTGGCCTTTTTTATAGGAATTGTTGCTTGCTGGGTATGAAGGAAGGAAGAAGCCTCTGTGAATATTGGGGGAAGAACCATTGACTGGGAAGGCTGGTTTTGCTCTAGAAAAGGACAAATAGATCTAGTAGGTGAAAAGATGACTCACTGGCACTACTTCATCCCCCAAAGACACTCAGAGCTTGATCCTAGAAGAACATCTCTCCCTAGGTTTTAGTTAGTAAATAACACATTTTTGACATACTGTGAGAACATGCCATGTAACATTAGGAAGGATGGAGTATTCAGTGCCAAGACAGACATTCATAGTCTAGAACATGGCTTCTTTACATCCCCAGCTGTTTTGAATGCTTTTTGTGAGCTATGGCTGCAGATACTTTTTCCATTCCTGGACTCACCATGGTTCTTGGGTGGTGACATGCACTTTCCACGCTATTTGACATGGAACATGTTCCACCAGCATCAAAGCTCATCACTGCACTTACTGGGTGGCCAAAACCATCTTGTTTTCTGCTGTATTATTAGCCCATTAACTATTTCCTTGGGGAATCTTTGGACACAACTTGTTCCTTTACAGTTTGTCTTATACCTAGCAGAAAACAGGGTACTGCTGCTAGATCTAAAATTATCACATTATTGACTGCCATTGAATTCTCAGTTTGGTGAGGTTTCTCCTTGGTGGTTTTGTTGTCTTTTTGGCGGAGTTTTTTTTGAATTCTACTTAAATTTTATCCTTGTCCCTTGTATAGTTGAAGGAACCTGACTTCTCCTAAGAAATGGGAGATCAAGGTGCAAATGAGCCAAAATTAGCATGATCAATTCACAGAAAAAGCACCCTAGCAAAAGCAGACACTTGTAAATCATATTTTCCTCTGCTTGTGTGAAGCACATCTGCTTGCAGTTGTAAATGGATTCAGGTTCCCAGGTAGTTAACTTTATTGTTCTCTTACATACTTTTCATGTTTCCCTCAGGGGCAAATCTACTTTTTGTTTCTTTTGCAAACATATTTCAATAAAACTGGAAAGCCAAGACAATTTGTATTCACTAGTAAAAAAAAAACCCCGATGCATTTATCTCCTTCAAGTTTACAGATGTTAGTAACATGTACTTATACAAAAACCCCCTACTTATCTTGGATATCTGTCTGATCATCAATGATGGTTGCAGGAATGTGGAAACATTTAAATAGCACAATAGTATCTAGTCTTAATGAGATAAAGTGAAGCGGAAGTTATTTCCTTATTTTTCTCCTTCTTTCCCCCAATGCTCGAAATGAGAGCATGACCAAAAATGAGCTCCATTACAAATCATTAGTATCTATCATTAGTTAGAATAGCTACTCAAAATAGCTTCCAGTTTGAACCGAGGGCTGTTGCACTGGAGAACCTGTTTTCTTAATGAGCCTGGCATGGCAGGCTGTATTTAGATAATCCACATTTAATTGGTCTATTTCAAAAAAATGAGTGGCTTAAGTGTCTGGTCATCAGTTGACAGACACAAGAGCAAGAGTTTAGCAATTAGCGGAGTTACCCTATCCGGTACCCTGTGCATTAGCACAGCAGGGAGTCCCCTCAGTGGAGGTCTGATTCTGCTGCATATTTGGAAAGTGTTGATATGTTATTAACTTTCTAACAGCATTAAGAGTATTCACATCCATCCTACAGGATCAGACCCCAGGTTAATAGGAACCGCTTCTTGTTTGCCTCTGCTGAAATCTGTCCTTTAAGTACCTTGTAAAAGGCAGTACCTTGTGCAGTGTTGCCAGGAAGATTTCCCTGACACATTTCTCATTGTGGTTTACAGATATCCTGACAAGGGCTTTGATGATAATTACTGCCGCAATCCCGATGGCAAGCTGAGACCATGGTGCTACACTCTTGACCCTAACACCCCCTGGGAGTTCTGTGCAATTAAAACGTGTGGTGAGTTCAAGCAAAATTTATTACTTCCTTTTCCTTTCCAAAATCTGGACACAGATATTTCGAGCAGTGTAGGACCACCCCTAGCTCATTCATTGCCCTTCACTAGCTTTTAAAACATAGCTTTCAAAGAGGGTTTCCTTTAAACACTTTATATTTAATCTGGACAGGAAAGAAGAGTTGTGTGTTACTTAACACTGGAATATGTGTATGTCTTACATACTGTAAATTGCATTAAAATGTAGGAAAATCAAGAACTAAAAAAGCGAGGCAACAAAAATCATGAAGATCTCATGTACAGTGTTAGTTTGGCCATGCTGGACATTTGCATTGTCATTTGAGAGTATCAAATATCATTTGGTGCATACACACCCCATCCCTACTCTGTGTCCTCTGCCAACACCTCTTCACTGCTTTGCAGTTCTAGGCCTTGGGTCCTGCACATTATTCACTCCTGTGCTGAAGACAGAATTATTAATTTCCTCATGGGTCTCTCTGTGTTATTCAGCACTCCATATCAAAGCACTCCACAGGCAATTAATTTCTTTTCATCCATCAGCTACAAGATGGTGGCATTTGTTAACCACACTTTAGAGAACAGGAATTGAATCAAAGTGACATTAAGGTGTACAGTATTGGATGCTCACTTTGAGATGCTTTAGTTTAGCATTTTAGACTTCCTGCAGCATGTTCTGTCTTCAAAGCCCAGACCATCTTAACTTTGGTGATAGCTCTGACAGATCTATTTTAACGATAATTAGATGTCTTAAATGAAAAGTAAAGGGACAATGAGGAAGATAAAACACTTGGTCATTCCTTGAAAATTTGTGTAAAGCAATTTTTCTAGACTTTCATGGTAATACTGGGGCTAGGGCAGATGGTAGAATCAGTTTTGTTGAGACATGCTTAAAATATTGGGATGGGTGGCAGGGAAGAGGTAATAGCTCTGACATGAAACTTTGTGAGCAGTTGCTGCCTAAAGGGGGATTCTCCACCTTCACTTAGAATCGTTACCAAAGCAATTATGCCATGCATTTTCAGAATAATTCAGGATTTTCTCTCCTTGGATGTTCATAACTTAGGCCAGTCTAATGTCTTGGAGATCCTGTCCGGTCTAATCAAGTTGCCCATTTTTGAAATCCAAGGGTTGAGTAAGAATATTCTGTACCTCCTGATGCAGAGTAATTGAACTTACTCTATCTTACGTCATTGTAATTCCAGTATAAGGTAGTTAAACTATCAAAATTATTCCACTGTAAAAAAGGCAAAGTTATTTTGATACTTTGGGCAATGTCTAATCAGGCTGTCCAGGGACAGAAGAAATTTACCAGGATGGCTGCCTGTTTTGGGTCGGGCATCCATTAAGTCACGGCCATGCTGAAAGTCTTACCTGTGAACTACAGTACTAACTCATGTCATTGTATCGTGACTTACTGATAGTCTTTGGTAAAGAGGAAAGCTCAGTCCTTCCACTTTGTAAACACAGACTGGCTTAGCTATGCAGCTGAATCATCTTTCAAATTTTTAGTTACTCCATTAAGCAAGGAGCTGTTGCTTTGGATTTTTGGCCTGTGTTGGTTTGGGTTTTGTTTTGGTTTGTGGTTTGTTTTTTTTTAAACTAAACTAAACTGTGCTTCCTACTCTTCTCAAATTATTAGATAACATATGAATCATGTGTAGCATTCTAGAACTGTTCTTTTCCTCTGCTAAATATGTTATTATTATGAAAAAAGTATTCCTAAGTTACAGCTGACTGTTTCACAAATGCAGCTTTTATAAAACTTTATCCTTTGGCATTTCCTGAGCTGATGTGTCAGTGTTATGAGGATTCACATCTGGCTTTGTTGGTCACGTAAGCTTACGCCCCATGCAACTTTCAGTATCTACAGTCTGGCCTCAGCTTTATAAAATAGTTGGGTGGGAGATCTCCTGCAAACTACTGGATTATCAACTTTGTCTACCAAATCATAGTAGAGTCCTGAAGAAAAGTTAAAGATTAAAATGAAATAAAAAACTCGCCAGAACACAGTGTAATGATTTTCATATTGTGATGAAAGCCTTTTGTCTCATTTCTAGGCAAAAGTTCACTGAATGAACTAGAAATTTCTTCCTTCAGTTAGAAAATATATTAAAATCTGTGGAAATTTCACATGTAAAACTGTATTTTCACTGCAGAAAACTGTAGCTCTTTTGAAATTAATAAGGCAATCTATATGAGAAAAAATACAGAAGTGGTGGTCTTGAAAGCTTAATCCAGCAGATACTTTCAAAGGGTGTTTCTCACAGGCATATGACATTGCCCTCTATGTAAGATGCAGCGCTGCTCGATGCTCTCCTTTATAACCCAGTGAGGGAGTTTATTGCTGATGCTACTGTTAAATCACCATCTTGATGGCCAGAATACTAACAGAAAATATCAAAACCCTGTTTTCAGTTTTCTGTCTTTCTTAAGGCTCATAAAAAAACTGTTTTCCCACCTCCTAGCAGGGAGCCCAAAACACTTGGCTATTCTGGGTTTCAGTGGCTGCTCTGTGTTTCTGAAGCTGGGGCTGTTTGCAATCTCAAAACACTAAAAAGAGAACATCATGAGTTATAGGCCTTTATAGCTTTGTGGTTTGGATTCTCACACAGGTTTTTAATTCCTATGCTGAGGACTGTTTATTTAATTTACAAGAAATACTAATTAGGAAAAAAGCTTTGCAAATCCAAGTCCTTGGAGCATATACAAAAATGTAGGTGTCCTCTCTTTGGGGAGTGACCACAAGGCAGCATGCTGCCTGTGGCTTTTGCTACATGTTGTGAGTGCTAGTATGCTCTATAGCCAAAATGCTGACAACAGCTCATATACAAAATTTTCAGCAAAAAAGTTGGTGGAAGGAAGCATTTAGAAAATAAATATGGTTTTAAGACTGAAGAGAGAGGGCATTGTAATTTTACTTCCAAGCACAGAATGCAGCATAAAACACTGTGGCTTACAGCCAGGGCTGTGAGAAAGAGATGACAGGAGCAATTAGGAATTAGAGATGGCTCAAGCTGCAAAAACTGGATTTGGATTAAGACTTTGGGGACACCAGGACTGGTTTGAAGTTGCTCACATATGTGTCTGTGGTTTTGGCTTGAGACAACTTTTAGTTAGAAGAGAGGATAAAAGGACAACTAACAGCAATGAAGAAGTGTAGGATGAAATGAAGAAATGGAAGCAGTGCCAGCAAACATGAAAAAGGAAAATTACTGTTATTTTGGCATGAGTGAGGACATTGACTACAGGGAAGACAGGAGCAGGGAACTAATATTGCTTTAAAAAAACCCCAAACGGGTAGCGGCTCCTCTATGGATGAGCTATAGGGCAATCAGAGAGGTGCTGAGGCCCATAAAGGAAGCTACTTATATCAGTCATTTGAGAACTGCACAGCTTTTTGGAATTATTGTGTTAAGAACAGTGTTTCATCGATGCCTATGTGATATCCTACCAACCCAGATGCCTTTAACATGGATTTAGCCTTTGCCACCAGTAACCACTGACAGTAGCCAGGAGTGACCAGATCTTGAAAAGCCTTGAGAAAATTCAATAAAGGCCTCAGTTTGATGGGAAAGAGCAAGTAATGAAACACCAAAATTCAGAATCTAGATCTAAAATGAACTGTTGTAGTGTGCCTACAGCCTTTGGGAAGACAAAACCCCACCAATATTAAATTACTTGTTCTTTAGAAACAGAGATTTCAGCTGCCCGTTTGAATGCACAGTTCTGATTAAAGAGTTATTTGTTGAATCATTGTATGTAAACAAATGAAAGTAACACTCATTTAAGCTTAATATTTGCAAAAGATAAAGGTGTTTATAGAAAGGGGGTAGTGAAAAGAGATATTTAGTAGTTGAGAAAGTATTACCTTCCATCTTGCTTCACAAGGAGACAAAAAATAGGTCCTGTGTTCACTGCTTATGCAAAAGCTTAATCCACATTTCCTCAAAAAGGATCCTTCTCAAATCTTTTTCATCATTTCTATGATAGTTTTGAAAGTGAGATTTAAGAACTTTGAACCTGAGGAAATCAATTTTTTTAAATTGATTTAAAATAAAAATTGTTTGAATTTAAAGTCTTCTTGTAGCCATTGGAAGAGCCTGGCAAGGTCTCTCTGTTCTCAAGGACAATTTAACTGTATGTGTGAAAGTTTTAGGTGACAATGAGTTCTTCAGTACTGTGATTCTTGAGCCTGGCTATAATTCATTTCTTCACTTTCTCATATGTTTTTACTGAAAAAAAGGAAAATGCTAGAAATCAGTGGGGTTTTGTCTTCCATTCATGTACTGTGTCATAGTGCATTGAAGAAAATGTGGAAAGGAAGAAACTGCCACTAAACTACTGCCCAGAACTGTGAATGCCATTGCTCAAGGAAGGGATGCCTGAAGGCAGTGTAACTGAGCATGAGCAGCTTCAAAATGTCACTCGGCTTTCTTACTGATATTTGCAGAATTGTATGGATCACGTTTAGAATCAACTTTTTAAATATTTTTTACAAATCAGAGTACATTTTCCTTCTGTTGACTGACACTGCAGAAAAGATATTTCATTAATATAAGCAAGAACAGGTATTTTCCTCATGATGTAGTTCCCGACTGTGTCTTTTTCCAAAAATACATAGGTTGTGTTGTCATGAAAGAACATGAATTCTCCAGCAAAACCTCTAACTTCTTTTAAGTCAGTAGGAGTCTCACCATTGACCTAAAATTTGTGCAGGATTTTCTTCTGGGTCATTTGGATTAGAGTCAGAAATAGTATCTAGCTGGTTACTTCAGCTGTCGAATGACTCAAGGCTCCTGCTGATTCCCTCATGCTGGCGTTGCTGTGAGAACCAGGACTGGGAAGACTATCTGTGGCTTTACACATAAGACTCTGGATAATGTTTCATCTTTTTACTTAAGCATCTATGAATGTATGAGCCGGCCCTTATTAATATAGTTATGTATTTTGAAGTATCAGAGTAGGGAGGGTTTTATGGAAGAAAAAGAATATCTTTGCATTATTGCCCTTTGGTTGGGGACTTTAGAGTGAACATGTGAACATTAGTAGTATTTCTACTAATGGGAAATCCCCTCATGTATCTGTCTGAATTACATGTTTAATCTTAGTCATCTAGAATTTAAAAAAGAAAACAAAAACCCACAAAGTTCAAAAGTAGCAAAATGCTGCTAACAATTACCAAATTCTTTTCTTCATAATGAACTTTCCTACAGGAGTAAGTAGTGACACTTTATCAATAAATTATAAATAGTGGTCTTTCATAAGATGGTATTTTGTGCGATCTTTCTTTAACAGTACTTTTAATCTCAGTTCAGAACTGTAAAAGTTGAACTGAAGCAAAAAACCCTGGGAAACTCCACTATGAAATATTAGTTTAAAAAGTAAGGATTATGCGTTGACTTTAAATTAATCTAATTAAATTCATAGTGTCTTTCTTATTGGAACAAACCCTTAGATTTGCAGATCTTAAGTTATATTTTAGAGGAATTACTGGGATAAGGATGGGAATTCAGATTTTTATCTTGATCTTGATTTTGCCTTGTAAGAGAACTGGTGAGTGTGTTCTTAGGGCTCTCTCACCAATGCTCTGCACATCTGATGTTCATGCTCAGAGTTATTAAATTTAGTTAATTTGGTATGTGGGCAATGAAAAATTAGCCTCAACAACAAGACCAATACTGAGTGGAGATGACTCTGTAAGTTGTAGGCTTGGACAGCCTGAGCACTTCTTAGTTTGTCAAGTGCTGTATAGTCTGCAGTGTCTGGTGAGGCAAGCACTGCTTCTCAAGCTCTTGCCTGTTCCTGTGCACATCCAGCCCAACTTTCATTAACAGGAACAGGGAGACTGTTCCCATCATGCCTGTTTGTGGAATCACCAGCTGAATGAAGGATTTCTCAAGGATTGGTAAGTTTTGAGGCTTCTGTGAGACTCGAAAGCCAGAATGGGAATTGGTTCTGAGGGCACAAGCCCTCAGAATTTCAGAATTAAGTTCCAGAAATATTTTGGAACCTCATTTTTCATGTTTTAAAATGAGATATTTGTAGTATATGCAGGTGGTACAGCAAGGAGATTTTGGGGAGGGTTCTGTGGACTTTTTGGAACAATGGAATTGCTTTATCAACTAAAATGAGAATATTTTAGCAATCCTTCTCATTACTAGAATTCTTATTGAGAGCTGCCACAAAGTAGTAGCAGATAATCACGTTGTACATTTTGAAATAATTTCTCTCTTAGTCATTATAGTGCAAATCTTTGCAAAAGTGGCTTGGCTGTGCAAGTATTCATGACAATGTGAAAGTTGAGTATTTCTGGTGCCTTTATGTTGTATGTTTTGACATGGCCAAATTGTAAAATCTGATCTACAGATAGAGGTCATGGTCCAGACATGCAGTGTAAAGTTCAACAATGAGCTGTGTATCTGCAGACGTAAAAAGAAGGAATGCACTTCAAAATTACTGTGGCCTTGCTTAAATCAATTAATGAATTACTTATTTCATTTCAGGCATGTGATTTTAAAAAAACTCAATCCCACATAATGATGTATAAACACGATACTGATTATTTCTTCTTTAGCATGACTGAGTCCAGAGTAGGTGCACTGTAGAGTTCATTACAGTTGAAGTAGTAACTTATTGTGTATAGATAAGGTCTTTGCGACAGCCTGTATTAGGTTGATTTTTTTGTGCATTATTAGTATTATTTAAAAAGACTTTTTTGTTAGAGTTATGTAGTTGTAATTTATTAATTTACTTAGGAAACGTTATGAAGCCAGGGTTTCTGCTGAAATTTATTATCTTAGTAAACTCTTCTCCCCGCCCCCTCAAGTTTTTCATCAAATCTTTTTCATTTTTGTGAAAGCCATGCAAGTATTTTTAAAAAAGACTAATATGTATTTGAATGTGGCACAGTGATGTTCACTCTAATCAGCTTAGAAGCTATTTTAGAATATAACTCCATTTGTTTTCATACATTATTTATGATTGAAAACTGGAATATTGCAAATATTTATTACTATCAGTTGTACAAATTAATATTTTTGTAGTCTAATTATTTAAAAAGTGATGTATAAAGACTAAACATATAGTTACTGGCTGCAAGCCTGTTTGATGAATCCCCTAGAAAGAGTGAATTTGTCAGCCTGCAGAAACCTCCTTGTGATACTTTCAGTGCCATATCCTTTTGACTTTGGAATGAGTTTGGAACTCAAAATCCCATTGAAACAGGACAACATTTGGCTTGGGAAGGAGGGACAGGAAATGAATTTGACCATGAAACACTGATTTTAAAACATCAACCAGATGAAGAGAAAAAGGGATGCATGGATAAATGTATAATTCAACTGCAAAACTTGATGTTATCATCTGACAGGGAAATGATCTTTAACGTCAAAGATCAGTTAGCAAATCAGCCAAAACCATCTGTTATGACATTTGGTTTCCTTAAGATCCATATTTTCTCCAAGTTCATGGAACTGGCTCAAGTTACCAGGAGTGAACTACATTATGAGTAACACACAAATACTTCTCTACTCACTGGACCATTTGAAGAAAACTAACTAAGGAACTTTAATAACATATTTACTGTGAACAATAGCAATTACCAACAGATACACAGTTACTTTAAAAATATTGTATTGGGAACTTCTGAGGATATTGCAGAAGTGTTGCCCTTACTGTAGTGTATTTAGTTTTGTACTACTTTATATATATCTGATGCAATATCTGTGCCATTAATTTGCAATTATGAAAATTGCATAAGAAATAAAAAGAACCTTTCAAGTTATGTGAATGAGTCATTTAAAAAATACTGGTTTTCTGAATTTAGTTCAAGACAGCCCACACCAGGGTGAGTGCAGAGTATATCAACATCTGTAAGAGATCTTGAGTCTGATGAATTTGTTAGTCTTTAAAACATTTTTCTCTCTGTAGAGAATACTAATATTTGATTTCAAAAGCTGGGCCTTTTTTTTCCTCTTTTAACCATATGAAGCAGAAAAAAAAACCTTCTAGGAGAATTTAGCACATTAATTTATAATGGATAATATAAAGGATTTATATTCTTTTTTTATTATTTTTTTTTATTTACATCTTTTTTTCCTGTGACCTGATATTCTGGGAATACTTTAGAGGAACCCAATTGTATTTTAATCCTACAAATATGTGTTACCACACCACAGTGCGCATGTGGGTAGTCACTCAGGTTTTTGAAGCTGATGGAATGATATTTGCTGAACTGGAAAAAGTAACCAGGAATATCTTCTGATCTCCAGTGATACAACATAGGCCAGGTGTCTCACACAAGAAAATATTGCAGATTCTTTGCATGCAAGTGGATAAACTAGCATAAAGTCCAGCACTTACTTTGATTTTGTGGATATTGTAAATGTAAAGAGGAAAAAATTACTCTGTAATCACATTGGCAATTTCACCAAAGAACTGCAATTACCATGATTTGAACATCATGTAACCCATTACTCCATCCATAATGTGGAGTTCAAACCTGACATCCTGAGCCATTCTTAAGAGAATGAAACAACACTTCTTGTCTGGGTCTGCAGACGAAAGTGTGGTGAACAGCACAGAGGCGGCAGCTGAGACGACAACGTGCGTTCGGGGACAGGGTGAGGGTTACCGTGGCACCGTCAGCACCATATGGAGTGGGACCCAGTGCCAGAGGTGGGACTCCCAGTTTCCTCACCAGCACAACATCACTCCCGAGAACTTCAAATGCAAGTGAGTAAAGATGTGTGGGTGTTATTACTGCAGTGGGAAAAGAGCTGAGTTTTGAAATGTTTACAAGTCATGCCACTCGAGTAGACCATAGGGCCCCTGTCCCTGCTCTGTGTCCTGCATCCGCTCTACCTGCTGAGGCTCAAAACCTTTTGAGCTTGGGAAAATCATTCCTTCAGATCTCAAAGCAGTAGTTCTAGATGAACTTGTGTGAAACCCTAGGGATTTTTATGAACTTTTCTTTCAAGAATATATTCACCAGTTTGATTGTGAAGTGTCAGGATGTATTCCAGACTGGGACCTGAATCCCAACAGTGCTGATATATTACCACAGGTTTTTTTTTTATGGAACTAAAAACTTCTTCACAGTTTGATTGTTGACTTTAATTCAATATGTCCTAATTATTACATAAATGTAATCTTCTTGGCAATAATTAACATTTAGAATATTTGAAAACACTTCTTTTAGTTTTCATATTTTAAATCCTTTTTCTGCTCATTACTAAATTTAGTTGCATCAATTGGACTGCTTTTACACTGGTCATTGAACCTTTCTGTATGGTTCATGAACTCCCAAGATGTGAATAATCTACTAATTTTAGGCAGTTAGTAATGTTTTTTCAGTCCTTTTTTAAGTAAGCATAGAGGAAACCTCATTGACCAGAATGAAGCCACAGCCCAGTTTGTACTAAATATCTTTATTGATGGGTAAATATCAGTAAGAATTACTGATATTTAGTATTAGGCCCATTCTTTCCACAGTCTGTTATCAGTAAGCGCTGCAGATGGAAAAAATACAGTGAAATATGGAGATGCACAGAACATGGCAACAACTGTCAGGAGATGGGGAAATAAAACTTACATTTAAGAGGTTTGACTATTTCACGCAATCTGCAAAAGACATTTAAAGATGTTCCCTTGTGACTTTTACTTTAAAGGTAACAGCTGTATAGAATTTCAACATACACTTTTTTTATTTTCCATGACTCAGTTTCCTAAATGAGTCAGTGATAGTCTACAGCACTCTGTTTCTCCAAACTCAGCAGAGCCATTCAAAGTAGGGAGTTTTAAGCACTTTGGTAATGTTTGTATTTAAAAGCACTTGTAATGTATTGCAGGTGTATCCAATGTCAGTTGCATGCAAATTTTGATGGAGGATCCTGAATGAAAATATTGTTAATCTTCAAATGAAATCGTATATCCCATCAAAACACATCTGCTGAAAATGAATTTCCATAAACATATTCTTATTACAGTTAATTTTTTTTCTGGACACTGTGTTCTTACTGGCTCCTTATCTCCTTGCACTTGACACTGATCAGTAACACGGAGACCTGAAGGAGCCTGTATTTTTGTTAATTCATAACAAAAAACAGTGGACCACATTGGTGGGTTTAGGTTTTCCCTGCTGTGAGCTAACATATTTATTTTTATAGGGATTTGAGGGAGAACTACTGCCGAAATCCAGATGGATCTGAATCACCCTGGTGTTTTACCACTGACCCAAACATCCGTATTGGTTATTGCTCCCAGATTCCCAAGTGCGATGTATCAAATGAACAAGGTAACAGAGGAAAGGGTGATAATACGATTTTAAGTGAATGCTATACTGTTCCAAACAGCAAGTGGACAGGCTTGAAAACTGAAGAGTTGTATCTGTATTATACCTATGTAGTTCTGCTTTGGTTTTATTTACATGTTTGGGATTCATTGTGGTGTAAATGAGATTCATTTCTCAGTTTAATTTTTGATTTCAGCAGGGAAAGCTGCAGCAAAGATTTGATTGGATCTGAATTTTAGAGGCGAATCTATGTATCTACTCTACTGTCTTTACATTTCTTAGTTTGAAGGGTGTTTTTCCACAGCTGAGATGATTTCCTTAGTTCACAGTTTATTTAAAATTGCATATGAGGTTACCAAAAGCGATTTTTTTTCCTTTATTTTTTCTTGCATGTACCTCCTTGTCTAGAAGGGGTTGATCCTCTGAGTTCTTACTTGACTCTGCCTGTGAGGTTCATTCTGAGTCTTCATGGAAATGTTTTTCCCATGAGGTCTTGCTATTACTGTAAGGAGTAGTGTTGCATCCTGAATGGATGTCAATCATAGCATAAACTGAGGCTAAGACCTCAGACTTATAACCATACATCAGGCTGAATTAACAGCTCCATCTTTTAAGTTTTAGCCAATTTTTCATTTCAAAGATTTGAAAAAGTTGCAGTTGCAAGACTTATCTCAAAGAAAGGATTAAACTTTTATACTCATTCTGTGTTTCTTGTAAAGTATCAATTATCAAAAAGTAAAAATTCTGATGAATATGAAATTAAGTGCTTTATGCAAAATGTCTTTGTAGTACTGAACATTTTAAACAATCCTCTTAAAAAGTCTCAAAAAGGCTTGTGATAAAAGCTTATGAATTAAACATGACTTCTGCTGGAGTGAACAGGCAAGTTTTTGAATTACATTAAAATTAAAGTCATGCTGAATTTTTGATTTTGCTGAAGTAATACTTAAGTCTAGAATTATATACTGTTGCCGGTATCTGGAAGATACACAAAGATAAACCGAGTGCCTGTTTTCCGTGGAAGGAGGAATAGGGGACCATTTTTGTTGGATTCGAATAAACTATCTTCTGACAACTTTTAGAATATTCTCTGTGACCCATCTAAATTAATCTTAAACCAACTATTTATCAAAGAAATTTTCCCATTTCAGCTAAATAAGACAAAAATTAAAATGCTACTGTGTTGAGAATGAAGGTCTCAAACAGAAGATTACGTGTGTAAATCTGGAAACAATTTTCTGTTTTTCTTCTGATTTGATTTATACAGTTGTCTGATTAATAGTGTACAGCATTTACTAAATAGAACACTTGTCTTTAATAATTTGGATTACTGATGGAAAGGAAGAATTTTCTTCTCGATGTTGCACAACCACCCTCCACTTTTTTGTCTCAACATTCTTTTTTCCAGATTGTTATCGTGGCAATGGCAAGAGTTACATGGGGAATCTATCCAAGACAAGATTTGGGCTAACTTGTTCCACATGGGACAAAAATATTGAAGACTTACGTAGGTGTGTACATATTAAAAAGAAAGAGATGGTTCAGTGAGTCCTGAATAAATACTGCCTCCAGATGGCAACTCTTTTTCATCTCCGTGGATTCTAAAGTATCCCTTTATGCCCTGGAGTTTTTAATATCTTTGTTTTCCTAATCTTTATTTTTATATTTTTCTCTTTTTCTTCATGTTTAAATATATTGCACGACATGACTTTGTTCGGGCTAACCACTAATTGCTGGCTTTGGGATGTTTATCAGTGTTCAGTTTACTGGCCTATTTTACCCCATCCTTGTCCTTGAAAGTTTGGTGCAATGAGAGGATAGTAGGAATGAGACAGGAAATGGTTATCTCATCAACCTCATCTCATTGCTCATGCTGCTTCAAGGAGGTGGTTGGACTTGAAGTCACCTAACGTCCCTTGCAGCCTGAAATTGACTCTTGAGTCTACAGTCTAGTGACACTGACATCAAATGCCATTAAAAAGACCTGCAATTTCTGTTGTTTATCATTACTTTGGCTTTGTATTCAAGTAGCAGAAATGGCAGGCTACTTTAATTTATTTGTTGAAGTAAAATGAATTAACAGGACTATATATAAAATAAGGGATTCATAAAAAGTTTTGCTATGTATGAGATATCACACACATTAGTGACTGTGATGGAAATGGTTTCCCCTTCATTTTCCTTTAGTTTATGAAGCTGATGCAAATATGTCAGTATTAGCTTTGGTACTTGTTGTTGAGTCACAGTGCTGAACATTTAAGACATTGTCCTCTGGAAGGACTGTGTAAGTCAGGAAATCAGCCTTTGGGGAAGCTGTATTGCAAAAGGCAGACTTCAGTGGTCCTGTCTGGAATCATCACCTGGACTATATGTGTTTCTTCCCACAGATGGTGAGAGAGAGGATACATATTTCAGTGTGCTGCCTGTGCGAGGGAAAGAGAAGTTTAAGCTCCTGCTTTCTGAGAAGCCTGATAATTCTTAGTTTGGTGTGAATGAGACAATATAAACCTACTGGATACTTGATGCAATTGCATTCATCTAATAGAGCACAGATCAGCTTTTCTTTTCTTATTCCCACACATTTTCCATCTGGGAACTTCTTTGGGGAGTTATCTGTCTCACTGCAACAGTTTCCCTGGTTATGGGTGTGCTAGAGGCAGCATGTGTAGTTGGTTATGGACTAAAGAAGCAGTACAGCTGTAACTAAGGAAGCCCATATTCTTGTATCTGACAAGCCAAAAATAAACATCTTCCTCTACTTCAGAGTTTGACCTCAAAATTTCATGTCTGAAGTGCTTCATGTAGGTTTGCAACTTAGGTGACGTATCACTGCAGTTTGTCTGAGTCATTCATCTTTCTCCTTGCCTGCTGCTCATCCTTGCTAACTTTCTTAGTTTGCCTTTCTTTTGCCTTTGATTTAGCTTTGTAGATTCAATGCTCCCTTATATTGTTAACCTGCAGGAGAGGTGACCTGTGCTCCCTAGAGAGGCCTGGAGATGTGCTGAGGGCATCACAGACACTCTTCTAATCAGTATAACGATCCCTCTCGAGGGTATCTAGAGATTTTAGCTTGAGTGGGAGATCTAGAAGCCTTCCATCTGTCCAGTGGACACAGTGCTTAAAATACCAACCAGAGGAAAGTTGGACCCAGATCCAGCAAATATTTGGGTCTCATCTTCTCTTTGATTTTAACCAGCCCTAAACCCTGACCTGTAGGCTTCTCAATCAGCTAATAATACAATGTAGAGCAAAGCAACATTTAACCTTTGAAAATTTGGGCTATAGTATAAAGCTTTTCAACACTTTGAATTTTTTTTCCCCTGTAGGCATATACAAATATTCAGAGAACCAGATGTTAGTAAACTGAAGAAAAACTATTGCCGCAATCCAGATGATGATTTTCATGGTCCCTGGTGTTACACAGATGATCCTCTTGTTCCCTGGGATTACTGCCCTATTTCTCGATGTGAGTACTTGGTATGCCTCAGGCATTGTCAGCTGTGCAGTCCCAGGGAAGCCACAGTGTCACAAGCATATGCACACCTTACTACTGTCATTTGTGGCAGCAGAAAATGTTTGATTCTATCAAGAATCAATTGTGTGTGACTGAGAAGGAGCAGACAGAAGCTGCTTGTGCAATATATGAACAAGGGGTTCTTTTCCTTGACCAGCTTGGAGATTTCAAGACTTATTTATGCAGCAGGAGCACAAAAGGGCTATTACAGATGGTCAAACATTTTCCAGCAGATCTAGCTATTGAATGAGGGCTGGACGGAGACAAAGAATTGTCTAGCGGTCAGATTGCTGGCTGTGGCCTCAAGAAACCCAGGCAGAGTTATCTTCTGGGCTACAAGCTTCAGAGTCTCTTTGTGTGATCTGTCTTTGTAATGTTAGGATAACTCACTATATATATGCTGAAGTATATATGTGTTATAAAGATTAGATTCTGCTTTGGATGTTTATGGGATGATTTAACTCCTGGCAAGAATTAGGAAAATCATGCCTCCAAAATTGAATGTTTAAATCTAAATAGCTTAAATAAACAGAATTAAGAATCCTAGGGAATTCAGTAATAAACTGATGACAAGTAGAAAAAGATAGTTTTATGCTGAAAAATGTGCAATTCACATTTATGTTCAAAATTTTTCTCTTCAGTTCTTATTTCTAAGTTACTTTGCTGTATGTCTTCGGAGAACACTTAAATGGCAAATCAAGCTTTTGAATGCATGTCTGTGATCTCTAGAGGTTAAGGATAATGTTACACTCATTCCTAGAGGCAATCTGCTGCATTTCCTCATAGTCTGAACTCCAGAATCTCTAAGAAGTGGTATTTGAAGTCTCAGGTGATATTTTGGCATCTATGTGAAGAGTAAACAAACTGTGCAAAAGGTTATTTGTGTCAATATAAATGAAGAATAACAGCTGAAGAAATATACTTTTTATTCATTTATTCTGAGTTCATTATTTGGATCTGTGAATTCCTAAGGATATATTCTCAGCAAACATTTGGGGGGTATACAGAATTGGTGAGTAGTACATTTCTGCAGTCAAGCACCAGAGAAGGAATATGCCTGTTTTACAATTATAACTCATATGGACTAGTATTAAGGTACTTTATATATATCTATATCTATATATCTCTATATATGTATATATATATGTATGTGTGTGTATATATATATATGTATATATATATGTATTTGTATAATGATGGAAATCTAGTTGGATGAGACTATTTAAATTTCCTTGTGCAAATTTTCAGCAGCTACACCTGTACCTCTAGCTCATAATGCTGGGTCACTCTGTACATGTCACTGAAGGCAAAAAATTTTGAACCAAGTTTAAACAAACTTGTAACAGGTTTTTTTTTTACTTTGACTAGATGGAAGAACTGAACCAGATTTTGGGGAACATGTTTTGATAAGAATAAGTTTTTGCTGATAGGAACTTAAAATTATTTTTGAATTTTTTTAAGGAATTGAGAATTTCTTTCAGTCTTATTTGGATTTAATCACATGACTTCTAAACTTCCTGAAAGCTTATAGGAAAGTCATAACTTCATTTTTCAGCATTTGCTTGTTTGAATGAATCATGTAAATTGAACATGATAGGCAGCCTGATATCTTCAGGATTCAGCCAAGAAGAAAAATGCTCAACATTCCTATTACAAAATCTTTATTTCTTATTTCATTCTATTGGAATAAAATTCTGCCTTCTTTTTAATCCTTATTAAATACTGCTCTTACAGCATATCGAAGAAATCATTTAAGTTTAAAACTTTTTGAACCATTAAAATTAACAATATGCCATTTGTTGTTGAATTTTACTCTATTCAATTTTTAAATGTATTTTAATTTTGTATTATGGCTATCTTATGTGTCTATCTAGGTGAAGGTGATACAACTCCTACTGCAATCAGTTTGGATGGTAAGTAAGTTTGTATATGAACTGTGCAGTGCATGACTATCCTCTAAGTCTAGACATTTCTTTCCAATTGGGAAACAAGATAAAGGTCAGTTAAAGTTGTAAAAAACCCACCATACAGACTGAGCAAAATTAATTTTACAAGACAAAAATGGGGAATAGTTTTATTATACTCCTTTATCTATTCTCACTGCCATGTCTTGCCAGTGGTGGGATTTGGTAATGAGTTTCAGTGTTTGCTTTTTAACTATGTAAATCTCAAGAAAACTATTTAAATATATGTATTTTATATTCCTTATGGATATTTAAATAGACCTACTCAGCTTCACTGAAGTAGTTTTGATGGCCTAGAAATATATTGCATTAGCACAAGAAAGTTAATCCATAATAAATACTGACGTTCTTGTGGTCCTTATGTGCAACTGTGCAGGTTTCCTACCACTGTTTTTAGTAAAATGTGATCTCTGGACCTGCTTTCAGATACTGCCATTCCTTGTGCCTCAACAAAACATTTGAGAGTTGTAAATGGAATCCCAACACAAACTAACGAAGGATGGGTGGTTAGTTTGACATACAGGTAAATATCACTTTGATTAGAAGGGCAATACAGCTACTAGGATATTCGTTGTAGAACTGTAGAAAGTGTTGACCATAATAAGAATACTTCTACATTGCAGTTAAATTCTGTAAGAGCAGAGAATCAGCATTCCTCTAATGTCAGGTGATGCCATAGTATTCACTCTGCTAGTGAAATACTTTATATGTTCATTATCATCAACTTATACACACGAACCTGCAAAGCACTCATAGTGTTCTGCTCTTGCAATTAGCTACTGCAGACCTTTTCATAACATTGGCTTAGCATTCAGCATTAAACTGTTTATTTTAGAGACTGTTAGAAAAAAATCAAATTTCAGATCAATATTTTCACTTTGATGGCAGAGCATTTAGTTCTGAAGTGCAGGATTCAGGATTTGTACCTGTGTCAAATTGAGCTTTCTCCTCATGTCATTGCATGAAATTAAAATTTATTTGGTATTTAAAAAAAAAAAACAAAAAAAAAAACCATAAGTAGGAGCTATAAGGAAATCCTTTTCATTCTGTGAAACAAGACCCTGACACGTACAGCTTGTGTATAACACATGTATTACATTATGGCAAATCTTTGCTGCTGTGGAAAAGCCAGAAAACAGAATGGCTGTTTCCTATGTTCTTTACTCTGGTTCATAACTCATCAGCTGGAAGTGTGAATCATTAATTTATAACAGGATATATATCATCCATTGGTGCTGGATCTTCTATCATGAAAAAAAAAAAACTATAAAAAACCAGCTTCTTTTGTCTGCTGGGCCAGACTAAAGTAAAGCTCAATTCTATTAGTTCATGATTCATCATCTTTTTTAAAACTATGTTGTAAAAGAGGTATTAAATGAAAAAAGGGAGGAAAGGAAAAGATAAAAAATTTATTTTCTACATCACTTCATTGCTATAGAAATTCTGGGGTGGTCCTTCCCATCCTTGGTAATCTTTGCATCTTATGAGATCCATCAGATCTAAACCTTTCTGGGAGTGCATCAGATGGCTCAGAAAGAAATTTCTAGAGGAAGATCACTATATTACTAGACTAAGTAACCAGTTAAGTGGGCTAAATCACTACCTGGTAAAGTTAATCTTTGCACTGTTTTAAAAATAGCCTTGATATTTGATGAACTTTTAGGCAGGTAAGGTGAATTACATCTGGGTGCCTAAAATTTAAATAGCTATTGTTAGGGTATTTGAATTTTATGCTATGCAATAAAATTCCATGAAACAGATGAGTTCTTAAATGATTGCAGATCCTTTTATGAATAAGGGATTCCTGGAAAACTCCAGCAGCAAAATATATCTTCAAGTATTACATGTGGGCATAAAAATGTAGTTTTATTTTGTGTTGTTACCAAGGAAGCAAATAGAATATTGTCTGAAACAAAATTTTAATGAATGCTGAACTTTCTGCAAGAAAACCTAACTGTACAGTTCAAAATGGAATTGCTCTGTCTGAATGGTGAAGGCTCAGTGAAACTTAGAAACTATTTGTATTTGGTAACCAAAATCAACCTCTAAATTTTAAATTGATCAATGAAATTTTCTTATAAATCCAACCCAGATTCTGTAACCAAGTATATTTAAGTGCATTTAAATGGATTTCATCTGTTTCATGGAACCAGCTCTAAATTTGTCCCACACTTAAATTTGGAATTAACATTTTTATGTGTACTAATGAATCTCCTAACTCAGATAATGAAATTGTGTATGATAAGATAATAAGTGGTACAAACACAACATGGAAGAACATAGTTATACTCCTGATTGCAATATTTTTATAATAAAACATTCTAGAACCTACATTTTAGAAAGACTCCAGCCTTTTGGACCAGATATTTTTCTCATTAACCAAAATAAGATTAAAAAAACTAAAAAGGCAAAGCTCTGTGTTATCCTGCTGTCTTAGAACTCCATATATAGTCTGGTATCTATCCAGTAGTTCTTTGCAAAGCTTTGAACATTTGTGTGATTTGAATTTATAAATTGTGAGATTTTAAGCTTTTCCCAAATTGCTGACAATTCTGATTCACTTTCCGAAGAGCTACAGAAAATAAATGTGATTTTGGAGGCACAAAGAAGGAAACTAATTAATCTACATTCCACAGTATTTCTTTTTTTTAAAGAACTGTCATGCTTAATTGCTTTAATTTTACTTGATATATTATGCTTCAGGTTTTCTATAATCACATGTTGAATGTCATACACTGCAGATTGTTTCCAACTGAAGTACGTGGGGACGCAAATCTCATAGGGCTTGTAATCAAATAGGAACTCTCCACCTTGAGGTCAATGCTTTGAATAATACTTACATGAATAATGACCAAATGTTGTTTACATCTGGTGGCAGTTTGGGGACTTGCTTGAAAGTTTCAGTCCAGTTCCTGTTACAAAGAATTGACCTTTTTTTTTTTTTTTAATTTTAAATTAGGTGTCTTATTACAAATTCAGCTTTGAAACCACTAAATGAACAGAGTAACTGAATTTGTCTTTCTTTCTGATTTCTGCACATTGGAGTAAAGCTCTCCAAAGTCATGTTACTCTAAGTGTTGAAACTGTAGAGCAAAGGGACAGAGACAAGTTTCCTCATGTTGTCAGTCTGCTACTTTTCACCAGCCAACATGTGTGGGGAGCAAAGCACTCTTTAAAATTTTGACTGTGTAGAAACTAATACTATGTTTTTTCGAGGGTTTTTTTTAAACCTTTTTTTCTTTTCTTTTCCCCCCCTAGGAATAAGCATATCTGTGGTGGTACTTTGATAAAGGAAGAGTGGGTTCTTACAGCAAGACAGTGTTTCCCTTCTCGGTACAGTAGTCTGTAGCTTTGCAATATTAAAATCCATCTATTTTCAGGAACTTATCAGCACAACGCTTCTTCAACTTGAACGCAGCAGTTTTCCCTCCTGTTTGGCTTTAACACTGCTTTTTTGATATAAAAGGCCTGTGGGACCTTGGTATTTTCTGTTATTGTTGCTGTAAATCTAGATAGCCCTGGCTATTTTACATGGAGGCATAAATAGATTTTCCAAGTGTCATGGTTAGACAATTGCCTTTTTATGAGAATAATCTCATGCTTCTGCTTAACTGGACAAAATAAAATAGACAACTTGGGTAAATCTAAAAAAGTTCAGAGGTTCATACTGTCCAAGGATTTTAATATTTGGATACTATTATGAAACAAAAATTAGATTTTAGTAACAGTTAAAATTATGTAATGGCTTCAGGCCAAAACCTTACATCCAAGCATGTTGATTTTGGAATAGCAGTTGGCAGCATGGAGCCATTTCTGCTGAAGAGCATTAGTTAAGATCTTCCAGAATAATCATATTAAGCAGAGTTTTTTTAGTTATTTTATTATATAGTCAGCAAAATCATAACCAACTTTCCCTCATTTAGGTACAAAGATTTGAAAGACTACAAAGCCTGGCTTGGAGTCCATAACATCAAAGGAAAGGGAGAGGAGAAGCGTAGACAAGTGCGGAATATCTCCCAGTTGGTATATGGCCCTGCAGGGTCAGATTTGGTCTTACTGAAACTTAGCAGGTTAGTAGCTGCTATTGTGAATTCTGGGATTTTCATCTGATGGGTGGGATTCTTCCTAAGAGATTTGCAGGTTTATTGCTCTACTGTCTCCAATACTACAGATGCTGTCTCCATGGAGTAAATTTCCAACTGAAAGAAATTTTGCTTGGTATATGCAGAAGTGCAGGTCCATCTACATTACTCAGAAAACAGATGTCACTCCTGAAAAATCATGCCTACACTTTTTTTCCTGATAACCATGTTTAGGTTTGTTGGGAGATTTAAAGAAAATCCACAAAGTACTCACATGGACTAGTATATGGTTTTAATTTATAGAATAAGCAGCAGATTGTAGCTGAGATCCTTGTGTGTATATAAGCTTTCAAACTTTCTCCACTTTAACAAACCTATATATTCAAATGAAATGCCATCACTACTTACTTTTAAGATTAAAACACAAGTTAAATAGCATAAAAGTGGTGACAGCATTTCAAGAATTTTTTTGACAGTTAGGAGCTGTAGTACAAAAAATAGGTAGAAGAATCCATCATATTCTTCAAAGACAAAATGAATGGAAAAGTATTGGCACAGTTTTTAATTGCTGTGGTCTATAATAGGCAATGTAATTTTTAAAATGCATTTTAGAAGGTTAAGTAAAATCCTTTTTTTTTTTTTTTTTGTTTTTCCTCTTTTCAGACCTGCTATATTGACAAATTTTGTAGAAATAATCCGATTGCCCATTTCTGGATGTACCATTCCAGAGAAGACCAGCTGCAGTGTTTATGGATGGGGATACACTGGATGTAAGAAACTATTTTTAAAAACTAAATGAATACGTTGACAACTTACTTCCTCTTGTCATTATAGGTGAGGCTGCTGGTATTGCCTGATGCCACAGTTGTCCAACACTTCTTGTTATAAAATAGAATTGGGGTTTTTTTTCTAATTTTGTAGATCTCTGAGCCTGTTATCCAAGTTAATCTAATATGAAATATTTTCCACTGGTGTCTCCTTTTTTTGTTATTTTTTCAGTGACAGGAAAAATGATTCAACATTTCAAGGAATGAATGAATTAAAGAAAAATACTGATCTACATGTTAAAAAAAAAAAATAGAAGAATTGCTCTGCAGAGTTTTCACAGGGTTTTTTGACAAACTCTTTTTCATCTACTTGAGCAGTCTCTTTCTGTAACCCAAAGCAGGCCTCTGTGGAAACACTAATACAGAAACATATAATTAAAGAGTTTATTAACATGCACAATAACTGAACTAGGGATGCACAGACAACCCTAAGTCTGGCATTTCCTAACTTTTGAGAACTTGACTTTGCAACCTTACTAATGTTTACTAAACACAGTTTTGTGTGAAGAAAATACAAATATGTGGGAGAACAGACATTTATTTAGTCTAGTAAATGCTATATCTGGCTAATTATGTGTTGATAAAAAGTTAATAGCTGCCAGTTGACAATAATTACTCCAATATTTACTGTGCTCAAATGTTGTTTTGCCACAGACCCTGAGTAAGCAGCAGCAATATACTCACACTGTCCTGGAAGCAGAGCAGAAACTAGGCTGGAATTCTGAGGCTGTCTTCCTTGTAGCCACTACTCTGCCATTTCTTTGTGGGTGGCAATTAATCTGTACCAGCCCTCTCCCAAATGACTGCCTTTGATGTTCCCAGCATGCCCATATTAGCCATCCTCTGGGGGCATCGGCTGTCTGGGGGACAGGGACATCGGGCTGGAGCACAGTACAGCATCACAGGAAAGCTTGGCTTAGGAGAACTGATAAGGAATTTGCAATGCTGTGGAGTTATGTAATACAGTAAATACATAACATCTGTCATCCAAGGACTTTGTGCTAATATTTTATGCACTACTTATTATAATCCTCACAGAATCTCGGTCAGGGAAGGAAGAAGTGTTACATCCACTTTTTTCAAGAAAACAGGATAATAACTCAGTGGAGGGCAAGCTTGGCATTTTCTTTTGATGGCTGTGCAGAGAATGGGCAGGTCCAGACCCTTTATTTATCTTTGCAGCTTGTACAGGCTTGTCTTTCAACATGTAGAACAAGAGTAAGCTCCACAGGGCTCCTGCATCCTGACCTTCACACTGATGAATGGAGATTGCACAAGGCTGTGGCTCTGCCCTTGCAGGCACAAAGTCATTCAGGGTAGCTGAGCCAGCACAGAATAAGAAAAACTCCACTCTATTACAGTCTTTTTCAAGTCACATGTCCTTCCCTAGGCCATGGCAGACACTGTTACACATTAACTCATCTTTAAGGCAGGGAGAAGAATCCTCCATCCACTGATGGAGTGATAACATTTTCAGGCTCTTTTTCTGATTTCTTTGATGTCTGGGCAAGCTGCTGGTGAGCTGTAGAGTAAGCCCAGTTACCCAACCCTTTATTCTAATACTAAAAACTTGTCCAGATATTCTCAGAGAACTGAATAGACATGAAAACCAAACAAATGTCTGGCAAATCCCATTTGCAGAAAATATAAGAAATCCAAAATACAAAACCATGATAATAGTGGGGATAGACAAAAATGTGAGTATTGGAGAGAAAGTACAATAACTGAAATTACATGAATAAATTTATCTAGACTGTATCTTGAAACACTTTTTTTCCCCCTAAAATAGAATAACTTTTTTGTTCTCTTTTCAATTGTAGTAGTTAACTATGATGGCCTTCTCCGAGTAGCAAACCTGTTTATTTTGGGAAATGAGAAGTGCAACCAATATTTCAAAGGGAAGATCACTGTGAATGAGTCTGAAATCTGTGCTGTGGCTGAAACCATAGGTGCTGGGCCTTGTGAGGTAAATATCGCATTTCCTAATACATTTTTAGGATCCTAGCTATTTCTTTGCCAAAAAGTAAATTACTGGAGGTTTTTTATAATTATTCTCACTGCACTAAACTTTTGCATTGGAAAATGATTTGTGCTGCAAGTGTTCTATTTTATGTCATTGTACAGAAATTGCTTCAATTTCACTGTGCTACCACATATTGGAAGATTTATGTGAATCTTAAATATACTCATACAACTAAAACACTTCACTAGACTGAGACAAATTTGTATTCTGTATAATAAGGACTAAGGTGAGCTCTGTGGCAGCAATAGTTGTGTGTTTTGATTGAGTAGAAAGCAAAAGCTGGAGCAAATTCACCTTCATATTTAGATGAGGTATTGCATGCAAAGTACATAACAGTCAGTACTCAACAGAGTTGATAAAGTTAGGAAGGAAGGAGAAAGATCCAAAAATATACTGAGGTTTGTATCAGTCAGAAGGCTGGAGCTTTTTGGTCTCTGTAGTCTAGCCTGAGAAACATACTGGTGAGGACAGGAGAACTACTTCACTGATCATATGGTTTGATACAGTTGTTTTGCTTAGCACTAGTTTTGATGATGGAGAAAAGACATCTGAGGCGAAAAACTGTAAATAATTTATTACAGGAAGATATAATCTTTTTTTTTCGGTGGAAAATCTGACTGAGGATATCTAGAAGGAGGGAAGTCATGAACATTATTAAGTATTTATTACCTGGAATAGAATTGTTGATTTCCTAATACCAATATTAACCATAGAGTGAAATTTCCCTACCCAAGGGTACTACCAAACCATGGGGAAGAGAGGTCATCTTCATAAAGCTGAGGCTTCTTCCATTTGTTATTAATATTCCATGGGATCATTTTTTGTTGCAAAGTATTTTCTTCAAAAAAAAAAACTTAATTGTAAATGAGGTCTTAGACTTGTCAAGGCCTATAAATGAAACATCTGCGTGTAAATCTGCTGGGGATTCTGCACTTTGTTTTTCCCTGCAAGAAGAAATGGACTGAATTAATATTAGCAATCAGTCTTAATCACTGAGCAGTTTCCTGCTCCCTAAGTTCTCCTTTGAAGCTACTTTCCTCAGCAGAGAACAGGCAGAAGAACAAAATCAGATTGGCAGGTGAAACTCCACTCCTGAAAGTGTTTTATGAGCCTCTCTGATGGTGCTGACATAGTTCATTGTTCATGTGGGAACTAGTCTGCCGTCAGTCAGAAAAAATCCCAAACCAAATAAAGGTCAAGCATTGTTGTTTCTCTGGTGATCCAGAGAGAATGCAATGCTAATTGTGAGCTTTCATTTTTTGAAACAATGACTCACTATCTGATATGAGCATTTGCTGTCTAGTTTTGCAGTGGGTTTGCTGGGTCCAGTCTACCTTTAGCCTGGGTAGAAACTGCAGTACCTATGTCCAAGTCCCAGATCTGTGTGATAGTATCTAATTCTGATCTCAGTGGGTCATACTCCAAATTTTCATAGAATGCATGAACTGGTGTATGGGAGTCTGATTCATTCAGAATAAAAAAAAAAAAAAAAAGTTTTAACAACTTATGTCTCAATGCCTAAAAAATATTACCCTTTATTATGTTTGTTATTCTCCCCTGCCTATTAGTACATCTAGATTCTCATCCTAGGGCCTTGCAAGATGATTGACTGAAAGAAAAATACTAACCTGACTTTTTCAGTAGTCTTTGATGCAAAGCCTGTGATCATAACAAAGATATTTATCAGTCAACTCACATTCTGCTCATCTGGTTTATATTTGCATAAACAAATATTAGACTTGCAGGTAGCTTAAAGAGGTGAATAAAATCTGGTAGTCTGAAGTCACTAGAATCACATGTAAAGATGGACCACAGAGCTTAATTTGCATGAAAAGGAACAAAATATCAGAGGCCAACTTTGTCATTGGTTCTCATAAGTTCTGATTATGAAAAAGATATTGGAAATTGGTGTATGTCCTGTGTCAAGAAAAACACTATTGCCTGTGTGCACCCTGTCATCACCAAAAGGAACCATTCAGTAGTAGACAGGTGGGAGCTGTGTCTTGAAGCATTTTGAGAAGTGACATTCATTGTGTTCATTTTTCCTAGCGAGATTATGGTGGTCCCTTGGTTTGTGAACAAAACAGGCTGAAGATAGTAATTGGTGTCATTGTTCCTGGCCGTGGATGTGCCATTCAAAATCGTCCTGGGATTTTTGTTCGAGTCTCATATTATTCCCGGTGGATACACAAGATTATGATGACCTACAGAAAACCCTGAAAAACTCAACAACTTCCACTGAAAGATTTTGGACAGCATGTAACTAATGTGTAATGTAAAGATCAACAATTTTTTAAGTACTTGATAGTCAAGTTTGTTGAGCTTCTTTTAATATTTATGGGTGTTTTTGGTGTTTTTGTCTATCAGTGTTGTTTTATAAATGTTGGAGTGACTTACAATATATGCAAGTATGATGACATATCTCCTGAAGATACTTGAATGGATAAACAATTTTGCAAAGACATTATTACTGGATGATAAATGGTTTTGTAGAAATAGATCGTATGACCTCTTTTATGCTGCTCTTCAGACTATATTAGAAGGAGAAACAAATTATAGTTCTACTTAACACATCTTATTCTTTCTATGAGCCATATATTTCTCTTCATATATGACAAAAGCCCTACTGAGAGATATATGCATCTGTCAAGGACAGCATTTATGATCATATTTCTCTTTCCCCCTTATAAGAGGTCAAAGATTTCAGTATTTTATTAAAAAATAATATCTTTAGTAAGTAACCTTTTCATTTTTGATGGACTTTGACAAGCCTGCCATAAGCAGAGTTCTCATAGAAGTCACTACCACTTTCTTTTACACAGTGCTTACAGACTAGTTCTGCACTTGATTCCTTCACTGTATATGTGGTCCTGTAATAGATATCTCAAACCCCATTTGGGTTAGCAAAATATTGATCATTTTGACCCAGAAATAACTGTGGATTTACAATGCTAAAGATAGTTTGAAAAAGTAATCCTGGTTAGCTATTGGAAGACTTTAGGCATTAAAAGAAATTTAAATCAAATATGCCCAAATCTTTCTAAACAGAAAAGTATTAAAAATTCTCTGGTTCTAGTTATTTCATGAAACTCTGCATTTACAGCAGGAAAAAGAACAGTTGAACCTGGCACCTGGCTGAGAGACTTAAGACTGGGAAAAGTAAGTTATACATTAATAGTTGAGAACTTCAATAAAACCTTAACTAGATTTGGACAAAATTCTTTCTTTTGTATAATTCCTTTCAGGATAATAAAACAATTGCAGAGATTGATATGATCTTTTATTTAATATGGACAACATCACCAATAGTTTTGTTGCTTGTTTCCTGCCTTTGTATAGGACAACCATTTTCCTTTATGCTGACAGGGGAAAAAAAAAAAAAAAAAAAATCATCATCTGTGAAAAGTGCTTGTTCTCCTGTAGGCACTTAGTTTTATGTCTGGAAGTATTGTACAAATATGTTGTTATAGGTGGCACTGATTACCCTTTGATTTCTGGAAAATTGATACAACATATATCCAATCGCTAGTTTTACTACTGTACATGTAATTGCATAAATAACAGCACTGTTACTTCACTTGTGACTGTGTAAATTGAAAATGTTTCCAGCAGCATTTGGTCTGTGTATCACACCTAACTACATAGCCACGAGGCTGACACCATGGTGTATACGTACAAAAGGACATTTCACACAGAAGATGCAGGGTTGAATTCTGTCCTGTCAGAAGGCAACCACTCCAGGGGAGCTGTCTTGGGAGACAGGCCTCATCATGACTCACCAAATTTTCTTCAGTAGTGCACTTTGACTTCAACGGGACTCACACATTCTTACATTTCCTGGTGAGCTGGGATGAGTTTCAGCCCATGCTTAAGTGGCTTGGCTTGCTGATATTTGTGTCACATATCCAGTGGATTCTACTGGCACATAGGAAGAAGTCTTTCAGCAAGCAGAGCTTCTGAAATTCCTCCTGATGTAAATAGTCTCTTTGGACAAGATATGACCTCTCTGTACAGCAGATTCAAGGTTGTGGATGCTACGCAGACAGTCTGTCTCGATCTATTCTGGCCACCTCTGAAGGTTTTATGCTCCCTTTGACCTCTCTTAATCACAAGGCCTAAAGAGAGCAGAATTTAGCCTGTTGTATTTACACTTAATTATTGTCATGTAGGTGAAGAGTGTATTCGTACTAAGTATATACTGACCATATCTTATTGAAAGGATTACATTTTTGAGAGAGACTTTTAAAAAACTCCAAGTGAGTTTTGTTCTCAGCCACAACTAGAATGTGGATAAAACATACAATTCCATGTTCACTCTTTGTAATCTAAGAATTGTTATGTGCTCACTGTATTATATTTGCAGGAATTTTGTTATGTCTAGCTAAAAAAATCGAATCCTAAAATATTTTAGTTATAAGCTTCTGCTGTGCAGAAGACTGTGATTTTTTTATATATATATCACACACACACATATATATATATATGATAAAAATACTGTTTTTTGTTAGACAATGTGTAAGGATTTTTACCTGTTTGTTCTGGGCAGTGCCTCAGTAAAATAAATTGCGCAGAGTTGATGCTCCAGAACTTGACAAGTTTGTATGCACTTGCTTACTGGGTAATTATGCTCTCCCTATCTCAGAATGGAGGGCACCTGAGATCCTGAAGAGCAAGGGAAGAGAAGAATAATGATATGTGGTAATGAATCTGTACTTCATTTATTCCTGTGAATATTTCTTGTTGGTACCAATGGTACCGTACCAGGCAATTGTTATAACTACAGGACTCAAGAAAGGAAACTCTATAGATATTTTTTCACTATTCTAATATTTTTTCTCTCTGCTATAACAAGGGAACCTGAACTACATCTAAATTGCTGAAAAGCCTCTTACTAACTTCAGTGGGATCTGAACTTTACTTCGTAAATGTGATTTTAATCAGGTTAGAATAAAGGGTACAGAACTTAAATTCTAATTTAAGGACATTCTTAAACTCTGTTTAATTTCATTCTCATTCTTCTTGCTGTAACTAATCCTTGATCTCTGAAAGGTGTAATGTCTGGATATAAAATCTTGGAATTGAAACCTAAGAGCTGATTTTGTGCAACTGAAGTTAGTTTAACTTAATTACTGTTTTCTTTGGGCATTGGAACTGGCTTCTTCCTTTTATTAAAGAAAACATTTTTCCCTTAAAAAAGTTTTTTCCCTTATCTCTTTTTCTCTCACAAACCTCATGACCCTCAGAGAACAATGTAGCTCTCATTGGGAATGTACTGGTCTAGATTTTTGCTGCTACTGCTGAAATCTTCTTTAGTTTAAGATTAAAATTCTCTGAGGCATTCTGCAATCCCTTGCTGCAGGTAATGCCAATGTACTTGACAGAGCTACTCACTTGAGTTAGAGCTTTTCAAACGAGGGTCCAAATATATTTCTAGGGGTCAAAATCTACTCAGGCAAAATGTCCCTTGAGTTCAGTGAATGTGATTGTCAAAAGAGCAGGGCCTAAGAGTTGTTCAGTGCTTTTCCACATGTATCCTTGTACACAGATTCTCAGCTCCAAGGCAACTTCAGCAGGAGTTGAGGCTTTGTCATCATCCTTCTGGAAAGCTGGTTGTAAACCAGAGGACACCCATGGAGACTGGGTGAAGCCTATTGGATTGGTTGCTTACCCTTGTCTCCTTATCAATTATTTTCTTCCTCCCTCATGTGCACTGGTATATTACTGTTTTTGAATGTTGGGGCTGCTGGCAGGAAGTGACACGGCTTTTCATCCTAAAATTTTCCAGTGTTCCTTTTTAAATGTACACTTGGGCATTTATGTATGGTGTTTTGTTGCATGGGATCTAACTTCAGGGAGCTGCCTGTGGAGTTTAGTGTATGATAAAAGTATTTTTTCTTATTTAAATGGGAAAAAGAATGCTCCCATTAAGTACAACTTGCTGAATGCCTAATGAAAAAGGAACACTGTGGTTATAACTTGTAATACAAATCTTCTGTAATTAACGACATCTTCGTTAGTTAATAAAGTTGGTATTTTTGTAACCTTGTTTACTCTTATTATTCTTAATAAAGTATTTTATAAAAAACAACAACTTAATTAGCATTATGTTTCTTATTGGAAGAAGGTCAGAACCCCACAGCGAGTTTCCCAGTTTCAATTCCAGTGAGGGATTTTAATGTGCAGAGTAAGGAGGGCTAGTGTTTAAAGATCCTCATGTGTCCAATTGCAGAATTGAAAATAAAATGAAAGAAAGAGCCAAATACATGGTGATCTTGTTGAGACTTCCCAAGATCTTTCTGACTGATTTCTGCACTGAGAATGGTCTAAGCATATTATAATGAGAGTGTATTTGCAGTGGAAAGGATGTACTCAAGCTAAACATAAATATTTTCCAAGAGTTTTTAGTTCCTTGCAATTTCAGTATGAGAGGCTTGGAATTTTACTTATTTATATAAATATACTTTGCACTTCTGGAAAGGGGTCCCCTCTCAGTATCACTTAGTACTACTGATGGTACAAAAGATGATGCAAAGAAGAGCATTAACTTGCAACAATCCTTGAGGCTGCTGCTACACTCAATACCACAACCAGCCAGCAGCTACTAGAAAAGGAAACAAGCAACACTCTTACTAGCCCCACCAGATCAGTGCCAAGTATTATTAAACTTGTATAACATCAGAGCATTCTGGTGAGCTCAGAAAAGGGACAGTAAGTTCACTATTTCTTTGTCATTATCCAGCTGAAATTTCAAAATTGTAAGAATTTCTGGTTAACAGTGATTTTGATGATTTAAATATAGATTAGCTCCAGCTACATCAGCAGTGAATAATTTTTCAAACAGACTCATATGCAGAGTGTTTGAAGTTTGATTCTGAGTTTTCCATGGCAAACATCACTTTCTTTTTGTTTGTTTTCCAGAAAAGGGGTTTTGCAATCGATTCATGAAATCAATGGATTTTATGAGAAACTCCTGAAATCAGTGAGAAGCTTGCAATAACTTCAACCATGCAGGAACGCTTCCAAAGTTATAAAAATCCATAAATAGTCTGTACGTCAAAACAATACTTTGCTGTAGTTTTACATTCAGTTTTCAGTATGTTCAGGTGACCTGTCTGTCTTCTGGGAGCCATGAGAAGGAACGTCTTGTACAGCAATCTGCACCACAAAAATCTCCAAAGAGATACTGCCTTCATATTACATTCTGTCATGGCTTTATCTTTTGTAGCTGCAGGAACACTGTAATCTGCAGATGATAAATGATGGAAACCCACATTGATGCTCACTGCTTGCGTTCTGCTCTGTGTTATTTAACAAGCCTCATGTAAACAGAGCAGGCTATTTAGTAGGGCTCGGTTGTGTTTCTATTCTGCCTTCAAAAGCACCGATTTCTGGACAGCTATGTTCCAATAAAACCCACGTGCAATAAATAGGAAAGAAAACAGCTGGGAGGAAAAAGGCAGATCATAAAAAGATTAATAACAAAATAAGCCCTAAAATAAAAAGATTTTTTTAATGTTGTCGCAGTTTTTAGAACATGGGATACATGGCATTAAAAGCTGCAATATAGTAGCTTAATAGCTAAATCTACTTCACTTTGTTGAGAACACTTGGGAAGATCCAATGACTTCTCCATATGGTCACAGAAGATATAAGACAAGTGTCTGAGGTCCTGATTCTACTTGCATTGAAATTACTGTCAAAACACTGTTTTAAAGCACTGTTTAGCCCAATCTAGGGCTAATGGATATGTCCTAAATCTTCCTTCTGAACCCCTTGGACCTTATCATGAGATTGTTTCAGATCCTGACTTAAGGAAGTTCTCAGTGTGTGTTCCAGATGGTTAATGAGGGGCAGAGTAGAAAGTATGCATTTTATTTCAGAGCTGGGCATCAAAGTTCAGACTATTAAATTTGCTAAGAGTCTGATTGAAGATGAGAATTGGTTCATTTACTTACTATTTAAATATTGTTCAGTATATAACAAAAATGACAATAATTTTATTGTCATTATAAATTATTAAGAAGAAGAAGAAGAACAGTTCTAAAATCCATGATTAATGCAGTTGCTAGTAATGTAGCTTTTATATACAAAAGAATAAATTCTTCAGGAAAAAACTCCCCATCAAAGAAAAATGAATGTACCACTTCAGTGTCCAAGAGGTGTTGTTTGCTTGCTATATCTCAAGTTTTGTCTGCTGAAGTTAGTGTTGACCTCAATTGGTCAACACTATATATGTATATTTAATATACTCTACTGGGAGAAAAAAATATACTGAGGACAGTGCAATTCACAACAATTTATCAAAAATAAGGCAAGAAATACAACATTAGAGGTATACACTGGATTAGATGAGGCTAGAGTAAAATACAAATAAGGATATAGTCCTCTTTGACTGAGAGAAGTTTTGCCTTCAGCAATACGTGAGTTTATAGTATTTAATTCAGTTCATATTATACTGACCAAAAAAATTCCAGATGGTTTTCTTTTCTTGAGCATTAATGTCAGCATTATACACACAATGAGCAAATATGCATTTACATCAACATTGCTATTACAAACCATGTCAACCACAGTCTCATGTCTTGGGCGTAAATATGCCATCTGCTGTTCAGCCTTGTGTTTAACAGTGCTCTAACTTCACAGAGCAGTTACAAAACTGCCATCACAGAACTCCTTCTCCTTTTTTTAAATTTACTTTTTGAATATTTTTTTTATTTACGTTTATTAAAAGAAATCTCAGAAAATTTGCTGTTCACAGCAGTGTAAGTTGTGGAAGATTTGCATTAAGCATTCACTTGAAAGCCTCTGCTTCCCATTTCTGTGCATCCTCACAAGGCAGACGAGTCCCAACTATTGCCTGATCCTGTAATTCTTTGAAGTCTGTGTTTCTGTTGGCAAAGTCCCCACATAGCTTCATTTTTTTTCTGTTGTATATATTCAGAAGAAGTCCTCAGAATACCTTTAGCATACCATTTAGAATACCATTGCAGCCCAGCCTTCAGCCATGCACCCTGATGTTCCCATCTTGCCATCAAGTACGTTAGCTCATGGAAAGGAATATTCTAGTGGGCTAGATGGCTTCTACACCTCCCACATCAGCAAGGACTGGGAGGTGCTCCACAGCCATCTATACCAAACCAGCCATATATTGCCACAGGTTTGTTGTGGCTGAGCGCTAGAAAAACACAAATTACACATGGACACAAAAACAAGTGCACATCACACTCAGCCAAATGCGCATAGAGGCCTTCACAGTAATATCGAACTGGCTAATTAACAAATTCTCAGTCTACACACATGCTTCAGGAAAAGGATTATAACCTGGGTGTTTCCTTGTCCTTGTGCTGCGATAACTCAAGTGCCTTAGTACAGGACAGTGTGAGAAGAGAGGTTGTCCTACCAGCAGCACTTATCTCACTTCCAAACTAACCAAGAATAACAAGGGGAAACTTAATGGTGACAGCCAGGGGGCATGAATTTTTGATATCCTGATTTGGCACATTTGTGATGACAAACATTTGCGGCGTAAGCCTGAGCTGGAATAAAATCTTATGTACCTCTTATCCTGTGGTCATGTTCTGGATTAGCTGGATCCAAGCCAATCCACTCAGTAGTGATTGCATGTTTGCACATGTCTTTGTGTGTGTATGTGCCTGCCAATGTGTGCAGTTATACGTTTATCTATTCTTCCTGGCACAATGTACAAGCTCAGGATTTCTGTTTATTGTCTTGGAAGCAGACAAAGTAGACTTGGCTAGTTTTCATCTGTGTTCTAGTTTGTACACATCTATATAACTATAACCTGCATATGAAAGCCCCAAAAGCTAGAAATTAAAAAGTTCAGCCTGCGCCCTTAAGATGCTCAAACGTTTTAGGGAATCAGTGCTAAACACTTGCATCTACTCTGCTAATGGAAAGAGTGCATGGGCCTTTGGAGATCCTTCTAGATGGTTTCTTTTTTCTTTTATTTCACTTTAATTTTTGGTAGGTATCACCAGAGGCTAGCCTTAATTTTTAAGCTGTCTTAAAAGCAAATATTCTTCCTGTAGAAACCTGCTTCCTTAATGAAGCTCTTTCTGGGCTGTTATCCTAATTTGGTTAGGGGTCTCTTCTAAAGCTCTGTTTTCCCAGGCTGACTTCTCACTTTATTTTATTTTTTATTTTAGCAGAGACACCAGGCTGTATTTGCAAGCTCTGTGTTTTTTAATCCCCTCTGATGTCACTTAGTGTTAGCAACTTTTTAGTTCATATAACTCCCTAACACTAATCCCTGAGCATTAATTCCTTCAGCTTTCTATGTGTGTAAGTTTTTAAAGCCCTACCTTCCTGCCTGATTTATACACAAGCTTGGAAAATTAAAGGAGAAAAAAAAAAAAAAAGGCTTTTCCGTTTTCTTTAACTGGCCTTTGCATTAATGCTGCTAAATTTTCTTATCAGTACTTTTTCCCATCACAACACGCAGATCTTACCAAATCAGTCTGCAGGAACATGTCAGTTTTATTGGTATGTTTGACAGAGACCAGGCTGGTTTCCAACTGAAATCCATTTGTTTTCCCTCCAGCATGCTTGCTTACCTCCCCAGCCTCACACTCTGTGTGGCTTCCTCCAAAGAGGTATTTCCCTGCCTGCTTGGGTATGTATTGTGCATTGCCTTTCAAAATCGGCAGCAGAGTTTCCTATCTTTCCCAATTTGCCCTGAGGAGTGTGGACTTTTCTTCCCATTTCCCTGTCAAATTCTTCAGGAGAGTAAAATACTCCTTTACCTTTAAAGCAATTTCCAACTAAATGCAGGAAGCAATCTGTGAAGCTGATGTGATCTTGGACAGCCAAACTTAGAGGGAAACACCTCACTTGAGCATAAAACAAAACCTCTGGATATGCTTCCCTGTTAAAAATTTAAATATAGTCTTGGCATTCCCATATTCCTCTGAATGGTTATTTCAGAGACTTAAGAAGAGTTTCTGAATTTGTTTCTTGGACCAGACGTGGTGAGAGAGGGGTGTTTGCACAGGCTGTTGCACAGTGATCCAAGGCACTCCTCAGCACTGCTGACAGACAAGGTCTCCAATTCTCTTTCTTCTCTACTGGGTTTTCTTGCTTATTTTCTTGTTTGTCTTGTTTGTTTGTCTGGTACTTTATTATTCTATTTTAATGCTGACAGGAAGAAAATAAACAGGGAAGAGTAGGGCTGGTGGAAGTGTTGTGTTTGAACTGTCTTCTGGGTAAGATTTATGGTCTGCTAAGGACAGCTTTTTGGAAAGTTCTCTTCAATCCTCTCTTGGCCGTTTTTTTGGCCTCCTTTGCTGTCTGAAGACACTTCACTTTCTCTGCTTGGAAAGTGCTTTGCTCATTATCTTCTCTGTAAGGGTGGAAGTGATGAAGTCACTTTGTGTCTCTCCCCCCTTTCCCCCGCCCCACACTGCTATCTGCGTCCCTCGGTGCCGATTCAGCAACAGCACGGAGCACTCACTGCAGGACCCTTTCCTTCTGCAAAATCCTGACTGAGGCGATACTGGAGCAAACTTTATTGGAGAACAAAATACAGCAAAGGCACAGAGTAGAGTGGCATTTCTACACTTGCCTCACTCTTTCCAGAGACCATGTCTGTAAAGACAACTGTGGTGTGTGAGAGTCGACAAAGAAAACTGACTCTGGGAAAGAGAAAAATTGCTAGAAAAGACTATTGCTCATACAGAAGGCTTTTGATAGCTCTTCAAGATGGGCTACACGGGCACATGAATAGTGAATAGATGCCCGGCCTGAAACTGAGACATTCTGCAGAGACAAATGCAAAGGTTAGGGGCTACCCTCGGGGAATTTTAGGTGTGAGACAGCAGCACAATAATTTTAGGCCCCAGCCTACAGGAGTGGCCACTGAGGAGCATAGGGACCACAGAGCTTCTGACCACAACTCATGAGCCATATTGTTCTCAGGTCTCTTTCTTTGAAAGATAAATCTAAGAGAAGAAATTCAACTTTGAGGGAAAAATTTCAGCAAGCTCTGCTGAAAAAGCTCAGCAGCATGCCACTGACTTCCCTGAGATCAGTCCTTTGCACATGGAGCTGGTTTGGTTTGGTTTGCTTTTTCTGTTTGCTATGGGCAAACGGAAAAAGTGGCCTGAACCAGTTTATGTCTGTATCTGAATTTAGCCATTCTTTTGAATCCAGCTCAGAAGATGAAGATCAAGGGAAGAAAAGTTTTTTAAAAAATGATATTTTTCAGGCCACATACTTCCTATCATTTTCCCAATTTCACACGTTCATTAAAAGAAGAAATGTACTCAAAACAAACCGAGCCCTCCAAGTGAGAACATATAGTGATTTCATTCAAAAATGCTTCTTTTAGGGCACAGAGTCTATAAAAACCACACCAAGAGAATAATGTACTCTGTGGTCATTTGTTAGTAAAGCTGACAGGAAATCAAAACTGAAACGATTATTCTGTAACTGCCAACTTGCTGTAATGGAAGCCAGGGGAAATATATTTATCTGTTTACTTGACTAAGAAGAAAGAAACCAAAACATATTTTCCTCCAATAGTAAAAGGAGATTAGACTGTTGCTAGTCACTTGTGTGCTAAACTTCCCTCTGGGCCTTTCCTAATGTTTCGTCTCACATTCAAAACAAATAAAATATGAGCTCTGAGGAAAAGAAAACATTTCACAGATTATAGAAACTAAAAAGATCTTTATGTACCTAACATTTCACCTTATAGCCTAAAGGATATTGCCCAACACTACACATTATTGAGAATCATAATTTTGTAGAATTTTTTTGGAAACAGAGATTTCATGCCTGTCATGTGGTACAATATTGCATTTGCAAAGGAGGACAGGCCATTTAGAATATGACTCACTAGGCTTGCTTTTCCCTCCAAAATTAATTTTTATTGCACTGAAATAAATAACATGGTCTGCCACCTTTCTTAAGACTTGATAATCTTAAAAGTCTTCTTCTCTCAAAACAATTCCTGGCTTCTTGTAATGGATGACAGATCAATTGAATCATAGTATGCGGGCTACTACCATCTGATACTAAATGTGATCTCTATAGTTAGATGTCTGTAAGAAACAGTTTCATGATGATGTGAAGAATAAAAATAACATGAATTATTCCAAGGTCAGGCTCAGCAGTGAATTTTGTCATTGTTACATGGCTCTGATGATACAGAGCTGCCATAAATGTCTTCAATTAATGTATTTACAGAACTTTTCCACTGCCATGTAGCAGTCAAAACCAGATGGCACATTTTATCAAAGATATTTCATTTGATTAATTCTTCTGTCTGGGCAGATGCAGTGCAGTCTGTCAAACCATGAAGATAAATAAGAAATTAAGATGTTTTTCCTAGAGACTGCTAGTTGGGTAAAGCTTGGATAGCTGTAAGAGGGCAAAAATCAAATGGATTTTTTTTCCTAACCATGGATATTTATCCTAACAGGGTATCTTTGATGTGAATTTTAACAAAACTCTTTTTAGTGTAGTTGCATGAGGGAAAGCAGTCAGTTTATGGTGTGCAAAATAGTTCCACCAGATAAATAACACATTAGTTTTTGCCCAAGTTTAAAAACCCACAGCAGGAACCATCATATTTGTAGCAAGAGACAAATCTGCACATGTTACCACCACATATCACATCAACATGTTTTGCTGTGGTTTTGTAGGCTTTTCAAATTCTGTCATAATGTTCAAAGTGCTGAGAAAGAATCTCTTGCATAGACATTATTACTAAGCACTGAATATACCTATAGAAAATCAGTGAGAATATGTAGACTGTAACTTATGATTTATTTAGCACCACAATAGGAACGTGAATAGACTATGCTGTAACAAAGCACTTAGGTCCTCATTTGGGATCATAATTAAACATATGTTTAACTTCAAGCATAAACTTAAGACCCATTGACAAGTGCCTGCCTTCGAAGGTGCAAATAATCCAGCGAATTTACAAAGCTTTGTGACTGGCTGATTGTGGGCAAGGACTTGAGTAAAGGGATGGGATTTGTTTATACAGTGCCTAAGACAGGAACACCATAAACATAAAAAAGGCTTCCAAAACTGACATTAAAAATGTTAATGGTTGCCTTTAATTCCTCTTCTCTTTTCAAAATGGAACTTAAAATTTCATTCAAAGGCTCAACAATGGCAACTATGGGAGAGAACACATTGAAATTTATTTCTGATTAACCACAGTTTGTGTGACTCCTGTGAAAATAGATACGGTGTCATGGTTTAGTCTTCAGAGTCTTATTAAATGCCTTGTTACATGTCTTTGTGCAGTTGAAAGGTGATGCAGGGAACATTTTAATATGGTTGCATTTTAATGGCATTCCATCCAATTACTTCAGAATCTGTGGGGAGTACCTATAATGGGCCTGTGCTCTGGAGCTGAATTTGGATTTTATATCTCTGCAGCATCTGTATTGCTTGTCTAGACACATCTCTTAGGATTCCGAATTACAAATGACAGATTGTATACCAGGCCTGACATTTATGTGATTGAATACAGAGATATATTTATACATGATGATAACTGTATCTGATACGTGCTTCATCTAAGATCAGAATGAAGCCCAAAACATTCAGGATTGGCAGGGTCAAAACCCCTTTATGATTACATTAGAGAATACAATACATCTGTGTATGTGCAAAAGCACCACATCTTCGCTTTCCAAACCTTTTTTTCTATAAATTAAACTTCCATCCTCAGAAGGAATTCTGAAGATTAAAGAAGACTCAAAAATATTCTTGAAAAGTGTCCTACAAATAACTAAGTCACGTGAATTATTTGATCAAGCCAACTGAATTATGTTCAAGAAGTTATGCTAAGTCATTTAGCAAAACTCAATTCTGCATTTCTACAAACCAGGCAACTGATTTGAGATTAGCATGGAAGATTTGTGGACTGAAGCAAAATGCTAATGACAAATGAGGATTCACATGGAAGAACTTGAGGACATGCTCCTCTCTAGAGGAAGAAAAAGTTCTGAAATAGTTCTTTGCAATCAATATATGCATCAATTTCATTATCATTAATCTTTTATTCCTTTTAATGAATAAACTAGAATTTATTTGATTTGTGTTCATTTTTTGTCTCTGCCTCTGACTTTTCAAGAGTTACTTTATCTTTGAGTGTCTGTTGAGACCCTGAGTGCACTCAGGGGCCCAAATATCCCTGCTAGTCCCTGTCACTGTCCCCACCCTGCTCATAGCTCAGGACCCCACTCCAGTCCCCGAAACTGTCAGCTCTTGTCCCATGGAGGTTGTAGGATTATTTCTCCACCTGTCCTGGCTCATCCCAGCATCAGCCTATCCTCAATCCCACTGAGGTTCCTGATATCCAGGGCTGGGGCTGCCCCATCTGTCCCACTGCCTGCTCTGCCCTGCTCTGGCTGCCCTGACAGCCCTGGCCCCTCACCCAGGGAACCACCAGCCCTCCCAGCACCATGATAACATTTATTCTTATTTTTAAATAATTATAACACCTTTTTTTTTCTTTTTCCCATTTTTTTACCAAAGCAAGAAAAAAGCTTCTGATGCTCTTTTCTGCTGTGGTCAAAGTTTTGAAGTCTGTGAAGAGGAGTGTCAACCTGAATTACTTCGTATGGTATGAAAGATCCTCCACATTTTTCCCCCCATTTAGTAACTAAAAAAAAAAATTCCATTTTTTTCAAGTGATAATTTTTAACTTCTAAAGGACAGACTTTGTTTCAAAATGGAAATCAAAGGCTGCTCATTAGAAAGTGTCGGGGAAAAAATGTTGCTTGTAGATAGAACGTTTTATTTTAGAAATGCTCCCCTTTTACAGTTACTGTTAATCTTAATTCAGACACAATTTAAACTAATTCTAATAAAAACACTTCCTTTGTTGGTTTCATGACCCACAGGTAGGGTTTGAGATGTTCCGCATAAATTCTCATCAGGCTGAACAAAGATGCTGGACATGTGGCAGGGAACACTTATATTTTATTATATAGATGTCATAACTCAGGCAACTAGCCCACTATTTAGACTGAAAAGATGTTGGTTAACAAGCCCTTAAATTCTTACAATACACTTCCAGAGGAGTGGAGGCGAACAAGCCCTTAATTAAGAACACTTCAATAAGTTCTCAACTCCCACAATAAACTCCTCAAAAGCTGCTGGCTCACAAGCCACAACACACCAATATTCAAGGATGCTGGCTAACAAGCCACAACACCCTGCCACAATGTACCCATTCCCATAATAAAGTCCACTGTGGAGTGTGGGGGAGCATGTGGTAGCTGCACTTTGCTCAGGCAAAGCAGGGGAAGAAAACAAAGAATATGACGAGTCCTTAGGTCCCGCATTGGCTGCACCATGTGGATGGTCGGGAGCTGGGGTTGCAAGAACAAAGAAAGAAAAAGAGAGGAAAAAGACAGAGAGAAAGAGAGCCAAAAAAAAGAAAGAGAAAAAACAGAGTGAAGGGGCCCAATCTGCTCCCTTTTATAGTTAACCTGGTGCTGACCTCTTATGTAAGTCAGAATTTTCATGCGTTTTGTTCCTGCGTTCACAGCCAGCCCTTCTCCAAGGAGTGAGGTGGGGGGAAGTGGACTCAGCTCCTGTCTACAGGAGCAGTAAGTTGGATCAGAGCAGCACTGCCCTACCTCCACGGGACCCTCTCCTCTGATCACACCCTTCCTGTAGCAATACTCAGTGTTTGAGACAAAACATGCTTAGGTCTAGTCCTGTACAGTTGAACATCAGTGTTGAGTTCAATGACACAGTTTTGTTGCATCTTTATTATGATTAATGCTTCAAAATGCTCTACAATAGTCTGTTTCTTTCTGCTGAGTCCTTACAATATAAAAAGGTAACTGGCAGATACTTGCTTTCATTTTACTACTAAAGACAAAGGTGATTCCATGCTTCAGAGATTTGTCAAGTTTTTCCTAGCTACTAGGTAGTTATTCCTAGTGACTTACATCTAAAATTTTGAATAGAACATGAGAAACAAGAGAAAACTGGTGCAGTTTTCAAAGGCAGCAGATGTGAACATAAGAACCCCCAAATCCCTTGCATGTGTAAAAACACAACAAGCTTTGTCTTTGTGTTTCTTTGTATTTCCTGAAGAAATTTTTACAAATTTGGGATTTATTTACTAGGTGTGAATCTTTTGCATTTAACTGTAATAAACTGTATATCACAGTCACTGATATAAACATACATATATATAAAAAAGAAACCTACCTTTCCTCCACCTTAGAAATTATCAGGTATGAAGAAAATAATTTAAAGTATGTTTAAGAGAAAAGCAAATCACTGCTTATTTTATTTTTATTTTCTTCTTTCACTTTGAAAGTGACTACAACCCCATCTATTTGATATTAATTTGATATTGATGTTAAAAATTATGATAGATATTTCCAGATCCTGTAGGATTTTAATTTCATATCAGGCTATTTTTGCACATTGATTTTCATAATATTTTCCTTATTGTCTAAGTAACTAAAAATGATAGTATCTGTATCCACCCCAAGATGAAATACACACATTTTTTGCAGCCATTATGTACAAAACTCTGGTACATGAAGTAATATATCCAAGTTGAATCAAAATCGTAAGGGAAACTTTAAAGAGGTAAAATGCAACCAACATTGAAAGTTGGCAAAGACATTATACAGTTTAACACAAGCTGTTCCTCTCTAATATCATAGTGACAGTTTCATATAAATGACATTTCGTGAGTAATAAAATGACAAATACATCATTAAAATTAGAGACAGATTGCTAAATGGATTAGACTGCAAGTGTCTTGGTTTTTTTCCTTATTCTTCCACATGCATATTTCATCTTGCTGAAAAACTATATGCCAATATTGTCCATATTGCCAGATCTTAAAAAGAGTTTTTAAATTCATTCAGTTCTACCATGAAACAGCTCTTTGAAGAGAGGAAATTCAGCATTGATTTTTTTAGTATCCTTAAACAAACCACTCCCAAAATCTTGGATGTATGAAGTGCCAGGCACACACACAGGGCCTTGTGCGTGTATCAAGTAATTGCAGGACAATGAAAGGGCCTCTTTTTTTACATTATTTTTCAAAAATAAAATCTAGTTTAGGGCTCAGATTAGAGTATCAAAGGCTGTTGTAAAGCTTGCTCTCAAAGTGTATAAATAATTAATACATTTGGGGTCTAGAAGACGAACCAGTCAAACCATATTCACACAGGCAAATAGTATACACTATAATAGGAAGAAAACCAAATAAAATTGACTCCTTTCATAAAGAGGCTAAGAGGCTGGAAATATATATATATTTTTAAAAAATTAAAGAGCTATCTGGGACATCTGACATAAAGAGAGGTAAGCAGAGTTTTATAACAGGCTGTCAGAAACCTATAGTAAAAAATACAATTTTCTTTGGGTTTTGGGCTCATTAAGATTATTTACTGTAATATTCATTACAGAATGACTTAGGAGCAGTTTCCTAGTCTTATTTAAGTCTTTCAGGAGTCAACTGATTTTAGGGTATATTTTCGTATGTCCTTGCATTGTAGACTTGAACTACTTATCAAGTGTGGCTATAGTATGTCTGTAGCCCATGAAATTACAATAAACAAGATGATGTTCTGGTAATAGAGGAAATAAAGTTTGATTTCCTATGGATGTTTCTCCTTTAAATATCTTTCTCTGTCGTAACACCAAATCTGCCTTGCTGAACAATATGGAGCAGTTATGAGAGTGGTCCAGACCTCTGCATCTGTTGAAACAAAATTTTTTGGAGACTCCTACCCTTGATTAGGGTGAGTTTGATCAGAGGATTCAAAAGTTGTTAGAGAAAGACAGACCAGCAGATACCTGAACAGTGTGGGTTGCCCACAAGCCAGCAATGCACCATCACAGCAAAGCACGCAGCAGCTTCCCATGCTGAAAGGACAAACATGTTTCTTGGAGCATCTGACCTAGGAGGAGAAACTGAGGGAGCTGGGACTGTGCATATGTGATTCTGTATTCCTATCTCGTTAGGAAACTCATCTAAACACGTATATATGAAATCATCAAAATATCTGTGCAGCTGGTTCTTGTTTCTTCATTCTCATTGAAAAAGTAATTTTGCTTATTGAAGGCTACTCACACATCCTAAAAACCCCACCACTTGTAGAAAGAGAGAGCATTTGAAAGGAAAAAACTTGACAGAGAACTCTGGATTTGTTAGAAGTACCATACATTTCTCTCACAGTGATTTGTTAGCCAAACTCCTCTTTTATGATAACGCTAAAATATCATTTACTGGGCAAACCAGTGGGCAACTTAACAGACAACCTTCTTAACAGTGTTCCAGTGGAAACCAGCAGGGAGTCATTTTAGAATTACTGAACACAAGATAAAGGAAACAAATAATCTATTTTTCTTTTCTACTTTTTCTCCTGCAAAACCTGCAGAATTTATAAATTCTGATGGTAATTGCAGCCTGTAGGAGTAATCTTAACTTTAACTTGGCACTCCTTCATGAATTTGCAAGCTATTAAAAAAGAAGTGGAGATTCCACCAAATTGACCATTAAGAAGTATGTACATCTGATACAAATCAGGGCTATTAGTGGCTTGGTAGTTTCCGCTTTTTGTTAAAGAACTGTGGAAATGAAAAATTGGTAGACTTGGCCAAGGCATATTGTCTATAATAATCTTCAGGATTGCACTGGTCTTGGATCTAGCTGTACGAAACTGTACAAAACTGCCTTCATGCCAAGGCACAAGTGAGAGAAATAGTACTGAAAAATATTAAAGGGCCTGGAAGGTACTGAATTACTCTAGTGAAGGACTAAGGGCCCTTGGCTTCAGCTAAAGCAAAGACCCATACAGAATGAGCACCTCACTCTGTGAAATAATCTTGTGATTAAGCATGTGCTATTGTCTCCTCTCCTGAAATGAGTGTGTGCACATTAACATCTGTAAATGTCAGACAAGTGATGTGCTGTATTGAGCAGTCTCACTTTAAACCTGTCTAATGCATGTCCTGTCTTAGTAAAGATACAGATGCTTTCTGTGGTCCTATAAAAATGTGCATTTTAATGATAAATGGGACAGTTTATAGTTCCAATTACTCTTGTCTCCTTTGAAGCAGGAAAACTGGCAATCCCTTATCTAGAGTTTAGCAGGTTGAGATAAACCTCGATAGCAAAAAGTATCTGGATTGTCAGAGCTTTTAGCTACAGTAAACTGCTTAAACTAAAAGCAGCTGTTGGTCAAAAAGGAACAATACCCATTCATTTGTAAGATCTTCTGTGGCTGGGATACTATTAATGAGTTTTTTCTTCAGACAAGAGTCTAAATTACACATGCAGACAGTCAGGCACAAACGTGCGCATACAGTGATATAAAACACGTAGAGTTTGAAGAAATCTTGTTTGGCTAACACACAGTAGTCACTTGGAAGAAATAATCTCCGGAGATCCCTGTGTTCAGAAAACTACGGTTTGGTTCCAACAATACAACAATGAGATTTCACTCACAGTTATGAAAATGTTATTGTTGCCTCTACAGATCTATTATTCCCATTTAATGTCTGGAACAGTAAAATTATCCTCACTGAGAAATCCTATTCTGTCTGCTTCTTATTTGTTCTTAAGTATATTGGAATTACATGGACAGTGTTGTCTTCTATCATGTATACCAATGTATTTCATCGTATTATATAAGACAATGATTCTGACTCCTTCTGGGTTTTGTACTACATTTCTTCCAAGCTTCTATAAAGTTTTCTGGTGTAAATTTAAATCTGTGTTTTCCTGTTTCCAAACAGGAAAAGATACTAATTCAACTTGTAGCATATCTTCAGTGTGCTCACTTTTTTTATAAAACACTGTTCAGCAGTCTTAGAAGTCTTCATGGACCTATTCAGTCAAGAATGAAGTCACTTGTAGTTATGAATTATGTCCCCCAGTTCTCTTAAAATGTCTATATTATGCACCTATTTTCCCAAACCAATCTCCTGATAATATGAAATCCCAAATCTACAAAACCAAAGCTATAACTGACAAACAGCGGCAACAGTACAAGAGGTAAAAACTTACATCAGTTAAAAACTTCCCCTCTGTCTGCAAAAGTCTCAGTTCTGCTTGATTTTTCTGTGGTTTCTGTGCTCTTCTAACTTCTACTAACTTCTGCACTCAACTCTCAATCAGCTTTGCTGTGATTACAGCATATTTTCCCTTAAAAACATGTTTGGACAGTCATGAAACTCATCCCCTGTTCAGACTGTACTTCCAACAGCCTACACTGATACTTGACTTTGCAACGACAGGGACTCCTTTCTGAAATTTATGTATTCGTTCACTATTGGCTGTGAGACAGGGGTAAGCATCTAGTGGGAAAGATTAGGCTGGCAAAGGAGAGAGTTTGGGTTATTGTAGGTAATCTCCATGCATCTTATCCCCACACATCTACCAGTGGGTCATCATAACTATGCAGAAGCACAATTTTCCTTCTGGTTCATTTCTGTGGAGGCATCACTACCCAGATGAAGTTTGAATCCCTGCATTACACTCTGAAATTGAAGCCTAAATAAATAATTTCTTCTGACAGAGAGAGTGGAATTGGCAGCCCATGGAAAGTTGAGGATTAGCCTTACCCTTTTCTTCATATTTTTGCATGAATTCAGACTTAGTTGATTCCCATTTTCATATGCATATACGTATGACATTGACATGACATGGCTTACGCTGGGACTTGGCAGGTTGATCCACAGTTGTGAACTTCCCTCCCAGACCTTGAACCTCTCCTGCAAACCAAAGACCTGAGCTCCTTCTGTCAGGATTTCTTGTGTAATACTATAAAATAGTGGGATCTAGTCTATTCAGTTTAGGCCCTGGTACCTTGCCAGTTTGAAAAGTCTGGTCCCAGAAAAGGGAAGAAAGATTATTTGAGCTTCTCTAAGGTAACTGGCTGCATTCCTTTAACAGTTTTGAAGAGAAAAAAACACTTCTGAGACCTGCAGATGGAATTTCAGGCTACTGAAATCAAATGTCTGCTCTGTGACCTGTAACTTAGGTACCACAAGAGAATAATCCTAAATCTAAGGTACACACTTATCTTTTTTACTTTGAGAATACAGTAAAATAACAGTAATGTTCATCCTCTCCAATCACTTGGGATGCACTCTACTGCTTTCCTCTGAGCAGAAATTGAATCTCCAAATCTGAAAAATGAGTAAGATTTCATATGTGTAGGACTCCAGGATCTGCTCAGGATGTAACCATATAGCCCAACAGAGTGCTTTCCTCCCTGAGACCATGGTCTGCTGACCTGAGTCACTGTGCAGGCACTGACCTGGACCGGTCAATGAGAATAGGAAATGTACCCAATCTACATGCAGGTACCCATCCTCTATCAAAATTTGCTTCAATTATGACAACATAAAACTTTCTGGGTTTCTCCAGAACTTCTAGACAGAGGTGTGGTATGGTTGGTCATAAACTGGATGCTAAAGAAAAGTTTTAGGCAGTATTTAAAAGGCTGCCATCTCATCAGAAGAAGTACTTGTGATCAATCTGAGAACTGCTTCTTCTATCCCTTCTCATCAGAATTTCGTTATTGGTAGATACAGCAATTATTTTTAATTAGGTGCAATTGATGAGTAGAGGTGCATCAAACCACGTTACTGAGATTTCTGGATTTTATACTTTCCCAAACTCAATGAAATTATTTATTTCACCCTGTTCCATAGTTCTCTGTTTGCCAATGAAGTAAGACATCCTTGTGTATCAAGATTGCCAAGGGACTGAACCCAAATTTTTAAAATATGGGTAAAAAGTGTAAGGGGTAGAAAAAGACAGAAAAGTCAGATAGACTTCTAATATAAATATGGATTACAATACTGTGTTATAAAACTTTATTTTCAGTGTTTGTATTACTATAATGCCAGATATTTTGATCCTGCCAGAGCCAATCAGATTTGATAAGAACATTAACTTGGCTTGGAGCCAGGAAATAGGTGTAAACATCAGACCTCATTAGATTTTCCTGAACTGTATTGAAATTGAAGTTTATTTCATGCCATGCGTAATTAGACAGTTATCGTAATTATTCCAATTTGTTTCACATCAAGACTTTTGCACTGCACCCTTTTAAGATGAGAACTGAAATCTTCTATGCCCCAAGGCAGATCAAAAAAAATTTGTCATGTCCTATACATCTACAGGACAATCAACATTTGTGTCTGTCCTCCAATAACAGCCAACTCCTGATGCCTTTAAGAATGGTAGAATTTCATCACAACAGAGAGTGCCTGTAGATGACGTGTGTATGAGAAAGGAAGATTCTGCATTTTTTAAAGGGTCATTTAAACCCACAATAATGAATTAATTTCTAAACTACTTTGTAGACTGAGTCCGTCTTGAAGTGTCTTATGAAAAAGGATTCTGCAGAACTGAGTGACTGACTGGATTGAATGATTTGGGCGTAAATTATTTCATTACAGTTGAAAGCTTTTTCCATCTGCTGTCCTTGCATGCACAGCCTGTTTCTAGAAGCATTTTTGACAGATTTAAGCTGACTGGGTTTATGTATTTAATTCATTTGTACACAGCAGGGTACAGCATCTACAGGCAGCTTCAGAACTCTGAGGCCAGTGGATCAAAAAGTAATATATTTTTTTTCCCAAATAAAACCAGATAAGCTGAGGAAAGGCATATATGTTGGAAAAGAGGATGTAATTTTTTTCATTTGTGCTGCTTTTTAGTACAAATTCTTATGTTTGCAGTTTATCTTGTGCTCTTTAGGGAATTCTAGACAAAAATCTGCTTTTTACCAGGTTTTGACTACTATGATCTGTCTGCACAAAACTTTTCACCTTAGTCTCATAAGACCCTTTACCCCTTCAGTCATTCAAAACATTTAACCCTGCAATTGTTGGAGAAACATTTTATCTTTTGGGGTCATCAGATATTTTATTTCCTGTTGCCTTTGTTGGAAATATCCTGAAGAGGTTTTTTTCCAACAGCTATGTTGTTCTAACATTTGAAATAATTTTCAATTTAAGTATGTGGTTTCTTAAAAAAGTTGTCATAGATCTGCACAAGATTTTCATTTTATTGTCATATTCTATACACCTTATACTGTATGGAAATTCATTGAATAGTAAAGGACAAGTAGTGCCTCTGGAACTTAGTGCAAGGGAATACAATTTTCCTGAAAATTATAAAATGGGATATTACATGATTACCTCCTCTCAATTAATGATGAGCACACTATATAATTCTCTTTGAGCCTGTACTATTTACTAATTTTTACTTAATTTAATAACAAAACTGATTGTACTATAAATATTCTGTATGCCTTGCTGGTACATATTTGTCTATTTGGGGAGAGGGTACTGGTCTTTTCACAGTAGTATATTAAGATTATCCACAAAATAGTGTAGAATAGTTTCAGACTAAGAGGAACACAAGATTTTTGAGAAGGGATTCGAGGAAAAAAAACAAGCGTAAAGGTAGCAATGCTTGACCAGATTTATGTAGTTGCTTCTTATGGCCATTCGTTATGATAATGTGATACTAATTTTCATTAGAGGAACTCATCAGCAGTCTTGAGGTTTTAGAAGCTGCATACCAGCAAATATACTTTCTAAGATTAACCTGTTGAATGAGATTCTAGGACCACATTTTAATTCTTAAAGTCTTAAAGACATTTTAAACTCATACGCAAAGTCAGGCTTCATGGTCTACTTTTAATAAAATTGTTCTGTTGAAGCATTCTATCAAAATACTCTAAATGGTTGCTCTGGCTGGGAGATAATTTCTCTGAATTAATATCCTTCTGAAATCAGAGCAGTACTAGCATGATTGGAAAGAGCAGAAGATGAGATTACAGAACTATTTCCGCACCGCTTCAATCCTGAGAATACACACAGCTCCATGGAAATTTAGACACCATGAGACTTCAGTGGTTCAGGGAAATGTTTTCTGGTGCAGAAGTAACAGTGGGTTCAGCTGCAGCTAAACATTGTTCCATGCTTGGTATTGTCATAGGAAAATGTGTAAAAGCAGGGCTAGATCAAAAGTGAGTATGCTACAAGTAGAAAGAGAAGTGCACATATCACATAGCGCTGCTACGAGGCTTTTGGATTGTGGTACAGGCTACACTGACAAGCCAAAACATCCTCTCTCTTTCCCGTAGAGTAGGACACCTGTTAACATCCTGATAGCACACTGGGGCCACATGTGCTCCCTAGAATATTGTTTCCTCTGCTGTGCTCACTCTGTCCACCAATGAAACAAAGATAAGCTCATTCGTACCTTATCACTGGGTCCTGTCATTTTCTCAACTTTCTCTTTTTGCATTTGATAATGAGACACAACCTGCCTCCAAATCACCTTTTGCTCATGCAAACTTTATTGCCAATACATCTCACAGCCTTCACCACCAGTTTTGATACCCAAACAACACCATGAGGCAGAGAAAAGAAATTTGGAAAACAGATAAAACAAAAGCACAGGTCACAGTTAATCACAAATTTCATGAGCATGAGATCTGTAGAAGTGTGAAGCATCAGGCTAAGAGGAATCACAGAAGCTCCACATTCAGGGGAGAATACATCACTTCAAATGATATTATTCTGTGAGAATGAGAGGAGCATATGAACCAATAGGTTTTGTTCTGATAATTCATGGTGTCTTCAGTTCATAACAAGACTTGAGGACAATAATGGCAGTAGTCTTTCATTACAGCTCTGTTGATTATACAAAAAAATAAAAAGCCAAAAGCATTGTCCTTTTCGTGATACGCTTGTCTAGTACTTTTGTCTTTGATTAAGTATAGTTAGAAGGAAAACTGTATTGAATTGGGTGGCCAACATGTCTTCAGAAATTAGAAACAAAGTCATGCAAACCAGAATTGGAAAGTCACCACAGCAGATTATCCCTTGCAAAAATAAACTATTACTGCTTTGTCCCAGTGTTCCTCCCTGAGTATCAGAACATGATATGAACTTTCTTCAGTGAAGATCCACCATGTCTCCAGGAGAAAAATGGATAAACTGATGATCCATTTGTCACTAACTCTAGATAACAAAGACACAAGAGCTGATTTGAAAGGAAAAGTCTGATTCCACAGTCTTTATTTTAAATCCATTCTATTGGGGGGTTTGGGGGTGGGTTTGTTTGGGTTTTTTGATTGTTGTTTGTTTGGGGTTTTTTTGCTTTCTATTTTTTGGTTTTTGTTTTGTTTTGTTTTTTTTTTGTGAAATGTCTTATAATGTGGACTTTAAAAACTGCAGGCAAAGGAATTTTTGTATATTTTCATTTCTCCTCTTTTTTTTTGACACTGTAAGTCTTCTCACAGAGCTGCTACAAAGGGTAGTAACAAGACACTCAGTGGCAACCAAAGTAAAAAGCACATCTGCCCCAAAATATGTACTTTCTATCCACAAATCTGTCCATTTTTTCAGTCAGTACTAATGTGACATTGTCAATTCCATTAAAAAAGCTTGCTTTTGCCATGCAAATAATGATTAGACTTTCATTACATTTAAAACATGTTTTCACACGTTTCTTCAGCCTTCAGGGCAAAACACCCTCACCTACTTCTTGGCTTACTCTTCATTCATTTTGTGAAAACTAAACTAGCTCGAGTAAAAATTGGAAGACAAGAAAAAATCTGACTCCCTTTTTGCCCTCTCTTCAAAGGGGTTACTACTTAGCACATTACTAGTTCTTAGTCATAGTAATTGTGAGGGAAGTCAGCCCAGGCTGTATCACATGACAGTGAAATAAATAGCTAATTGTTCCATAATCCAACTATCAAATAGCAAAAAGGTTGCGTTGAAGAAGGGCAGAACTGTGTCCCTGCACTTCCATGAGAGTTTGTGTATACTTTGAAACTGATGGCCAACAGATGTCAGAGGCTGGAAAACTCCCATTGTGTGAGTCCAAAAGGAGCAAAATATGAGATAGCCACCAAGCTAATATATGATATTTTACTCAAATTGGGTACATGTCTTAGAGCAGAATTCTAAAGACTTCAGAAGGAAAATTCAGAAACTGAAATATTTTTAGGACCCACGGTGGGGATCTCAGAAAGTGTCTAGTTTAGACTAGACCCGTACATTTAAGCTGGTTAAAACTGAGATGAACTCAAACCACTAACAATTTTAAGTGGGAGTTGAACTTACATGCTAGTCTGTTCTGTGAGTCAGGCCAAAGTGCCTGTTATGACTAAGGAAGTTATTTGAGACTTTCTAGGGGCTAGATCACTGGAGACTTACTCAAACGGCTGAGTCCTCACATTCTCATCTAGCTGATGTCAAAGACACTCCTGAGAAAGGTCAAAAACTTGACTGACTCTTTTGAGTTTATCAGTTCCATACCACTTTCAAATTATCATTGTAGTACAAGAGGAGGATTCCTCATTAGTTAAACTGGCTGTCTTGGATTAAAGCTTAGTTGTGGAAGGGAGGTCCATCATCAGCTAATTTGTTTGTCTGCCTGGCAGGCTATTATTTTGCTGTGGAAAAACCTTAAGCCCACAGTATAATGGCATTACTGTCTGGTATTCGTAATTCTAGCCACACAGTGCTCCTTCTTCAAAATTCATCTGCTCATTATTTGCTGAAGCCAACTTTATTTTTCTGCAAGATGCAACAATAAGTAAACAACATATGTTGTTGATTCAAAGAATTAACAAAAGAGTGGGTTTTTTCCTGCTTGAAAATCCTGTCTGTTGAGTGTGTGTAGTATACTTGCTGCTTTTACTAATTTCTCCTTCTTCTAGATGTTTGCATTCAGAAGCTGAAAAGGACTTAGATGTTAATTGCACATGTGCTTTGAGTCATGAATTTATCCTTCTAAATATATCTTATATACACTTAGAAAAATTCCTCTTTTTTTCTTATTCTATTAGCCACTGTACAAACATATAAGTACAAACATTTGTCTTGATCTTTAGGAAACTATTGTGCATGGCTGAGTGAGTTGAAGTTCCTATTTTTCTGCAGTGAAGAATGATTTCATCCCTGGGTTAGTGACACTATGTTTAGTGTACATGACTTGCATCTGCTCTAACAGCAGCCAGCATCTAAAGCCTGCTTTTACTGACATTGTTTTCAGTTGTGCCAAACTGTTACTCAAAAGTTGCCACTTTTACCTGCAAGAAGGAGCCCAGGCATATTATAAATGTGATAGTGGAAACAAAATTCTGTGTTATTCCCAAACCCATATGGAAAATCATACTATTAAAATCAATAAAGAACATTTAGCTGAAAGATATTGGTGGGTTTGATGGCCCTTTACAGTCAGTGATAGTAGAGTAAAGGTGTAACTTTATTGTAAGTTCGGTCCTTCCCAGTAACCTTACTCACCCACCCATTTTGCAGGAAATCCTCTGACTCACATTTTTGCTTAAATTCTCTGCCTCTTACTTTTTCTAAATTGTTCTTTGGCTTTGAAGACCTTGTATGTGAGTGTAGAGCTTGTGCATGTGTTTGTCTAAATCTCAATCACGGCAGGATTTACACAGGAAATTAAGTAACAACAAATATAATTTGTAAAATAGTAGTCTAGATGGTAGATGGAGCCATGTGAGACTTAGCTGGCCAATCAAAAAGCATGATGTGCAGTGAGTCACATCAATATGCACAATGTGGAGCTGGCAAATGATCAGAGTCTGAGAAGTCACTGAATAAAAAATAGCAAAGAACTAAAAATTGAAGAATCATACCAGTATCTCATTTTGCAAAATTAGCCTATGCCCTGGCTTTTCACAATCATTTTTCTAAAATCTATCAGTTATTTGAACTTAAAACGTCTTTTTCCAGTGCTCCCTGCTGTGCTAATTACAGGTAAAATATTGTCATGGTTTTATAGAGAGTGTTTTTTTTCTTCTGCTAGCACTAGAAATGCTTCTATTGCAAAGCATCTCCTTCCAGATACAGCTGAGAACAATTTTACACAAGTTATAGTGCATAAATTCAAACCTGTATAATACAACGCATAACTCACTATATTCAGTTGTCTGTGCCTATGTGAATCAGGTAAGAGGAGGTGATATATGTTTAGCATTTATTCTTCAGAGTACTGATGGAGACACATTTTATCCAGTACTCCTAAACTTATTAAAATAGAAAAAAAATACATTTCCTTTTTATGCAGGTTCTGTTTTCTTTATCAGGTGTTAAAATGCATTCTACATAGGACTTATGAAATAAAACCAAAGATATATGTCAGTATTGAGTGAAAGGTTTCACTAAGTTGTAGTAAAATTTAGAGAACAAAACAGAAAAATGAGATAATAAACATCACAGTAAATTTATTTTTTGCTTATACTGTGATTTTAATTGATATTCACTGGTAGGTACATTTTAAAATGCAGCTTCATTTTAGGATAACTATAAACATGTAATATTTAAAAGCATACATAAAGTCTATGTATTAATAACAAATGCTTAAATCTAATGGTGCTAACACAAAGAAAGGGAATGAGAATATTATTATCTCATATGTCCAATTTAATCAACGATTTCACATTTCACAATATGTTTACATATGATGTACACACTAGCTATTATTAATTTAAATAAGGTAGAAATTAATTATTCTTTTAACATATATTCTCTGTAGACATTGCACTTAAGCTATGCATACCTACCTACTTGCATAGAGTTCTGTCAATTGTTTGTACAATAATGTAGTCTGCATTTCATTGTCTCCATCCACTCAATTATTTCTAATCTTTTCTGACGTCTTGTCCGTGAAGACCTGTCTGAAATCAGGCATCTGCTTCTGATTAGAATCAGTTGTGATTTACACATATCAACTTCTAATCTTGCTTTAGTCACTGGACCTTCGTGTGGTCACTAGTCCCTACTGGCTGAATGATTTCTAATTTGATTATCCTGCATTAGTCACCATCTAGCAGATGTAGACATGAAAAATTTCCCAGTAGGTTTATAAAGTCATTTATGACAGGAAGCAATTTTTCAGTGCATTCATCACTTCTGTCTCCATCACACCATTTCTTTCAACAAAGGGTTTTTGAAATATAATACCAAAAAAGGTGAAACCATACAGCTCCATCTACAATTTTAATGACTATGCCTCCAACTTTTCCATATAGCCTAAGCTCAGCTAGGTTGTTCATTGAAAAGTCCTTTCTAGATAATTTATGCTAACTTCTGTATACTTCTGGTTTTACTATCATTACTATCATTACCAGTAATTGTATCTGTGAATATATTAAAGCTCAGCAGTCACTCTCAAAGCCATTAATTATTTACTTTTAGTGGTATGTGATTGGTTGCCAGCCATACTCTGCTAACCACATTTTATTAGCACTATATTAGCTGCTAGTCTCATTACATCTCTTTTTTTATAATTGAGCTAAAAATAAATGATAGACTAATGAATAACAAAAGTCACATTCTTTTAATTAGTGAATTCATGTCCTCACTGAGACAGACAGCTTCCTGTAAGGGAACGCCTTTTATTAGAGCGGCTGAGATAGTTTGAATAAACAGGATATTCAGTACAGAAGATTTTCTTCAGGTATGAAATGGTGCAATCCTCAAAATCAGAGAGAGATTGCTCCAAGGTTTAGTAAACCTGTTATGAATTAGACCTATGGGGAGAAAATGTAGTTTGGAACTGTGAAACAAAGAGGAGGGAGGAGGTATTTGCATAACTACTAAGTTGGCTAAATTATATGGGAGAGAATAAAGAGATGTAGGTGACTTGTCTGTGGGACAAGGAAAAGAAATAAATGTTACGGTAGGATATTCATGTGAAATATTCATTTTTCAAACAGTTATGAGAGGTAAACCCAAATATAACATAAAAACCCCACAAAAATACAGGAAATTATGGGATGCAATGAAAGTTGAAATATGTGGAAGAAAATATGTTCTTTATGTTCACTCTTCAGCAGGTTTTAGTCAGCATATCATTTAAAGACTTCTGGAACATTATTGCCCTTAGAATATAAGTAATTTTTTAGTTTTTATTTTTTAGTGTGGGCTATACCCACACATTATAAGAATAAAACGTGTATTTTTTTGTTTGGGAGTCAGCTTTTTTTGAGGGAACACTAATGTTCAAGGAGAAAAATTACTCCGGACAGAGGAGCCATCACATGGTCTACTTGTGGTTCAGAAAGTTCTACAATTTATTTTGAAGTTGATCTCTGCATGGGAATAAATGCATTATAATAATCTGTGGTTTATTATTGCTCATGACTTTAACATCTTGATTTCCAATTTTATATTTAAATTTACTCTGGCTCTTATATGCCTCAGGTCATGATGCAAAAAGGATCAGTGATTGCATGTGTGTGCCTTTAAAATGCAATAAACTCAATGTTTCAAAAATTAAGTAAACATTTAAGTTTAAACCAAAGATATCTAGATAGAAGTGCTGGCAAATGTATTTTTTGCAGTAAAAAAATTCAAAATAGTAAAACTGTTATTAAATGGGTCTCTTAAAGAAATTTAAAGGTGACATCAAAATAAAAATTGTCACTTTCACCATTATCAAACTATTCACAGGCATAGCCTTGCAGCTAGGATAGTGAGTATTGAAGCACCACCATATATCCACTAAATATACGAGTCATTTTGCCTTTTCTGACTTTTTTTAAACTCAATTTTACTAGAAATCATTTTATTATTTTATTTTTTAATTTTACTATGTCCATGCAATGATTTTTTTTCTTGTTTTTGTCCTTTTTCTAAAGAAGACCACAAATAGAATTGCTGCTACTTCTGTCGCTATATTGTGCTTGCTTTAACTGGAATGGAAACACTACATATGGAATAAAGTCCCTTCAGCATCCCATTCTTATTTCTTTGTAATGGAGTGTTTGGGTAATGATGGTCCCATTCATGGAAGAACTACCTATAATCTGTTTGACCACTTCAGCTGAGAAAGAACATTTGATGACCTAGTAAGTCCTGCATAATTTACTCATGACTAGGGCTTGAACTCAATGAAATGAATATTTTAGAAAAATATTAGTCTTGACTTTTCATCCAAGAAGGACAAGATGTACCCTAGAGCCAGGACATTTCAAATATCAGGCCTGAAACCCTATCAGCCATTTAAACCTTTTTTTTCTCATGTCAGGAAAGTTGGTTCACCTGTTTTTTCTGGAATACTTTATTCTCCAGTGTGTATCTAAGGAATTACACCAAAGCACGCTGACTTGAAAGCAATCATTGTGTAGATTTAATTGAATGTGAGTCAAGACAAAATCAAGTTTTATGAAATTGAGAATGGAGTCTGATTAAGGGGGGAAGAAAGATAGGAGAGGTAGAAGCAGTTACAGCAATCAGGCTCTCAGCTTTCCTTCTGGTAGATACAAAATTTTGCCCAAAGAAAATCTGTTAATATACACATTTTGGAAAATCCTTTCCTTTTGTTGAAACAATGAAGTACTAGGGAAAAAATATATAAAAAAATTCCTAAGGACTTCAGTATTGCTTTTTGTGGGGATAGAGTCAATTTGAGGGGGCTAAACTGAAAACTAAGCATGTAGCTTCTCTCCACATTGTGCCTAATTAAAGAATGGAGAAAGCTAATCACTTGTAACGGGTTTTTTTCTATTACTTTTTCTCCCCTATTTCTAGTTTTTCCTTTACTCCCCAAACTTATTTTTTATTACTTTTTTATTGGATAAGTAGGTGTCCTCAGACATCCGTTATCTATGGCAAAGGAAATACATTATATTTTGCTGGACCTTGTAGTAAGCTTAAGTTCCTCAGGTTTTTTATACACGTTGATAGGGAATACCCTAAGCAGCATTAGGTCCAGCATTCACTGGGGATGTTTGGCCTTGAATTCCACAGCTTATTTTGATATAAGATTATCAAGCATTGCCTAAGGCAAGGAGTTGTGTGCATCTCTTTCGTTTAGGGGTGCACAGGTGAAAGCATGGGATGGCCTGCTCTTGGAGGGCTTTTCTGCTCATTCTCATAGTCAGCGCTAGCTCATATTTCTGTTTGTTTCTCCACGGGCCACTTTGAGTACAGCAGATACGTATTGACTCCATGATCTACAGCTCTGGCGTATTTCCTTAGTTGGAAGCCGGCTGAACCTGAGCTGAAAGCTGACATGTGGTTTATTTTAATGGGAAATTTCTTCTATTTCATCATGGTATTTGTCATCCCGAAGTAACTGCAAGTTGTAGTCATATATATCTTCTCCCTTGAGTGGGATTTCCCATATGATGGGAAAAAAATAGCAGAGTGTCATGAAATTTGAGTACTGAAAGGGAACACTTTTTCTCAATCTCCAACTGCTTGAAACACAAAGTAATAGCATCCCAGCAACAAGACAGGCAAGCTACTATCAAAGCATGCTTTTTTTTCAATTTGACATAGAAGAGGCAGAATATCTCTCACAGAATCTCCCCAACAAAAAAAAAGAAAATAAAAGTGTGCTAACAGTTTAACATTTTCAAACATAGATAATTTGAATCTGTTTAGAAGCACCTAAGGAATCTTCCCCACCTTGGACTTAGATTTCTACCTAGGCTTTTTATACAGGGATTTATGATAATCAGGGAACTTTTCTGTAGATAAATGTTTTTCACCACAGTTTCAAATTAGAGCCATTAAGTAATTGCAGGTATTACCTAGTTTATGGGTGACAGATTTTGGGACCTGGCTTCAGCAGCCTAAAAGAGACTCCTGTAGGCCCAGAAACCTAGACAAATGTAAATTGTGAACATTCAGAGTCTGTAAGAGTGACTTAATAACTTGGTGAGCTGTTTTGAATGATGCTGGAATTGCCTATGAAGCGAGTACAAAAGCACATTCTACAAAAGCTGATGCCTCTCTTGCATTCGTTCACAGCAATAACATGACATAAGTATAGGTCTCTTAGTGAAGAAAGTTAACATTTTCTAAAGCACTGATCAGTCATTCACCAGTTCTCTGATGAATTGGAGTTGAAATTAGAAGAATTCTCCTGAAAATACTACCAATAAGCTAAAGGGTGTTATGATGCAGGAAATCTCTTTTTGACTGAAAAATCCATACGTGGAGAAAATCATATTCTTTCCTGAGCTCTTGTACAAGAGGAGGTCAGTGGTGTGCCTGGACCGAAAAGGAAAATTTGGGCTGATCACATACCAAAATGATTAGTTTGTTGGCTCTTGTCTACAAAATATGAAAAAAGAAACATAAAACAAAAAGAACTTTATTGTGCTTTCAGTTAAGTTCCTTATAAACTGTGACTTTTTTCGCCCACTCAATGGCATTCTTCTGCAGTGCAGTGACAAGGAAAGGGGTTAATAAATAAATAATAATTTTCAGTGTTTTATTTGTAGTATTGAAACATAGGAGGCAGGGAAAAGTGAGTTAAATATAACATTAAGGACAGCAATTTTCATGCATGGAAATACGTTACATATTTTAGAAGTGCTACATCTTGATATGGTCAACCAGTTGAAGTTTCAATAAAAAAAATATCTTGACTTCTTTTATAACTTAGTGTCCATAGTTTCTAGGCACCTTCTCATCTTTCTTCTTGCATCTTTCTTTTTTTCCCTTTTTTTTCCTATTTTTTGTTTTTCTTTCCTTTTTTTTTTATTTTAATAAAGCCAAGGAAATCTAAAACTACTCCGCCATCCAGATCTATCTATCTGTTATGAGGGAACTAAGATGCCTAACTTAAAAACTTAAGTGATCAAGGGAAAGGAACATGGACTTCAAGAGGGAGAAATGTGGTCCTGGTTGGACTGATTTGACATAAAATTAATGTTGGTTTCTCTTCATGGGTATAGTCCAAGCATCAAAGACGAATGAAGGCATGCATGTGCAAAACATGGGCCCAAATAAACTGTCAGATGGAAACAGTCACTAAAGACAGAACACAGGGGAAATATACCTCAGGAATTTTACTCAGGGTGAGGGGAACTCACTAGAAACTGTGACAAAAGTTAAGCACATAAAACCATATGGTTTTAGTCATATTTAAAACTCATCTGTGCCAATAGCATGTTGTTGATAGTGGTCAGCAAATGCTTTGGTAACTGTACAAATGTGCAGCTTCCAGCCATCCCTTCCTGGGGCTTTCTCAAACTGAAGATTACACCACATCATCAGGTTTATTAGTTTTTGATGGATCTTCCAGTGCTTATTTTTTTTAATGTGTTTTTGAATCCATTTACACTTTTGGCATGGGAAATTATCTGTGGCAGTGAGTTCCACACTATAATGAGGTGTTGTGTGAAAAAGTACTCTAGTTACTTCCTTCAAACCTACTGCCTGATAATTCTACCTAGTTCTTTCTCATCCACGTGTTATAAAATACAGAGAATGATTATTCCCCAGTGACCTTCTCAACCTATTCATGATTTTACAGCCTCTCAAATCATTCTTGCTTCCGTCTTTTCCTGAGAAGCGTTCTAGACTATTTAAAAACTTTTCAAATGGATAGCATTCCTCTCCTCTCATCATCCTTGTCACAGCTCTCTATATCTTTACAAGTTGTAATTTATTTATTTGGAGATGAGAGTGGTTTCAGCAGCATAGCAGGTGTGTTTGATTTTTACAGTGGTACAAGGTTTCCTATTGTGTCTTTAACAGCATTCTATTGTCATCTGATTGTTGATGATCATTGAACTGGTGATTCTACAGAAAAAAACAATGATCCAAAGATCCCTTTCCTTATTGAGAGAAGTTTATTTAAAGTCCATAATGACATATGAGTAACTAGACTTTAACTATCATATTTATCAACATTTAATTTTCATTTGACTTTTTAACCATCCAGTATCATCTAACATATTCAACTCTCCAAAATCAGTTTCTGGCATTGCTGTCTTGAAAAGATGTATTTCAACAGTTTTTGTTTTCCCTTTCACCCCAAGCCATTTATTATTTAGCCATATGCTTTGAAGTGCAGGTCTTCATGGATTAAAATAGTAACATTTCAGATTATTTGTTCCCATTATTTGTTTCCCAGCTTTTAACTGACCATTAGTCTGTGAGGAAACCTTCCCTGTTAGAGTAAGGAGTTTGATGAGGAACTTTGAAAGTTCTTTGAAAATCCAGATGTATTATATGAAGGAGCTCATATGTAATTCTTTTTTTTTTGTCCCAGTTCACAGTGAAGCCCATTTTCCCCCAGCTAAACTCATACTGAATATTCTTCATTAAATAGTATTTATTCATGTGGTTCATTATACGATTCAGTTACTTGGTTCAAGAAAGAAAAGACTTACTAATGTGTATTTTCCTTTATGTCTTCCATCAGACTCTTTGAAAACCCACCATTTAACTCAGCATCTTCAGTCTTCCAGCATCCAAGATGACTCAAGAATTCTGACCATCTCAAATATAATCTGATTTTGAGTTTTCGAGGGAGAATTATTTTGCTTTCTTAGTCTTATCAATGATAAAAAAAGTTATCAGAATTCTGGATCTATTCTAAGTAAACTTCAGTTTATTTCCTTGGACTTGTCTGCCATAAGGAAAGGCTCAGTGTCAGAGCTTACCTGCATTACTCTATAGTGAACACCAATGCAAATAATTCATTTTGTATTTCTGCTAAGACTGCATCTTCTTGGAGAAATTATCTTTTTTTAATCTTTTATATCAACTATCAACCCTGAAGACAAACTGGCATGCTTCCTGCTTTTGGTATGCTTAAAAAAATTTTATTCACAGTTTTTAACCATCTTGCAATTTTTTAAGAAAATGATTTTTGGCCTATCTTATTCTAGGCTTGCCAGAGTTTATGCTTAAATCCACATCTTTTGCCTGAAAGCATTTTCTGTTTCTTGAAGAAAGTCCTTCTGGTTCTAATACCCTGTGTTATTCTTCTGTGATGACTTTCTGGGGATCTGTTAAGGTCTCTTTGGGTAGGTGGTACAAGCTTACTCTAGGTCTTTGTTACAGTGTTTTAAAACAATTTCCTTGCCACCTGTGAGCAGTTTGCAGAATGTGCGGGAGGCAGACATCTGTTAATAGCATATTTGAGGGAAAAAGAGATTTTGTGTTACAGATGCTCATGTGTTTGACGGTATTTGAGATTAGGATTCACAGCTTGAGAAACTCTTTAAGCTATGCCTTTCAAAATGAATTCAGGTGAACATTCACGGTTGGATTCTATGACCTTAAAGTTCTTTTCCAACCTAAATAATTCTATGATTCTGTGACTAGTCATTAACAAAAAATACTTGAGGTATTTTTTCATGCAATATGCAATGTTAGTTTGGTGGTTTTTGTATTATTACAAGGGTTAACATTCTATTTATCAGGAAAATCTTCAATAATTTATTGAATTTGAAGAAAGGAATATAATTTTCCATTCTGAACATCAGCAAGGTTTACAGATTTCACTTTCTTCTCCAGGGTTTGTGCTTATTATACAAGGAAGAATCATGTAAAACACAGAAATAATACTGGGAATAGAGACTCTTCTCAGGTGAACAGCGTGGAAGAAGAAGCACAGGTGGAGAGAAGGAAGTTGTGGTCCAACACCAGACAGAGGATATTCATAATCTTCATAAAGAAGAGCATAAAAGAGTTTGGTAGTTGAGGCCGTCTTCCTGAAAGAGGAAATGTGTAGTAGAGGTCCCTTTTAAGAAGCTTTGAAAGGAAGTTTCTTGACTCTGAATATGTGCTCTGGCACAAGGACAGACATCAAGAAAAGAACATAACTCTTTCTTCTCTGACAGATGTCCTTCTGAATGAATGCCCATGGCATTTGTGAAGTCAGGCATTTGAGAAATCAGCAGCTCTAAGTAGAATTACTGTTTCTCTGAGCCCAAGAAATGGCACTTTCAAGATACAAGCTTTTACAACTTTTATGAGAAATGTTTGACATAATGTCTTTTATATCATTTGGCACTTAAAGGTGTGAATCAAGAACATATAATGAATGTTTGACACGTAGGATGCAGGACAGCTCTTTTTGTTAGGATACTTCCAGTGTAATGGGGAACATAACCTGGTTCTGAGTATCACATCTTACTTTTGTTAAATAAAATGAAACATACTTTTATCATAAAGATGACTGCTACAAACCACTTCTGCTGTGACTTCAGACTAACTGTTCTTAGTATATTACTCATTTTCCCTAAATATCTTCTTCAGGAGAAACCTAAAAAGGTCAAATCCTGTTTATGCAAAGCTGCTTTTGCCTCAGTGGTATTGTTGAAATAGAAAAGTGAACAGTATTTAGACACATGGTAGACAGGAAATATATTTCTTCTTTGTCAAGAAATGACATATTTTTCTCGTAATAATCCTTTTGCATTTTATTAGGGGAAAACATTAACCATAAGAAACACAGTTGAGGGGGAGTTGCTTTGTAATTAAAACAGGATGATTTCACCTACTTAACTGTCATGATCGATCCAAAAACATAAGCATGTCTCAATTACTGTTTTGTATGGCACATCATCATTTCAGTACAAATTGGCTTCAAAAGTCTGAAGCAGTAAAGTCCTAAAACTAGAATGGATAGATGGAATGGAAAAATATTAACTTTAATAATATCTTACTCCCTATGTGGGCCTATCCTTCAGGAAGAACAGTGAGTTATACAAATTTCAATTAAATTTATGATTTACTCCTCCTCTTCTTAATATATTTTCCATTCTACTTTGCAAATAGGAATTTAGATCTTCCTGTAAAAAAAGTGTTAAAATGATAACTAACAGAAAAAGTATATTTATTAAGATGTGTAGAGTTTCTGAAGTCCAATGCTCAACAAGTCAATTTTTTTTTCTTTGATATGCTGGGATTTCAGGTAAGACCTAGGGGTGGTTCAGCTTAGCACGGCAGTGCCTGGAACTTGGGTGCCATAAGCGTGGGGATTAGATCTCTGCTCTGTATCTTGGGTACTCAGATGGAGATAGGCTCTGAAAACTGGCTCAGGAGCACTAAGGCAGCTGATAGAAGGTGTCACAGCAGGAGTTTTAATTGAGATTCTTTCACAAGAATGTTTTGGTACACCTCAAGGCTGCAGTTAAGAAAGTCTATGAAACTACAGTTTAGTTCTTGAAACTCTTCAAGGCTTAGGTGCAAAGTTTTGTTTTGTTTTTTTTTTTTCCTAAACATAATCGTTAGTGGAGCAATTTTTTCCATTTCACATATTAGTCTCTGAGTCAGGACATTCTCATCAGTTTTTCTATGCCCAACCTGTTGTCACTAAAAGACAGTATTGTGATGAAAGTATAGAGGGGATTCCATGTTCTGGTAATCTCCTATTCAGCAGGAGGAATTATACTCTGTTTTCCAGGAGAAGAATGACTGAAGTCTTACTGGAACAAACTGTTTAGAAGGAACTGCCCCATCTGTTCCTAGGATTTCTTAGAAAGTTCCTAAGTTCCTGGCTGTAGAGGAAGACCTAGGATGTGGATCTCATCAAGCAGAGGAATTTAAAAGTCCTGTGACTACATGATCTTTGCTCAGTACACAAGTGTTCAGAATTATTTTTCAGAGGCATCTGGCCCCATTTGCTGGCTATTTCTATTAAGTGTGGATCAATCTACTCAGTGGACAATGCAGGTTAATTAGATTAGATGCAGGTTAATTAGATTAAGTGAGATCCCGATCTCACTTTTCTATCTCACTTAGGATTGCTACTGGAGCACAGCCCCTGATCCAGAGGACTTCTTCTTTTTTGAGTGGAAAGGTGAAAAAAGTTAAGAAAGAACATATTTTGCACAAGTTGCCAGGGGCTCTGCAATTCACCACTTCTACATCTGGAGAAGTCTCTGGAAAGGTCTCTCAATGCCTCTTTGGCAAAAATCAAGAACTGATGTGCAGAACTCAGTTGTCTTCATTCTCTAGTGACATTTCCAGTGTGATGGGGATCCTGCTAAGTCCATGGCTTCTTTTGCGGGGGAATGTCAGTTCCATAAGTTCAGTGGCATCGCATTTTCTATGGTGCTATGAGGTGCTGGCATAAATCCCATTGAATAGTTCTTCATGATGATTGCTGATTTCCTGCCAGTAATGCCACATGACATATCTGGAAGTAGAACTTGTTCCACATTTGATAGATACAGATATTACTTTACTGAAAAATTGTTTTTATGCTCAGATCCCTGAGGTTTTATTTCACTGATTGTAAAAGAAAGACAAATTTTAGTCCCTTTGCGCTGTGTTCCCTCATGGTCAAAGTAATTCTAGAAAACCAGCAATGGCACAACTCTAAAAATGTCACTTCAGGCTATGAACTAGCAAAAAGCATTTGCTGCTGTTATGATGCATGGAAGCTGCTCACAAACTAACCTGGATTCACACTTTGAGAGGCACCCACTGATCTTTTTCCATTTGAGCTCCTGTCACGTATTTCATGTCATATGTCGGGCAGGACTGCCAACTTTCCATTGTTGTGCACTGCTATTTGCATCACAGAAAGAGATTGCTGAAGAAATAGTTAAAAGTGTAAATGTCTTTCTTATGCCGGAGTTAATACATTAAGCTGTTGATTTATGCTTTGAATGCTGAATGTTTATGTTACAATGTGTTTGAAGTTACTGTGCTCTTTTTTTTTTTTTGCTTTTATTCTTAATCTTCTGTTTTCTGAGCCTGTTATATAATCAAAGATTTAATTTACCAGTTGTACTGCCCAGCCTTAAAGATTTACCACACAAGAAAAGAAACACTGTGAAGAGTCAGAGTACTGATATAAAACAATTTTCCCTGAAATCCCCTGCACATAGAACATGATTAATTTCACAGCTGTGAATCAGACCTGGCCTTGCTTAGTATACACACTCTATAAACAATGCATGTACATATTTGTACATAATGAAACAAAGAAGAGAGTCTACTTGGCCAAGAAAAAGCATTGCATCAGTCTAATATCTGAAAATCTCCAGAGACAGGATGAATCTCACAGCTTTGTAACCTGATAATTTGATGCTCTAGTAGTTTTTTTTATATTGATGTTATAATAAATACTAGGCAGATGTTTAATTCACATGTAGTCCATAGTACTGAAATCATGTGTCTTTGTAATATAACTATGACCAGGATACAATAGAACACTGTTTTTTAATTAGGAAGTCTTGGTTTCAAACAGTGTGCTACTTCACAAAATAACATCTAGAATAAGAACAAAAGTTATTTAAAGTTATCTCAATCCATTCTCTTTATTTTACTGAGAGAGGGATAAGAATGGGAGTACACTTGCAACATACACTTTTATAAATATTCAAAACTGAAGAAGAAGGGCTGTGGAAAATTGTATTTCAGGAGAAGTTTTCAAAAAGAATTCTGAATAAAAAGAAATCTTAGATATCTAAAATGATGGAAAATGTCTATGACCTGAAGTATGTAAACTGTGAAATTTTGACTCCTGTTCCCACCTTAGTTACTTTAAACTCTATTTAAATTGGTAAAAGGACCTAATGAGAGAATAATTATCATTGGTTGATGAGTGAATTAAGTTCAGACTTGAAAAATTAGTTTGATACCAAGGTGAGGTCCTAGGTAAAATTTTCAGACAGAATTTTAATTCTATAAACCAAAACTCTATTGCTTTTTAACTGATGATTGTCACAAGCTTCATATTTTGATTTTCAGGCTTCAAATGCTGCAGGTGCCACATGTTTCACTGCTGTGTTTCACAGGCCTGCCTCAGTGCCCCTGCAGAGAAACCTGACACCTGTCCTGTGTTTAAATTCTACTGGGTTTTGGAAAGACCAACAATAAAACAACATCCATTTCATCTACTGATTCTTAGGGTATGGGTATTTTAAAGTATTGAGTGAAACCTATCTTGTATAATGTTTCTCTGCCATCAGTTGTAAAGGGCATAAGTGGCACAGGTAGAAGTGGCTAGTCCATATTGATCCAACAGCAAGTGACAGAGCCAGGAGAGCACCTAAGTGTCTGAATACCCAGTGAGTCCTGTTAGCTGCACCAAGTCACCTTGCAAGGACTTCATTTACTTCATGTGTCTTCAATTTCTGTGCTACATAAGGTAATTCTGTAAATTACAGAGTTTATGTTCAGCATGAAATTTTGCATTTTTGTTTGCAAAAGATATATAATATGTTCCCTTTATTTTTTCCCATTCCATTAATTGATGCACTGTCTTGGTGTATTAGTATTTGCTTAATACAGAAATGTGTGGATTTAATGAAAGCCATAACTATTATTTGTTTGGATTATCACAGAAAAAAAAGATGAAACTAGAAATTACTGTTTGTCCCCTTGGTATACTTTCGTTATCAGTTCAGAAGATCTTGAGTTCATGGTAAGTCTGAACTTTTGTTCAGAGAGAAAAAAAAGTGATTCACTGACTGAGTCAGAGCTCCCTTTCCTTTCTTCTTTTTCCTCTTTCCCTCCCCATCACTCTCCTTCTCTCAAGCACCCCTGGCCCTCCTAAATTATTTCTTTTCTTTTGAAAGTTTAAAATAAATGATAGCAGCAAGCTACTTGGCTGCTATGCTTTGGTCCTCTTTTCTTGGTAACAGAATTAATCCTGTTTTTAGTTGTTCCGAGGAAGTCTGAGACATGCATGTGTTGGTGAGTGCTGTCTGGACCAGTCACTCTGCACTTGTGAGTTATAGTCTGGAAAAGCACAGCCAGCCTGAGGCTAAGTTGTTTCTCTCTGGCGAAGAAAGTGCAACACCAGCCCTGGCACTCTCTAGCCATGGAATACCTGCCTGCAATCATTAATATGATATTAATGCAAGTGAGGTTTTTTGATGACAATGTCATACGTAAAAATGAGTAGTAATCTGCTGACCTCATTTGAGAGTGTGCCTGATAGCTTTTCAGCAAGGCCTGAAGGGAAAATTCCCACCTCTAGGCAAGTATTTAAAGCTTTATTCACATTGTATTACACCTTGCTTTTTGAATGGCTTCGGTGGTTTTACGGTTATCTAACATGAACAAAGGAGAGAATTTGATCCTAAGCAAATGTGTACATGTGCAAGAGAGAGGGAAAGACAGAGGCTGGAATATTTTTTCCTGAAACTGGAACCTTAAATGATTATGTTTCAAGCATTCCTTTCTACAGTGGAAATCCTTTCCCCATAGTCAATCCAAAGCCTATTCAAGTCAATGGCTTTTGGATCTCTGTCATTTGCAGCTATGGCAGACAAACAAAACAAACTGCTATCGACTGTAATATGACCTAAGTGTTTGCAGCCCCTTAGCAAAAAAAAGTCTGGCTTTGGGTAATTTCAAGGAGCTTACTGAAGTGTTTGTTTCAAGTGTGTTCTGTTTCTAAGCAATTTCATATAAAGGAAGCAGGAGAAAATATAAATTTTGATTGAGTTGTTCTGACACCTTATGCAGAAAAAGGTTTGAATATAGTTTTGAAACTTTTTTTTTCCTGTTCTCCTGATAATAATAGGATCATTTAGCTGTGCTTTGAAGGCAGAAAAGCACTATCTGTCCAAACAAAAAATGTAAATTATGCTTAAAAAACATCCAAAGGAAATAGTACATGTTGAGCTGGCCCAAGCAGTTTTGTTTCCTTTAAATACTGCTAAGGACCTGGTCGAGTGTGTTTCATTTTGTCCAAGTGCTTTAGATCTGTGGCAAAAAGGCCCTGAATACATCACTGATCTTGTTTATGAAAGTGTAGATATTCCAAGAATGAATAAAAATATCTTGTCTTGGAGACATCAGCACACCAGCTTTAGTTTGTTCTGTTTCTGCTGCAAATTCCTGGTGTATGTCTTCACTTTTACTGACAGGGGCTAGGTAGTCATTCACTTTTGGAATTTAACTTCTTTTAGCTGAAATAGAGGAAAAAATAGAGGACATGAACATCAGAACTTTGTCCCTCATTGTCATAAAGTGCCTAATGAATTTGCTAGGATATACAAAATGAGTCTTCATTAATTTTCTGATTGTAATAGCAGAAAGAACAGCTCTGCATAAATCGAATAGGAAATAGACTTTCTCATATGTCGTCCTGTCATTGGAACATGTCGGTGAAAATTGCAATCAGGACTGATGTCTTATGTACTAAGAGAGACTATAGAAAAAGTGGAACATTAAAAAGGTATTAACAATAAGTAGATTTAGAAGAGTCACTAAGAAGAACAGGACCAAAACCTTCGGTAAATCTAGCTGTGGTGGCTGGAGGCAGTTTTTCCCTTACCACTTTGCTGGACAACCTGAAAAGGGATGACAAAGCGTGTTTGCACCTCTGAGACTGGAAGGGGCAGAATTGCACCAGTCACTCTCTACTGACGCTTAATAATATTCACTTCTATTACCCATGTCCCACTGTATAACTTCTGGAAGAAAAAACAAGCAGAAAGATGAGGGTTTTAGACCTTAAACAGATACAGCTATTTGGTCTGGCATGTGGGAGTCAGTGTCTAAGTAAGGTGTTCAGCAAAGAGACTCAAGTAATTCTATAGGGAAGAACTTCTAACAGTGAAGATCAGTTCACTTGTTATGTTGCAAAGATGTCATTTATTTCCTCTGCCTTTAGAAAGGTGCTCACTCGCTCCAGTCTCTGTTTATCTTGTCTTCTAAGGTTACTGGTGAACTTGTATCTATCACTAACTCAGTGAATCTTGGTAAGATCAAACCTGTTGCCTCAGAACTAAGCCAAACTCATGATCTTATTGTTGTTGGCAGTAAAAAAACCTTACCAAGCTGTTGGAAACCTCCAAGAATTTATCACTGACTTGAGTGAGTTCCCAATTCTCTTTCTACTCAATCATTTAAGCACATTTCTGATTAGCATTTCACTGGACAAAGACATATTTGAAATCAGTGTTCATTCCATGGAGGTAGCTTCCAAAATAGTTTCTTTTACAAAAGACATTCCACAAGCATGATCAAATAGAATATGTTCCTATTCCACCACAATGTACTTCAATAAAAGAAACTCTTTTATATATTTAAACAGAATTGACAACAGAAATAGACAAAAGTCCTTTTGATGAGCCATATTTCTATAAACCCTTTAGTTCAAGAATTTTCACTTTCTTAAAACATGTGGTTCCAAGATAGGTTAAAATGACACTTTATAACTAAAAACTGATCCAGAATAACCTGTGGTAGACTACGTCATTAATGCTTAATCCAAAATAACAGCATGTAAGTCTTTCACCAAGAGAAAAGGTAAAGCTTACCTTCCGTTTGTGCTCCAAGTGTCTTCCTTTCATACAGTGGTCTTATGCCTTATTCTGTTTAATTACATTCCACAGAAATTGCATTTGTAAATATGAACTTTCAAAATGTAAGGCATGCATGGGAAATCCTTGAAAATATTATTTTAAAGGAAAGTCATGTTTCATATCTTGAAGAAAGCACACAAATTATCGAAGTGTGTTTATGCTTTTTTTCAGGTGCTAGTGTCATTACAAATAACAACATATTAACTTCTGAAACTGGATTAAAAAGATATGAACGAATGACTTGAAAGAACTATTCCTCCATGGGGAAAGAAAACAATTCATAATAAATATTTTCTAGTTTGCTGAAAACCCCAGATATAACTGATTCTAAATTTATTGAAGGAGCATGTGACCAGTGATGCTTTTTCTCCCAAACCCTTTTCTCTGTAACTGGTGAAATATGAATGACAAGAGTTTTTGGGACAAAAAAAAACCTGCCTGCCTTTTGTCAGAGACATATATCATGTCCTTTCACGAAATGATCGAGGGAGTCTCTTAGGACAGGGCCCTGACAATGTTTCTAGCTTGTCATGCTTTAAGTCAGTCACAGGACAATATTGTATTAAAATTTAAAAGCAAGCACAGCTGGTTTCCCTTGGCATACAAACACTGGCCAGGAGAGTGCTACTGAAGATGAGACAGGAACAGAAGTGAAAATCTGGTCATTAGCTTTGACTCAGGGCCAATTCTGCAATGTCTATAATTCTAATGAAGTATTAACACACAATTAAAGTGTTAAAATATCCCACTCATTTGCTGCTACCACATCTCAAACATAACCCAGGGAGATATTTTCCCTTCACAGGAAAAACTTCAGACTCCATGGGCAGCCAGATTTTGACTTGGTTTTGAGAATGCTCAGAAAACCTTGTCAGTTAGTGGTCATTGTAATGAAGCACATCCTCATCCACTCACATCAGAATTGGAAGATATCACTTAGAAACTGAGAATAATTATTTTTCTGCATTACTTTTTTGTTTTAAAGTAGCCTCAGATAGTTTGTTATTGTATAGATTGAGTTTATTTTTATAATAGTCCACGTATAACTGGAAAACTGTATCAATACCTCGCTACTGTTATCATGGATAGAGGTCAGGACAGAATGTGATAAATGAAAATCAGTTAAAACTAAATTGCATGGAAAAGAAGATTTTTGCTCATTCTTTTTAAGGTTTAGATAAGGGCATATTTGGATTGGCTTAAAATGAAAACTTTTTTTTCATGAAATTAAAAATACAGTGAGATAGATTAGCATTAATCAAAATTCACCAGCAACTAAGGTTATAATTAAAGTTGTTATGTTAAAAACAGACAGGAAAACCTTAAAGTTAGGCCTGGGCCAGTTTTAAAAATCTGTCCAGGTCAACTTTGAAAGGATTTCCAACGCAAAAGATTAAAATAAGTACCAGAATATTGAAAAATACTTTCCTCTTGGACCAAACTTCTGAAACATTTTTCAAAACACAGCTTTAGAGGAACTAGAAACAAGAGACAGATACGAATGTTTCTGCACTGCTCATATTTCACTGTAGTACCTATGAACAATATTTGAAAAACAAGCCAAAATAAACCAGGTTTTAGTTTTGGTTTGTAGCCAAAAGAGATATTAATGAGAATTATCCAGTTTTTACTCAATCTAAAGGCTTTTCAGTACCACTGATGATATTGAAAATGGTGACAGATAAATGACGCAGGGAGTAATTTATCTCTTTGTTTTACATTATGTCTGAAAGAGAATTGCTGTATGCAATTAATTTTCCACTCTTTTTGAAGCATTATGGAAATAGAGAGCAAATAGAAATTTACAGTAAGAGTGGAAAACCAGAAGCACAAACACAATATCCTCAGAATGACACAGAATTAGAGAATGGTTGCGTTTGGAAGAGACCTCTGAAGGTCATTTTGTCCAGCCTCCCTGTTCAAGCAGGACCTCCTAGGACTGGTTGCCCAGGGCCAAGTCCAGGAGGCTTTTGAATATCTCTAAGAAGGTTGCCCTGGGCAACCTCTGCCAGGGTTCAGACATCCACCCAGTAAAAAAGTGATTGCTGAAGTTCAGGCAACACATCCTACATTCCTGTTTGTACCCATCATGCCTACTCATGTCACTTAGAATAGATTTACTCTTCTAGGGAATTTATTCTTCCTTCCTGAATGGCTTGAATTCTGAACTGTAATTTTTGATAATGGTAACTAAGAAGTGCAAAGTGTGCAGAATAGAGATTATTTAATGTTCAAACCCACCTCATCCTACCTGGTAAAATTCAGTTATCTAGCTGGAAAAATTAAGTAAATAAAGCTTTGGGGACACTGTTCCTTTCTATTCCATGAATGTAACTGAAAATAAATCAGCTGGAATGAGTCTAACAAGATTAAAAGAAAGAAAGAGAGAGAGAGAGAGATGGAAATTGTATTATCACCTCTTCATTTTCTCTTCCACAGTGTTTTACTTGGATGCTAGTAAGTCCAATATTTTCCATTCCTATGTATAAATGACCAGATTTTTGTTTCTACAGAAAAAATTTTAGATTCATAAGGTTAAAGTTCATTTAGCATTTAAGAGACAAATGAGGTCAGCATAGCACTGCAAACGTTTTTCATTATAGAAATTTAGTCACAGGCTGGTTCAGAAGTTGAAAATACCATAAGGAGAGCACAAGACACTAATCTCCTTCGTGACAGTGACAATTCCCAGAGCTTTTTAATACCAGTAAATGCTCTCACATATTTGAAAAAGACCAGCATTTCATATGGATAGAATCCAAAATATCATGGTTCTTGAAATTTTAAAAGCATATTTTTGGGTTTGTTCTTTTAACTCTATTGGGAATCTTATATTTTGTATCCAAAATAGATTTCAGGTTGATTTTGGCAGGTGTTTATTGTTGCAGAAAATCAGCAGAATTGGAACAATATGAGGAGGACCTCTGGCTGAGGAACCACCCTAGAAAGTTGCTGAAATGCCATCTCCTCTGAAGAAAAATTAAATTTATCTCCTTTATTCATCATGATTTTTTGAAGCCCAGATGTCTTTCACTGTTTCTAAAGCTGTGTTATAAGCTGCTGTTCATACTATATGTTTTCAATCCAGCTATTCACGCTTCTTACGTCACTTCTCGCATGTTCATTTAGGTCTTGAAATCTTCTGCCAGCTCAGATCTTATTTTACTACAGTGTTTTTGTATCTTCAAAATAAATGAGATTTTTATCCCAGATTCTGTAGCATTTTAGCTTTTAGATCTACAGTCTTAAACCTTTGGCTCAATATTTTCTTGATTTTGGATCAAGGATAAAATTATTATTTTTCAGCACATTCTTAGTTTTAAGTGTGGATTTCTTCAGTTCTGAGGATTATTTACTGCTTTAATAAAATAAATTTCAGTTAAGGACTTCAGTAACAAAATAAATTTGGTACTGAAGGGAGAATTCATACTACTGTTTTCATCTGCTCACCTGTTTTTGCACTTGATTGCTACCCAGGTTCACAGGTTTCACCAAAGGGAACATTGGCAATAATAATGTGAATAAGTTTGGGGTTTATGCTGACAAATATTTCAAAAAATACATTAATGGAAGATAGCCTCCGGCTATTCCCACCACAAAATACTCCCTAACTAGAACCTTTGACGAATATTCAGCTTTGATCCTGGAAATGATGTAAAACAGCTACACTGACTACAGACTACCTGAAAGTTTCTCCACTCTGAAAGAGCCTTGGTTGTTGTGCTGGGTTGTGCAATGCAAGGACCTGCTATATTCATTATCAATACTTGAAATTTCTCTTTCCATATAAACATTATTGATAAATTTTATTTTCAGTCTCAGCAGTTCTGATGGATTTAACTAGACTACTGCTAAAAACTTATTCTTTGATTTCTGTATTTAATATCTCTTTGCAAGCAGCATTCTGAAATGTATTTTTTCCATAAGGTTTTCTAAACCAATAGTACTATTTGATTTTTAAAATAAGTAATGAATAAATAATGATAGCTTTTCTTTGATAAATATCTGAAACAGTTAGAATTGTTGTCATGATAGTAGCAATCAGTGTTGGGCTTCAATAAAATCTTGCTCATTTTCCTTTCTTAAAAAATGAGCAAAAGACGAAACAAACAGGCAAACCAAAAGACACCCAAAAATACCCAGCCATGTTTCTTTAGCCTGTTTGACAGTCTTGAGAAGCCCAAAGTCAACCCCATGCCTCTAAAATTGAGAGAGGATTGAAATATCTCTATTGCCTTTTACAAACTAATGATATTTCTGAATAATGTGAATGTAAACCAAGTTTTTCTATGCAAGCAGGCAAGTTAGCATTGAACTTCAAAGTACATTTGGTAGAACAAAAGTGTGACAAAATTAGAAGTGTCTGTACAAGGACGATCAAATTTATAAAATATAACCTTTCATAAACCTTGTGTTGCCTATGTTATGGACAGTAAAGCTGAAATGACACAATCAATAGTGGATATGGCAAGCAAAGACAGATCCTACAGCATTTTTTATGGCAGATAAAGAAACAATGCAAGCTAATGTTACTGTGCCTCCTCTGTTTCATCACGACTGTTCAGCCAGTGCCTTGAGAAAAATTAGGTCTAGTCAAATAAATTTGCAGTAGCTTGAATCTGTTTAGGTGGAGTGCAAAGGAACTGAGGATCTGGAAATCACCCCTGCCAAGACGAGAGTCAGAGCACATGCCTTTTGCATAACCCCTCACTTCACAGCTGCTTTTCAAAACACGGCCTGGCTCCCTCTCCTGCAGGCTGTGCTAAGAGCCAGGGGTACTGGATATGTTTGAACAAGTGCCCTGGACGCTCTTTTTAGGTATTAAGCCAACCTTCTGTAGCAGCCAATGTAGATTTGGCTTGGAGAATATTTCTAGGGTGCAAAAAACAGGTATGCTATGCAAAGCCCTCCTATAGGCACTTTCTGTTTTACTTGCACAATTCACATTGGCATTTGGTAAATGTGGTATTTTTCATGAACGCTTTCAGCTAACTCTTTCACTGCTGTGAATGCAGGGTATCTGGCTAGGTGGGCAGAGGCTTTATTTAATAATGTAAAATGAATGAACACCTTATATTAAGTAGCACTTCACCCAGTGGACCAGAACAAGGGTAAAAGACAGTCTTAGCTATAGAGTACAGGGTAGGACAAGAAAAAAGGCTCCTGACACATGGTAAATCATGGGGAAAAACTATAAAAATGTTGTTCAGCATGATAGTCAGTAGGAAAATTTCTATAGCAATTGTTATCTAAAGGATAATTGTGAAAAAAAGAGGAATAGGATGAGCCTTCAGAGTGAATTCACTTTTATCTAACACAAAGGGGGTATAGAAAGAACCATTTCCTAATTTAGAGTAGACAACTGGAAGGTCCATTCTAGCTCCTCATTATTGTTCTGTTCTTGACTTTGTGTTCTGAGAGATGTTAAGGTGATATAATTCCAGCGAAAGGCTTCAGGAATGAATACAAATCAGTACAACACCAGCTTTTGACCTCAGACTCTTAAGTGGCTCTTGATACATACGTTAAAAAACATATGGCCTTTGTCAGACAATGATATGTAACTATACTTGGGTGTTTATTAATTTTTCTGCTTGGAGTTTATTAAGTTCAATATCCTTTTAAAAAAAAAGTTAATTTCATTGAAATCAACTAATGTTATGTTTTGTCTAAGAACTATAGATAGTCAGTGCTTACAACTTCACTGTAATGCATACTCATATGTAAATAAAATCAGACATTTTGAAAAATTAGGTAAACTTTTTCAGTCCAAGTTATTTGTCTTATTTTTATTTTATGGCCTAGACACATCAGTATTAATTCCTGAAATATGTACTATTTCAGTAGCTGTCTGTACAGTTCTTGCAAGAGATCCATATCCCGAAGAAACTCTTAAAATAAATTATAAAACCTGCTGGAATAAATGTCCTACATAATCCCCAGAGATGCACTGTTTTTTATGATTTCTCATTGAAAATGCCTGGGAAAATTGTTAAACTGATGTGATATGAACCTTCTCTAGAAGGGACTTCTGGATATCTGGCACATTATGTAGCCTAGGAACGGAATAGGAATTACATTTTCCCACCCTTTTCCCTGAGGAAAGCCAAAAATAAACAGAAATCTGTCTAAATCCTTGAGGAAAACAGAGAGGAGGGTATCCCTGGAAAGGTGATGCAGCTGTTTTGATCTGTCAAACTTAACTTGAGATCCACTGATAGAAGCCTCATTTGAGCAGATGGATTATTGAAGAGGAATGTCATTTAAATGTAAGTATTAGGGCATCCACTCAGCATGGAACACAATAACACGCATATGTTTCAAGAGATAAAGTGTGCTTTGAGAATGGATTTTTGGCTAATTATATATGTGGATGAATTAAAATGTCATTTTTTTAACTATTATTTTGAAAAATAAGCATTTTTCATTTATTTGGTTTTTTTTATTTTTTTCTTCTGTTAAGATACTGCAATTGCAACATTTTATGTTTGATTGCAACTCTTGGACTTCAGTAGGACTTCTGTAGCCACATGAAACTGTCCTACGGAAGTCACTGTACAATCAACACCTGGGAAATTCTGCTCACATTCCTAGCTGGTATCAGTGTTCTCATAGCGTCAAAACAGGAAAATAACCCTGACCCAGGAGAGTTTTCTTTTTGTTGTTGTATGTCCCTATCTTTCTCCCCTTGACCTAGTCCATCAGGGCTGAGTTGCAAAGCTCACAGTGAAATTGCTTTGGCTCACAGCAGGAAGATGGTTGATATGTCTAAGTCTAAAGATATGTTCTTGAAATGTTATTGAAAGAAATCTCAAGTAACCACGTTGGATTTTTTCCTATGAAATCCCATAAGAAAAGAGACTGTAAAATGAAGAGACTTGCATTCTCTTGTACGTTTCACTGCCTTCACAGATTAGTTTGTCTTCCCTACATTAGCCTGACCAGATACCTAAGAGACTTTTGATGTTATTTGGCATCTTCCTTGTCCATGGACCTAAATTTTCAGCATGTAAAAGATCACATATATTTATAGATGGAGCTCAGAGATTGCAGAAGCATGTTGATTGTGTATAAAGCTCTAAATCTCCAGTTTTGTCAAAGTCTACATAAATTACACACATTTTCTTCCAAATTATACATATTTTTTTAAATTTATTAGGATAAAAATAAACCTTTTAAATAATTTAGTCCTTTTTTGGCTTTTTTGTACTAATGCAAAAAGTACATTTACTGTGTTTCTGTGCAGTATTTAAAAAGCAGCAAGCTCCTTTGCATTCGACCATATAGGATGCTGAGAATTTTTTGATTAATGTTTTTATTTTTTTGAGATGAGAAATCCTTGATGAATGCATAGGAGTTTCCTTTGGAAAAGTTACTTAGGTGCACAATAGAATTTTGGTCTGAACCAAAGAAAGGAATTTACACCGTAAGACAAATTGTGCCCAGACTAGGAACTCACTGGGAATTAAGGTGATATAAATTTATGTTATATTTGGAACATTTCATCCTCAACCTTTGTGTCTTACAATGAATTACAGGCACAAAACAGAAACAGAATGAAGTATATGGCCCATGTATTTTGTAATAACATTCCTCTTCTTGTGAGCCAAGAACTTTATTTATCATTATATAGTTCAAGTAACATAACACACCAGATCTGCCCAACTGAGCCTGACCATTCATACCTAAGCAAGGACACTTTCATATATTTTTGTGTTATCACATTTGTATAAGGGCAGATTTTCTTCAGCTAGCATGTAATTCCAAACAGTAGAGCATACAAATAGGAAACAGATTTTGTGCTGTATTCATAAATCCTAAGACTACAGGGTTGTAAAGCAAACTGATTTATAGTTCTGAGAATTATCAAAAATAAATGTTACATTATAAAAATGGTTTGGATGTATAAAAATGAAAATTTAACAGGATTCACAGTCCATCTGAAGTTTGGAACTAGATCACTAGATAGGCCTTTGTTTACGTGATCTCTTCTCATATGATTAATATTAGTTCACAGTATGTTATTTTTAAAAGTACTTTTTCAAAAGGCATAAGAAAAAAAATCATGTTGCTCATTTAACTATTTTGTTTTTAATTTTTCTCTTCTGCATTCTTTAGCTAAAACAACTACATTCTTTTTAGTGGATCCAGACAGTGAATGATTAATAAAACCTCTGAACCAGCTTTGAGTTATGAAACTGACCCTAAAGTAAGACTACAAAATGATCTGTAAACAATGTTTATTCCAAAAAGATGATCTCTTTGCTAAACTCTTCCTATTACTTTCTATTGATTTTAAAGATTAATTTTGCTTTAAGGTATGTTGAGCAATAAAAGTCCTGGGCAGAGGGGGAGAGGATTAGACAACAGGAGTGGCAAGTCTTCAGAAAGAATTTACTCCTACAATTTCCACAGCTTCTTCTTATATATGAAATTTAGTTTGCAAGCTAAGCTGTTAAGAAGTAGAAGAATTTGATATTTATAGAAGCATGTTCTCAGTCCAAAATGATACACTAACATGCATTTTCACTACAAACTCCTTAAAACTAAAACTGAAAAGAGATTTTTTTGGAAAAATCACAGCTTAGAATAACAAATTTAAAATAAAGTTCCACTACACATACTTGGGAGACATTCAGTTGATTTCATTGGGATTCAAACTGAGCCATAAACATTTAACGCCACCTTTAACTGGATTCTGTCAAAAACCTGAAGTACCAGAATGATTACTTATTGTCTATCAGAAGCTCCTCACTGTGGCAAGTACAAAACAACCCAAATTATCATGGGGAATGCAACACAAACATGGAGAAGAAAACACCTGCTGGGAAACATTTAACTGAATTTATGATGATAAGGTATTTAGTTTTGAGCAAAATAAGCTTTATTGATATTCAGTGGAGTTAAATATACAGCTGTAAGGTGTATAACCTATTTATTACATGAATCTCATTTTTGGGGGGCCTAATTCTTTTTATTAGCTGTAAAGGGAGCCTTTTTTACCCGATAATATGTACCAATCTTCATGGAAGCATGCATGTCAGCATATGCATGTCACACAAGTGTGTCTTGTCATGTGTTCCCTGAGGCAAAGCTGAGGATGCTTTACCTCGTGGATCTCACTAGGCACAGGAAGGGAATGAAAGAATGGTTTACAGCTGCTCAGAGGAGAGGGGGAAAGGAGAGGGAGGAAGTGTAAATAATTTCAGGAAAACTGTATAAATTATCATATGGCTTTGCTATTCTGACTTGCATGGGTTCTTATGGGTTCAACATTAATTAATCTGGTAGCTGTGCACATTTCCGTCATGGCTTAACTAACACAACTAAAATGTTCAACGCTGTTTATTTTTTCCATTTCTATCTGGAGAAACCAGCCTATACAGGGAAATTCTTTAGACATACATGTTCCCTGAGAGCTTGTAAAGGAAAATGGGCATCTGAGAAGGGTTTAGAGTTTTTCCTGACTGAGACCTGAGTATTTGCTTTTCCAGTTGCATATTTTGCTATTCCCCTCTTGAAAGCAATCTGTAACTTTCAAGTTATCACAGCAGGACCCATTTATGGACAATGTCAGTGCTGGTCTGTATGCACAGGCTCCTGAGTGCACAGGTCTCTTAGTCATACCACACTTTGATAATGGAGTAGAAAAACTGAGCAGGAACATATATTGTAGAGCCAAAACCCTGGAAAGATCACACCCAACTGTTCCATCTGTGAGTTATAGTGGAGGAAAAAGAAAGATCATTAAACAAACATTCCTGCAGATCTCCAGTTAAAGGTGTTCTCTGTTCTGTCCGATGTTTCCTGGGAACTCTGCAAATACATCCATCTATCCATCAGCAATGTGTCACTTACACAGTCTGTGCCCTTTTAGCCTCCAAGCTTCCACTTGTATGAACTGTTTCCTCTGCTCCCCCAGCCACTTCTGTAAAGTCTCCATCCCTCAGCTTTTTATGCTGTTGGTTCAGCCAGTTCACCTTTAGGAATTTCCTATGGAACTGACTGTAAATACAAGTCAATTACTTAAATCCAGTCTCCTCTGTCATTGCCTTTTGTGCCTTCAAAACTCTTTCAGCCAAAGGACTGGCTATCCTAAGATGAGATTCCAAAGTCTGTGCCTGAGGGAACTTCTCCCTTGCGGCAGGAAGACTCTGGACTCAAACACCATCTTTTGTAACCAAGTTTTATCAAGTTCATTGTCATTTTCAATTGTATGACACTGACAAGAATGTCAAATTCATAGAAAATTGCACAGTTCGAGGCATGAGGTTGCTTTGGTAATCCTGCATTTTGATTTTTCTTGATTAAAATTTCTTTGCAATTCCCAATTTGCTTACAAAAATGAAAGAATGTATTTCAGACTGAACTGCATGCATCCCTTGAGCTTTCTGTTAAGAGGCCTATTCTTTAATCAATCGAAGCACTCTTTCATACACAGAAGCATTCACAGATTTATATACTAGTTTCATGGTGACGACCAATTACAAAAACAAAAAGCAATTGACAGTTGAAAAGGGCAACTTTTATTCAAAAGCATAGCCCAGATTGCAGAAAGTTTGAAGAAGGAGTTATTGTTTCTGCATATAAATCCTATTTCTTTTACGCACTTTTAGCATTTCCAGATGGTAAGTTGCTGCGACAGACACAAAAAAATTAAACAAAAAAATACACATATAAAATTCTTATATCATGCATTGGCACAATCACAACATGAATCAAAGCAATAAATAATGAAGTTACTTTTTTTTTTTTTTTAAATGCAGGTAAGTTCTTCCTGCATCATCTTTTGGAATTATTTCACTGAAACACGTTTAACTACACAGTAAATGGCCAATGGAGTAGTGTCACTGTCATGATTACACTGGAAAAGTTTATATCTTCTTCTTCTCCTAATTGGTGTTGTAATAAATACAAAACTGTAGTGCTTTTTAATGATTATTATTACTTTTTCTAATACCAAAAAGCACAGTTTCCCTTATAAGTCATGTACAAATAAATATAATTTAATCACCATTCCTTTTGTAATGAGCACAGTATGAAAAGCTGATGTATAGGCTATCTATAGTACATAACAACATCATTTTAGATAAATCCAAATGATTTTAAATTTTAACTTGTTCTGTCCCTTTCTTTCACACACAGATTTTAAAGGAAGGTATACTAAACATGGGAAAGAATGAGAAATATCTGAGATAAAACAGAGGAGAAATATGTGAAGATATTAGAAAAGTGACAAAGAATGAAAAAAAGAAGAAAGAAACAGAACGAAAAAAAAAAAGAGAGAAGAGCAGAAAAACAAGTAAGGTGATTAGGAGGCTGAGATGGAGGCACACATTTAACATTTCCAGAATATTGTCATGTATCTGTAGGAATATATCTTGATTATTTTCATTATGGAACATAATCCCATGGTGGCTGGACTTCCACGCTTGGGTTCCAGTCTTCATATTTTTTGGCACTTTTTGGATCTTCCTTTCTATAATGCTAGTCTCCAAGAAGTCATTATGTGTTTTGCTGAGCTGAAGTTTTTTTCATATTTATCCAGCTTCCATTTAGAATTCGTTAGGCTCAAAATTATTTGGTTATCTTATAATACAATTTAATTTTATAGGAAAAAAAAATAACTCTTGCATAAATTCTGGCTAAGACAAAAGGATGTAGGAACAGTCCCAAAGCATATGGGTTAAATTAACGCCTGCTGAGTTGCAGTGCCAGCATTTGTCTGATTTAATGACATGATTTTAAATAATTGGAGGGGGGTCTTGAGCATCCTCCCTGTGATTTTCTGATGGATTAATTTTAAACAGAGGCGCGGGGAACATTTGGGACCACTAGTGTGAATGCTTTCTGTTGCTTAACAGTGAATAATTGGCCTAGTTTCTTGTCCCATTTCTTCAGAAAAAACATAATTAATTCAAATGTGCTGGCCGGTGATATGCATAGCAGAGCTACAAGCCGTGCTAATAAGGCCAATCTCAGGAGTGAATAAAGCAGGTCAGATGGTCAGGAGTGGGACAAGCAACAACAGCGAATCAATAGGAAACAGGTCGGTCAAGTTCAACCTATCACTACACAGGCCAAGAATATTTAAAAATATAAAGATTTATTTACAATTAAACACTAATACAAAAGTAAAAGAATATTAAAGGTGACATTTTAAGTCCTGATCATAGTTCCAGAGTTTAGGAGTGAAAATAAAATGAGAAAGTCTGGTTTTCATAGTGCCTGAGGAGTTCCTCCTAATAGACAGATGAAACATAATCTCAGTGTTATTTCAATGACTGCTTCAAAAACACTCTTTTCAACATATGATTTTGCCTTCAATAACCATCTTTTTTGCTTCATGGTGTAAGATGTTATCTGTTTTTAAAGGGGTGATTTTCAATCTGTTAAAACTAATAAAAACTGGAATTATTTTATTTTCTCTTCTGATTAACTTAGGCAAACATGCGGATGCAGATCTAAATCTGAAGTTTCACTTATGTAACAGATTAAAATCCCACACAAAAACTGTTTTATGAAAATGCTGTAAAGAATGTATATGTATACATTCAACATGGAGAGCAATTTCAGAAGAAAAAGTGAATTATCCAATGAGAATTAATATATTGTGCTGTAATTTGGTAAATACTGTCACTTACAACACACAAACAGAAGAGTGGATCTGAAGTACATAATGCTATACTTATACCAATTTATTTTTAAGATATGGAAAACCTGGACTAGGAAAATGAACACATTCGCTGCAAATCCAAAACTGACTATGTAATGTGACCTGAAATTTAATCACCGTGGCTGTAGCTTTTTCTTGGTAGATAACTCACTATAAAGACCTTATTTCCTATATTTCTTCAAGCTAAATGCAACAGCTCCATACTTGGATTTAGCCAGCCTGGTATTCCTTCAAGTTTTGGAACAATTTTTCTAATTTAGCTAAGCAAGAAGTATCCAGTCTTCAAAAAGTAGCCAGTTTTCAAAAAAAAAAAAAAAAAAAAACAACCAGACTTTTTCTAATATAAATCCACCCTCTTAGCAGTCTTTGAAGTCAAGGTGTCTCCTGCAACACTGTGCATCTGCTGCTCTAAATGAAAGAAGAATCGAGAATTAAGAACTAGATGGGCAGAAGAGTGGATGGTGACTCAATGAAACATTTAGCTCATGAGCTGAGAAAAGTTTGGACCTTGAGTAGAACAGCTGGAATTTATAATTTCTGCTTTGCAAAAATTTTGTGTTTCCTGAAAAATATTAGGTTTTCTGACTGAAAAGTCTGCATGGTTAATTCAGCAAAGACTCTCAGCTTTTTGCTGTTGGATAAATTTACAGACTGTGAGAAACTTTACATTTCTAAGATTATTTTCCCTGTACTTGTGTCTGCCTAATCAAGTGAAGAAATCCAAGAAACCAAAAAAAAAAAAAATTCAAATTTTCCATTTTCCAAGTGAAGTCAATTTATTTCAGAAATGTTTTTTTCACAAAATACTTTCAGAAAAGTGAAGAGTTTTCAGTACAAACAGAACAACCTTCCCTCACTCAAAAGGGTTTTGACAAAATAATTCTGACCAGTTGTATGCAATAATAATGACCTCAGGATGACCTCTCACATCAATATAATTTACATGAACCTGGAAAATGTAAATCAGTCTATCAAGTCAAAATGCTATATTTATTTAAACTTCCACCTTGAAAAACATCAATTGAGTCTTTGTGTTTAAAAAAAAAAATAAAACCAAAACCAAACAACCTGTTAGTAACAATTGTAGAAGCTTTAAAACCAGAGCAGACTTCCTCAGTCAGCCAGTCCGAGCTTTTCTTTACCACAGTGCAAACCAGGGAGGTAGGAAACTGATAGCAGCCCAGACTCTGACCTCAGCCATCTGACCCGATTTTTAGAAGAGCTGAACATGCTGACTTTAAGCTGAAGCCAGCAGGCCTTGCAGCTGTGTGGTTTTCTTGCCAATCAGCCTTTTGGCCCAAAAATAAGAAAATAGCTTTAAATTGGCTAAGGACTGGGGAAGATGATCATTGGTTATCAACAGTAATAAAGGGGTATTACTTTTATAGTAGCTTGACTTACTTTATTTTAAGAAAGAATATGTAATACAACTTACTTATTTTGGAATACACCATCATGAAGCTTAAGTCTCATTTTATTTAAGATGGTAGTATTCATTATACTATACATGGGATAATGTTATAGACACTTAAAAGGAAAACATTGTCCAATCTCTGAGTCACAGGGGTGACAGAGTCAAAACATGCCTTTTCATTTCACTAAGCTGTTTCATATGATAGATATTTCCAAGAGCCTGAAAGTTTATTATCTATAAACTGTGTTATCAAATCAATTATTTAAGTACTGTTTAATATTCTTAGAATATTAGAACTGGTGAAATAATAAAAAAATATATTCCCAAAGGAAGGATTCAAATCTATTTCTTTCAGAATCAAAATCTGCACATTTAAAAATATCTGCTTTCACAGTATAGTGACAGTGCACATATGACCGTCTAAGTTAACTTGGATGGTGCCTAAAAGCCCATCATAAATTCATGAAATTGTTAGACTCCTAATAAACTTAATGGAGAAATAAATTATTCCTTAGTCAGTGAGTTATCTCTATTGACTTTAGTACGCACTGGCTGAGACGTGCTCTACCACCCCCACCACTTAAAACTTCTGAAGGAAGGATTTGAAAAAATTATGAGAAATTACTGGAGTCAATTTCTTTTTCTTCAAAATATGTGCATTTAGACAAAAAGATTAAATGTAAAATTCAACTAGGATTATGATGCTTTTCAATGTTTTCTTGTTCTCTGTTCTCTTCTGGTCCTCAACGAGCACAATGATGTGAGCTCAATATAGCTGCCCATGTGCAGAACAGCCCTTCACTAACTCCTTATTAAAGGAAGAAATGAAATTGTTTCCAGCAATGTCAGCCACGAGCTTGTCCCTCACTTTTTCTCTACTCTCAGTTGGGAAGTTTTCTGGAAGTGCTGGGCCATGTGAAGGTGGAGGTGAAGCCATGCTATGCCTAAGCTTCCTCAGATGTCAGTTTTCTTCCAGAGTCTAAAGGAGAGTTTGCATGGATCCTTCACATTCCTAATTAGTCCCAGGACCAGATCTCATATGTATTTTCTTATCTTCTTTTCTATTTCCAGAAATGCATCTTGACAAATTTAATAATGGCAAAATAGGTGTCTTCCCATTTCAGTTGTTCCTTGAGTCTAGTGTTCTGCTTTTTTTTTTAGCTCTGTACAAGATACCTCACATAAACTTTTCATAATGTCCTTTCTGGTTTATCTACTTATTTATTTATTTATTCCAAATACCTTTCACTGAGGTACCATTAGTTCACAGTGTCCTTGAACTATGATGGCCTTGCTGCTCCTCACCAGAGAGCTTCAGCAGTCTGAGGCAGTGAGAGTCACAGAATGTATCTTCCCACTGCAAAAGTATCTGTTATTTCAAAGGATGTCAACAATAATCTTCCCCTTCTTTTTCAGAAATGTCCTATGTTGTGTCACCCCAAAACCAGTTGAAATGTCAGGTAAATATGATCATTGCATTTTGCATTAAGTATTTTTGTGAACATTGAAAAAACATCAAGAAAACCCCATGGTTTTTCTGCATTAAACAGAGAGATTTTATTTGCTTGCAACTCACTGCAAATCAATCACAGCAGATGGAACCCATAATTCACTTGATCTGGGGTTTCCAGTAACTTGAAGTTACAGTCTTAAGCCAAATCTTCATATTTCTTTAATTGTCTAGTTACTGTCACTGGCAAAGCAACCCACAGCAGAGATTTTTGCTTCTGAGCCCTGCTGCCTGCTCCTCCAGGCCATCACCATTGCTCAGTAAGGGTAGGTCCAGATTCATGTGGTCTTTTTGAAGGCAAAACCTGTTGTTTTCCATCTGGTTCTTACTCAGTCCTCCTCAGTCCTAATACCTGTTATAAGCCTTGGGTGTAAAGCATCTCTGGAAAGGGCTACATTTCCAGAGTTCCTTGATCATGTGGGGTTTTTTTCGTTCTCTTTTTTTTCCATTTTAGTTTGTTTGGCGTTTTATTTTAGATTACTTTTTGTTATGACGCTCCCAATATTGTAAGCAAGTTCCCATCATTATTTTCTACTGTAGGAATATGTTTATTATTTTTCCTTGGGGATTTTTTTTGTTTTGGTTTGGGGTATTTTTGTTCTGTTTTTGGAGTTTTTTGGTGTTTTGTTTTGTTTTGTTTGTTTTGTTTAGAGTTTTTTGGTTTGTTTTTTGTTTCTTTTTTGTTTTTTGTGTCTTTTTTGTTTGTTTTTTGGTTTTTTGTTTGTTTTTCTGATAATAACAGTGACACTTGTATGTTTGGGCTCTATGTTCTTCAGAAACTGAATTTATTTACAGAAATTCATTCTCAGTGCAAGCAGATAATTTCCTTCCATCTTAGGAGAACTGCTAATACCATATTAATATTATTATTTTCTGTGTAGAAAGTGTAAAAGCTGGATTAGTGTGCATATGTTTACAGGACTGACAAATCTTATGCTGTTGATAGCTTTTGGAATGTCTTATTTAATCTTTTATTGTGGACCTTCCCTACACAGTTTGCCTCAGACAACTCCTGGTTACTTTCTTAAGCATCTGTAGAGATGGAACAGACTACAGTAACCTTCTCACCAAAGATTTAATTCTTTTTGAGTTTTATGATTAAAAAGTTGTTCTGACTTCTAATGAAATTAAAATGTTTCAGCCATACTTCCTGATTTGTGATGACACTTTCACATAAATAAATAAAGGCTGTACTGCTTATCTTTCAGTTGTGAGAACAACTTGTGATCCACTTGGGATGCAATTCAAGGTGATGAGAGAAGTGATGGAAATACTCCATACACTGAAAAAGATTTGTCTGGATGGAGAATGGGCATGCTGAGCTCTTTTAACCTCTTCAATAATCTCATGATTTCTCTTGGGAATGAGCAAGCACTTTGCTTTCAATGGATTCCTGGGCAGTGACTGTGCATATATCCATCTTGACTTTGACCTCCAAAGATCACAGCAGTCAATTAAGCAGCGTATCTGTGAACTGTCCTACTTTAAATAATTCTGTCATAATGTCACACTTTGATTTTCTTGAAACTCTGCCTAACTAATAATGCATTTTGGATATATCCTGGCATTAATAGCTGAGGAAATTTATTCTGTTTTTTGAACCTCCCATGGTAATTGATTTTTCTTATCTATAATTAAGTTCAAACCAAACTGGTATCTTAAAATGGTCCTAGACCCCCATGTACCAACCAGCATGGTGAGTACATGCCAAACTGGAAACACCTCGGACCAGTGTGTCTCTGCAAAGTATTTTAAGGATATGTCCATACTGGCAAATAAAACAGGCTCATATACTTGCCATCTATAAAAAAGGCACACAAAATGGTTCTTCTCTGGCTCTAAAGCCAAATGTCTTGTCATAGTATACATCAGAGATATGACTAAACTTATTCTTCGAAACCTGCACAGCTACATCCAAACTACCTTAACCTGTGGCACCAATGTGCTTCTGATAATTGGGAAAGCCCCCACTGAGATGGGAAAAACCCATTCCAGGGTTGTACATTAAACAGTACATCAGGAATCAATGATCTGCCCTGTGCCCTGGATTACAGCAGTGCAAGTGGCTCCAACCACTCTGTCTCCTGAGAAGAACTCAGACAACCAACTCTGGTAGTCACAACCCAAGTTTAGCATGTAACTTTCAGTCATGGTGAGAACTCATGATTCCCTTGTTCTGCCTTTTGCATGTTTTCTCCCAATTGGTTAATGTTTTCCCCTCCCTGCTTTATGCATGAAGTTAGGTATATTCATTTTCCTTCTTTAATATGTATTAGTTCTAGAAAGTTCTTTGTTCTTCGATGCCCCATTGGCTCCTTCCCTGAGTCCCTCCTATGTGTTGTCCCCACTGGTTCCCTTGCTGTGAACCCCGCCTACTTGCCCCTATCCCGTTGGCTGAGATCCCTTTCCCCACCTATTCTGTACCCTGTATAAGATCCCTGGACCCTCCTACCACTTGGGCTCTTTGTGCCTGTCTTTTCACGGGAGTAGACGTGGTGGAAGACATATGGAGACTCCTCTCTACTTCTTTGCCTCTGCTACTGCGCACCTACTCGGCCAGCTTAGAGGGAAGCTCCCTCGGGTGAGGAGTTCAACTCCGTCAGCCAGCTTTACTTGTGAGTGTGTGGCTGCTGTAGTGTGGATGGGCCTGTGGCTAGACCTCCAGGCCCCTTTTTAGCTAGCACGCAGCACACCCTCACTGGATGCGTTTTATTTGCCTATATATTGATGGAGCCTAATTATGTGCAAGGTGCTAAATTGAAGTGTGATGCTATTTTGAACGTGTGGGAGGAACGTAAAAACCAGGCAATGTTCTTTAACCTCTTTCTCATGGGTAGGAAACACAGGAAAATAATCTGATTCCAATTATGTTCATAAGAAACAAAACTTTTCTTGCAGGCAGGAAATTCACAGCCCATTTCCAAATTAAAGCAAAATGTCATGGGCAACATATAAGCTGCTTAAAAATGGCTTTATGTAATGAAAGTGCTGACAGACCTTTAATTATATCTGTGAGTGTGACTATATAGCTGAATAATTTTCAATTTTTCTTTGATTCTTGAGGTCTGAAGCACTTTTAATCCACTGTGAAGTGACATCTACCAGATACCAGTGTGAGGCAGTTTATTTTAATATTAAACATACGGAACTACAAACTGGTCATTTTCTAAGTGTCCACAACTTTTGCGCTGACCACAAATTAGTAAACTAAAAGTATTATCATTATTAAAAAATATGTTCCTGTAACTGTGGAAGAGGGGGAATTATAATATTAGTGTCATGGATCTTTGATAACCTATTCTACCTACTAATTATCATTATGGCAGCAGGAAAATTCCTTTAACATTGGCTAATGCTTGAAAGTATGGAACTTTTGTCATCCTATCATAATTCTGCCAGACTTGAACAGTTTGCTGTAACTTGCCCCTGCCAAGCATTTGCCTAAGTCTGAAGTATTTTCCCTTCTTTGCTTTCTGTCTCTTTTTATATTTTAAGTGCTACAAGCAACTCATTTAAAGTAAGTGGAACTTTATAAAGCTGTGATGAATTAGAGACTTATGTATATGGTTAAGCCACAGCCCAGCAAAGAATTATATGTTTATCTAAAGTTATCCTGTGTGAATAATCCAGATGATTCTAATGATGCACATTTAAGCCATGCAAAATAAAGTATGTCTATATCTTTCTTCCTAGAAATAAGGACCTTACAGTGTGTATTAGTGGTGAAAGCATTTCAGTTTCATAGAATAGAAGTATAGGAATAAGATCATTCATATAGAATCATGGCTGATAAAACAAATGCAAGAAGGAGAGTACTCTGTATGTTTTTCAAATATTTATTAGTATTTAGCCCAGCTCAAAGCCCAGCACAGATCCTATTCACAATAATCTGCTAGGTCTAGGTGCCTGAAAAAAATGAGTATGATTAAATTATTGCTATAGATCTAGACTGAAGATTCAGTTCTGACACTTTTGTGGGGATGCAGTTTTAGCACACACTGATGACCTGTGTATCTGATGGAAGGATCCTGTTACAAACAAATGAGTAATGTTCAAGCCTTGGAAATAATTAGAAAATATAAATTCTCCCACCTTGCAGATGAAATATATGTATAGGCAAAGTGCAAATGGTCATGCAAAGTTTTCCAATTGTGAAAAAATATCACTCATTATGAAAAAAAAAACAAACAACAAAACCCACTCATCTTCCCCCTCAAAAAAAACTTCGGTATTTCATACCAGATCCTCTTGGTTGACTTGACTAAACCTACTTTTCTCTAAGGCATGTCGGTAAAGTAGAAAATTCAATTTCCCTGATACAGACACATTTCTATGTGCCATCTACTCACAGATGAGCTGCCCCTGCTGATTTCAATACAAGGCTTTTAAATGGTAAAAATGTCTTTAACTCCACTTACTTCAAAGAGGGAAACTAAGTTTGCATGTTGGCTGGAATTTCAAACACTGCTGAAGCCGAGCAGGTGGATTCCAATAATGTTGGTGGAAATAGGTTCATTGATTGTACCTTTATGTGAAATTAAGCAGTGTCAGTCTTTGACTTAAAACTCCAGAAACTCTAAAGGCCTTTTGTGTTGATGGGGAAGCAAGATGAAAGGATAACTCACAAATTAAGCATAATATTCTTGTGTGTCATCTATAAAAACATTAAATTTATCCTATCGCCTTCTTTAAATTAATTTCCTTTGAGTCAAGTCATTAACTCATTTGGTTTAGGTTCTTCCTACAGGTATTTGTCTAATAGTAACATGCTATGCTCCCATCTTCTTCACAGCTGTACGTTATGTATAAGGGCATTATTCCCCTCCCACATGCACACACTTCCCCAAGCCATAGCAGACAATTCCCGACAATTGAGGCAAGTACTGTAAACAGCAAAACAAAAGGCAAATATCAGGGATCAATAGAATTATTTATGTATTTTTACAGTACCATTTGCTAGTGATAATGTAAATTGCTGATATATTTTTGCAGATTATTAATACTGGGAATAAACTTTCATATTTTGTAAGGAACAAAGCGTCCATTAGTTAGTTTAATGTGGCATATTTCTATGTGGGGATTGCTTTGATTTAAACTAGCTAAATGGATCTGGACACAGGGCAATTGTTAGAGAATTTAGGGTATTTTGGGGTCTTTTTTTGATGAGGAGTGCAGGCTGAGAGGTTACAGTGTCAAGGTTGAGCTGCCAAAACTCTGACAACATTAGTCTCATTCGAATAGTGTGTCACGGAGAGCTCTGTGTTCAGCCCCGGGCTGAGGCTGAGCAGGCTCCACAGCTGTCCTGCAGAATCTCTCCCTGGGGAGCCCCACAGGCTCCTGCTGCCTGCGCAGGTGCTGCTTACCACTGTCAGGGCAGGAGATGTGATGTGTTCAGAGAAATGCATAAAAGTACACCTGGGAGCAAAACAGGCAGGAGATAAACAACTGTTCTCCTTTCAGGACTGATGAGAAGGTGCAAAGGCAATTTTAAAAGTTATTATTGTCATTATTATTTTTTTTAATTATTATAATTATTATTATTTCTTTATTTGCCCATCTATCAATTTTTGTTAGATTTCTTCCCTGTTTTGCATTGTCCTGCCTTCGAATATGTATAATCTTGTCATAAATTGGCTTGATTTTCCACAGGTACTGACATAGTTATTTGAAAGAGACCTATGTTAATGAACAGGCTACCAGTGTTTACATGTACTTTTGACAATAGCTTCACAGACTCCCTGTTTGGGACACTCATATTTGGATATTAAAAGTGGCCAGCTTTTGTAAGCTGAACTACTACTGGTAGCAATTTAGAAAACTCTTAAATTTTATAGAGAGCCAGCTATACAGACAACATCTATTCTTAAAAATCTGTACAGCATCATTTGACAGTGTAAACTGATTACCTAATTATAATAAGTGTTGGTTTATAAATGTGTGAAAGTAAGTTTATTCAAAGTTGCACATTATAGTTATTTTAAATGTTAAATTAGCTCTTTTTAAAAATCCTGCTATATAATTAAAATCAGTAAAAAATACACAGTTGCTTACACTGCCAGGTATATATAAATAATAATTACAGTGAAAACCAAAACTGAATCTCAGTATTCTCTCACAGCTAGAGTGATAGATTGGAGTATTTTTAGTAAATTTGATTCCATCAGACACAAGGCTGTCTTTGCTGTCAACACAATCAACCTTCTTGATTTCAGCTAATAGGTGGATGATAATAATAATTATAATAATAATTCTGAATCTTTTACAGAAGTAGACTTAGTATAATGCAACATTGCAGTTAGACATGGTGAGTCTAACTTCTGGGGTTTTCTAAGGAACAGAAACAAATTTTTAGCTATAGAACAACATAATAGGGTGAGACACTGATTTTTTTCTCACATATAAAAGTCCATTATATGCCATTGAATACTTAATTTTACAATTGCAAAATTCTGCAAACCATTATTGTTTTGTTCGAATGCAGAACTGTGTGTGTGAAAACCACAGTTTTAGTAATATGATATTATACCATAGACTGAAAAAATACTGTGGACGATACTTAAGTATCTTCCAGTTTCTGAGCATGTAGAGGTGGTAATTTCATATCTGTGCCTGTGGACACATGCAGACCCATATTAGTGAGAAGCAAGTAGCACATGTATACATATTAAGGATAGATTTACAGGTGTACCATGACTATAAAATGAACTAAAAATTAATTTTCAAAGTAAAATAGAATTCAGTGTTCTAATAATTAATTCTAATTATTATGCTAATAAATAATTCTAATGAATGCTCTAACACACACACACATAAAATCCAGCCTAGGGAATGTATTGCAAAATGCAATCATGTATTTCACAGAATCACATATTCTTACTTCAGTGTATTAACTCTTATGACAAAGTACTGCATATAATAATTGTAAATACATTTTGCAAGTGTGTCATGAGCAACATAATTTCATCACTGTAAATCATAATTGATTAAAACTCTGTGAATGACCCAGATTTGGAGCTGACACAAAGTGAAGTACCTTCACTGAACTCAGTGGATTCAAACAGCTTAACTGATGTCAGTATCTGCCCCTGTGACTGGATGCTGTGAAAACCAGTCTATTGTAATGCAGAACTGTTTATTTATGAGAAACTCCCTGTGAAGAACAGCAGGATGCCAGCTTAGCTGAATGGAGGATCACAGAGGAAAGGCAAAAAGAAAATGTGGAGAGGGCAGAAGCAGGGAGGGTCTGCCCATAAGGAATATAGAAGGATCATATAGGGATGGAATTGGGAAGACCAAACCTTAATTTGGTTTGATTTGCAACTGATGAAGGATGCTAAAGGCAAAACACTGGCTTATCAGCTGCAAAGAGCAGGCCATGAGGGCCCACAGGTAGGTGGTGCAGAAGACTTGTTTTCTAAGCTCATGGACACAGAAAATGTACTGCTCATGATCTGGAAGGACAAGGAGAGACCAGGAAACCACTGGCTGCTCAGTCAGAACTTAGTCCCTGGCAAAACTGTGGTTCAGGTTGTCATGAAGGCCAGTTCATTCCAGTCCAAATCTTTTGTGATTTTCTAAGATTCATATAAGATGCATTGACAATTACTGGCTCCACATGGAGTCTCTAATCCTTTCATCCTGGAAGTGCTGAGGTGCTGTAGGCACAAAGCATTTCTTAACTCAAACATTCAGCCTGCTGTTTTGTCTGCTTCCATTTCTGTCCTATTTCCCATTTGCCCAAAATAAGCAATGATACAATAAAAATGAAAGTATTTAAACTTTTTTTTTTCTAAAAAAGGGGGCTCATATTCATTGCCAGCTCTTCTGCTCCTCCATCTCTCCTCTCCAGACCCATATTTAATATGTCGTCAAACTATTGCCTTATAAAACCTGTCTTAACACTGGGAGTGTTTTGAACTGTGAGTCTAAACTTCAAAGGAGATAGAGGTTGTAGACTGATAGAGACAAATTGCTTTAGAGTCTATATTGAAAGACTTGAATAAAAAAAAAAATCCTTTCCATGGAATGAAAAAGTGGCAAGAAATTACATTTCTAATGTTTTTAAGAAAGAAATAAAGTTCTAAGCGGGAAATTACCTAGATATGCTAGATTCTTGAAGAAACCTGGAGAAGAAGCTGACCTGGAAATACCTACATTGATGAAATATATCCTGCAATGGAGAGTCAGCTACAGTTCTGCAGAAGTAGAAGCAAAAACTGAGTGGTATGAAGGCTCTCTTTTTACCACTGCTTCCGATCATTTAAATTAGCTTGGATATTTGATTTCTCTTCCCTTTCCCTTCCCCTTCCCCTTCCCTTCTCCATTTAAATAATAGTATGGATAGATAGTGGTTGCACAATAGCATTTGCAGAACACTACCAAAAGAGTTCTTATTGTCCTGCATGTTTCAGCATTATAACACCATTCTCTAACAAGATCCAGTCCTTTTTTGAATCATAGAGCTGTAGAAATGAGGGTGTCACTGTCTCAGTCACAGAGCAGATTTGTCTGGAAAATAAAATTAAAATATCCTAAAAACACAAAAATCTGCCATGGAGTGGGATGTATGACTGATAATGTGACTGTTAATCACTGTAAGGGTCATGTGTATTTATAGAAATCATTTAGAATGACCTAAACCTCTGCCAGTGTAGTTCTTTATGGTGGAACTAGTAGGTTCCACTATCCTGAGATGTTTATATATTCCTAGCTTGCATCTCTTGTTAGAAGTCTCTGATCTTCTTATTTCAATTAAAAGTTTACTCCTTAAAAATAATAGACAGCAGAATGAAAACTAGAATATATTTGATACTCTTCTTTGCTTGCTGAGCTATGATTCACCATGATAAATGTTTGCTTTTGTTTGAGACTTCCAGATGTTTACTTCCCTCTGGTGAGCTCAGCAAAACAAAGACTTGTGGCAGGATGATTTTGTGATCTGTGAGTAGGGTCGGCCACCTGTTGTTTAATTACTGTGGTTATTTGGTCACTGTTTATAATTAAGTGCAGTTTATAAAAGACTAATAAACTTTAAATTAAATTCAGTCAAGTCCTAGATGTCAGTAAAACAATCTGTCACACTTTCTACTGCTGGGCTACTGATTATCTACCAGACATAATAGCCATGTTTGAAGTCTACATTTCCTGGTCAACTCTTCACCTTTTACCTTACTTTTCAGCAGAACTTTGATACAATTCAAAATTTTAATTTTAAAATTTACAGCAGACTATAAGTTCAATTAATACATTTCATTTTTGTTAATGTTTATCTTCACTGAGGCATTCAGAGTTGGTTTTTTTGTTCTGTTTTTTTTTTGGTTTTTTTGTTTTGTTTTTTTTTTTTTTTTTTTGTCCAAAGGAGGGCAATGTAGATGGTGAAGGGCCTTGAGAGGAAGCCATATGAGGAGTGAGTGAGGTCACTTTGTTTGTTCAGCCTGGAGAAGAGGAGACTGAGGGGAGACCTCATTGCAGCTACAATGTGCTCAGGAGGGAAAGCAGAGGGGCAGACACTGATCTCTGCTCTGTGGTGCCCAGCGACAGGGCCTGAGGGAATGCCTGAAGTTGTGTTGGGGGAGGTTTATGTTGGATATCAGGAAAAGGTTCTTCACCCAGAGGTTGGCTGGGCACTGGAAGAGGCTCCCCAGGGAAGTGGTCACAGCACCAAGCCTGACAGAGCTCGAGAAGTGTTTGGGCAATGCTCTTGGGCATGTGGTGTGACCCTTGGGGCTCATGTGCACCGAACCAGAAGTTGGGCTCGATGATCCTCCTGGGTCCCTTCCAACTCAGCATACTTTGTGATTCTGTGATTATTTTCCTTTCCTTTATTTTTATCCTTAAAGATAATATCATATTGTCATATCATGGCTTCAGAATCTTATAAAGATTTTTAGTCAATAATGACCCTCCCAGTAAGGTTTACCTTTCCATCTCCAATAGTTTTATTTCTCAGTAGCCACACAATTCCATTGTGTGAGCCTTCTCATGAGTAGTAGACATGCATGTTTTGAATAGAGTTTTCATTTTGCAATTTCTGATTTTATTTAATATACATGATTTAAAAATATGGATTGACCTCATTTTATAAAAGACTACAGTACAAAACCCACTTTATCAGGCTCAGATCATGTAGAGTGCTAGAGGTATACATGTGAATGAAGCTGAAAGTCTGAAAAGTAGCCGAGTACAGATCAGCACTAAGAAACTTCTTCCATTTAGTCTTATTTTCAGTGAAGGGTATCTCATATATGTTCTATATAAGTTCTACAGTTTCTAAGGCTCAGTGCTGCTACATTTGAGTAAATATCATTGTTTGACTTGGTTGTACTATCTATGACCAGCTGTAGAGGTGGAAAAAAACCCCAAAAAATCAAAAACATGTCTATTGCATCATCAACAATTTTGATACAGTCTATAAAGCTTGTAGATATCTTATGTTCTTATAGTGGGGAAAAAAGACTTTTTATAAATATAGTTTGCTTCTATGATTTATTTATTAGAGTTGCCACCCAGAATACTTGAAAGCTATTGTGGTGATGGAAGGACCTTTCAGTGCAGACTAAGTAGGATTTAGATATGAAAATGTAATTGCTGTAAAAGAGAATTACACAATATGCCCACCCACTATTGAGAGGTCCTTTAACCTCAAAGTGTTTAAAGTCTCATCCCAATCATGCAAACAGAAATTGTTGCCAAGTAATGTGTTAAACACAGAAATTACATTGCAGGATTCTGCCAGGAGTCCTTTGAGACAAGTGAAACTTTGTAGATTTCCAAGAAAGCAAGTACTTGTATATTTTAAAATAGGGAAAGCCAAATGAAAGCTTTCCATTTAGCACCGAAATGCTCTGTGGAAGGCTGAGCCTGAACAAAAGAGGTGAGCATGTGGAGGTCTGTGCAGGCTATCCCACAGCATTTTGGAAGGTCTTTGAACATAAGTGAAGACAAACACAAGCAAGACTCCAGCCAACACAACATGCTGACACCAGCTTAACCTAGAGTGCAGGGCTGTTTATGCTTCAGATGACTAATTATCATAGATAGAAGAGTACTTAAGTTATACAAAGGTAGCCAAGCTTTAAAAACACCACAGTGAAGTAAGAAAGTGAACTACAAGAATTTGTAAGTTATAAAGCAAAGAACTGAAGTGTAAACGAGAATTTTGCTGAGAAGTAACAAACCACAAAGCCAGATACAGCTACCTCTTCAGTAAATACCAAGCAGTGATACTCACAGACTTTTAAATTCAGTTACTTTCTGTAATACTGTACAGAAAATAAAGATGGAGAAGGCATAAAGGCAAAGAAGAGAAGTTGTGAGATGAATTTCAGGAAGGTACCACCACTAAGAGAAAAGACCTCTGTCACACATCTCACAGGTACTATGTAATATATCATGTTAGCTTTTTTTTTTTTTTTGGTGTACCTAAATTTGCCTCAATGTGTTCTTAACAGAGAAAATTTGAACATTTCATAAATGAGATGAGACTGGAGGCTACCAGACACAGAATTTTCTGACTAGTGTCACTCAGGTTTCTGAAATAATCAAACTTTTCACACACAGATGAAACAAAGGTGCCATGCATGTTTTATTGCATGTGTGATATAAGTTGTTGACCCTCTGTGACCTATCTTTTGATCCTTATTAAATAACTTTTGAACTGCTCACAGACCACCTAATAATGCAATTGGACAGATGAAGAAAACACTTCTAGACAGTTAACTATGAGTGGGATGGAATAAATATATTTTGCAAGAATTATCAACCCATCAGCATTTTTACAGCTGTTAACTGCCTTCATTTGGCAGATAATTGAACCCTAAAACTGAGCAGAGAGGTTTCTCTGCATCGTTTATCCTCCAGTGGAAAGAATTATGTAAAAAAAGGCCTAAGTAGATCCAAAGTCTCTGCCTGACCTTGGATATAAGAACAATGACTGGAATACCAAAATCTGATACTCACATAAAAGGTTAATCTAAAGAATGAGATTATCCTGAAAATACTGATTTTAGGATGGGAAAAATCACCCTCTGAATGTACCTTCATACCTAAAGAAAGAGTAGGCTATGAGACCCTACCCGTGTCTGAATTTTAAAGAATCAAAATTAGATTTCTTGACATTTCTGAAGATTAATTTGAAGTAATGCCACACTTTGGTATCCCATTCTGAAAATACAGGTGTGCTGCTCAGCTAGTTCAGCTCAGCACTTCTCAGCAGAGGTATAATTAGCTGATGCTAATTTTCCTCACATTAAAATATATTGCTGTCATGCATAGGTCATTGAATCAAATAGCCAAGAACAATCCCATGAGAACTATGCACCACAGTTTTCAACATGGATGTAAACAAAGTTTTGGCTACAAACAATTTCTTTAGCTTTATATGCTCTGTTGATATAAAACAACCTTTCAGTTAAGTTGGCACTATGTACACATTAGGCTGCCTGTCTGTTTTTTAGTCCAAATGGAGACCAGTTTATATTATAATTATCTTAGAAACTACATTTTTTCACAGAATACTTACCTGGCTTGCAGTATGAATCACATGTAGTTTGAAATAGTTTTCATAGTTCTTTCACATCTAAATCAGTATATTTAAATCAGAGAAATGCATTGACATCAGAATATGCTCTTCATGGTTATTGTCAATTCTGAAAGCCACTGCAAAATAAACATTGATTATACTATTTTCAGATCTAGGCTTAGAAGTGGAAGTGAGCCAAAACCCATAAGCAACAACAACAAAAAAAAACAAACAACAACAACAACAAAACAAAACAAAAACAACAGCAAAAAAAGAGAGACAGAGATGGAAAACAAGATTTGCTTGGTAAAATGCAATTTTATCTCTCAATTGCCTTTTATTTGTACCATGGGTCAGAAGAAATAAACTGTGTCTGAATACTTCTGATACATTTTAAGTTAATGATGTGATAGAATGAAAAATGCTGGTGAGCATTAATTGAGAAGCCCAGCTCTGTGTACCATTTTCTGATCTGTATTTCGCAATTGATAAAATTAATCCAAATTCTTTTATCTGTATTACTTGAGCTTCTTATGGCAAGGTGCCTTTTAGATTTGGCATGGAAAAAGTGTAACAGACCATGTGAATCTTAGGGTAAGGAGAGCTATTTTCATTCTTCTGTGCTGGCAGCTACAAAATTCAGGGCAGATTTTGCCATTTTGTTGATAGATTTTATTGCAATCATTCACTGCTTCATGGCACACCCACTGTTCTTTAGTCTACCAGATCATTATTTTAAAGTATACCAGTCTTTATGTAAATATGGATTGAATATACTATATTTTGTTTCTAAAAGTAAAGATCACTTACCAGGAAAGAGCAGACAGCTTTATTTAACTTACTAAATAATTTAATGGAGTATTTAATAAGATAAGCATTTAAAACTACTTTCCTGTTTACAGCATTACAAGGGAAGATTAATTGAGAGGTCATGATTTGATCAGTTTCTTTTAATTGGTAACAGATTATAAAGACATGCGGATTCCCAGGCAAATTGACTGGCTGGTCCTTTCTTCAGACCCCATAGCAATGCATGTAATATTAACTTCCTGCAAAGCATTAAAACTGTGGCTGGCAGTGCACCTTTTGGGGCTTAACACTGGTGCTTCCCTTTGAAAGTAATTCCAGGGTGATACCCAGCAATGGAAAAGTAGTAATTCACACTTTCATCAAAGGCTTATTTTACACAAATGCTGTTTTAGCCCTGTGCAATTAGAGGAAATTAAAAGCATAATTCAGCTTTTCCTTGACAGACTTTGGCAAATACTCAGTAAGGTGTATTTGAGAAATTAGGCCATACATACAGAGAACACACACAAGATGTGTTTAGCTTAATTACTGTGTTACTCTACCTGGTTATAGGAAACTCACTGAGCCGTGGCAAAGCAGAGCTCTCTGCAAGTGTCATTTGGCTCACTGCCCTGGAAAATTGTATACAGACCTAAACAACAGGAAAAGCATCGTAGACAGAAAGGGTAGTTACTGACTGGGGGGCAAGTTCAGCTTGGTACTGCTGAAATTAAATGTTTTGGGGCATTGCAGTGGAAAATATGGGAAAAAAGAGAATTCAAGACTTTCTTTTTTATGTAACAAAAATTTTCATGTTTCTGCAAAACACTTTGGAAGATGCCTGCCCACTACATTCTAGCTATTGTGGAACTATGGTAGAAAATATTAATAATCTCATAAATCATTAGGAAAACTTAAGTTTCTAGTGTCTTTGAAGCTAGTGATCATTATTCATAATGCCTGAAAAGAAAAAGCACTGTTAAATCTTAGTCCAGCACTATCCTCAGTGATTGACAGCTTTTCCTGAGAACTTTTTTAGCCATCTAAAGGGTGTGAGACAAAAGCAAAGCTTCTAAATGTCCTGAAATATCTGTCAAACTTTCTGCTTCAGAGGAAATTTTGTGCCTGAGTGCGCTCACAAATTTGCATCAGAAAACTGTTCATACGAATTTTTTTAACTTAATCATGAGCTCAACCTTCAGCAGTAGACATAACAGAATATGTCTTTTAACTGGATTATGAAGAGTTATTTTGTATTTACTGTGTGAGATATAGGCAAAACCATACTGATATTTTTCACTGATAAGATTTTGAACTTTCACAAGCCTAACTGTGTACTCCTGTAACACATTATAGCTGGTAACAGGCCACAGGCTTTGTACTGAGCTGGTCAGGCTTGAGGACCGAGGCTTGTCAGATTTGCCTGTCTAAACTTGCATTGCCCTACCTGCACCTTTGGTTTTTTCTTGGTTTAGCTGAAATAGATTTTTCTTTTCATCTAATCAGGTGGCTGTGGCTGGTTTGGTTCACCTTTGCTTTCTGGGGTTAAACCATGACAATGCAATAATTGTCTGGGGTTAAAGTATGGCAGTGCAATCATAGTTTTATAGAGGTTCTACTGACAAGTAATGCTTTTGTGCAGAATGAGATATTTTCAGTGTTAATACTATGATGTCATGTGGAGACATTCAATCCTACCACAATATCAGAGACCTTGAGAGGCGGAGAGGCAGGAGGCAGAGCAGAGGAGTTCAGGGCTGGGTGAGAAGAGATGGGTACCAGAGATGGCTGAAAACAACTCAGTAGTGGTCAGTGGAAGAAATGCCAACTTGCAGGTGGCCAAAGTTTGTCTTAGGGAAAACAAAGAGAATAAAATAACTATGCAACATCTGCAAAATTCATCATATTCGGTGAATTCAGATGTAACGTGGAGTTACAGAGCAATGCAGAATGGGAAGAGGTGTAGCAAACTGCCCAAATGAATTACAGAGTGACAAAGAATAAATGATTGATGCATACGTCATCTTCCTGTCAGTGAAAACTCTGGACAACTCACCATGGCATCACCCCAGCACCAGACTCAGCCACCGACCTGGGATTCAGAAGAGAAAGGGTAGGTGAGTCCACCACTGGGAAACGGGATAGAAATTAAGAAGTATCTATATAAGAATTTAAATTACATTCTGTTATTATTACTATTATTATTATTAATTATAGAAGTATTCATTTCTTCATTTTTTTTTTCTCTTGCTATAATAATTTTATCTGGGCTCATAGTGGTTCTTGAACAGACTCCTGAGATTTCAATTATGCTAACAATAAATTATCTGCTTTATATGTGAGGCATGTTCCCTCTTTTCCTATAAACAAGATTCTGAGCACAACAGTAGAAATAAAATATGCTAGACTAATAAACAATGTTTAATAAATTACAGATGTTTGCCATTAGCAAATTATAACATGAGAAAAAGAGAAACAGTAATACATCAGAGAACACAACCAGCAAAGTGTTATTATGTGAAAAACTTCTAAATATTCCCCAGTTTATTAAGATTTACTAATGAACATTACTCACCAGTCTCTGATATCAGAAGTCCAGCCTCAGACAGATGCATATTGACTTCTTTGTTTTGAAATCATTGGGATTTCTAATCAATGGTTGCATGTGTGAATTTGTCAGTGCTGATTAAAGGTTGTCTAGCCTTAATCATAGGTCACTGCATGGATGTCATTCTAAATATAAATAGTAATAACTGATATTCTTCATTTTTCATGTCAAATGATAGTAGATTGAGAATAATTTTACTTGTATTCATGCAAGTTTTTGAGTTATGTAGATACGTGTTTGTGCAAGGGATTCACTGGCTGTTGGAGAAGTGGAGGTACTCGTAGGAGTAATTATTCTTTTGTTCTTTAGGATGTGACTTATGTCCTCTTGTTTGCAGTCTGGCATATAAAATAATATATATTACACAAGTCAGAGCCATTTTCTTCCTTTGAAGTGTTTGGATAAATAATTATTTATTCACTTATTTTATTGTGAGAAATAATAGTACACATATTTTTAGTTTATAAGATAGGTCTCTATTACTCTGGAAACCAAAAGTGAAATATTAGGATACTATGTGTGCAGTAAATCCTGTCAGCATAGAAACTAAGAGACCAGCATGATAAAAATAAAAAACTTGGCATTTAATTTTCTGGGGTTTTTTAGTCCTTACTCTGCAACCTCATTATTTCCAGACAACACAAATAATTAGTTCGCACTCTTTCTCTGGCAGCTATTTGGGCTTTCCAGCAGGATGCATTTTGATCAAATCATGATATTATTACACTTAAAGCCACTGATTGAAGTGATTGTTGAGTGAGCTGAGAACAAAGCTACCCAGCAAGGAAAACTGTACTTGTGTATTTGATTCCAAAACCTACCATTCTGCTATTAGCAATGTGCCTGTGACTTCACTGAGTGATACAATCAGTGCTTGCTTTCCCTTTGAAGTGGCATCAGGCTTTTTCCATACTGGTCAGTTGGTGTATGATAATTAATTCAAAACAGAAACTTTTTTCTTTGGTAAGAGCAAGTCCATTCTGCTAAACATTTGTAAAGAAATCAGAAAGTGAAATATCTGAATTTGAATTTAATATCAAGAGAGCACTTTGCTGACATTAGGTCATGGTCTGACTGTGACCTCACAATAGCTTGACTATGATTGCATAAAATAAAATTAAAGTTGTTTTGAAAGGATATATCTGCTTCACTTAATTCATTACAGACTTAAGACTGACACTTAGGGGAAAGAAAACATTCAAAATAATACAGTATTATATTTCTGTCATCTGAAATTTTTCTATGTGGATGTTTATTCTACGACACAGAGTATGTAGAAAGTCTGCGACAACTATATTCCTAATTTAGATGCTAAGTGTGTTGCCTAAAATTAAGTGAGAACAATCTGGAGCAAGCTCTCTGTATTGCTATAACTGCGCTGGAAGACACTTTAAAAATTGTACTTCTCTAGCTTGAAACTAAGCCAGTAAGAGGAAAGATATGTTATCTTAGAGACTTTTCTGCCTTGGATAGGATAGAAACCAGGAACAGTTTCTACTTTAATGATGATATACCCATTTTTGCAAGAATTTGAAGCTTGACATCAGTATCCTTGCCAAATTTCTGTAGGGATGGCTACGTTCTACTTCTATGTATTTCTCTCCAAGTTCTGCTTGGCATCACATGCACCTTCTTGCTATTACTGACACTACTCTGTCATAGAATACTACTATCCTATTACAAGTAGATTTGAAATTGCTTTTGAATCTTCTCATCAGCTGCCTTTCCACTTAAGAATCAAGGGATAATGATAGATTCCTTTGCAGGCAATAAAGCATTTTAATGAAACACTCAAAACAGATTGCTTATCCCACAAGAGTGTATCTGCTTGCTGTGTCTGTGCATGTTTGTAAATAGAAGTAGTCAGTTATAGTTATTTTACCTGGCTCTTGAATGTCAGCCTCTCCTGACATTCATTCAAAATCAGCCTCTCCTGATTTTCATTGCTTTTGTGGCACTTTTCTTATTTTAGCTTTATAGATGGATCACCTGCATCTTTCTTGTACTTTTTGGTAACTGCACTATACCAACAGTGGTATTGGATCTATGAATTTGCCAGTTTATAATAAGGTAGAACCTTCCTGATTCAAACATGTGCATCTTACAGGGACCAACCAATCTATATGGCAGAAAAAGCTAATGCAGAGTCATATATTTTCCTGTGCCTTGTCACAGCTAATGCAGATATTTCAGGTATACCTCCACGTTCAGGCCTGAGTTTCCATACTTGGGTTTTTAAAGAATTAAAGTGTGTTTGTTGTCTAATTGGAATAACCTAAGACACCAGTTGGTCCACTTGTCTATTTTTTTTCAAATAATCTAATAAACAAGAAGATTAATAAACTACCTGGATACTCTGGTGTTTGGGATTCTTCACATCTTCAGGCATATTTAGCTACAGGATGGTGGTTGGAGTGGAAAGATTTAAGGAGAGATTTTGAAGGAGTGTTAATATCTTAGTAAATGATGAAAAAAATTAGGAAACTCTACTTTTTTTCCTCCTTGACTCTTGTACCTGGTCACTCTGGGAAATCTAATGATATTTCCAAGTTGGAGCTTGTCCCTTAAGAGTTCAGCCTAAGGCAGCTCTGAACTAGGAGACCTGTAAGCACCTAAAAAGTTTGGAAAACACTTGGTGAAGCCTTTGGGAACCATAAGGGTTCAGTGCTTAATAAGTGTGGGTACATGAATCACAGGTTTTGCATTTATTTCTTTCAAGTAAATTATATTTTTCCTTGTACAGTGAAGTACTTTTCACAAGAAACACTGAAATGCCTTTACTGGATGATTATCCAGTGAGAAAAATGAAATTATACGGAGAGACCCACAATACCTGAGTGGAACTGGATCAGGCCCAATCCCTTATAAAATAACCAAGTTTGTTCTTTCTGTATGGTATCTATTTCTGGTTATTTCCTTGAGGCATACTATTCCAAAAATGACTTTCGCTTTGTTATGACCTGTCCAAATTCTAAAAATAATACAACCTGGAGTGAGATAGCCAGATAAGTAGTTAACACACTAAGCCAGGAAATCAAATTACGAAGCCACTGCCATAAGGAACTCAGAGTGTCAGGACACTTGCAGACCAGACACAACAGATGGTAACTGTCTAAATCCTTTAATTTCATTGTTCAGTGACACAATATTGAAATAAATGTCTCTCACGCATATCCCTACACTTACAGATATCCCCAGAGTTTAAAGACATTGCTAATTCAGTCTTTCATTCCCCTCCAGCCCATGATTTGAGTACTTACTTCTGCTGAAATGTTACTAAAACCCTCTCTGAACTAGTCTATGGCTACTTCAGTGCTGCAGCCTTTGTCTTGTACCAGCTCCTCTGCATGTCAGAGCTGTCTGCTCAGCCCAGCAGCATGGGGCTGGGATCCTAATTCCACAGTGCTGACATTGCAGCATGCACCAGGTTTGTGTAAACCAGGTAGAAACATTAGGGAACACTTCCTAGAGCACAAAAATAAAATAGCCAGAAACCATCCTGAAAAGATTGTCAGCAGTGAGTCTGAGAGGCTGGAAAAGGTGGCATACACATGACGGAGAGAAGGAAAAAAAGAACAAGAAAGCAAGCTTATAGAATAAGACACTCAGAACTAATATACCATATTGTAAAGTACTAATGCAGTGGATCACCAGAAGAACAAAAGAAATATTAAAGGGTCAAATCTGACAGACATGTCCAATGTGTGTAGATGAGTTGTTCTTAATTAACAGACTCTAAGAAGGTGGGCAGGGAGAGTCTGCTACAGAGAAAAACTTAGGCTGACTCCTTAGACACTTCTTTGCAATTATAAAATGGAAAGCTGCTGAACACTTACACCAATAACGAGTTGGGAAAAAAGTCAATATTAATTTTATAATACGAAAGATAATGCACCCAGCATGAGGAAAGAATATTTTAGGCCTCATTATATAAGATGAAGTTAATAAACTTCAGAAGACTACGTCTGCCAAGTGACTTGGTATCATTACCTTGTTATAGTCAGTGTAAGCAACCCTATCTGATAACGTGTAATCAGTAGGTCATTTATTCTGAAGACAAAGAAAGACAGAGTGGACTGAAAGAAGTTTTATGATATAAAAGTAAAGAAGGCTTTCTCACATGTCTGAAAAGCCATTGTTACAAAACTAAAAATAAAAAAAAAAAAAAAAGAAAACAAATTTATTTGATTCCCTGGAAAAGTAAATATAGTGGTTAGAAATGGAAGGAGAATATGTAAAAGAGCTCTGGAAGGAAATAGAGTAGTCTGATACAACTGGAAAGTAAAGAGAGAAAGAAGGAAGGAAGAGTGAGACAAGAGAGTGAGAGAAGGAAGAAAAGATGGAAATGAAAGAAAAAAAAGAAAAAGAGAATGAGAAGAAAAGGAGACAAGAAAGAAGGAAAATCAAGTATAAGAGAAAGAATTAAAAATAAAAGCTAAGTAGGTGGAAATAAGAGAAACAGAGAAAGAAAAAGTACAAGTATGACAAAGGAAAATAATGATTTTTAAAGTTTAGCAACAGTAATGGTTTGTTACTGAATAGAGATGACAATGATATCCAGTGTTGCAGTTATCTTCTATAAATATTCTGTCCTGTATTTGGAAAGTAAGATGACACACTTATTAGACAAATGTGGTGCTTTCCAGATAAACCACATTTACAGGGAGTTAACATTTTAAAAACACAGGATTAAACCATTCATTGACACCACCAGGGCTGTAGAAGATCTATTAGTGGCTGGGGTTAATTTGCACATATATTTTGCAACATCCAGAGGCATTTAGTTGGAGTACTTTACATTAGAAAGAATGTAAAAGTTAAGTCACATCTGGAAAAATGCAGGCAATCAAACCATGGTGACGCACAGGGTCACTCTAAGCAAACATCACTGCATTTTCAGTTTGTTGCAATGAAGCAGCTTTGGTTGGAGCGATGGATAACTCATTTTTGTGGTTTTTCAAAAGTAGAAAGATCCCCTTTAGCCTGTATTTTGTGGCAAGGATTTTGTGTGGGTTCAATGCAACTACTCGTGGTAGATGCCCGAACAGATGCTGGGAAGGCAATTACAATACATCCAAAGCAAATTTTAATTAAAATTTAGGTATTTTAATTCCAAATTTGTTTAAATCTGTGACAGAGAAAAATGCTGAAAGTTTAGCAGCATTCTTGTTAAAATTTGACTACCCTAGATGGAAGATTTTATTTCTTTTTGAAAAAATCTTAGCTGTAATTTTTTTACTCTAGGTCTAAGGCTTGTTAATATGGGAAACTGAGAGGAATTCAATGACGTTAATATCCAAAGATTTGAAAATCAGTATTTTATGGACACTTTCCAGGACTAAAGGTTTGTCTCTTCATTTTGGGCATTACAATTTATCAAGGCAATAATGCTTGCAACTCCTTAGTGTGTGGATTTATGGCATTGTTGTCAAAACATTTGCAGAATGATCACAGGAGAGTGCATGAAATGGTTTCAGAATGATTTGTCAGAGCCCAGAGAGAAGCTGTCAATGTGCTGCCACCTACAGAAGCAGGAGTTCCTAACGAGCTTTCAGAATGACAAAGAGTTGACCAAGAATTCAGCACTCTCATCAATTATCTGAAATTGTATGTAATTAATAAGAGCTCACAGATGACACAAAGTTGACACAGTGGAGGGAAGCAGAAGATGGAATATCTGTATCCAGAGATGTAGCATTCCTGGCAGTATCCATTCCCCAAAATGCTTTGTAAGCTGTAAATACAAAGCTACGCACCTGGAAAGATTGAATGTGTCTGACATTACCCATCATTGTATCCTGGTCTGTTCCAGGGGGTATCATGGAAGAAAGCATAAAATCACTGCAGCACAGACGTTCCATGAAAACTGACCTATTCTTGACTTTATTTACAGGGAAACAATCAATAGGAGTGAAGAGAGAAGTATTTTCTTTCTGTATACTTTCCAGGAACACAGTTTCCATATTTTCATGTTCAAAGTTTTAAAAGGCTTATAAAATATGAACACAAATTAAGAAAATAGAAGAAAATTATTTCAGTGGCTGAAGAAATCCCTTAATTGAAAGATGCAAGTTTTTCAGAAAGAGATACTTAATGTGACCATAAGTTTAATTTGAAGTGCCTGCACACCTTTAAAGAAAAAAACAGTGAACATCATTTGGCTCTTGTTGTAAACTAGAAAGGTATGAAACCTCCCACACAGTTAGAAGTTCAAAACAGAACTCCTTGATTTTAATTTATGGCCTACACAGTTTAACTGTGAGTAACTATAGGTGAATGTACAAAAAGGATGGTTTTTTAGTTGGTAGAATTTAATTAAATACCACTTACTTGATTCAGACAATGGATAATTAAATCAAACATAGAGATACCCAAAGAACAATACTTGAAATTAGTATCAGAAACTATTCAGGGGCCATTTTTATGTGTTTGTTTTCGTTTGGTTTTGGTTTGGTTTGGATTGGTTTGATTTGGTTTGATTTCACAAGTCTGAAAGCCTCTGTGTGAATAAGGGCAAGGAACAGTCTACAATTTACAGTCAGTTACAGTAAATCCAACAAAGATTCTTTAGAACTTAAATTTAGTGAATCAAGCAAATATTTCCTTCTCAGAAATATTGCAGCTGTGGGCACTGACAGTATTTGGTCACAGATGTAATTCCGTATTTATAACACATATTTGACATAGCAAAATAAATTCATTTTATATCCTATTTGTTTATTTACTTGTTTTAAATAGCAATTGTTAATCTTTTCTCTGCTCTAGGATATACAAGTCCTTTTCAGAAGACCATTAACATTACTGTGGTAGGCTCTGAAACCTGTAGTCATCTCTTGCTTGCTTTCTTCACTACAATGACTACTACTACACTACAACATATTTATTTAAATGTGTTCTTTTCTCAGATACAGCAAAATAATCTTCAGAATCAAAAACATATTCTGCTCCCTTTTATGCAATATTTCTGTAATCCATTTATTCAATAATATTTTGATGTTAGCTAATACAAGATCTAAATTTAATCATTAAAGCACAGACCAAAATGACTCTCCCTTTAACTGAAAATTTATAAGTGCAACTTTTAAAATTATTTTCATCTTAATTACTCTCTGTTTAGTTTTAGTTTTAACACTCCCACTCTAGAAGACTGGTTAAGTTCTGCAAAAGTCTTTAAGAGTATGCTACCATCTTCTGGAAAGAGATGAAAATAGAGCTTTTAACTATTTAACATTAAGCAGATTTGTGTTATCATCATCAGTTGCAGACTGTATGCTTGTACTTTCCAAAGCCCATCTGAGATTTTTTTCTGAACAGGGATAATTTAGAAAACCAAAATATTAAGATTTAACCATGTGTGTTGAAGAAATCTCTCCTTCAGGAGGGAATTATTTCTTTCCTCCCTTTAAACTGCACCTCAAATTATACAATTCTTGACATTTTAAGGCTCGTTAACAATTTACATGCACAGCATGAAATCTTTAGAGATGAAGTCAACTTTCCTCTAAAGGACCCTCATTTCATCAGCTGAAATTCAGAATTCAGCTCTTTTCATATTGCCTTTAACATCAGCCTAGAAAGCAAAGTTCATGTCACATCCAACGCTGCACAGATTTCCAGTAAATGTATCCAAGATTGTGGGTTGTTGGCTTGTTACAGAGATAAGGCTGTTTATGAAGGTCAGTCCTGAGTGCTGAGGGACTAGATTTTAGTGAAGCAAGCCAAAAAGCAAAAGAATTCTTGGATTAAATAAACCGATGTAGTGGCTGCAACTGAAACCACATCATCTTTTGAAATGAAAAGTTCTGCTCTGTATTAGAAAAAAGATGCACTGAGCAGTGTAGCCCTGGTATTGATGCTTCCCATATTTCACATTCTATGTACTGAATATTTTACAGGACACTTTTTAGAAGTTTTTTGCTAAGAAACAGCATTCATAAAAGGCTCAAAAATCTTTGATGTGGAAGTTAACTATTCTTTAATTATGATTTTCATTAGTAGATGGCACAAGCCACAGCAGTTCTAGATCTCATGACTCTTATAAATGCAGTTCACTGAATTTTTTTTTTTTTTTTTTTTTTTTTTTTTGAGATATTTACTGTAAGAATATGTATCCTGGAATATAATGGCAGGAGTGGTATTGAAAGATCTGCATAGTGAACTTGGAAAAGAAACTTTTTCTTTCGAAACTACTGTGGGAACCTATTATCACACTCTAAGGTGTCTGTTGAAACTAGACTGGTTAGGTTACCTTAAGGGAAAACAAGATTTTAGAAAGACAGATACATGTGTAGACTTTCAAGAAAGAAATAAGCATTAAAAATTAGGTGGTCATATTTCTGTTTTCAGTATTTCTTCACTTCCTGTTTGAGCTGGAAAAGTGGGGCAGCTAGTGAGGAAGAGAAAAAAAGAATTTCTGTTAGTCTATACTTTTATTTGCATGTTTTGTATTTTCAAAGTCCAAAGAAAATACTGAAAAAAGACCTAGCAGTGCTTTCTGTAGGATAGTTACTTAAGTTTTTTCTGTCTTTGGTGTATCAGAAAAGAAGAAAATATGGACAGATATTCTCTTTTACCTGATATTTCATGATTCTTTTAGCCTGTTGTTTTTTACATTGATGACCCACAAACAAAATAGTAAGCCAGCATCCTATCTTGGCTCCTGTTGGATGACTTTCACAAGGCAGAACAGAATATTGCAATGATAATAACAATTCTATGAAGGTTGAATGGCTGAAGAGTTATCTGGATTATGAAAATATTTGGACTTTATTAATTGAAATTTCAATTTTTTCCTTTGAAAATATGGGGTTTGTACTTAAAAAGAAATTGCTTGTCATAGGACTAAAAAAAAAATTATTTTCAGAATAGGAAATATTCAGGTAAAGCATAATTACAAATGCTATAGGGACTAATATATAAACTACATGGAAATTTAGAATAAGTGGAAGATGGCTTATTTAATTCAAGTAAAATTCAGATTTTTAGCAGGTGCAATATTTCCATTAGCTGAGCTGAACAACTTAATAAAAAAAGTAAATCCACCCAGCTTTTTTCCTTTTCCTGTTCTCAAATACTTCAGTGTCCTGTGTACTTGTTCATCTCACTGCAGTTTGTTTATTTAATTATTTGCAATGAATATTTTCAGTCACAGTTGTTCTCAGTTTTTAACCTTATAAATCATATGGCATTCTGTTTGTTCAGCAGGACAGGTTTTATCCTGAAACACTGAAGGAGAATGCATGTTCTAGAACGGAGATTTTGTAACTTTTGGTTATTATATCTTTGAGCTGATTTCTGAGACACTGACTCTAGTTGAACTGAAGCTCTACTGCTTAATGTTTGGATTAACTGAACATGCAGTGATCATGAACAAACAAATGAAAACTCATTCTGGGAATGACTTGAGCACCAGCAGAAAAAATATTCTCATTATAGCCCCAGATGTAGTGGCATTCGTCCAGGACACTTGGCTTAGCAAATCAAGTCTTGCAAAAACATCAAGGGACTTTTCATGATCACATCATGGGAACTGCTGCACAAACTAAGGTAAGATGGCTGCTTCTAGAACATGCTTATACAAACACTCCTTCATTTTTAAGATTGATATGCCACTTATTAAAAGAAAACCCCTATTGGTTTTTTGGGTTTTTTTGCATTACCATATATTTTTTACATTACCAGGTAAATAACATTGTTGGTTTGAATTTCACTTTACTGGGCTACTCATGTGTGCTTTCTTGCATTATTAAAGTAACAGAGACGTGGTTTTGATATACCAGTACATCCCAGTGTGTTTTTTCCCTTAAAACATCATTATTTTTGATTTTTCTTTACAATGTATTTCAAATTTTACAATTGGGGATAGTTAGGAGGAATCAGATTTCAGGAAGTGTAAATACTAAGTCTACTTCTGAAACAGTAAAAAAAAAATCAATCTCATTCATATTTTCTTCAACAGATAGGCACAGTAACTTCACTAAAATTATTCATGTGTTAAAAATTGTATCAATGTTATGGGAATGAACACTTTTGCTGGTAAGCATAATAAGCATATTATGGACTTGGTTATGCTTTCTAGGTATTAATGAAATAGAAACATGCATATGTTTTTGCATTATTCTTCGAAAATTGGGTTAAATCTTAGTTTTCCTGGTTCAAAAATGAGGGCAAAAGCAGTTAGAAGAGGAAGAAATTGAATGACTAAGACCACCAAAAATGGAAAATTATTATTTTCAAGTCATGATGCCAGGAGAGGGAATAACTAGAAATGCATTAGAAAGCGTCCTGAATTAAAAATATTTTTTCAAAAAGTTTCATTTTATAATGAAAGAAGATGTCATGTAGTATAAACACTGGTGTACCAGTATACAGCATGGTCTTCCTTCATAACACTTTCAGCTAAAATGACTAAATATGCACATTATGATGTCAAAATTCCAGGGGCATATTAGCCCCATGCATCATCCACCAACACATGTGCCTGATCTGTGTCAGCATTCCCTGTGCTCTGGAAAAGCAGGCACTTCAGCCTGGATTGCTTTAGTACCAGCAGGGGATTTATTTATTCCAGTTCCTTTGTACGTCAGTGGTTGGGCTGTTAGCTTGGGAGGCTTGGGAGTGGTCCCTGCTTGGGGATGTCACATCAACTGTGCCTCAGTTGCCTGAGTAGAAAATAGCAACACAGCCGCTCTCTGCAGGAATGTTGCAAGGTTGAATGCACTCAGGTTTGCTGCTGAAGGTACTGTGACTGTAAGGGCTGCAGGAGCTCCTCAGTGAATGGTCTGAAGGGAGTTGGACAAGGCTCTTTCTACCTGATGTGATGCACAGGCACGGCAGTGAGGGGGTACAGAGAGAAGAGGCAAAAGATAGACAAAAGCAAAGGCTGCTTCTCATTTGCTTTCAAATGTTTCAAATTTGCATCACTAAGCAACTTTTCACACAGGCGGATTTAAACAGGACAAGGAGGAATGGTTTTAAACTACAGGAGAAGAAATTGATTAGATTAGATGTTAGGAAGAAATTCTTTAATCAGAGAGTGATGAGGCACTGGGAGAGGTAGCCCAGAGGAGCTGAGGATGCTCCATCCCTGGAAGTGTTCAAGGCCAGGTTAGATGGAGCTCTGAGCAACCTGGTCTAGTGGAAGGTGTCCCTGGGCATGGCAGGAGGTTGGAACCAGATGAACTTTTGAGGCCCCTTCCAAGCCCAGCCATTCTATGATTCTGTGATTCTATGTTTATATTTTTATATTAGCAAGTGGCATTTTTTTTAAAAAAATACATCTTTAATACTGGAGAAGGAGTGTCCAAAACAGAGGTGTTCAATAGAAACAATTGCTAAAAATTTGTCAAATGAGTTTAGTATCTTCTAACCTTTAAAGAGAAGCAGCACTGGAAAAACTGATAACTCATAAGAATGTCCTTTGTGGATTTATCTAATATTATAAATAAAATAAAGTTATTCTTTTAGATATCATTATTTCAATTATAGTTATAAAATGAAATATTCTGAAATACTGCATTTTATGAAAAATCCTAAGGCTTTGTCTTCTTATCTTGTTTGGGACAAAACCAAACTTCAGAACTTCAAGGGCTTCACAGACTTATCTAATAATAATATGTAAGATAAAACTATTTAATACCTCCACTTTTAATGAAGCATTGAAACCATAAAGGTTCAAAATATGTTAAATCTTGTTCAGGATGGATTTGGATAATTAATGGAGAGATACCTTTTTTAGTAATAACTTGACTGAGTAAAGGAAAAGGATTTACATATTAATGGTACTGGTGTTCCTGAAGATGGAATAGAAATCTTACATGGTTATAAAAGCCTGGCTCTTTATTGTTCACCAAATGCAATTTGTGTGGGGAAAATATTGGGGCATGTCCACTATGGGAGTTACTTGTGTTTGTGGGGAAAAAAATGCCTCCAAATTAGAAAGAGCTGTTAAGTAATTTATTATTTAAGTTATTTATTTCTCTTACAGTCTCCAATAATTATCACAAATATGGTGTAGGTAAAATACAACATTAATACATCAGCTTTTTATAAAGCTGATTTTTTTTTACTAGATTTGTCAGATAGGCACTGAAATTCAGAAACCACTGAAATTCAGATATGATCTGTTTATTTTAAGCATATCTTGAACCATTGCAGATTGCTAACAGTACATGGAACAATCTTTTTCTATGGAAATGTTCCATGCATACAGTTTATGAGCATAGCTGGCCTCTCTAGCCTCTGGCTTGCTCTACCTTTCCCTGTATTTTGCATTCCCATGAATGAGAATGAACTATTACTTATTTTTGGCTCTCCCAAGAATGGAGTGAAGGAGTAACTTAACTTTTGCCCTCAGTGTCTCCACCTCCTCCAGTCAGAGCAGATGTCACAGGCATGTGCTAGCTTTCAGCCATCCTTATTATGTCTTAATCATGTTCTGAACTTAACTCATTCCCAGGAGTCAACAAAGAGTAGTCAAGTAGTAGGAGTAGTTATGGGAAAGAAGAGTAAATAGTGCAGATGTCAGGAATTAAATCCTGACCATATTTAAAATGTCTCTTGCCTCTCCTGGAGTCCAAATCTCAGCTGTTCCCTTCAGAGTCCCAGTCCAATGGTTTAGTATTCTGGAATCAGGCCTGGATGCAGCTCTGAACCAAGAGAAGGGTTGCTCAGCTCTGGGGTGTGCCCAGGTACCTCAGAGCAGCCTTCCCCCACTGATGGGAGTGCAGGGATTTCAGTGAGCTATCCCCAGGGACCACTGCTTTCCTCTCCAGTCCGCTCAGGATCTGGGCTTTAAGAGAGGGAAGGAAAGAGGTGGGTAACTGGCACAGTGTCATAAAATATCCTGAGTTGGAAGGGGCCCACAAGAATCATTGAGCCCACTTCCTGCCCCTGCACAGGACAATCCCAATAACCACACTGTGTCCCTGAGAGCACAGTCCAGACGCTACTTGAAAAGTGCATTTGAGCTCTGTCAGGCTTGGTGCTGTGACCACTTCCCTGGGGAGCCTCTTCCAGTGCCCAAACACCCACAGGGAGAAGAATCTTTTCCAAGTATCTCACCTAGACCCTCTGACAGCTTCAGGTCATTCCCTCAGGTCCTGTCACTGGGCACCACAGAGCAGAGATCAGTGTCTGCCCCCCTCTTCCCCTCCTGAGCACATTGTAGCTGCCATGAGGTCTCCCTTCAGTCTCCTCTTCTCCAGGCTGAACAAACCAAGTGACCTTGCCCACTCCTCATACAGCTTCCCCTCAAGGCCCTTCACCATCTTTGTGGCCGTCCTTTGGACACTTTCTAAAAACTTTATGTCATTTTTATATTGTGCTGCCCAAAACTGCACACGGGAGTTGAGGTGAGGCCGCAGAACAGAAAGTGACAATCACCTGCCTCAACCACTCGAAGAGTAGGAGGGAACAGCAAAAAGAGACCGGAAAAACAAGAAGTGACCTGGGAACCAGGGAGAGGAGGATTTCTGCCCCTTGGGGAAGCCGCGCAGGAGAGCAGGGCTCCCATCACCTGCGTGCAAATTCCACGTGGCACACGCTGCTGGTTTGCAGTGTGGCCACCAGGTGCCACCAGTGAACCAGGAATGAATTTGGTTTGGATTTTTTTTTTTTTTTCCCTTTTTTTTTTTCTTTTTTTTTTTTTGTTTTCCTTTCTCTCAAGAAGCTTCAGGAGGCACCTGCCGGATTCTGGGCATATTCGATGTAGTTACTGAAGAGTTTTTGGTTCCTTCTGTGAAGGTGACCAAAGTATTCAATTTCAGACACTTGAAAATTCATAAGCACAGATGTACAAATAGCAGAACCACTGGACCCAATCTGTGCCTCTAATTATAGCAAGTCTCTTCACAATATCATCATTTTAACCTTTAAGCTACCTTATTGTTCTTGCTAAGAACTGGCTAAATAGTACTGTCTGAGCAATGACCAATCATTAAAAATTATTTGCATTTTGACTGAGTGTTTGATTCAATTGCCTCTTCCCTGTTATTTTTTTTTTGCTATTTGCAAATATGGGACAGATAAGTTTTTGTTCCATTTTATTTTTTACCTATGTATATAGTTTCATGATTGAAACTCAGTTAAGCTTAGTTTTTATGAGTTTATTTTTATGCAAATCTTTATTTTGAACTCTTTATGGGGAGATTTAACCCATCATGAACTTTGGTTTTGGTAAATTTTGTATTTTCAGCAAGAATTACACAAAATCAATTTGTAAATCTTAGCAGGATTGACTTTGAAATTACAGCTTTCTTTCACTTCAGCTCTAAATAGTTAAATAAAATACAATAACAGCACAATAATTGGTAATTGAAAATAATATCTCATTTCCAAAGCTATGAATAGCTCAGTTGTTATATTATTGTTTCTTTTTGAGTTTAATAACAGGTATTGATGCCTTAAGAGGCCTCCTAGACACAGAGACTGGACAGAAGTAAAAAAATAAAATAGATATTTATTTGAAAGGTCTTCAAAGGTACCCTCTGGGAGCCAGAGGCTATTGCCAAAAATGGACCCCAAGATGGTCACGAGTTCTTCGCACCTTTATAGGTTTGATTCATTTGCATATCAGGGTTAATTCTCCAATTAAAGCTTTGGTTCAATGATGTAATTTCCCCTCTGCTGGCCCCCCCTTAGAAGCTCTTTGGATTATACTTTTTGGGTCTGGGTGTCCTTGAAGAGCAGGCCTGGAGAGGCTTTGATATGTCTACCTAGCAGAAATTAGCAAGCTACAAGAAACCCCGGAGTTACACTCTAAGCAGTACAGAATTGGGAAAATATAAAAGTTAAAACCTAGGCATCAGTATGCAGTTATGTCTGTAACAGTGAAACTATTGCAATACATATATTGAACTACCAAACAGGTCGACCATCAAAGAATATGCAACATTCATAATTCAGCAGCAAAGATATCCCCCCCTCTTGACCACTTTGGCTTGAAAATAAACTATCAGTATAAATCAAATATAATCTCTTTTTTACAGATGATAATACTGACATAATTTTAATACACTGGAATGCTTTTTAACAGGCTCTGAATGTTTTTTCCAGCTTAAATAATATATTGGTGTTAGTATTATAAGCTGTTGATATACAAATACCATTTTGTTTCTGCAAAAATTCTTCACAGCATGCTCAAAGTAGATCAACAGCAATGCAAACTGTCTGGTCTGCTCAATTGTGTCTTAATCTCCTAAATTAAACAGACAGATGCTTGATCCATTATTAGATGTTCACATTTGACACTCTCCTTTCAGTGACCATTGGAACATGAATTCTATTTTTTCCCTTCTCTTACCCTGAAGCAGCAAGTGGCTCTCTAAAAGTGGGTTAAGTTTTAAGGGAAGCAACTGGCCTTGGGACAAAACCACACAAAGTACTTGTTGGTTGTTCTCCACTGAAGCTGTTTTCCAACAGGATATTGGGTTTTCTTTAGAAGGACATTTTTTGGAAGGTGCTTGTTTTCTGCAGACAATTTAATCTTTTATTTTTGTTGGAAAGAGAGAACACCTGACAGCTGAAAACCCTTTGGCTGAAAACAAAAAAAACAAAAAAAAAAAAAAAAACAGACTTGGAAATGCCCCTCAGTGCTTTATGTCATATGTCCCAGTCAGACTGTCCCCCTGCACTGCACCCCAACAGTCTGGACTGCAGGGTGGGGCAGCTCTCCCCAAAGGGAGGTTTTAAGCATTTTTTTCAGGTTCCAACAGAGGTTTGTTATGAATGGCCTCAGATGCTTTATTCTAGATTTTTTAATAAATAAAAGCATGTATTTTGTAACCTTTTCTGTTTCAAGTACCCTACTTGCATAGAACAATTCAACTGACTAGAGCCAGGCTGGGATATCTTCCTGCATGTGGGGCAGGGTAAGATCTGGTCAGGGGAACTGGGGTTGGACAGAGCCTGAAAGAAGTGGGCAGGGCATGGCAAGGACATGGCAAAGCCCAATCAGGACGGCAGGTCAGTGAGCTGGGGTCCAGATGAGCAGGGCAAGTGTCCAGAGATGGGCATGGCTGCAATGGTCAATGGCTGGTGGCTTTCAGGTCACTCAGGGTGGGAGCTCTGGATTGCAGATGCAGAGATGCTGCTCTGTGGGGGGAGACTGGGACCAAGATCCCACAGAATGCCTTAGGATCCTGGTGATATGAAGGGCTGCAGGAGATGAGGGCAGGGCTTTGAACTGTTTGGACAAGAAGGAATGCAACTTCTGTGACAGGAAAATGAAGTAACTCTTACCTGTGAGAAGCAGTGGGAAGATTCTTGCTTGCCTGTCAGTCAGGTTCAAATGTATTTTTTTCCTTGCCAAGAATTTTGCTTTAGGGCTAGCTGTGCTTATCGCTTCCACAAGACTCTTCTCTTTTGTGTCTCTGATGTTCTGGATTTAATTTTAGCCCTAATTCAAACTTTTTTCCCCCACCCTAAATAGCAGTATTGTTCACCTAAAACCGTCCACATGACAGTTATTAGTAGATAAATCCTTTCCCTCCAGTCTTCCTTCAGAGCTAGTTGAATTTAATTCATTTGCAGCTAACAAATGCCATCTAGTGGTTATTATGGGCTTAGTTTAGCATCTAGTAAAATACAGCAGCTTGGAGTTGTATGAATAAGAACCTTGAGCAGTTGATACAGAAAAGAGGACTGGGTGCTGTGGGCATTCTCAAGTCATCTCCACAGTTTCTGTGGACTGATACATAAATAAGTACATATTGATCTGGTTGTGTTGATGTATGATGTTTTCTTACCACCTGTACTAGTTACATAACCATCAGTGCTAATCAGGTTAGTGCAGCCAAGCTCCATTTTCTGAACAAAATTTGTATATCCACAGGGAAATTTTTCCATACACTTGGTACTGATTTTTTCACTCCTGCAAACAAATACTGTGATTCATGGAAGGTGTCTCCATTTAATTAAGCCAACAATTAGTCGGGCATTCAATTAGTGCAAATTCATTAACAAAAAAATATTTCCAAACTGGAGATTTGCATAAGCCATGAAGGGCTGTTATAAGCATTGGACTACAGAGATGAAAATCCACCTATGAAAGCAGTGGACTGTAGAAATTACAGGGGTTTGTAAAGTCATGATCTGTACTGGGCAGTAGTTATAGAGGGAAGTTGTTATTTCTCAGGATTATAAGGTAGAAGGTTTGAAAGAAGTACATTTTCATGATGCACGCAATTAACTCATAGGATGCATTGCTGTAGGATCCTGACCACAACTGCATATGAGTTTTAAAATGAACTCTGACAAATTCATCTGGCATAGATCCATCCTGTGATGTATAAGTATGTGTGTGTATTCCTGGATGAACTGTCCAGCTCAGGATTTCCGATGGTGCTGAAGGTAGGCAGGGTCCCCATAACGAAAAATTAGCCTATGGCTGTCTCACTTTGTGTAATTCTTGCCTGAGAAATAAATTACTGATGATCATCTGGTAAAAGGCTCTGGACTTTGCTTCAGCCCTGGATGTCAGTTCTGACAGTCTTATCTGGCTCAGAAACATTGTAAATGTTGGCTGATTTAGGAGATTTCCTAAATGAAGCACATATAATCCTTTACCGGAAGGTATCAAATATCCACAATTTTTATGCATTATATGCACTATACATACACTCATTCATTAAAATGCTGACCTATTTCACACTTCTCCTATTGACTTATTTATTTTTCCTTTTTCATGTCTTCATCCGTCTCCTTTCTGGCTTGACTAAACAGACCAAAATGCTCTCCATACTGAGATAAGCATCCCAGTTGCCAAACTGTGGTCTATGACTAAGGTGATAAAATAAAACAATTTTGCCTGTTCCTACTTGGTGTATAATAAACTAGAGAACAAAGATTTTAAGTAAAATTACTCTGAGGTTTGCCCTTTGTGACAAGTTTAATGAATCACTTTTCACATAGCATGGAGAGCATCTGCCAGGTGAAAGATGAAGCTCATGAGCTTGTTCATTGTAGTTCACTGTGTGCTAACTCTAAAGGGAAACAGACTTAGAGCAGTCTCTTAGCCTCAATGTATCCCAAAATAGCTTACATTCCTACATAATGGTGTTAATTTATAAACAAAGGTAAGTTACTGAATGGGGAATAATAGTGCAACCATGTTACCTGTGATATGAGAGAGGATGTAGAGCCAGTCACCAGCATTACAACAGGTCATGCCTTTCCATAGATTGAGAAAAGCCACCAAATCCTGAATAGGTAGCAGCCGTCAGAATATTGTGTCACCAAAAAATTGATGGTGAGTTCAGTACTCGTCCTGGTTGTGTGGGGATGACACTTGTGGCCTCTGATTGGCAGGAAAGAAATGCCTTGATGTTGTTTTAGTTTCCACCTAGCCACCACTTATGCAGGGGGCAAACCCAGGGGGGATCACTGATGGCAGCAGTGACCTGGCAGCTCATCTTTGCTTTGGGGGAAACCACAGGCAGATAAACTTTTGATGGTACATACACTGTACTCACTGTTGAATTGCTTGCATTGAAACAACCTAAGGTTCAAAAAAGTCTTACTGTTAAGCAATTTGTAGAAAAATCAGAAAATGCTTTGAGATTACCTGCAATTTTTTTTTTTCTGTATAAAAGCCATAGGTGGGAACATTTCCACTTAGATGGCCAAGACCCAGGTGTGATCTCTTCTATATAACAGAGTATATCAAGAGAGCTCTCTATTCAATTCCTTTCCTCTGACTGCATGCTCTGTCCCTTCTCAAAGAACATGCATGAAGTAAGGGATAGATCTGAGCTGCCAAGTTCTGCCAAACCCCAGAATCCAGGAAACTCTCTCACCTACTCTGACTCTTATTGAATAAGTTTACTGCCTCTTCTTAGGTAAGTTTAGTGTAGTATGTGCTTCCCTGCTTGATAGAAGATTTCGCTACTTAGTACGTTAAAGACCAGAAGAAGAGGAGGTGGTTAAAACTCATTCTTGCCTGGGGAGGTTTGAAAGTTTAATGTCCCATCTCCTGGTAAGGTTTATGACTGTGATGATGGGAGGTTCATAGTCTACTCCTGCTTGTAGGGCTGGGCCACTGGGCATATTGGATGCATTGCCCATCCAGCTCAGCACTGTCCTCTCTGTAGCTGCCCTCTAACCCCCATCCCACTTTTACAATGTTGTTGAGCCACTGTTCATTCCTCAGGGCAGTCTACCTTACCCTGCTGTAGGACAGCAGTGATTTACCACCCCAGGGGAAAATTAAAAGCAGCAAAAAAAATTTTATCTAGATTTTCTTGGTTTACTTACTGATTATTTCCTCTTACTTTATTCATGTGATTTCTCAGGAATGAAAAGTATCTGTACAGAGTCTTGTCTAGAAAGAGTGATTGATGCAATTCTACATTAAATATACTAAACAGTTCATGAGGTTAAAAGGATAACATAATAAACACATTTTCCAAACTCACACTTGCTCAACTGTTTACATTCAGATCTGCAGAAGAAACAAAATCTGATTAATGGAACTACCCTGGTAGTTTTCATATTAACTGATCAAATCCCCCTTTCTAGACATGAATGTCATAACATAAGCTAAATGTATATTTTACAAAGTTTTCATTATTTTTATGGTGGAATCAGGGTCACCAATGAGCTTCAGTTCCATTTGACCTGCATAATCATAGAAACAGCCTTTCACAATACTTTCACTGTATTTATCCCCATCTTCAGTGTGTTTAAGTAAGTAGTTGAAATAACAGCCGCAATGAAATAAAAAAAAAAAAAAAAAACCCAGGGGCAAAAATGTATCAGATTAGTAGGTTACATTTATGGTAACTGATTTTCCACATATTCAGATGGATACACATGGTCTAAATCCAGATATTTCAGGAATCTTAAAAAAATTAAATTAAATTAAAATTAAAATTTTAAAATTAAATTAAAATTAAAAAAATTAAATTAAATTTAAAAAAATTAATCAGCTTTCAGAATTTGGTTCTCAGAGGATAAATGGAGAGTTAAAAGTCTAGCCACATCTGCTGATCTCGTATATGCTGTCATACTGTACTGTAAGTAATGAAATGAGACATGATGAGTCTCCTGAAAAGAATGAAAATAATATGATTTTCAGCATTATGCATAAGACACACTTTTGGAATGGGAAGATATAAAAGACCTGTGGATCATAATAAAAAAAAAAAAAAGCAGAAATTTAAAATATTTTTTTGATTTGAATATGAAAAATGGAATGAAGTGGGAGTTTCTAGGAATGAGAGGCTTAAGGGATACTTCCTATTAAATTAAATTATATCTGTCTCGTTTCTCAGAGCAGGATCAACGGTGGAGGTTCTATAGGTAAGAGGAGATGAACAATATTTTAAAAGCCTTGTAATGTGTTCATTTCTGTTCTGGTACAACATCAGCATTAAAGAAGATCTCTGACTGTAGAGAGGCTATTAAAAAAAAATAGCAGGTAACTTTTGTGCCTCTGAAAGATCATGCTTGGGAAAATACATTTTAGACACCAGTCCCTAAATTTTCTGCTAAAATAGGAAGGATGTAAGGTATAGTATTTGTATCTAAGCCTATGCTTGGGAAAAGATAGTTGTTTATAACACTCTATAATGTGTTTAGATAGTGATATGGAATAGGGAAATATAATAAAAACCAGCCTGTTCTCCACACACAATACAAAAAATGTTAGGAACTACCATGAAAGAGGTGATTAGGCAGTCTGTATCACAAAACCTGTACAGACATGTAAGATGGGTAATTAATCCCATAAGTTCAGATAATAGATGCTTTAAAAGGTTTGAAGTTGAAAAATAAAGAGAGATAAAAGCACAGTGACATTTAAAGCATTTTAACAGAACTATTTTTAAATTGAGTTGTAAAATTGTTGACTGCAAGACAATGCATTTGCTAAGCATGAATAGAATGATGCAGATCTTAGCTTTCTCTAAAAAACCACAAACTCTTACAACTGAGCTAACAATATTTTTTTTTTTTTTTTTTTTTAATAACAGGTATAAGAGTTCTACAAATGTAATCTAAAAGCAGGGATGTTTATCACCCCACTGAAAGAGTTTGAAAGTGGATCCACGTGCTACCTTTTGAGGATACAAGGTGGTTAAACATAATTTGTGAAAATGGTAATTAGTACAAAGTTTTCTTATTCTCAATGACGATCTGATATGTGCTGGACCATGGTCAGGTACACAGGCACACAGCAGTTGTTTGGGATCTCTGCCTAAATGCAGAATATGGCTCAGTGCTGGCTCAGTGCTGTCACATCTAAGGTTTGCAAAGTCAGATAATTCAGGATCCTTCCTGGCAGCTATGCCATAGTTCTGTGTAAGCTGTAAATTACTGCTGTGGGATAGCCTCCAAACCACTCTAATTGCTCTCAAATGGGCATCAAGACTGCTTTCTTCCTATCTTCAGCAAGCAGATAAAAATTATCATTTTCTTTCATTAAGCATTTTGCTTTTTATTTTTTTTTAATACTTTAAAGAGGCATTGACTGTAATCTCTTGATGGGTCACTGTTAGGGAATAGCTGTATGTTTGCTTGAGAGTGAATCTTTAACAAATAAATTGATAAAACATAGCTGTGACTGATTAACAATATAAAACTTGATCAAAATTTGAATGAGGGTATTAAACAAGACCAGAAAACATTCAGTGAACAACTACCTAGTTACTGCATAAAGGCAAAAGTCCTCTGGAAAGCAGAGTACATGATCATGAATCATTCTACCTCTGAGTAATGATAATAAACTATTTTCCTAAAGAGACTCTTTCAGTATAAAAGAAACTGTAACCCATAGGGATTGAGAAACCTGCAGTGTTAGAGATTCTATCTTTGGGTTTAAACCTAAATTCTTGCTCACTGAGGTAATTTAGGCAGCATTAAAAAACCGTGCTCAAGAAAAAAATGTTTTGCCTCTTTCCGGACTCCTTGAAACTTCCTCTGACACCTTTCCATTCCTTCTGTTATTTAGAGGAATTTAAGGGTGCTTTTATACCAAGGACACATGGAGGCAGAAACTAAATAAATAATAACCTAGATATTAGGCTTCATGTTTTGTCAATATATTTATCATTTTGCAAAGAAGTGGAGTGTTATTATTAATCAATTTTATTGGTGTCATAAAAACCCTGATCAGAGAAATTATTTGTCCCTGGCTGTCCAGCTGCAGAAACATAATCCAGGAGTCCTAAATATTCATGCCAAGAGCATCCAATCTCACATATTTTTATACCAGTTTTAAAAGTCTTCTGGCAGAAGATGAAAGGTGCTGTAAAAATATTAAACTATACAATTAAAAGCCACTTTTTTCTACTTCATATACAACGTTCTAGGATGGAGGTCCCTGCCTCACACGTGTTCAATGCTTAGGGAGCTGTCTTGAATGTTGCCTTGATTTTCTTAAAGAAATAGATTAGCACATTTCTTTATTCCTCTTTTGTAGCAATAATTTTAATATTTATTTGTAATAAGGCATTCATATTGCATGACAGTGTTGCAACATATTAAGAGAATTTGTTAGATTGCCATGTCCTTAGACTCTTGTAATTCAAAATAAGAAATGCTGCACAGTTTCAAGAAGTCATGAGGTGTGAGAGGTGTATGAAAGCTCATGAATGCCACATCACATTTGAGCTCTGTCATACTCATTTAAACATGGTGTGAAGCTGATGTACTGTTGTAAACATACACAAAAAGTGAGATAAATTTTTAAAGAATAAATTTTTACAGATGTACAATATACTAGATTTGAATGAGCTCTACGTTCTTTGTGCTGTTGGGATGGCCATGACACACACGGACAGTGCCTCTTTCAAGGGCCAAAAAGCCGTTTATTAAACAAAGCAGCCTCTTTTATGCACCTTTTGTGTGTTATCACTCATGTTACAGATTCATTGGCTGCTAAACTACCACAATAGACTCACTGGCTGTTATTACCCATAATATACTACCATTGACTACCTGTAGCATAAGCATTCAAGCATTCAGAAAAATAACAGGTGCGGATATGTTGCTGTTTTTCTCATTCTGTTGTTTAATTTTCATGCTTCTGTCGATACTACATTCTCATGGGTAAAAACTAATTGTTTTTCTTCTCACAGACTTTTCTCACAGTCCTTCTCTAGCTGAAGTAACAGGCCTGAGCCATAATTTTACAAAGGCAACAAGGCCTTCATTTTATAAGGTTTTACTTAAATTCCACATCTCCCCCTTTTTTGTTTTTTATGGAAAGGGTTCATGTATTCTAATGTTAAAACAGTCTGCACCACCCCACCAAAACCACCACTGGCCACCTGCCGGCCACAGGACAAAACACATGGCATACAGATCACAACCAACAAAAACCAAGAACAACCATGCCACCGACAAAGAGACTTATAGCATAGGAAAACAAAAAGATAGTGTCCAATGTTCCCAGAGAGAGAGAGCTGCTTCTTCTTCTGCACTTGGCAGTAAATGGCTACTGTTCCAAAGCTCCCATGGCTGGAGCTCAGAGGCCGCGCCGCCCAGACAGGAGGGAGTCCACCAGCCAGAAACATGGACCCCAACACCGCCAAATGTCTCTCTGGAAGCATGGAACAGGGAATAACTGGAGAAGGTCAGCAGGAACACAACAACATGATGGCAGATGCAGTAGGACACGAGGCAGTTGCCAGCCTGCCTCCACAAGCCCTCAGGTCACAGCCATGTTCCTGCCAGTCCTACACCTGCTCCTGCCTTGGCCACGAGGGCTGGATGGTGACTGGGTCCTTTTTCCTCTCGCTGGGCCTCATTTTCTCAGAGGTGATTGATGTTTGTCAGGTCAGGCAGGTATCCATGCTAGATCTGTTGGCAATAAAACACATAAATAAAACACATATGTACCTTCTCCCCTAGGTCAGTAGATCAGCTAGGCCTTGCCGTTGCACGCCCAATTGTGGATCCTTACGTAAAAGCTTTTAGAAATTGGTTCCACACATGCAAATCTTCAGACCAATATCGCTCTGCTGGGGGTCAAAATTGATGATTCACCTGCAAAAACTTTAGTGTAAATATTGTATTATCTAAATATTCCTGAGAGGTCATAGTTCATGTCTAGAGACAAGACATTCACTCTTAGACCAGGACTTCTCAATCAGATTTCAATTATTGTTTTCAAAGTGCATGCAAGTACCTGTATCTTGCATAGGATTTTGGAAGGGAGACACAATCTGAGAGCATCTCATCTGAGTGCTCCTGACTTAGCACTACAGCTCCATCCTCACCAAATCTCCAGTTAGATAAAATCCTGATGCTCTTTTTTTTATTAATTAATCTCATCAAATCTATTTCTCACTGACTTTTTGATAGTCATGTTGCTCTAAGGTCTATAAGAGTGTAATAGCACATACATATTTTGCTGCAGAACTGACCGTTTTAAGAGAGTTTTGTCTGCTCATCTATGCTTGTGATTTTTTACATCCCTCAGTCACACAGATACACTGAAATAAACACTGACTCCAGAAAAAAAACCAAAAAACCAAAAAAAATCCCATACCATAGACAAAAGTAATTCCCTATCTCACTTCACCACATGGCACATAAAAGGGGCAGGGAACTACAGCCCAAGGTAGCAGCCAGCAGTTGAGAATAGGCTGCAATATTGAAAAGCAACCATAATATGGTGACAAAATATATGCAAAATTGTACCAGTGAAAGAAAAAAAATAGGTATAAATAGTTGGCTAAGAAAATTTTGCTGCAGGACAAGAATCCACAGCAAATGTGCTAATTCCCTACTTTTAACATTTTGGGCCTAGCATAAATTTCTTTCTTATGAAAACTTATACAGCAACAGGCCACAGGATGAACTTTCATTTTGTTTCTCAGTAGATTGGTCTGAAGGTTTTCCTTAGAGAAAAAAAGGAAACAGCAGCAAACTCACCCAAGACTTAATTTATCGGAAACAGTCCAACAAAATGGAGCCTTAAAAAACAATTTAAAGAGAACAGGTCTGAGGTTGCACTCATGTATAGGCCAGCTGCTAGCATTACCAGAGGTCAAACTTAGTTTGTTTTCAGCATGTTTCCTTGCACAGATATTAGTCTTTGTCTGTAATTTTGGCTATGTCTCTATTTTCCTAGCTCAGGTTAATCTAACACATCATCTGTCTTATTGTTTCTTTAAAAAACCTCAACCACTGACATTTACAAGTCGCAGTACTTGAAATACTTTCTTTGGGTCAGTTTGTTAAATTGCTTCAGATTAAATAAACAAAATCACATTCTGCTATGTTTTTGAATAGTGTAAATGTATTTCTATAGAATATCTGTTATTTTGGGGTAAAACCAGCAAGCCATATCCTTAACCCCTATTAGAAATTATATATCTACAGAAGTTACACTGGTTTCAGCTCTCTGAGGGCCCGGCACGGAAGGCTGATTACTTGATTGTCCTGGCTTGCAGTGGACAATGATCCAGACATGTTTTAGATATTTCTTTTACTAAAGACCACTATTTTCAGATGATCAGAGTGGGAAATGGGGTGGTTTTATGAATGAAGGAGCACTTGTCCTTCTTGATGGGACCGAATCTGACTTCTGCTGTTAATTATCAGATTATATTGTTGGATCTAGCTCTTCAGATCCTTAAGATCAGACTTAAGGCTAGGTTCAAAAAGAAACATGGATTTGAGGCACAGTGTGTATGACCCATGTTGCTGGCACCAAGGTCTGTTGTGCCTGTGACCAGAACCTCCTGTGAGGCCTCACCATCTGTTTTACACCATTCTCCAGCTCTTCCCATGTATTATATGAGAGCAAGATTTGCCACAACATAGTCCACAAGTGGTGCACATGGTGCCTCAGCTAGACAATGTGGAATGCTACACAGGGCTACATCTGACACTCTCCCAGTTAGGTGCCCCTGTCTTATGAAGATTCAGAGTCTGAAACAGATTAATGTGCTTTTGTTAAATATCTTTATTTCTCTTAAAAAAACCTCTTTTTTTCCCCCTTCCCCACCAGTGGTTAGAGCAGTGCATAGAAAGTCAGAGCTTTAAGATACTCTACCTTCCTGTGTCTCATTGCAATATATGGCTATAGGTACTTCTCACATATGAAGAAGAGTAGATAAAAATGTACACTGGCTATTCTGCTTGCCAAAGTTGAGCCACTATATATCCAGGAGTGAAAAATTCACTGGCTCAGAGAGAATGCATGGTGTAGACTGGATTTCTGGACAGTTTGTGTCTGTCTTTAAAGCTCTAATTTATTAAGAAGTTGAAGGGGGCAAAGGAAGCTATACCATCTTTCTTCAGCTACCTCTATAATAAGAAAGGTTCCTTTAAAAGCTGGAAACTGACCTCAGTTCATGTAGTTAAGGATAGGCATTTAAATACTGTGCAAAAATCCTTTATGTTCTTTCTGTTGTAGAATTTATAGGGATGCAATCAAGATCTGCTCTGCATGTAACTCCTACTACTGCCAGTGATCATCTTCTTATTGGTATCTAAAATTGGATTTGGGCCTGTAGAAATGTGGGGTTTGCTGATATAAGTTTCTCAATCTCCCTTTTTCAAAAGGCACTATTACAAAGAAAAAAATCCTTATTTCTTCAATTTTTTATAACAAAAATAGAATGGCGCAAATTAACATCATCTTTTTTCCTAGATACTGAATTTACCAAATCCTTAAAGAAAAAATATTTAATAGAACATATACATATAATTTTGTTACAAAACACATAAAAAACCAACAGATTTTGGACTGAATGTTTAAACCATCAGCTCTTTAATAACTCTAATTAAGCTTTAATGCCATTTTCTGGTTAGGAGTGGATACAAAGTCCCAATAAATGACGTATGTAGAATTTTATCATTTTTTCTTTACACTGTAGTAGTCAGTCCCAAAAGATTTTATTCATGTTTAAAATGAAACTAATATTTTATTTAGTTTCAAAATCTTAAAAAAAAAGGAAAACATTTCTAAATAGAGCAACTGAATGTAACAATAAAATTTTATTTAACAGACCATTTTCCATAAAAAAATACTATCAAATATTTTTACAGTCTTTGATAACAAATTCAGAACTAAGTCCTGATTTTATTTAAAGATGAGATGGGGTTGTGTTAGTATCTCTGTTTGAAAAAATGGATGGTGTTGCAAACTCTGCAAATGTAACCATGCAGTATTTCTTCAGGAGGTTTACTTCTCCCCAGCTGAGTTTGTCTTAAGGTGCTGCTGACTTTGTATTTCTGTTGACAATAGTGTGCTAAGAAAATTAGTAACTTTGTTACTGTATATTTCATAACCAAGGTCCTGTTTGCGTCCCTGACCTTCCTTTCTACTTGGATACAAAGTGCTGGGAGATCTACCAGAAGTGTAAGGCAGATCTTAATTAATCCTTTATTTTTAAGTAAATGTTCAATAAAAGAAACTTTCTGGTCTGCATTGAATTTTTCAATAACTAGCCAGATATTTAGAAATTTTTGGTTCTTTCAAGAGAAATTGCTATGGAAATCAAGTTTCAAAACAGGGTTTAGCTCAACAGAGAATAGAAAATATAATCAGATGTAAGTTTAATAACAATTGTTTGCATATATGAAAATTACATTCCAAATATATGCAAATTTTCTTCTTAAAAAAAACCACTGCCATATTCATACAGTCAAAATTAGTTTACCAAGAACTTGGTTCAATAACTCATGTGCTCTGTGGTCCAACAATTCTGACATGAATTGTGAATCATTCTTGAAAACTTACAAGTAGTACAGGCAAGCCATCAATTTTCAGATAAAAGAAGCAGCTGTTTTTGCAGAAATCTAGTTTTACTACCCTTCAGCATAACAGAACACAAAGTTTCAATAATGGAAGCCATTCAGGAATTATAAAGTTTTTGGTTTAGAGGCAATTTGCCTTTCCCAGAATCACCAAACAATTCCAGTTCAATATGAATTGCAAACATAAAAGCAGGTCTATAAATGTCTCTTGTGAGTATTTAATAAAATAGACACTTTTCAAAGTTGTCCAAGACATTGCAGTTGACAAGGAAATAAGGCAAGATTGCTTTGAATCTTATATTAAGCCAGTAGCAATAAACCAATACAATTTTACAGTGATTTTTCCTATGACTGCATTAAAATTATGTTGTAATTCCCAAGTGTCTGGATAAAATGACTTTTTTTACCATTCAATCACCAGTAAATTATCTAAGCAGATGGAAATACTTTAATCTCTTCTTATTGTGTTTGCCTCATGCTGGGTACAACATTTGCTGAAATCAAAAGCTCAACAGTCAAACAAAATTTTGATATTTTAAAAAAAAAAAGTTTTAAAGATATTTAAAGAAAGAAAAAAAAAAGAGTCAAAGGCCATTCACTAGAACTTTGCTTCTCAAGAGCCCCAAAAAGCAAGAACATCCTCCTGTAGTCTTCATTTAAGAAATATTGAGTTTTATGTATTTGAGTCACAGGTTATTTTGAAATGTTTTCCAGCTGAAGAATCATTTATCTATTCCAATCATGCAGCAACAGCACCATCATAAAGATAAGTAAACCAAGAAACACTATGAAGATCTACCCAGAATCAATATAACTCTACCCACTACCCAAACAGGTGCTCTCTTTTACATTACAGAAGTAGAGGAAGAAAAAAATCTCAGTAGATGTGATTCTGTGTCTGTGTTTTCTTCTAAGGCAGGTTCAGATGAGCTGAAACAACAGCCTGTCTCCCAAGAAGAGGGTACCACTTCTTCTGCTGCTCTAAACCCCTGCTATGTGAATTGCTGCATGTGATGCGCCATACAACAGCCAAAGGAGGTTAGCACCTGAGTCTGCAACAGGTACACTGAAGTCTTTACCTCCCAATAGTGGAAATTCATCCTTGTTCAAAAGAAAGCAAACAATGTCTGTAGATGACACCCTGCTTACACTGACTCATCATTTTCTTGGTGAATCCAGAAAAATAAGTTAGAAAGTATGATCTTCTGTAATTCACAGACTGTCATATATGTGTCAGGGAAGTTTTCAACAGAAGCTTTTTTACAAGAAAATGTAAACTTGTGGAAATTTAACAAGTTAGAATTTAGAAATTGGGTGGTTTGGGGATTTTTTTCCAAAATAATTTGCTAAAAATATCTTCCTGGTATAAAGAGGAAAGTTGTAGTAGAAAAAAGAATATAAAGAAAGAGGATCCAGTTGAGCTAAGGTCTCACATGCGGGGGGCATTTGAACCTGTGCCTTGCACAGTCCACACTGGTTTATCTCTTGAATCCTTCTCTTGTTCTTCCTCTAGACCAGCGAATAAGCAATTATTCTCACACATGATCTTCTTCAGAAGACAACACTGATGTACACAACTTAGTCCGGGGTAGCTGTAATGTTCACTCTGTCTGTACAAGAACACTTGTGGAACAATCTGTCTTATACCCAGAGCATTTGCTCTTTGCCACTTTCTGTGTTTCATTTTCATCAGCTAAAGTGACAGATTAATGATGTATCAACACTGCCTCTGCAGGAACCTGACTGTGGGTTTTCTCTGTCCTGAGCTAGTGCCCTAGACAACAGAGACTTCTGATCCTGTCAAGGGGGGCAGAGGGGGAGTACTGACAGAGAACAAAAGAAAGAAGTCAGTTTATACTTTGAAGCAAAAGAAGGAAAGCATTTAAACCTCTGAAAATTCCTAAAGAATAAAAAAATTCATTTAATATTAGTTCAGGAAGTTAGCTGTGCAATGAATTACATACATTTACATTACACACATTCGAGTGAGCACTTTTTACTTTATTAATATCTTATTATATACTATATACATTATTATATATTATATACAGTTGTACTTGAACATAATACATTGTTCCAATAACAGTATTTTAGGTATATATATTGTAAAGGTAACATGATTTCATTGTACTTTGAACTTCTTTATTTAAGACATCAGAAGCTACCATTTACTGTCTCTAATTTCACATTGCACAAGTACATCGTTTATTTCACCACAGCCAGGAGTTACTTGCTATCTATCAATGCTTTCCCATATATCAAGTCCTCCTGCAGGCTCTTGGCTTCTCAGTACAGCCTGAAAAAATGCCAAGCATTCAGGTGAGCTCAGCTGTCATGAGTTTCCACCTTTTCTGCTCAAGTTTAAATTGTGTCACTTCTTTTACCATATTCATAAGATTTAAAGGAAACTTAGGGCAATGACATGGTATACTTTGCTGTGGGTATCCATGACATTTAAGATTAAAGTTGTTCATATATTTTAGTAATTTTTTTTTAATCTGAGTTTCATATACTCAGCCTGCAGAAGGTCTAATGCAGCTATTTTCCTTTACCCCTAAACGTCACCTCTAAACCGGGATAACTCAAGGAAAGAATCTTTCTTAAAAACAACACTAAATAATTTAGGGTTCAGATATGTGTGGTGTTATTCCTCCAGGCACTTTCTACAAGTGGAGTGTCAAAACTGGCATCCAAGCTGGTGCTTCTACTAGTGATCATGTCCTACAGGTAAATAAGGCCAGTTTTGTTTCATGTCAGTATTAGCTAGATATTAATGCTACCTTGTGCTCTAGTCCTGGTGCACATCCCTCAGAGGGGGAGGGATCTCTGTGCCTCTTGGAGCATCCCTGCTCTGTCCCATGGGAGTTACTGTCATCCAGAACTTCTCATGAACAGGAAACAGACAAACTCTGTCCTTAGGGCGCTGCATCTAAGCTGTCCCACCCTCATGATGGGACGGTGCTCGCTGGTGTGACACCACACTCCCACAGCCACACTGTCCTCACAGGTCAGTTGTGCAGCTCTGCCCCTCACGGGTGAAATGGGATCTCAAAACCCTCTTCCCCTTAATTTTTTGCTGAGCATGAGCACATCTTTAACTTTTAGTATACATCATCAGTCTGCAGTAGCTTCCATATTTATGTTCATGCAAGAACACTACTTGAACTGACATCCTCATTCAGATGTAGGAGACATTGCACTGACTGTACTGTTGCATTTTCTCTAGTATAGTTCAATCTTTGAGCTTCATAACCTTTCTGATGTGAGCACAGTTGTGTAATATAAGCCATATTTGCCTCAACTATGTATTATTTAAAGTGAGAAGGAAAGGAGTGTTCTTGTCTAGTCCAAGCTCCTACATAACATGAATCTTAGAGTTTCAACCCACAATTTTGTCAGTGTTTTATGAAATGTCCTTTTAGGAGAATAATAGAAGCTTCTTTGTCCTAAGACTTCCAGGAAATGTAGCCAGCTCTTATCCCCCAGAATTGGCATGGAAATGTGTATATGTTAACTCTTTTCTATTTTAGTACCAACTAGTGTTTTCCTAAGAATAAAATATACAAGGTATAATTAAAGCCTTCTGGATTTCTTCTACAGCCCATGTCCTCAATAAAACAAAGTAATCAAAGCTGTGGCACATTCAAAAAGACTCACTTTGCCCCAGAAAAAAAATCTGGTTAGTTTTCTCCAGGAAGCTAAAGAGTGAAAAAATATACTGCTCCACAGCAGTAAATCTGCTTAATAAACAGCCTCTCACCAGAATAAGCTCTGTTTAAAATTATTACTATTTTTATTTTATTATGCAAGAGGAATTGCATGGAAAATTTAAGAACAGATTGGAGACAAAAGCCTGAGTTGATATGAATATTTTTTTTTAAAAAGTTTAATCATCTGGTTTGTTAGGCTTTTCTTGCAGAATAACAAAACTTAGTAGCTAGTGTTCTTATATTTGTTTTCTCCTGTTTATTTCTTTTTGTGTATCACTAAATTTGAACTGCCCACACTACATTACACTTTATTTCCTTAGTGATTTGAAGCCTGGTGACTGGAACTGAATGAATAATATTTGACGGACTAAAAGCAAGGCATATTCTAACCCCTAATTATTAATCATGTACAAAGAAAGTAAGGGACATCCATGTTTATAAATTTCATTACATGCAGACTGCTTGGTCTGGGCAGTGGCATTTGCCTTTCACAAATCTGTAGAGTAAAAAGGGGCAAACCAGCATTTGTCTCTTTTCCCTTACACACTGCTGCTGCCTCAGTTAAGGAGTGCAGTCTCCAGCCAAAGCCATTTCACTTTTTATTTTTGAAGGCATGTCTATAGTGGTACATGCTCTAGCCTGGAGCTCAGAAATAACACAAAGAACGGTGATATTTATTTTACAGAAGGTGACTGAATCAGTGTCTGAAGTGCAGGCAAGAACTCTAAATCCTCGTGTAAATACACTAAATGAGGATCCTGGTGAAGGGCATCTTTCAGATATCCCATGCATAACATAGGCTTCTAGCCAGCTGGTTGCCTAGTGAGCTGCAAAATACACCAGCATATAGCTGGAGCTACTCTAAAAAGTGCTGAAAATATTTTACAAGTCAAACCCAGTCATTTTCACATGAGCTTTCCTTTAAAAATTAAATTAGAAGAGAACTAGATCTGACAAAAACTGGACAGACACAAACAAGAAGGATTAGCATAGCTAAAAACGTCTCCAAACTCCTGTAAAACTAAAATAGCTTAGTATATTATCTAGTGGATCTCTTTTATATGAAAAACAGATGGGTGAAGGAAGTAGAAGAAAAGTCATGCTGCAGAGCACTGAAAAAAAAAAAGATACAAAATATCATTTAATGAAGTAAAAAGTGTCTTCAGTTGGCACTTCCAGCGCCCACATCCACTGTATAAAAATTTTCAAGGAAGTGCTCTATTCTCATGCCCAGTAACTGGCTTCCTAATTCTTCTGTAGAAATTATATCATGACTTGTAACTTCACAAGACTGCATAGAAGCTGAAGTCCAATGCCTATGCCTTTAACAAAAGGACCAAACTAGCATTAAGACTGCCTATGCAGTCTTAGATTTATTTTTTGTTTTATTATTTTGAGACATTAGGTATCTGAGTGGGATGCCATAAGTTTTGAAAAAAAGAAGGGTTTCTTTTTCTTTTTCTTTTTTTCTTTTTCTTTTTCTCTTTCTTTTTCTTTTTTTTTTCTTTTTTTCTTTTTTTTTCTTTTTCTTTTTTTCTTTTTCTCCAGGAGCTAGAGCTTCTAAACATTAAAGAATGGTTCAAACAAATAAGAAAACAAAAAACCTCTGTGTGTGAATGATAGTGGCAAGGTCTTCTGCTCATCTAGAAAAAGCTAATGAGATGTTACAGAAAAGAAGTGCTGTTCTGATTTTCTGGCTTTAGTGATAAAACCCAGATGCTTTAGAAAAGATGCAAAGGATGCACAATAGGAATAATTTCTTCCAGAAAGGTTTCCTTTTAGTCTTTTGCATAAAAGAGATTAATTTAAACCTGAAATAGGGACTTTTAAAGCCTTTCCAATATTCTTTATTTTAGCATTAATTATAACAGCTCTAGCTTTTCTTGGGATATGTATAAATGACAAACTCTTTTAAACTTGGTAGGGAGATAATCTAAGACGTTCTGTTACACAGAGTTGGTGAAAAAATGATTTGCTGCTTATATGGAAGAGAAATTAAAGCTGTAGCATGCTAAGGACAAATACTAATTGAATTTATCAAGGCCTATTCAGGCTAATTTATAAGGACTGGGCCATTAAACAGCAAGAATGGAGATGGCAAATAACAATATAAATCATAATTACATATAATGATTTGCATCACTGAGACATTCCGCTGCAACTAATGGGATAAGCTAGGGTCTTTGTTTTGAAGAAGACTAGTTTTAAATTGTTTAACTAGTAGAGAAATTTTTTTTTAAAGACGGTTTAAATTTTTCATGCACTCATGAGCACTAATATCTAAAAAAGTATGGTGAGAAATAAAATCATTCCTATTTAGGGTGTTTCCCAAATCACTCTGCACATTTATTGACAAGCACTGTGAAGGCTATTACTCAAAGAATAAGATTGAAAAAACCCAAATCAACCAAAAACCTACAAATGAACAAAAGAAAACTGCTAAAATTCCTTGCATGAACCTTCTTAGTCAACTATTCTTATAGAAATTTATTCTTGCTTCCCAAACAAATCCAGTCAAGTAATATATCTATACTTGGCATGTTACATTAGGTAACGAAAAATCTAGGAATATAAGTGTTTAATTAAGGTTATGAACAAGGCTTTGAGAATATTTGATTTTTGATTCATTAAAAGAAAAAAAAAAGAAAAAAATAGAAAAAAAGATGAAGGATTTTATTTTGAAATGTTGCTCGTGAAATATCCTTTTATTCCAACAGAGGTAAAAGCTGTAAAACTGTATTCAGCTCTGTCCTAGATGAAATATTTAATTAAGAAAGAATGGCTTTTCCTGTTCCCTCTTTCACCTCCCAGCTCTCAGCAGAGACTCAACTATAGCACCAAGTTCTATCATATGTATCTGTTTCCTAAAAATGGTTCCAGGAAAGGACAGATCATAGGCAAGAAGGTGGGAAGTAGAGATTTTTTTAAGTATTTTATCTGACTCTCAAGTTTCACAAGTATTCAGATGTAATCTTTGAGTTTCCATTTCTTTTGGTCTGGAAAAAAAAAAGGTGCTATTTTTATTTTTCACCATGTACTTATATCCCACAAATGTCAACAACGCCATAGGATAAATTGTAGCCTTAAGGAAGCTGAATGGTGACAGACAGTTCTGGGATCATCTGGGTATTTGCTATAGTATGAAAAACCAGTCAAGTTTCTCTTCAGACATTGTCTGTCTCCTGTCATTCTGCTAACATCCATAGGGCCTGAAGGCTGAGAGCTGAGCATCCCTTACAAAGGGCAACCTCAGCCAGCTCCTCTTGACAGGATTTTGATGCAGAACAGCAACAACAAGTCAGGCTGGGGAGATCTTCTACATCTGTTTTGAGCAATTAATCCCCTAGAGGTAATTCCACTCACATGAAACTAATTTTGCAGTGTTTTAGCCAGAATGTGATTGAGTGAGTAGACTGGAAATTGAAGAAACTTGGTATTTATTTTGTGAAAACAAATGAAGAGGGCATTAACCTTCCAATAGAAATGATTACCATATATGTTTTAAAATGCTAGTCTTTCTCTTCCCAGGCTTGAGAGCTGTGCAACAGCTTTGGTGACAATCAAGATGATGCTGCTTGTCAACACTAAGCCAAAACAGATTATTGTGATGAGGGAATCAGAACTCTCCAAACACGATCATGAAATCTGACCCCATAGACTCCTGCAGCCTCTCTTGTTATCAATCAGCTGTAGGTTGAATTCTCTCAGAGAAGAAAGTAATCAAAGTTTATTTCAGAGTATATTAAGATAATTTCCTAGACCTTACTGAAATAAATGAATGCCTCTCTTACAAATTAGTATCTACTTGGACTTGAATATTGAAGTCCTTGTATTCCTTGAATATCTGAGGTCACAAAAAAGTCAAATGTATTGCTAAATTTTCAGATTCACATAAATTCATCAGATTGTATGTGCATACATTTTATAATTCTACTGCCAATTACAGACATGAATGACAGATTTAGTCTAGATATATTTGGTTTTGTGCATAGATACAGATACTTAACAACACAAAGTTTTCTGGTTCTCCTGAAAGTGCTTTTCTTACCTCTTGGCTATGTACAAAGAGATTCCCAGGGTAGATACTATTTAGTCACAACTCAAATTGAAAGAATCACATTAGTACCTTGGTCACATGCAATTTCTGAGGCCAAACTGTTTTGGAAACATTCATTTCTTCTGTGGTAAACATAAATTCAACCTAATTCTGCTGTCCCCCCCACAAAACAACTTTAGGCTGTACTCCATTCATTTATTTGGAGAAGTTTTGTAGCACTGAGTGCAGGCAAACCTGCTGGGGATAGGTGCTTTGTTAACTTTCTAACACATTGCCTTAGCAGTAGACATAGCTCTTCCCCTTCAGCCTCCATCCTCATTTATTTCGATATTGAAAATAATTTTTATGTTTTAAAAAATTGCTTAGGCAAATGTAAACTTGCCATCCAAACTTATATTTAACTCAAAGATAAATTTAACCTACTGCTTCCAAATTGCAGCCACAGAATCATAGAATGTTTTGGGTTGGAAGGGACTTTAAAGATCATCTCATTACAACCCTGCTGCCATGGGCAGGGACACCTTCCACTAGACCAGGTTGCTCAAAGCCCCCTCCAATGTAGACTTGAACACTAAAAGAAATGGCATCATCCCCAAGTTCTCTGGACAACTTGTTCCAGTGCCTCACCACCCTCACAGTAAAGAAAATATTTAGTTAACTTACAGTTTAAAATTAAATGGGTATTTTAAGAACCACGTTTGTATCCTCTCATAATAAGGAAATTATGACTGGTGTGCAGAGATATATGGATGAGCTCATTTGAAAGCTAAAACCATATAAATAATTATTGCTTCTTTTCAAAAATTTTACATGTAATAAAGAGACTGATATCAGCATTTTTGGTTTTTTTTCTAGCTGAAACACTCAGGGATTTGTAAGTCATTGAATTTTAGAAATGACAGGATCTCTTGTTCTAAGCAGATGTGTGTCTTGAGCCCTCTTTCCCTGTGGAGCTCTTTTATGGCTAAATCTGATAGGAATTTGCTTCCGCAGTTATCTTTAGGATATCAATCTTTTTTTTCAGCCCTCAAATCAAATCCAGGTAGATCTTCAAGTCAGGGGTAAGCTTTTATTATTTACAGAATCAAGTGATCTAATTCCCAAAGAGCATTTGCAATTGGGAAATCTTTTAAGAGATACTACATTCGGATGGCAGTTCTCTACGTATACAGAAACATAGCAAACATTTAGAAAATGCTTTTCTTGCCAACAGATTAACTGTTCTGACTGATGTTAAAAAAGAAGAGAACTATTGCTAGCATTGTCATAAATTGGTGGTCCCTTCCCCCTACACCTGAAAGGCCAGGCAGAAGTTCTGAGCTTAAGAAAGTTTGTCTGGCTGAGATAGGCCTTGGACTGCTACAGCCATTGCTCGGGGCTGAATTACTTAACTTGAAGCAAGCACAACCAGGATGATTTCTGTGGGATATTTAGTCATAAAAAATTAGTTGTTATGAAAATCTACTTTCATTTAGAGAACACCATAGTTGGAAAGGGACCCCACGAAGAAAAATCCGCCTTAGAAATATGTAGATATTGTGAAAAGTGAAGGGACACACTGAAAACACAGAATTAAGAAACACATAATCAGTGCCAGACACTGACAAGTATGTTACTATGCTATCTAAAGAACTATTTTTATGTTTTACAGTTTTCTTCACTTGGAACACATAAGTTCACTGCATGCTAGCTCACACCAGTTATCATGCAGTGAACTGTGTGTCTTTTTGTATCAATAGACTGTAAGTTCTCAAAAAAATTAAAGTATATTGAGCTCTCAAAAAATAAAATATAATGAAAAAAGATGAATTGGAAAAAATGCAGCTTGGAGATTTATTCCATTTTTTATGTGAAAAAAGTGTATGTACTTTATGATCCCTCTGGGTACAACAGTTCTTAAACCTTGTGAATTTTAATATGAGTATATGAAAGCATACAGATTTGAATAAGATTTATGAGCAATGTACATTTAAAATTATTGTCTACACATAGCAAAAATAAAAGCCCATCTCATCACTAATTTCTTCTCACCCTGAACTTTCCCTTTAAATCTTATAAACCTGATAAAAGAAGCAAGGGGGATGTCACAACTTTAAACTGTTTTTCTATCATCGGGTCAGTAAGGTTTCATGTATTTTCAGACAATTTTATGATTTACAGTTCTCACATTCCAGTCTGGTTATGACTACAGCAAGGTCCCAGCGACTGTCACATCCATGAGTCACATTATTAATCCACTGCCAGACTCTGTTTGAACTGCTACACTTATAAGGGAGCCAGCATGAAACTCTTGGTTTTTGCAGACTGTCTGCTAGATCCTTAGTGAGTGAAAACTAAAGTTTCATAGACCTCAATACGATTCCAGCCAAACACAGCCACTGATAGTCCCTTGGTACTTATCTCAACTCCTATTGACTTATTAAGTGTCTAAATAGCAGTAGCATGCAGGGATCAGAGTCACAGAACATGTATTTTGCAGAAATGCCAGAAAAATATTTGGAGATGACAGTGGCAACAGAATATTTCTGGTGCATTGTGGTGATAAATCTTACAGAAGGTACTACATTCGATAATACATTTTAGCAATCAGTTTTTTATATTTGTCATATTACCTTCTGTACCATCCAGCCATTGGTGTTAATAAAAATTTTACTCATGACAGCATGGATCTAGAGGCACACAATCTAATTACATTCCTCTCATGCTGAAATCTTTACTGGGCAGCTCACAGGCCCAAATATTAGTTTAATAATGGACAAGAATGATGGTAAAACACATGAACAGCACAACTGTATTACAAATATATTTTAAATTTTGGTCTTTTTTTCTCAATAGACTACTGAAGACCGACACCAAAATTATTTCTCTGTATCAGGAGATATCTGACTTGAATCCAGTATCGGAAACAATAAATGCTGTCATAAAAATCAAGGACTGTGAGAAAGTCACGAGAAAAAATTCACCACAGCATATCACCAATTTACAAACTTCTGGTTTCCTTCTCTGTTGTGGAAAAAGTGTTAAAGAAAGGATTTTGAGGGAAATGACACAACGGCTATGTGACTGTTAAATGAAACCAAGGGTAAGATGGGGAAAAACATCAAAAGTCACATGCCTCAAACTCACAAAGTTTGAAAAATAGGTGGTGGAAAGCACTAATAAGATTGGAGATGAAGCTGGTGTGTCTTGGGGTGACTTTATGACGTGTATCCCCTATTGCTGCTCTACGCCCAGAAATTAATTTTGTGCTTTTCTGTGCCTTTAAACTGAGCCCGAGAGGGGGGAGAGAGAAAAAACCATGAGAACTTTTCAAAACAGTAGTTCAAGGACACGGATACACACTCCTCTGCGTTCTGCTCCTGCTGAGGCAGCAAGAGCAGAGGAAGCACAATGCTTGCTTTTCAGCCAGCTTTCGGCTCCTCTTCTCTGGAGGGAGACAGAGAGTTGAACTTTGTTTTCCTGGGACCTCGGTTTTTCCCTTCTCTTCCCGACTGTTGCAACATCAGACCACACTGGGAGAATTTTCCACTGAGGCCCCAGAGGTGGGCCTACGACCCAGCTCTGAGGAGGAGGAGAGAGACCACACCTACAGAAGGACTCTGAAATTTTCCCAGGTTTCTCTCCACAGCGAGAGGTTTTATGATTTAGCATTATTATCCTTTTCCTATGTGTTCGTTAAATAAATAGTTTTTATCTCTTTCCTCCAAGGAAAATTTCTTTTTTCCCGAACCTGGTGGGGGAAGGTGGTTGTAACCTGCCTTCTATCAGAGGATATTTTCCTCCAAATTTGTCCAAACCAGCACATGGTGCTTCAATATGAATTATGAGATGACAAAACTACCCTTAAACTGAAGGCAAGTTATTGTGGCATTCCATGTGGCAAGGGAGGTCACAAGTACGGCAAAATGGATGTGACAGTGCAAAAGCTGTCACATCTGGTTTGGTGTGCAAGACTACATTTACCCAAGCTGAACAAAGGATATTTATAATAGAAGTGCAAGATGATGAATGTCTGGACAAAACCTTTAGCTGAAGATTGGTAGGAAACAGAGATATCCTAGATTTTTTTATATGGGAGGAACATGACCACATTGACATTGGTCAGATGAGGTGATCAGATGGCAATGACCAGGCAGATCATCATCCTGACTGCCAATATGATTGAGAAAAGGCAGCACGGAACATATGAAATTGGCAGAAACAGGATCAAGCAAAGGAAGGAACAATTAATACAATTTGTACATTCATAGTATGCAGCTCAATTTCTATTTGCAGAAAAAAATATACAAAAAATACAGAGAGAACAAAATTATAGTATCATTAAGGTTGGAAAAGATCTGTAAGACCATCAAGTCCAATCATAAGCTCAACACTGTCTAATCCAGCACTTAACTAAAGACTACCGTAACGCACTGTATGTGGGTTCGTGAAGGGTAGCTGCGTTTCCCTGAAACGTCCCTGGCAATGGGATCGTTCCGTGGGTGCAGTACAGCGCTCCAGCAAGCTTGCTCCTCTCACCCGCGCGGCCGTGGGCACGGACTCTCACCACACACTCAAGCTGGACAGCTCAGCATTACCAGAAGCAAAGAGTCAGGAGGGCTCTCCCGCAAGGCATTCCACAGAGGATGGTTTATTGCACCCCACCCCAAAGGGAATCCAGAGACCAAAGAGAGCAGACCATCGAGGGTCAGGGGTTTATGTACAGGAGCGGGGCGAGCATCAGGACCAATGATCTGAGGGCACGGGGGCGGTACAAAGGTGGGACTAGGGTAAGGGAGCCAATGGGGAAGGTCTGGAGGCATCCAGGGGTACAAGCCATTCAGACAAACCAAGTCTGCAGAGCAGCACAAAGACTGGCAGGAGAGGCTTCTCTTTTCTCACCATGAGGTCAGGGCATGTTCTTAAACCTCGAAATCGGTCCACCAGCAGACCCCTGCTATTTCAGGGCTCCTTGGCCCCTCAGCCATCACAATCACTGGCTCAGCAGCTACAACACTACTGAAAATAAATAATAAGGAAAAGAGTAGGCAAGGAAATGGATTCTCACCTCAGAAGACTGAAAAGGCCAAGGTCCCTCAAAGACAAGGAAGACTAGAGAGGATAATGAATGAGAAATATCTGCATTTATAGAGGAGGAGAAGGAGCAAGAGTGAGGTGAATGCCTGTATGGAAAACTTGCTACATCTTCTCTGCTTTCAGATATAGACAGTCAATGACAGGAGTGGGAGGTTCAAGGTGACTTAACTAAAATTGCAAGTGAGTTTAGGGTTTCCTACTTGATTTTGGAGTTAAAGCACTCCAAATCCAGTGGAGGTTAACTTAGGCTGCATTCAGGTGTAATTCTTACCATTTGATTTGCAAGGTATATGCCCACGTGAGCTGATTAGCCTATGCTCCTTTCACAGTCAGTGAAGAGAAATTCATACCTGTAGGAAAAACTTAGGCTGATTTATCTTTGACCCCCATATTTGGATGACATGAGTTGGGTTTTTATTCCATTTCTTTCCAGTCACTGCAAAAGGAATGTTGGGCAATTAGTTCCAACTTCAATGTCTGTCATAGGGCTCTATACTGTCTGCTTTTGGTCAACAGAATCACACGTTTTAACAGATATTTTATCATGATGATATAATAATGAACACATCTTTGGTCCAAAATGCTATAAAATCATTTGAGATTTGTTTTGAAATTTTTTAACAAGTCATGTAGACTGAAACCATAAGAATCCACTGGAAGTATGAATTATGTCACTTTACCTACAAAATGTTGCAGTCCTGGGGATATTTACAGGAGCATTGATTTAGGTCCAGAGAATCTTTTAGCTCTAATGGTCACCTTTGCTTTTGATCATTCTGCAAAATCACAGGGAATTAGGAAAATCTCTGTCACCATGCTAGACAGCAGTGAACAGAAATTTTATGGTAAGAGACAAGTTATTTAATTTTGCTTATGTATTTTTTCTGCAACTGAGGGTCACAGTTGTCATGTGTGTGCCCTTCCATATGTCAACATACATATTTAAAATTCATATCTATATATATATATACATCTATGTTTGAATACATGTTTAAATGCTTTTTATATTAAGGCTGCCTCTCTATTCCAGTAGTGATAGCAGAACCAAAAACTCCCTTGATCATATCCCCTGTGACATCTGCTTGCCTTTTCATACATACCAATTTGGGACAAAGTTCTTTGAACCTATTTACCTCTTTAACTATTTTATTCAGCTCAGAGAATACAGAAAAGGGGAATTTCATGCAAGATACCTTGACTGGAGAAGAATTAGATAAGCATAAATTATGACAGTTATAAAAATAGCAATATAATCCACCATCCCTCTTGTGTGTATTTCCCCCTCTATATGGGTCCAAACTCAGATTTTAAAAGGCAGTTCAGGAAAGTAGATACTGATGTTCCAAATCTGTACTTGTGCTGCACCAATTACCCACTGGGAAGGATGGCTCAGCATGGCTGTTTGCATTGGAACAACATACTTGTGCAATTTATTTCCTTTTATAAACCCTGGAGCGGCTCTAAGAACCCTTTAACTCGTGACCTGGAAGAAACTTGAAGCTATTTCAGTAGCTTTGGATTGCCAGACTAGCAGGTTACTGCCAGGTATCACTGGCTTTGCCCTGCAGTATTGTCTCCAGCTATTTGCATTGGCTCTGTGCTACAGGGCGAGCTGTCATTTGGCCATTTCCACCAGTTTTTCTTCACCAAAGAAGCAGTCTAACTCTCAGCTCACAGCATATACAAAGCACTGCTGTTTTCTATTTAGGGGTGAGGGAGAGGGTTGAAAGCTTAGCCTGCTATTCTTCACCCTTCACTATGCAGAAGCACTTCACATCATTAGCTCAGTATCTGCCAACACACTGGCACACTGCACGGGAATGCTCCTTACTTCTAAAAATAACAAAGCAAGAACAAGGGAAAAGCCTCTATTTTATACAAAATAAAGCAAGTTTTAGTCTGTAATATGTACTCCTAAGTGAACCCACAGAATAATTTTCTTATGCCTCTAAAAGCAAAAATAATTTAGAAATTATAGAAATACAGGATACAGGAAATGTCAAAAGGCACCATGGATGGTTCATAGTTAGACACCACAGGATTACTTAGTCAGAGAGCAAAGCTCTGATGCAGAAACCAAACCTCTATGGCAGAGAAGAACTTTATAACAGCCATTGAAGTGGGGGATTGCAAGAAGGACATTTGCATAGCCATGCCTTCAAACTCAAGACCAGTAGTAAAAGACCAAAAGCTACAACTATGTCACAAGAAAAGATCAGAAGAGATTCAAGGCATCTTCCTTTATCAGAATGCAACTCAGATCATCCAATAGTCCCTCCTGACATAATCACAGGGATAAAATATTCCTCTAGTACTCTCTTCTAACTTAATACAGAGTCACTTAATAAACAGTGCTTCAACAGGACATATGAATAGGCACCAGTAATAGTTTGATTTACCAAAAGAAGAAGAGTAATCTCTACCCAAATCTTTAATGTGATACTGGTGCTATTTCTATGATTATTTTTCACTTAACTTCTTCTCAAGCTCTTATAATTTCTTGCTTTGGGGTTTTCTCTAAGAAAATGTTAGACTCACAGAAACAGAAAAAAATTAGTTGGAGAGAATTGCAGAGGTTTCTAATCCAGCCTCTTACTTGCAGGATGGCTAAATTGGAGGTTAGATTTAAAAAAAACATGTTTTGGAAGTTTCTGAGGACAGAGCTTCAACAGGGTCTCTGCCTGTGTATTGGGTTTCACACGTGCTTTTGTTGAAACTCCTGCCACTTCTCTGGGTCAATCATTTTAGCTTGCCGAGGTCCCTTTCCTCTGAAGGGAAGCTCTTTCCTGCTGGTGTTTGACACTACCCCACAAGGTGCCACTTGTGAAGGAGGTGAGGCTGTGCTCCTGTCCCACTCTCCAGGTTTTCAGTGGATAAATTAAACAGTATAGACACTATACCAACCCCTTAGGAACGTTATTTGTAGCTCAGCACCAGTCAGATTTTAAACAGTAGCTTGTTGTTTTATATTAACGTACTTCAGCTCTGAAATTATGTGGAGCTGAAGTGAGAGATTTCAAAGAATTGACATAAACCCAAATCCAGCAACCCAAGCAGTTTTTCACTTACCCTGCAGTCCACCTATCTAGTCCATATCCCTCTTGGCTATAATCTGACTGCAGGGCTGTTTTGTGATACCCTGTCAAAAACCTTACTGAAGTCTATCTCTTCTTGCTTCTTTATTACCCCCAAGCTGTTACAGATGTTCTCATTTGTGTTTCCTATAGTCTATGCTCATACTGTGTGTGCTCTCAGGCATATTTATATTGCTCAGAATTCAGAAATAGTTTCAGAGTATGTGTAAAGTCTGTAGTGGCCACTGCAGCATCTACATCACCAAAAAGTTGATATAAGCACTAGAGGTACTAGAGAAAGAATAAAGCAGAACTATTCCAAGGACACTGAGGCCTGCATGTCTAAAGCTTAGCTAGACAATGCTTCCAAAATAACCCTACCTTCAGCCTCTCTTCACTCAGTATGTGCCAAAAAATATTTCTTTACTTTTTACTGTGTTGCTGCCCAAAAGAATTACAGATTCTTGCTTCAGTCTTTGTTGAACACTTTTGTTTTAAAAAGGCTATTCAGCATTGCTTTCTGAGCAGAGCATTAACATGAGGCTTAATGAGAAATCCAGAAAAAAAACCCAACATAGAAACATGACCAAGGCAACAACAAAAATGCCACCCCTCCAAAATGCACATATGAAAAAGAGCAGCAGTTGATGAGCATCCAGTCCAGGAGAATGTATTCAAATGAGCCATGTCTCTGAATTTTTACCTAGCCTGACATGGAAGAAGCATCATAAATAGAAACTGTCAATTAAAACCAGGAGATGTAATGCAGTAAAAATTAGCTTTTACAATACAATCACAGCATATCCTCCAAACCAGATGTCAATGCTGTGGCATGAAGAAAGTTAGTTTCACAGGCAGATAAGAAAGGCTGGTAGGACATCCCTTTATGCTTTAGGGGAGTAGGAAAAATGCAGCATGGCAGAATGCAGGGAAGTTCTGATTCTTGACAGAAGTGTGAAGCATGTGTTGTGTATGTGTTCTGCTTAGAAGTAGGGAATGCTCAGTGGAGCTCTGAATCCTCTCAGCAACAGCCCAGACACTCTGTGAAATAAAAATCCAGACATCAGTCTGGCTGAAAGCATTGAAAGTAAGCTAAAAACATATGTGATTACTTGTGTAGGTGACAAGAGAAACTTGAATATAAAGTACTCTAGACAGTCAATAAACCTGTCTTACAAACTTCCCTTTGTCCTCAGTAAAAAACCCCAACAAACAACAAACCTCTCAAAATCATCCAAAAAACTTAGCCTCAAGTGTAACTAAACATAAATGTCAAATATTTTAGAAAACACAAGGTTAGTAAGGTTTTCTGACTGCAAAAAGACTACATATTCAAAATATGCAGAAAATATTCCCAGCTCTGTACAATAACTGTGCTTTCTGTCTGCTTCTGCAGTTAGCACATTGAAGACTTTTAGGTGCATCACTAACAGGTGTTCTGCAAACTGTGCCACAGGGTTTGGATGACCAGTGGCAACTGTGAGATCTAGCTGCTCAGTCTTGAACAGTGTGCTTTCCTACATGATCATGGAAGGCCAAAACACCAGAGTAATCCTTTATCACCGTGAACATCCTGATAGCAGATAAAGATAAGAGTTGTATTGCATGAAAACAGTTCACTACTATCTGTCCCACCTTTTCCCACCCCTTTTTTTTTTTCTCCACAGCTCTCAATCGAAAAGGCTGTAAGAGGGAAGGGAAAAGAATAAGAGGATTGCATTTTTCATACTATCAAGTATCCTTATTAAGGAGTACCATGATGTGCTGTTGAGTATTTGTGATAATTACAATGAAAATAAATGGACTATTTTAAAGAAGCAGCTGATAGTGTTTTCATCATAATTTCCATGAGTATCTTTTTAAAGGGAGATGATGTAAACATTCCATATTCACTAAATTACAGTGATGCAGTGACTTACAAGCCAGCATGAGATACCTTCCACAATAATGCATTTCAAGTTCAAAAGTTCTTTCATTTTCTATAACACAGAGAGGTCCTTGATGATCCCAGAACAAGTCTCAGAAAGATCTAGAAGGTTTTAGGACAGAGGCCAGAAACTGCTGCAAAAACTTCACTTTAGTAAAGAAGGAGAAGGAGAAACTTGGTGTGTGTTACCCGATAACCAAGGCTGTCATCCCTGCAAGAGAAGCTGGTCTAGGGACACCTTAAAATGTAAATGAACTACTTTTATCTGTGCTGGTTGATGTTTCTCCACACATAAAGCAACTACCACCTCTTGACACAAAGCTTCTTTTCAAACTAAGGACTAGGTTTTGCTAAAAGAGGGTATCTTGAAAAATTGATGCACAAACCCACGGTCTTGTTAGTCACTCCTCTACAGCTGTTCCAGAACTTGCCACGTCATAGATAATGTGTCTCACCTGACGCTGAGGCACAGCTGGTCTGACAGATTGAGGGCAGTCAGAGGGCAGCAAAGGAAATTACATAGATAGGAAATTACAAAAGAAATGAAGCAATAAAACCAACCTTGTTACGCATAGATCCTCAAACAACAACAGAGTGCTAGTAGCTAAGGAATAAGAAAAAGAACAGTTAGAAAAGTAAATTGCGCCAGCTTTTGCCTCAGAAGTTTACAAAATATTTGTTCTACCTTCATGGTGATATTCTTCAGGTGTTGTTTGTGCTAAATACTTAGTTCCAGAAATTTAACTGGCTGCTCTGAGGCTTTTCCTGCTGCATGAGTTAGTTTTTGTGCCATGCTGTGAAAGCTCTATTGTACTCACAAACCATTTTTTCCAGAGAAGGGAATCTGGCAAATTCACAAATATTAGATCTCAGAGACTACTCTGCAGAGCAGTGAGAGATTCCACGCACCAATTATGTAGCAGCATATACATGGGAGAGGAGAAATAATCTCATTTGATTCCATGGATTCAATTCACTTTTAACACTGATTGTGTGTTCAGGTCTAATGCAGATGAGAAATGCCAAATACTGTGCTAGTCCAAGTATTGTGTACTGGGTAACACCCAGTCTAAGGTGGCTTTAATTGTGAAAATGCTGTCAAATATCTTCTCCAATCTGATGTGAAAGCCATAGAATCATAAAATCACAGAACCATAGAATATGCTGAGTTGGAAGGGATCCATCAGAATGGAACCCTGTGCACGACAGCCCAAGAATCACACCACGGGCCTGAGAGCATTGTTCAAATGCTTCTTGAACTCTGTCAGGCTTGCTGCTGTGATTGGGGAGCCTGTTCCAGTGCTCAGCCACCTTCTGGGTGAAAAACCTTTTCCTGATATCTGATCCAAACCACCCCTCACTCAGCTCCTTGACATTCCTTTGAGTCCTGTCTCTGGTCATGAGAGTGAACAGATGAGTACCTTCCTCCCAGCTGTCCCTCATGGGGATGTTGAAAATCACAATGAGATCTCCCCCTAGTCTTCTCTTTTCCAGACTGAACAAATCAAGTGACATCAGCTCCTAAGGATTCCCCTCCAGACCCTTCACCATCCTCGTGGCCTCCTTTGCACACTCTCTAATAGCTGAATGTCTTTTTTTTTATATTGTGGTGCCCAGAACTGCCCCCAGCACTCGAGGTGAGGCCGCCCTAGTGTAGAGCAGAGCCGGACAATCCCCTCCCTTACCCGGCTGGTGATGCTGTGCCTGATGCCCCCCAGGACAGGGCTGGCCCTCCTGGCTGCCAGGGCACTGCTGGCTCATGTTCAGCTTTCCACTGACCAGAACTCCCAGGTGTCTTTCCACAGCTGCTCTCCAGCCTCTTGTTCCCCAGTCTATGCACAGAACCAGGGTTGCCCCATCGCAGGTGCAAAATCCAGAACTTTCCCTGGTTAAACTTCATATGGTTGGTGATTGCCCATCTCTCTAATTTGTTGAGGTGTCTCTTCAGGACCTCTCTGCCCTCAAGGGAGTCAAGAGCTCCTCCCAGTTTAATGACACTGGTAAACTTCCTTAGTACTCCTCTGAGTCCTGTGTCCAAGTTATTAATGAAGATATTGAAGAGAACTGCGCTGAGGATGGAGCCCTGCAGAGCCCCACCAGTGTCAGGTCACCAGCCTGTAAGCAAGTCCTTATATATTTCTTTATTAGGTGGATTTACACTATACTTTATTTCAAATTAAGCAGCTAAGGCATAAATGATAACTATTAATGCAGTTGAGTTTTCAGGTGAAAACTAGTCCAGAAATCAAGGTAATTTACTTTAGATTTACAAAGCTCCAAATAAATGGCTAGATCCCTATTGAGAGCTTCAAAATAATTGCCAGTACTGATGCTAAAATATTCTGGCAAGCAGAGAGCTAGTATTAGGTATTATTAAGGGCTACTGAAAGTGGAAGAAGTTGTAGGAATTCTTTCAAGAATGGGGTCTTATCTTTCCCCAGATTGTATCAATAATCTTGCAGATAGTATGCCAGGTTTCTTTCTGATGGTTGCTAAAAACTGCTGGAATCTCAGAAAGAGCCTGATTTTTTTCACTTAAAAAGTACTGGAGAGTTCCAATTGACCTCAAGCCCTGTGCTGACATAATGCAGCTTGTACTTAACTGTCAAATTTTTTAGAGACTTGTATATATTTTTAAAATGTGTTTTATGGCCTAAGTGGCTAAATATATAGATTTTTATAGGAATACATGTGTGTATATAGCCTGGTTAGTCTATTACAGAATATATTGAACTAAAATTTTATGCTCATATATTGACTTAGAAATGCATTCAAATTTTTTTCAGCCATTACCTCCTCCAGATGTTATTTTCTCTGACATTTTAAAATATATGCATAAACCATTTCTAAGCTTTCCCTCAATACAGTATGTTTGAACTCTTCTTAATTAAAGCATCTTAAATAATTGATGTTTAAACAACCTGTGTTTTCTGGATTGAGGCAAAAGTTTTGAAAATCTTATCTGTGATAAATTTTATTGAAAGCTAGCATGAGAATAAAGTGAGTCTCTAAAATTGTTTACTGTGGTGGGTTTGGGTAAAATCACTGTCATTCTCCTTTATGCTTCTGGATTTTGGCTAGAAAAATTAATTTTCTAGGGACCTAAACTAACTGTAAGACCCCATCCTCTCTTAGCACCCTATTTTCCCTCTATATCTGTATATCTCTAGCCTTACAGAGAGAACTTCCAATGCTTTTATTCTAAGTGTAAATTTTCAGATATTATTTTCTCAAAGTGACCAAGGAATACTGAAATCAATAAAATAATCCTGTCCACACTATGAATACCAAACCAGGTTGGTTGTTCGGTGGTTTTCTGGGTTTTTTAGTTTGCTTTTATTTATTTATTTTTTTAAACACTATGTATATGTTAGTATGAGAACAGATAAAGGGCAGACTGGCTCCAGACAGAGCTGGGCAGGGCAAAAACACTCGCATTTCTTTGTTGGCTCCACATCAGCAACATTGGCCATAGCAGGCAGGAGCTCAGGGAGACTTGATGTCCTGGAGTGAATATCTCAGAAGTCAGAACTCTCTGTACTGGTGCCCAAACCAAGAGGATTTCATCCTGTGTGTGGCATCACCCCAATATGGTTCCCATATGGCTCCAGCATCACAACTTGCTTAAGTTAATCAAAGTCAACCAAAAGGAAATTCCCCCCTTTGCCTCCCTTGTGCCAGCACGAGCACTTGTATGGCTGGGTGGGAAGCCAAGGCACTTCTAGGTAGACAGAGAGTGTTTGGATCAGGGAAACAACCTGTGGGTAAAAAAAATTAAGATAAAATAAAATAAAATAAAATAATAAAATAGAAAAAGATGGGGTTTCTGCATTTCAGCTCTGCTTCCACAGCAGAGGTAGAGGCAAAACGAGGGATCAGACTATGGTCAACTTAGAAACAAGCTTTTGCTTATCAGACCTCGTGCATGGAGGACCATGTTGTCTCTTAATTTTCTGTGTGGAGAGAAAAGCTGCCTCCAGACTTCACATACATTATGTGCTTTCCTTTCTCCTATTATCAACTATGTGTGGCTTGTATGTGGAGACTTTTTAGGTAGAATCCAACACTGGAATGATCAGAAGAAAAACAAAGTGAAATTGCTTTAACTGAGGCATTAAGGAAAAAAGTGAAAGCAGTCAGAAGCCAAGAGCTTGAAGGCAATCAGTAACCAGCCAGAGAGCCAGCAGCTTAATTCTGGTTTTTATCTGGCTGTCATGTGCTAGGTTTGCTCAGATAAAGAGAAAGAAGCCATTTCAGTCGATAGCTGTATTAGTCAGTATAACTGTGCTGTAGTAAGGCAAGGGAAGTGAGGTTTCTTTTCACATTGTAAATATAAGGTTGTGGCAAAACTGTGTGATTTTCCAAATGGGTTGTTTCACACACTTGTATAAATCTAACTTTTCGCTTGAGAATGCAAGTTTTGACACATTTTCACAGAATGGTTTCCAAAGTGTATAGAGATGTTGGGTTGGACAGATGTTGTAGGGGTTCCAAGTGAAACAAGCATAGAAACATTATCAACAATTACACAGTAAATACAGAATCCACAAATAACTTCATCCTTTTTGGATCATCTGAACTGATTTCTCTTTCTTTTTTCTTAAAGAAACTTAAAGATATTTTTGTTGATTATTTGTCTTTCAAATACATAAATTACAAAGAAGGATGAAAAACTTAACAAATTAAAAGAGATACTTTGTAGACAAATGCAGTTTTATACTGAAAGGCACTGAGGTAGTGATAATAGATCTCCTTAAACAGCATGTTTACCTAAGTGTTTTCTATGCAAGGTGAGAGAACTGCCCAGAAACAAAATTCAAAATCTAATGAAATGAAGTGCATACATGGATGACCTCTTCCTGACAGTTTGAAGTAAAAGGTCAGAAGGTCACACAGCAGAGCAGAAGTTAATGAAATGAAACCCAAAAGCACCAAAGCTAATACGGACAGAGATGCAGAGCTTCTCTTGCTGTGTTCAGCCAAGTCAAGCAGCGTAAGTAAGGGTTCAGACCCAATATATACGTAAACTGTAATCAGATTTCATAACATAGTAAAATAAGTTCATGTTTCCAAAGAAGGAAAAAAACCCAAACCAACAAAAGAAAAGGAACTGACACCAGAAAACTTTTCTACAGAAGTCCAATTCAGCCTTTTACAAAACACCTTCTTTTTAAGTACACAATATAAAATAAAAATAAATTATTAGAAACATTATCTTGAGCCACCACTGCAATTTTCTTAGATTTCTTGGACACCTATAAAGGTCAGTTTATCTCCATTACTGGGAAAGGAAAATAGAATGTCCAAAAGGCTGTTGGGCACTGGAAAGATGAGGTGTCATAACATGGTAAGTGACAGGATGAAAGCACATCTTTGGTTTATTTTGATATGTACTCCTGACCTGCAACGTAGTGCTTCAACACTTAAAAAAACTCATATTGAATTATCTGCTCACGTGTGCCCGCTGGCCTCTCCAGAACATTTACCCCTTTTCTGGCAAAATATAAACCTTCCCACATTCCTTCTGTAACCCAAAAAACATAATGTGATATTGTCAGAAGCAAAACTTTTTAAATAACCACCACAGATTAAATACACCAAGCCAGTTGAGACCTGCCACAGAGCCAGCTGTGTTTAGCAATTGACAATAAGAAAAATTTACTGTGCAGATGCATCATCCCAAAATGTGGTTTTCACCTTTCAAAAAAAACTGTGTTTGATTTAAATTTGTAATTGCAATTTTATTGAGTTTTTGTTTTATCCAGACTACTAGAGGTAACACATAAGGTATTGTTAGATAAAAGTTTTCTTAAATACATGAAAGTGTATTTAACCTTCAGTGGCTTGTTGCTCAAAGTAGCTTAACTTCAGTGCACACCATGCTAAAGGAGCAAATATCTTGAAGGCATCTTAGGGATTGAGTGGTTATGTGATTTATTTTCTGAAGGACATTACAGAGACAAGGAAATATCCAAGTAAACCGTTGCAATTTTTGCAGTAGTGTGCAATATATGTCATAGATGAATGAATAATCTTCATGTTATAGAAAACCAAGAGGATTGAGGTTTACTAATATTACTGCAAATGTCAAAAGTTTCCACTTCTTTCAGAAGTTAAAAAAGAAAAAAAAAAAGAAAGAGAAAAAACCCAACACAATAAAAGCCAAACAAGAGAGTATTTTCTCAAGGCTTGTCTAATCAGTGTTTAATAAAAGTGGAGATTTTAGCCATCCTTTTGGTTAACTATTGGTTTACATTGCAAATGACAGTTGCTGCTTGTTTATATATTATTTTTGCAGGGGAAGGGAAAGAAAACTTTAGGGATGCCATAATTATGCAGAGTTTTAAAAGAGATCTGCAGATCTTTAAATGCCAGTGGTTGAGCTGATTAATGAACACATCTGTAAGTTAAATTCTCAGAGGCTGTTTCCATGCTGGCTGAAGCCAGAAAGTGTTGGAAATCTATTGAGAAGGTTTAAGATTCCCAGCTCAAAAGTCCAAGACATACTTACTTGCCTAAGGATCTGAATGGAGTTATTTGAAACCAGATTGCTGCCACCAGTCCATTCATATTCAGAGCTACAGAATTTGCCAGCTTAGGATAGGCTTATTTATGAGATAGAGTCACATTGTGCTCTGTTCAGTCCAAACCACATGATAAGCATAAGGGATAGAGTTGTGGGGTTTTTTCTGTAATATGACCTTAGTCTGCTTTCACTTTGTGTGCAGTCTCATCTCTTACAGCAATCAAGAAATACATGAACACTTCCAGTAGAATAAGGCAGCATGTGACTCCAGCATCCGATTATATTCCTGATGATTAAAGGAAAAAGAGTAATTGAAATTCCAAATGATGCTAGAATCAGAGTAGGGTTGAAAAGACTACTCTACTACAAAGTAGGAGAATGAAAAGTTAACATAATTTCAATAGATAAAGCCAAATTAATAGAATAATACTTTGCATTTTTTGGTAATGGTTTCCTGGCTTTAATAACTTTAGCAATGTTACAGTAAACTTATTTTCCTTTTCAAATAAGCTTTTGGAAAAGTAAGAAGAAAGACTGTTCTAGTTTAATTGACCTTGTTCTCTTGTTGCACCAAATGCTTTTAGAAGGCAAAGCCAATCTGATGGGAAGGTGGCACACAGGAATTTAGGAATATATTCACACACTTGAATGCCTTATTAATCATAGGTTATCTTATCAAGCACCATTCTCCTTATGAGTCCAATTCAAGTTTTAAGATATGAGCAGCTCAGGAGCCATGAAAATCACAGTGTTTCCTCCAGACGTGGTACTGTGTATTTGATTGAACCAAACCCTTTTAAGTTTCATTTGTATCTAGCTTTGTTCTGGCTACAAACATAATGAGAATACTTTCAGCTCTCAGGCTAAAGCAATTACTGAAGCAAGATTATTTTTATTTCTTTCAAGTGTGTCCTAGCTTGTCGTGTGGCCAGGTAAATCCAAAAAGACCAATAAATTAACTAACCATGTGCTTTCCAGTGAGAAGCTTACCTTAACTTACTTCACATTCAAAACTTTTTTTCACCCTTTCAACCTTTGATGACAATCTCTAAAACTGAAAGAAACCCATCACCCTATTTGTTATTCCCTCAATCATTTAAAAGTGATGCTTACCTGTACTGTCATGGCTTTAGAGAGAGACATAAATTTATCTTAAACAAAAGATAAACCTGAACAAAAAGATATACCTGAATTTATTGTCTGAAGCTCCACACAGGGGTGTCATTGGTCTGAATACCTCTTTTCTAGGACAGGAAATATATACGAAATAAGGAGAAGCTATAACTAATAAAGCATGTCCTTAGACTGAACTTCAGACCTTGGTCTTTGCAGTTGAAAAGCAATTCTACAAGCTCAATTGCCAATAATGTTTCTTACTGGATTTTAAGACAGGATGCTTTGTGTGAATCAGTACTTGACTGGAAGTTCACAGTGCTACTCACCTTGATTCACTCTAATTTTCAACAAGTGAGATATGCTTGTTGAGAGATCGGTAATCTTAAGATTTATGGAAAGAATTTACTATTTCAGATGTTTGGGATTACAAAAAAAAGACCTAATATATATTTAGGAAAAGAAATCAGTGGTCAAAACTATGTTCCTCATACATTCTGAAAAAATGTTCTGAATTTCTTAGGCTTTTTCAGTGTGGTGAAGGGTTAATAGTGAAAGAAATTCTACATTTAATTCACTCACAAAAAGCCCTTGCTAATATAAATGCTTCCATCAAATCATGTTTGTGTTTTGACTAAGGAGCTCAAATTCAAAATTGATTTAACTTCACTAGTTTCTTTGGTCCTTTTGAAGAATTAAATTACTAATTTCATTTACTAAGTGGCACATTTAGTTACCATACAGCCAGATCCTGAAACCATTCCAGAATCTCATACCAGCAGACACTGAGATGCATATTCATTTTGAGACTGGTGCTGATCATTCTTGGCCCAGCTTTCATCCCTTTATTGTTGATGAAAAAAATAAATTATTTAAGTAGATACATTATCCAGGTTTTTATGCTGTATGAGCCTTCAGTATTATGAATTCCTTCCAACTCACCACTAGAGGTATAGATAAGGCATGCCCTTTCATATGACATGAAAAGAAATGATCTTTGTTTCTTTTATTAAATGTTTTTTTTCAATATGTAATTTGCTGAAAAACAAAGTAAAAGATGAATGGGGGAGTTTTTATGCAGTTGATAAAATTAGTTGCCTTTCAACAATTTGTTTTTATATGTGAAATAATTTACACTTTTAGTAAACACTTTTCCCTATTTTCTTCACATCGCTGCTTCCAAGAGTGTTGTTAGAGTTTGAGATTAGAGCAATTCACTATAAAAGTTGAAGATAATTGAGATAACATCTTTAGAAAGACAACCTAGGTCTAAATTTATAATGAAGTACGACAAGTTATCAAGGTAATGTGAAGCTGAGGGAAAAGCTAAGATGGAGGCAATACGATAGCTTGAAGAATTGAAAGGTTCTGATGTAAGAAATATTATTGAAACCCAGTGTCTTGTAAAATTATTTAACTGGAGAAAATACAGAAAAATTTTACTTCAATAAAAATATTTCTTCCAAACTAAAATAATCTGGAACACAACAACATTTTCTGGAATTAGTTTAACAGTAGGGAAGATTCAGAGTAAACTGGACAAAAATTACTTTTTTTCCTTCATCGTATTCCAGATATGTCCCCGGGAGGATGGCTCAGCGCTCCCTTTGGTCATTTGGAAGAAGCTGACCTGTTCTAGGTCCCAGAATGGATGTGTTTATGTGAGGAGCAGCAAAGTGAAACAGTTTGTGCAAAAACAGTATTCCCAGAGATTGAGAGAAAATGAAGCTGCCGGACTCAAAGATACTTTAGTCACCTCTTTCAGGTATTCAGTGGACTGTCTAGTTGAGCCACCATTTGACTATAAACAGAATAAAATGTATCAAAAGCTTAGATCAAAGACTGTATAAAAGAAAATCTGTAAGGCAGAGCTACTAAATAAAACAAATTCTCTTGACTCAGCCAAACCACCTTTCTTAGCTTGTGTCTGCTAGTAAGTGTGCAAAATCTAAAACACAAGTCAGATGACAGCAAAAATAGGCAAAATGCCCACATAGAAAGGATGTATTGGGGATAACCAATTACACAATGGTTTGATGGTTTGGGGTGATAGTATATGAGTAGAGGAAGGGGATCATTTGGCCAGCTGGAAAGAAATGGAAAGGAAAAGTATGGAAGGGTTTAGGGATGAAGGAAAGAAGAGTTAACATTGAAAAATGTGTAGTTAAATGATTAAAGCTCTTGGATCAGACAACTAAAGTAGGCAGAGGAGTAGTAGTTAAGGTATAAAAAATCTTCAAGATGCCATTAGCAGCAATCAATCAGTTGTTTCTAGAAATAAATTTTTGTTGGATGATGTTAATAAGCCTTAAAGTTCAAAGGAAAACCCAGCCACAAAAGGTGTCAGAGTCTGCAAATCTCCTCATTCCTAGATTCTTTTTCACCTTCAGGACAAAGTAATGCCTGTTGCATGGTAGTATGATGTACAGTTCAATATAAACTTCTAGCTCTTTAAACTTCCTGGAAAATTAAAATTGCTCTATGAGTAAGGAAGTATTTTAAGTATTTTTTACTGATTTTTGTTGCTGTTGCTTTAATTTCTTGTGCATATTTTGATGCAGAAACTTTATTTTCTTTTTAGTTTTTAATGGCTTGCTTTCTTTTATTATTTTATTTTATTTTTTCTCCTTACTTTATTTCATCAGCACTATGAAGGAGAACAAATCTCTTCAAATGAAAAAATCTTTCTGTGAAGTGCAAAGCAAAAGTTGGCTCACTTTGGAGCTCACTATTCATGAACCACAGAGACTTTCCAAGGTACCTGTCCCAGCTGACTCTCTTTTCAAGCATTAAGCAAAGTCCATAAATTCTATTTCAAAGTTGAAATTTACAATGGACTCCATTCATAAAACTGTCATGATAGGTTTTCTAAGAGCATTTCACACTGATGTGAAAATGCTTCCAAGCTGAATAAAAAGCTGAATAAAAGCTGAATAAAAGCTGAGTGGCTCATACATATCAAAGATTTCTCCTTTATAGACATATGGTCAACTTGACATTGGACTGAGAGAAGGTGAGGGGAGAAGTGTTAGCTCAGAAGTACCAGACTACAATAAGCTGGTTCATAAGGAGCTGATCCATGCTCTTTGCTGCCTGCTCAGAACCCATTTTAAGAACGTGACCTAACTGCCATCGAATCCACCAGGCTTCAGTAGGAATTGGAACATGCCGTATGTCTGAAAAGGAGCTCTTCTCTGGCATGAAGCAAAACAACTCATGAGTGGGAGTTAAGAGAGAATCGCAAAAGCAAAGAAATTTCTGTCCTATTAAATTTCTTCTTTGCTGTTGTAGTCCTATTAAATTTCCTCTTTGCTATTGTATTAAAAAATATCTCATTTCATGCCTTGAAAAATGGTTATGTCAGACTGATTCTTAGTTGATAGAAATTGCCACAATTGTGACTCATGTAGATGTACAGTAATTTCTGATTTATTTGTACCAGGATCCTTTATGTTAAGTAGAGGAGGAGTTGTATAATGTATAGATTGGGTAGAGATCATCACACAATGGCAGCATTCTAGTTTTCCTTCTGTACTGAATTTCTTGGGGTTTATTGTTTTATGATTTGTTGTAATGCTAGGTTTAGTTTAGCAGGCCACAGCTTTCCTGAGAGCTCAGCAGAGGTGCTTAGGGCTGTGCAGCCACTGTTGCCCTCTCGTAGTCCATTTCGGACAGCTCCACCGTTTTACTCCAGCAGCTCTCAGCCTTACAACCAGTGATGATGAAGGAGGGAGAAGGGTCTCTCCATAAGGTTTTAAGAGGATCTTTTAATAGTTACATCTTGTCACAGCGATCCCCAGAGGCAGAGAGACCTCGTGCTCTGGGCACAGGGGGGTTTTGTCAGATTGCAGTGGCAGTACATGGGTGGAGTTGGGGTACAGGAACCAATAGGGAGAGCCCGAGGGAGCGGTCAGGGCAAGGGGCAAGGAAAGAGGGAGGGGGGATACGGGATCAGAAAAGCAGTGAATAAACACATCACCACAATGATTAATTTCTAGTCAGTTCCCTGCAAGAGTTTTAAGTCTCCTTTGTCTTAAGCAGAGATCAAAATTTTTGGGAAAAAAAAAATCTGGAAACAGAAGATGCTATAAAATAGTTACAGAAAATGAAAATGAAAAAAGGCACGTAAATATCTGCATTAGACCCCAAATTTCTATTCATGCAAGCACAGTGGAAATACAAGACTTCTATAATGTGGTTTACCAAATACAATCAATGTAACTTTAGAAATTCCAGTGTAGATCAAGGTTGTTATTTTTAATCTTCTCTCTGATCAAGTGAAAATAAAGTGTTTACTTCTTTGGTTCACAACTGGAGCTGGGAAAAAACTTGACTTAAACCATTCTAAATAAACTATGATAAAACCCAGTAGCATTATAAATGTTGGGGGGGTTTTCTGTTTAGATACAATCTGTAAACTATATCATTATAGTATTATGAGGATTAAATAAGTATGAGAAATTTCATGAACTATAGCTGTATTAAATTATTCCAAAAGAATGTGAACTTCCCAAGAATGTTCTGTAGGAGTCTGCTGGGTACTATTCATTTGCCAGGCTGTTGGAATTTGAAAAATGGCACCAGGGCCATCGCTTTCTAATGGTAAGACTGGATTATGATTTTTTTTTCCCCCACTTGTGCCTACTCAAATACCCTCTTCTTGAACGCATCTTGACTTTTTTGGTAAAGATTGCATAAAATCTGTTTTATTTTGGTATATAATAGACTCCCGTCTCTAACGTCAAGTGCAAGTCTTCGAGGAATACAACTTAGTCAGGATTCATACTAGAATACTTAATACTCTTATTTACTTGTGTCTCCTTTGCTCCCCCAGAAAACATTTTCTGGATTTTTCTAAAAAAGGAATTCTATTTCTTATGGAAAGGTTTTGTCCTTACTCTGACAAATAGTGATACAGGCTTTTATTTTATATATTAAGAAAAGTAGGATCAGTATTCTATTCTATTCTAAATTCTATTTTTTACTACTCTATACTGTTCCATTCCAATAGATGACAAAAAAATTTCATAATCATTTTTTCCTAATACATCTTAGATGAGCTACTGCTGAATCCAAGAGGAAAGTTACCTTAACAGTAAAGAGAAGTATTTTGGTTATGCTCTGTCTATATGATAGACAAGGGAACTAGTGCAAAGACACAAAAGGATAAGAAAAGTACGTGTAGGAAGATTTTTGGAACACATACGACAATGTATGTGTTCTAGACGAGAAAAAAATGCATCTCCTTAAATTGGTGGTGGCTTTTCTCATGGTCCTGAGAGGGTTTTGAAACAGAAATCTCTGTGCACTACACAGAGTTTCAGACTCAGAAGGCCTGAAATTTGTCTATCCTTTTACTCAATATTTTATTTCATGTACAGAACACCTTAAAATTCCTTCAATTCCTTTTAGAAGCATATTTTCCTGTCCTAAATCTTTTTACATTCCCTGAAATTTATAGTGTCTATCACATAATAAGCATTTTGAAATAATGCTGCAGATTAGGCTCTAGGGAGAAATTTGCAAATTCTTTTTTTTTCTATTTTTAATGCAGATGAGTAAGTGTACTTGTATACATGCATCTTATTTACTGTGTTGAGTTAAAATTACATTCTTACAGCAGTTAGAGGAGTGAGAGATCTACTGTTTTCAAGTTGTTTTCTTTAAAATGCAGTATGTTTCCTTCCAGACACAGGACAGATTAGACAGAAAGTTATATTCCATCTTAACAAATACACCCTTACAGATTTTCTCATAAAAAATGCCATTCCTGTTTTTCCTTTAAGGTGAGCATCAATATACAGTTATCTGTCATTTCAATGCATAAACCCTTTTCAGGTGATTTTATGTGCATGGAGAATGTAAGAGATTTTGTTACTCCAAGTAGAGCATCAGTATACCTGGATGTACTTCAATGTTTTGCTGGCAGACTACCTTTAGAGTCTACATAATTTTTCATTGATCACAATGGCTTTGCCTGGATTTTCCAGGGCCATGGACAGACTTTTCCAAGTGGAATATGCACAGTTGCTTTTCCTATAGATTTTCTAACCATTATATCTCCATTTTTCCTCTGATCCATCTACAAAACCAGTCTAAACTTTTGACATTCCTGACTTAACAAGATAATGTAAGTCATGCCAGTTTAAAGTAGTGGCTTTAGCTGTATTCTTACTATTTATCCTTAAACATAGGCTTCAGCTGAACAATGTCGAGAATAAGCTCTCTGCTAGTGCTAGAGTAGGGAGCTGAATTCTGTTCTATTTTACCCTCTTAAATCTAAGGGGAAATGTCCAGCTGAGCCAGGTCTGATTTGTTTGTTTTCGAAATTTGTTTGAATTTGCTCCACGACGAATCTTAATGAATGGATAGGGATGACAAAATTATATTGAAATGTAATGGTACATTTTACATCAAAATATAAAATCTTGTGGATGCACACTGTATGTATCCTGCACAGTTGGAAGCTTTCTTGCCAAGTAATGCATTGCCTGGTCATTCTGAAATAAGGCACAGTTTATAATGCTCTGTTCCTTATAAGTTTTCAACCAACAATTCCAAACTGTAATTTAGAATACAATGCTACTTTTGTTTAATCTATTGTTTCATTCATTCAAATGCAAAACTTTTCTTCTGAGACCAATATTCTACATAAAAGTCAGACTCCCCTACAACAACAAATGACAGAAGTAGTTTCCATTCAGCATTACATTAAAGTGAACAGATGTAAATTAGTGGTTAATTGGTCCACAATGAAGTAATATTTCAATTCTTTTTATTTTACTTTTTAGTCCACAAAAGTATTTTATTTTTTTTTTCTCATCTCCTTCAGGAAATTAATTTTGAAAACCAAGCGAGAATTCCACTTAATTCTGAGTTCTGATATTCATTCTTTACAGATAAATACAGATCTCATGCAGATGTTTTCCCTCAATAGTCTTTCTCATCCATCATTAACTACAGAAAAAATGGAAACAAATTATAACTCTAACATCACAGTCATAAATCACAGATTATGTTTTAATTGGAAACACATTTATAGATGGATCAACAAAATATCAGAACTATGATTAAATACTAGAGATCTAGAACTCTTCAGCCCAATAATCTGAGGATTTCACACAATGAGATGTCCTAGATTCATTAGAGTTATTCTCAATTATTTCTCCTGCAAATGCAATAGAAAGACTAATGGAAAGTGACTGTACAGAACAGAAACCAAAAGAGATTTGAGAAGATTGAAAAATGAGAACATTAAAGTATGTTCTCTTTAGTCACAACTAAAGATTTAAAGAAATAGTTTTATAAAATTTTCAATTTAGAGTTACATTAAAGTATGTTTTCTTTAGTCACAACTAAAGATTTAAAGAAATAGTTTTATAAAATTTTCAATTTAGAGTTACTACGATGATTTTGGAGACTAAATCCAGTCAACAAAATTTAAGGAGAGGTTTTCAAATCTCCTTTCTGTGTAAACCAAAATGCAACTTTTAACTACTGATGCCTCCACAATTTTTTAAGGATACAAACCCCACAGCTGCATTCACATTGGGCCCTTGTCTTTCTCCTAAATTGATGGGATAACTGAATAGACTGATTCTCTTTGCTATCACGTGTCTTGCCTTGATTGTTTTGATTAAAATGTCTGTTTTAAGAAAAATGTTTATTTTCTAGTCCATTTAACTTTGGATGCCATTTTATTGACTTATAGGTTTCCTAACTGAACTTATAGCAGACATAGATTATTTGATCCTATCAAAGCACATAACTAAGGCTGCGAAATAAAATATTCTCAAATGAGACAAACCTGTATTTCTGTTTTACTTGGATCATCTGTTTTCTCTTGAGAGCCTAGTAAAAAAACAACTTAAAACATTACATTGACCTAAATATCATTGCTATGTATAGGATATATTTTATTTTAAGCTAAAACAATTCCCCTAGCTTAGTTACTTGTTAAAGACTTGAGGTTTGCCAGTATAATTCAGCTGGAAAGAGTGGACTTCCTTCCTTAGATAAGAGCCTGGACCCATATTGTTCATTATTTATATTACAACAGCACTCTGTAATATCACAAAGGCTCTGAGCCTCCTGTGCTAGAGAGCACAAGCCCATTAGAAGATATGGGCTAGATCCAAACAGTTTAGCATTTCATTTAAGAGCTAATAGAATAAATTTAATTAAAAAAAAATAAAATCCAACTGGTCATAAACATAAGAATAATATTTGAAGATTAAGGAGTGGAAGATTTTTCAAGTTCACCACACTGAATTAAATCTGTATTTAGGGAACTCCACAGAAATGGAAGGTACTGGCTCAGCAGGTGGCACTATTCCCTCAAAATCAATATATAGCTTTTTCTTGACAGGTATTTTGGTCATTGAGGTAGTAAAAGTTTTCTGTTGAAGATGTACAAAATTCTTCATAACGTCTCTGTGGTGAACAAAGATACTGTACTTACAGAAAAATACACATAATATTATAACATAAAATACATTTTATATTATAATATAAATACAATATAGTATAATATATAATATTATATATTATAATATAAAATACACACTTGCCAAGTAGATAGCAATGTTGGGTAAAAATAATATGTTTTTTTTTTTCTTTTTGTACATAACATATATTATTAATTTTTGTTCCTGAATTTGGTGCAAAATACCAATCTTTTTTCCAACTAAAACTTGATATTTCATTTTTTGTTAATGATAATAAAATTTATAAAATAAAGCCCCTTCTGAAGTCAGACAAAAATACATCATTAGGAAATCTTACACCACCTGGTGAGATTTTTTTGTAAAAAAAAAATTATTTGCAATACAACTTTTTTAAACATACCAACATAAATAGAATAATCTCTCACATTTCTGAATATGTAACATTCTAAAAGTTAATACTCACAAAGCACTTCAAAAAATGAAGTGTCTAAGAAAGTGGGGTAAGTGCTAATAACTGGTACTTGAATGATGCACTTGAATACATCACTGATGGATTCCATTTGCTCCAGTACTGCAGACTTTGCTTAGTTAAGCTTTCTTCAAGTACTTGCATTCAGAATTAGAGTTTGACTTACAAACCAAGCAGTTTGAAGCACCTTTTGTAAACTTCTTTGCAATACCACTGTACAATATTCTTTTTGTAATAGATTCAATTAAACCTTTTTATTATTGAAAATAGCAATGAACTGCATGAGTTTTACAACCAGTGCACGACGTAGTATAAACTGAAAAAGAATGCTAGCTCTATAGCACCAAACTTCATGGGTGCTTTCTAAACCTACAAAAACTTTAAAAATATACCTATTTGTTTTAACTCTTTAAGGCTAAAATTCAATGTGTATAATACACCTTCAGATGAACAAAAATTTTATTAGAGTGAAATAATTTATAAAATTATTATAAAATTTTTATTAGAATTAAATAATTTATAATTTAGCTAGGCAGATGATTTCAATAGGTAGGCTTTTATTTAAAGCTTTCAAATTATTCAAGAGAGATTTCACAGAAAATATTTTCCATCGTCAACATGTTAATGCTGGTTTTTCTGAATAGAATATCCGCATATCACCGATCATCTCAGAAAAGATTAAAGGTCCTAATTTGGCAGTATATTTCTCTGAAGTGCTTTTAGGAAAATAAAATCACGTGATGTAATAGGAGCAATATTGGAATGCTTGATCCCTTAATTGCAGTTGTTTATTTTTCCATCTTGCAACCCAAGTATTCAGGCACTTTACAGCTTACATGCAGATTTTGCTTGTAAAATGAACCATCACATGTGTAACCTATCACACTAAAAGTGAATGAAGCTTTATGGTAACTTTGAGGGTCTTTTATGACATAGAGAAAAGCCCACAGCTACCCTGGTGTTACAGATTGTTAAGAGTTGCTATTTGAATTCTTCTTAATGGATAACACCCAATAATTGTTTTGCTTTTCACTGTGCCTGCAATCCGATATCTGTAAGAAATCTTAAATCTGAGTCAGCTTAAAATCTTTACTAAAATATTAAAGAAGAGAATGAATAATAAAGCATCCAATGTTTCTAAAAGCCATATGCCCTTATTTTTAATGTCCTAAAGTTCAAGCTATCCCCAGTTTACAATAATATTAACTGCTTGGGTTCAACTTTTGGCTTAACTGTATAAGCAAAGCAAAAAAAAAGACTATCCACACAGTAACAAAGGTGATGATGATTTCAGAAGTGGTTTCAACTTTAAGTCTGAGAAAAATATGGCTCTATCATTAAAAGAAATTCCTCTGCTGGCACAGAGCTCCTCAGCAGCTGGATCATGGTTGATTCTCAGTGGCTGGCCTTGGCAGAGCAAAAAACTGGCCCCAGTCTACATTTCATATTCAATATGGTGCCTAGAAGTAAGTGAAGGTTCAAAATGCACTTAATGTAGAACACTTGGTTGAAGCTCAGTACTTTCTATTGCAATCCTTTCACAGTAAGTGGTTCCACATATTGAAAGAAAGTAGAACAAAACGGGGTTATTTTAAAAATCCTGTTTCACAGCACTAATTTTTATTTACTTGGTATTTCTAGAAATTGCTGAATGCAGACCATTGTACAATCCCCTTGCTTTTGCAGATTTTTTTTTTTTAATCTCGTTGCTTAATAATTTTTCTGATATTTCTCCATTGAAATAAAAGTAACTTTGCTTCTACCCATGGTTGATAGAAAAGTCTTCTAAGTTATCTAATCTTGTACCTAGGTAATCTGTCATTATCACAGGAATGTCTTCAACAGACGGATGAGCAATGGTTCATTTCACAATTTGGGTCCTGTAATTTTGCTATTTCTTCCAAATTAGAAATGAAAAACAATCACAATATGAAACAAGAATAGAAGCATATTTATATGCACAGTGTGTATCTTGGTTTAGGGTTTTTTTTTTAATTGAAAAGCCATAAAAATTAGATATTTTATTGTTGGGAGCTAGCATATAAACATGTATGTGACATTCTCTATAAAACATATCTGAAAGTACCTATGGTTTAATTTGCATACAATAAATGCTATCTTGTATTAAAAAGCTCATTTAAATTTGAAACACAGGGTTAGTTTCCTATGAAGGAGAGACTGACATAAATTTTTCCACCTGATGAAGCAATTGATCCAGTTCTAATGCTAAACCCTGACTGTCATTCAGTTTCCACTAATTTTGAAAACTAAACCATTTTTTTTTTCCAGAAATGAAAAAGGTAGTTAGTTTTTTGGTGGGTTTGTTTGTTTGTTTGGGTTTTTTATTTAGTTTGGTTTGGTTTGGTTTGGTTTTTTGGGTTTTTTTGTGCCTGCTAGACACCTGCAGTAATCTACTCAGAATTTTAAGTAGTAGGCTGCTTAACTTTTCCGATTTTTGAATATGAATATTATAATAAATGATAAGCTGTTGGACTGCAAAGTATACCTATATAATACGCTCCAGAAAATATCTTAAAACATGATTAATATTGATAAAAAGCCAGGAGGAAACTGCCCTGGCTGAAAATATCATCTTGTTGAAAACACACACCTCTTTTTATCACTGTGGACAAAGGTCTTTGCTAAAGTGCATGTAATTTATGCACTGGTCGTAACAAATAGCATGTGGAATTCCATATGCTGTTCTTCATAAAACCTATGCAAACTGCACCTCTGTAGCAGACAGTGGAAACTCTGTTAGAATGAAACGTGCTATGAATGGAGTCCAGTGTTGGAAGGCAGTTCAAAGAAACTTTATCTAAGCAAATTGGAATGGCTGATTTCCTTGCAGTTTTACAGTAATTATTAGGCATATGCCAAGCTTCTCAGGAAAACTTGTAGTAACTTTGAAATGAAGTAACACAAATACTGGCCTCCTCTACTTGGGAAAGTTTAGTAGTATGATAATATTTTTTTTGCATCGTGAACCTTTCTTTAAAACCTCTTTCCACATAATTACTCTTCCCCATAGGCAGAGGCTTTGAATATTCCTAAATTTAAACACTTTTGCTGCCCTATTAACTAAAAAAAAAAAGGCTATCAAATATCCATCATTAAACATGTTAATAAATCCTATGTAATCATGTACTTCAAAGCCTTAATTCCAAGTACAAGCATGAAAAACAGCATGAACTGCATAAAGAGAATAAAAACTAAGAAGTCCTTTTCTCAGCTAAACTATTATGAGCCATAATTGAATTTATATCTAGGTGCTATTTAATAGTGTTATATAATAGTTCATGTTCAAATGTATTGTAAGAATTAGAAAATTGCCCAAACAGCTTTGCAAAGAAAAATTCAATAGTAATATTTTAATTTCTGCGCTGTGGTGATGGGAGAATGGAGAGTACTTATCCAGTCCCACTTAAGGGCAATGGCAAAGCTGTATTTAGAAGTATTGAATCTAATTCTACATTTCATCAACATGATGTAGTCTCTAAAACCAAGAGCATTTTCAGTATCTGCCTCTCATCTCTCGTAGATGCACATCTTCATTTTTACAATTTTCCCACCTGAACCAAGTAAGAACAAAACAAGGACACAGATTTTTTTTTTTTTTTTTTAATGTGTACAGGAATCACTACTAACCAAGAAAAACCCCAAATACTTCCATACAACCTTATTTGAAAGATTTCAGTGCTTTATCTCATATGAGTTAGATATTTCAAAGATTTGCGAACACTGAAAAATAGTTAGAGAAATGTATTAAAAAAGCTCTTTCCTAGGCCAAGGCTATGGAAACAGCTTACAAAGATCTCAGGAACTCTCCACATATCTTAATTCAAAACTGTGAGGGATTTGTGGGCGTGTGAATGAGGTGGGGGGAAAAAAAAAAGAAAAATATGTGTCACCTAAGGTCCATAAATCAGTAACTAAATCTTCCAGCCTAAATAAGAGGAACTCATCTCATCTGTGAATGTCTATAGCTGAGCACATGCAGTCTATGTTACAGTAGTGTCTCTTTGTAGTCTGTAGAGGGAAGTGTCTTACAGTATAATTCAAACATGTCAGGTAAGAAGAATTCCCTTTTTGAAGTTATCTTTTTTTCTCTCCTTTGACCATTTAATGCACACATAATACCTAGCTCAGACATAACCATCTAACTTCTGGATGCTCAAGTCAATTCCTGGGCAGTTGAAACTCTTCTCAAACTGCTCATAGGTTTTACATAACCTCTCTGCTTTCTGCAGTGAATTGTTCTGTCTCTGATAGTCACCCAGCAAATGATAACAATAAATCTGTTTTAAATCTGAAATAGTGCCATGAAAGAATGACTAACATCTGAAGCAGTTTGTAAATAACCCTTAAGAAACACTTCTCCTGTAATCTTCAGCATCAGGTGCTTTCAACACAAGAGGATTTTGGTGGAGGAATCTCTGTATGGTACTGTTGTAAGAAAATGTTGGCTTACCCTTCCTTTTTCACATGAAGAACTCAACTTCAGTAACCTGAAATGTTTTCCAAATGCACTCTATAGGATTTGGATTTATGTTACAATCCTCTCTCATGATTAAGTAATTCTGTCTTGAGTGAACGCAGCACTTCAATATACTCCTTCCTGATACATTATTTGGTTCATGGAAGACCTTTAGTCATAGCTTTACAAAATTGTTTTTTTAATAGAAAACATAAGAAATTATACAATTTTTTCTATACTTTTATAATATATTTTCGAAGTAAGAAACACACTGTGATGGTAACAAGGCAGAACATCTCTGAAGTCAGTAGTATCAATTCATTGTTTCATAGAATTTGACCTCACAGTCACAACACAAAATTTGTAAATCACAATGAGCAAATCCACGCTGTTTGACATGATAGTGCAGCACCCTTTTAGTAGTTACATTGTCTTTAATGCAGATGTTCTGACTCCTAAAATTTAATACCAACTTCAGTTTGCTCTCTGATTTATTCAGGCCCTTTAGATGTAATGCAGCACAGCCCTACTGCAAACACCCACGTCTGATAGTACATAAGAAACATTTTATTAAGTCACATAATGTTTGTAGGCAAGCAGGCTAGTCTCTTTAAGAGCCATGTACCTGATAATTCATGCAGTCAACACACAGGCAACAGCTGCTTCTATAAAGATTTAATACTTCATCCTTGTAGAATTTGGATCTCATTGTTCTTAAAAGAAGTTAAAAGCAGAGAAACAGAAAACTGCATAAGTGCAGAAAATAAAAGCATGTGGGTTTTACAAATAACAGATCTTTGTTAGTGGTTAGTGAACTTAACACAGACAGTCTTAATTAGTCCAGGCAGAGTTACAAAACCAACATAACCCTTGTATAGAATTCTTATGGAGAAGACAGAAACTCCATGAATTTTCTCTCTTGATGTATTCCCTAGAGGTTTTCCTGCTTGTTAAAAAAACTATTTTTTCTCTAACTGTACTTTGGCTTTGCTATAAAAGACAGAAAAGCCACCTATACATGGGTTACTGACAAGGTTTTTGCCACATTATAAGATTGAAAATGTCTCTGCTAAGTGTGTGCCTTCAGAACTCTCTGCTTTAGAGACTGCTTCATAACATGAAGACAGATATCCAAAACTACACCAATTTCACAAGCATCAGTTTGCATGACAAAGAAGGTGCAAGAGTCAAGAAAGGGGTAAATATTTCTTCCCAGGACAGCTGTCCCCACATTGTTCTTTCCTGTAAAGGATTCAGAGTAAAGTCAGAATAATAGGTTTTGTAGAACTGTTACTACATTTAAGACCCATCTTCTAAAAGTTTTGTCATCTCCTTCTATTTCTTCTTACTCTAGATAAAAATGATAAGAAATTTCCTTCCACTGAAGCAAAATTTAAATTGAGTTGCAACAGTTCCATCTATATCAAATATAGCAATCAGAAAAACTGAAGACCTGTTGTTGAGTTCATAGTATCACATAAGATTAAGAACAGAATATGTGAAACATATTTTGTAGTGCTATCTAGATATAAGATTCCTCGCAGCCAGAACTTTTTGGACAGTGCAGAACATGTTTGCTCACTAGAAAGAATGTAATGGAAAACCTAATTCCACAGTACCAGCTATCTCAGGTAGGTATTCTTCATTCTGAATTCCATTTCTTCATCACCCCCTCCTGACAAGTTTTTGCAAGACAAGAAAGCTACAATAATGGCAGTCTACATTTGAAGCACTCCTGAGCTCAACGTAACCAATATGTGGTTGCTGATGAAGTGCAATGTCAGCAAATTCATTATCAGTGAATCTCTAATGGGTAGAATACAACAACCTACAGTGTTGTAAGCCCTTGTATAAGTGAAGCCAACTGGGTTTGATTCAACCTAGCTCTTATTTTTATCTACTGCTGTCTACTCAAAAATTTACTGTGGTGCTACATTTCTGCTTTATCAATGGCACGGTCTCTTGCTATTTAAACATACTCTGCAATTATTTTGGATATTACTGCAGGGGTAAGTAGTCTGACATTCTAAAATAGAACTTAATCAGAACATGTGGACTGGAGATTTCAGAAAGTATTCTAGGATCTTTGAAAAAAGAATCTGGACGAATTGTTTCTATCTTTCATCGAAAATGCAGCAAATTGAGATCATCAGCTAACGTAAATCAGGAGAACCCCACTGAATTCGTTAGAGCTCTTCTGGTTCACATCTGCAGACAATCTGCATAATCATGTTGTCACATGTAATAGTTATATTATGTTCTCATGATTCCTCTTTAGCTGGATAGAAATGGCTTTCCTGTCCACAAAAATGTTAATGCCTTTAGAAAATTCCCATTCCATGTTAGGGCAAGCCTAAGACTAAACTTGTATGTATAATATCTTGAAGTTTTTTGGTTGAGATGCAAGTGGCAAATGAAACTGATTTTTGTGGTATTTTCAGACAATCATGACTTTTTTTTTTCTTTTTGGTTGAATGAAATGTTTTCAACTTCTTGAAGAACAAATTGGTATGTTCAGTTATAAGCCACTTCAGATTAAAGCAAATGAAATAAAAGACTGTTTTGTTAAGACATTATGGGGTTATATTCCATATTCTCTGGCAGACAGAGTGGGAAGGATTCACGTGTCCTGCAAACCCCAGGGGAAACCAAGTCATTTTTTATGATGAGTGATATTCAGCTTAACAAAGAGTTTTATATAACTTAAAATGGCTTCAGAGTTGCATTGATTTCTTCCCTCACTCCTCAAACTCTTCTTAACAAAAAACAGGAGACATGAATTTTATCCCATACTCGAAGGCGGATGGAGACAGAATATGAACATAGGGCTCTTGCATCTGTTGAGTTCACAAAAACTGGACAACTTGTCTCTTAATAAATTGATTTTGTTGGAGAGTGTATAAAATAATCTGTTATCATTCAGAGGTGTCTTGCAATATTTACATTTCTGACTACTTATCCTATGTAACAACAATCCTCCAAAGAGAAGGGAATGGCTCAGAAAATCAGTAACAAACCTTGTCTGCGGTAAAAAAGATTCAGGTTCAAGTCTGGTTTGCTTTTTTTCTCATAGATATGGGAATTAAAAAACCCTTTCAAAGCAAACGGCCTCACCAAAGTAGTCTGAGTACTTCATCATCATCATCACCATCACTGACTTTGTTGGATAAACATACTTAGGATCTGCTAGCATTTCCATAATTTGGAATAGGGGTTTCTTACTGTATTGATACATGTAGCTAAAAGCAGCATTGGGATATCAATACCATTCCTCCTCCACCAGACTGCTTCAAAACCCTCTGCTATTTCCTACATATTGCTTTAAATCAAAGTCTTGTGCAGTTGGAAACTCTTCAAGGTCTCATATGTTAAACAATAACTGGCTGTCCCCTAGGTTTTTTTCCAGCAGCAAAAGTAATTGCCAAGCCAGGCTGGCAAGCTTTCAGATCCTGATTGCTACCTCTAAAGGATCAATGATCCTCATGCCTATGCTTTCAGAGAGACAAGAAAAATTTGCTTCAAAATTTCAAAAATCAGTGAATATTTTATGACAACTATCAGCCATCCCAGAGCTGCCACTTGAAATTTGTATAGATTGGTATAAATATATAAAAAAATATATCTATATATCTATATCTATCTTTATATCTGTCTATCTACCTATATATATATATATCTGGCTAAGCAACCAAATTAGACAGTGGGGAAAAACCAAAAAACCCCAAAGTTTAGGATACCCAGTTCTTATTGTTCCCTGATGTACTTTTATTGCTTTATTTGCTCCAAAATCAGCCCAGAAGGGAGTGCTGAGCACCCAGGGGTTAAGACATGTTGCAGTGGCTCTATCCCAGCACTGACTTTCACTGAGGCCTTGTGACCCTGTCCAGTGCAGTGAAGGATTCAGGATGACAACACCAAGACTGTGTGCAAGCAAGTGCACAGCATTCTGCTACAACCAAGACATGATTGCAACAGCAAAAGAGAGAGTACAACATTTACAGAGAAATTTCATGAGCCCTACCGATGCCTGTATATGATAATACTTTGACTACATTCTCACAGCTGTTGCTTTCCCTCAATGAAATTTCATCAGAGTGCGGTGATATTGTCATTTTTTTGCTGATGAAGGTGTCGCTGTCCTGCTTTGTGAAACTGATTTAGTTTCACTATAATCATATAAACATAGGGTCATAGAATAGTTTGGGTTGGAAGGGATCTTTAAAGGTCATCCATTCCAAGCTCCCTGAAATGACTGGGGACATCTTCAACTAGGTCAGGCTGCTCAGAGCCCTGGCCAACAGGCCCCTGAATGTCTCCAGCAATGGGGCATGTACCATCTCTCTGGACAACCCTCTGGGAAGCTCTGCAAGCTCTTTTCCATTGTTTGGAAAAGGTTTTGTCTCTGAATCTTGATTCTCCTATTTGCCTCTGCACTTGAAGCCTATTATTTTTAAGCCACAACATGATATAGGTATTTTCTAAGTTACAAAAATAAGAAACATGGATAGGTTAGTGCTAAGAAGGAATGAAAAAATGCTTTAGCACTGGAGTTAGATTCTTGTTATATAATTTTAGCTTTTACCTTCTAAGCTGGTGATTAGGTTTCCTGAAGAGTCAGTAGAGCAAAAGATTTTGCTCAGCAGACCAAATTCACCACCTGTTGGGAGTGATTCATCCTTCATGTATCATACTGCTTATTTTTAGAGAACAGCTCTTTAGGTAAGCATAGCTTCATGCTTTGTTTTACCTACACTTCAAATTTTTAAACCCCATTTCTCTCAAAAGAGGCTTGTAAACATTTTTTTTTATATAAAACTTTCTGATTTATAGAAAGATTATATTAAGACTATATTAAGGAGCCTGAAACAATGCTGTGGATGCCTGTGGTTAGTAAAATGCTGTAGTGAGCAATCATCTTCTTCTAAGTATTTTATGCATCTTTAATCTTAAAGAGTGTTTTAACCTTATGGCCAGAGTTGTCATATTATACCTAAATGGAATACAAAATTCTGAGAATTTACTTACTTAATCAACAGCTGCAGGTCAGATATGATGGGTGTATGTGTCTTGTCACACCTGTAGCCCACTATATCCTCTCCCGTGAAACACATCCCTTACATTGGCAGAAAAGGATGTAGTCATTACTTTTATTTAAGCACTGCAGAAATTTGGAAAAAATAAAACATTTATATTTTATTTCTCTAATGTTATGTTCTATCCAGCTTTATCTATACAAGTGAGAAACAACACCATTTAATACCAAATATAATTGATTAATATCATAGATTTTCTTTGGTAGTGTCCTTCAGGTTGATCTCAGGGAAATAACATTGCTTCTGTATGTGTAACGAGAACTTTAATTTTATTAATTTCATTTTTAATTAATGATGTTCTAAGATTTTAAGAAAAGTTGTAGAGTCATATAATTTATATCCTCTTACTGTGTTTACTTAGCTACATGATGCTTAAGGAGTCTGGTTCTTGGAGAATTTTGCTAAGATCAGTAATTACTATTTTCTCATCTTTGAGAAAAATTAATTTTGACTTGGTCATTTTGACAGGTAATTTAATATAGCCAGAACTTCTATTTATTATAATTTATGAAGTAAATTAAAGTGGAGTAATTTGAGGTCTGGTTTTCAGTCATGCTGTAGTCTAAGATCCCATCTTAATATTTTTTTGAAATGAGAATTTTGCAGTACCATTTTTTACTTTGGATATTCTTTAATAATTGACCTAGAAACTCAGCTCAGGGAATCTGCAAAATGTTCACTTGTGTGAACTAGGTTCCTTATCTGTTATAAACATGTTCTCTTTGAAATTGTTTATTAGAACAATTAGATTTTAATATGTAGACACAAATAGAAATAAAAGGAGAAGGTTTTAAATGTTAAACCATCATATTGTTGAAATATTTATTCATTACTTGGTTTTCTACAGTTTTATAGAGATCTATCTAGGATCCACACATTTCTTCCAATTAAGTGCATTATTTTGTTGTGGAAATAAAAAAAATTAATAAATGCACCATTCCAGTTTATTTATGAAATTAAACTGTTCCAATCTGCATCCCATGTTCTCTACAAGACCATAGGAACCAAAAGGAAAATAATTTTCTTTTTGCTATTACTTTAATTTTACTAACATCATAGTACTAATAATACTCAGGTAAGAGTTCTTGCCATCATTCGTGTTCACCAGTGTTTTCTAACTGATTTTCCTAGTCTTTGTTTTTATTCTATGTAGGTTTCCTTTTCTATGTAAAACCATTGCCATCTATTCACACCCCCTTATATTCCTATTCTAACATAATGCTTAAATAAAATAAATTGTAAAAAAAAACCTCAGACAAACAAAAAACCCAAAATTATTGATCAGATATTTTAAAAGGTTATCCCACACTCAGATCTGAAAAGAATGACCCAGTGCATCCTACATCAGATCCTACACACATTTGCTGCACAGCTGGTCTGCCTTTGCATAGTCCTTAGGTCAGCTCCTGCCACAAAGGCACAACCAGGCACATTCCTGCCAGAGGAAGCAGTGTTGGCAGGAATGCAGCCAACAAAGCACTTTGGGATTAAACAGATCTTTCATCAGGCTGCAATTATTTAATCTCATTGATTAAGCATATAGCCTATGCATCCCCCCTAAGATTTGAATCCTCATAACTGCAGTGCTGAGTGTATTAGATTATATTCACCATGGGGCAGAAAATTTACGTGGTTGTTTAAAAAAGAAAGACCACATAAATTTCTAGGCCTACTAAACTGATAAATATTCATCAGAATTGTAAAAAGACTGTGGAAAATGATGTCATGGTTTGCCACGTCAGCAAAACTTCTAGCAATCTTTAACCATGTCCCGGGGTGTATTTTCTCCTGGCACAAAGATGGAGAATATATCAGAGAATGATTCTGTTTAATTTAAAATACTTCAGAGAAGTATCCCATGATCAGTTTACTCTGTTGGACATATCCATGTAGGTTTCAGCTCCTCCTGACCTCCTGCAGAACAGGGCTGCAAACTGTAAGTTTCCAGCAATTCTGCTGGAAGATAATTTGTCAAGAATGGAACCCAAGCACTTTTTGATTTCATAACTGAATAGGAATGCACAAAAGCACAACAGAAATGGAAGTCACTACTTACACTTAATTCTTTGTAGTTCAACATACTATGAATTGGTCACAGCACCAAGCCTGCCACAGCTCAAGAACTGTTTGGACAACACTCTGAGGCATGTGGGGTGATTTTGGGGATTGTCCTGTGCAGGGCCAGGAGTGTGACTTCGATGATCCTTGTGGGTCCCTTCCAACTCAGGATATTCTGTGATGATTCTGTAATGATTTCTTTGCTATTCTTAAGTATATTCCCTCCAGAAGTAGTAGATTTGCCCTCATCTAGATATAGTTCCCCCAGGAGCCTGTGACCCATGTTGAAAATTATATACTAGTGAATATTCAACACTTTTTAGTCTGTATAGTTAGAAGTGCATTCTTTATAAAAGGATCTTAGTGGGGGAGGAATGCTAGAATTTTCTACTGAAGTGCTTTTAAAGCAAACATGCCTTGAGCTGTTATGGATGAAAGGTGTTTGTTAAATTGCTTGATGTTACAAATATCTGAAATTGAGTGGGTGATTGATTTAATTGCAGTTGTCAGACTGGTTTTAAAAGCATTATTTCTCTTTTTTGTTCTGTTTTTCAGATCTGCAGAACACTTGGATTCTGAACATAAAGAAAAGAAAGTGTCTAAATATACTAATCACAAAATGTAGCTTCTGGCTAAGCCAAGGCATACTGTCAAGATGAAGTGCTGCATAATTTTTAAAACACTCAGTCTGGCCAATGCATTCAATCTCTGAATAGCAGTGCCCCTGTTGTTCCAGCCTCTGTTATTTTCTGAATAAAAATATCCAATAATTGTGATACAGTGTTACTTTCACATATATGTAAAGCTAACACAAGTAGGAAAATTAATGAATGGTGTGAAGCTGCAACTCTGAGCTCAGTATCCTCTCACAAGCTGCCAAACCCTATCAGTGACAGGGTGTCCATCCGAACTCACTTCCCCACTCTTGCATCAAAGCCTACTGTTCTAGAATAAAAGCAATTCGAGCAGCACTAGGAATGTGATTTGCTTCAGCCTGATTTTGTGTTGAAGTCCACAAATAAATGTTGCTGGGTTGTTAGTGTGCTATGTTCCTGTAGTTCCCACTGTTTCAAACCTGCAGCAATCAGGGTTAGCTTCACAAGAACGGCTTTAGTTAGGTGATACTACTGCTCAGAATACCACCCGGCAAAGCACTGGTATAAAAGTTTGGCAGCTTCTCCATCTCTCCTGTTGAAACTGTATCAGTTCTATATTGTGTACAATAATCACAGGTTTAATAGGCTAGAGAAAATTTTAGGCAATTTACCATGACAAGCCCTGTTCTTTTCTTCTTTCCAGTGAAAGATGAATGTTGGAACATTTCAAAGAAAGCAGAAAAACTGTAATGGGAGAAACCGTAATGGGAGAAACCATGACAAAGCCTCCTCACCAGCACAGGATACCCTGCGGCTTGAATCCCAGCCTCTTAGAGTGCTGGAATCAGTGAAGAGGATCCCTAGATGAAGTGTTGTGGATAAATGATCTTCCTGAGTCAATAGTGGCTAAAAAATAATTAAATTAATATGGGGATTTATAAGGTAGAATTGGGTTGTGAGCTGTAAAACCTGCCTGCAGAGGCACATGGCGGCACACAGAGGCTTGTCTCCACTGGACCCTGGGGGGAGGAGGTGTCACACGGCAGACCCTACGGAGAGGAGCCTGCTGGGAGCTGACAGACAAGTGAACAGCGAGTGACCACCTCATAGACAGACATTGAGAAAGCGTGTTACTGATGCGGCAGCACGGGATAGGTGACGCCATATAAGGAAATGCTCTGCCTTAGAAAAGTGTATAAAACCAACTCACTGCTTCGAATAAACGATTAAGATCCCCTGCCGGTCTGGGTCCGAGATTCAATTGCCGACAAATGGTGCCCCATGTGTGGAATTTATTATACGCCTATCTGCACATCCATAGATGAGCCCCGTGGGATTTAAAGTGCTGCTGCAAGAAGCAAGAGGGCTGGCCAGCAATAATCCGTACAAGTTGTAGGTGAGCCATGGAGGACGTAAGGGATGGAGTATCCTAGGAACAGAACGTCCCAGAAACGTTAAAATGGATTTTAAAGAAACATGGCAGGAAAGTTGAGTCTACAGATTTGAACAGACTCTTGTTCTAGGCAAACTTTATCAACTTTAGATAATATTTTTGGTCCTCGAACATGGGACGCTTTAGACGTGTTGTGGAACTCAGCTACACGGGGCAATGCAGCGCTGACGGGGCTTTTGTGTCCATGGAGGACAGCGTGCAAGGCGCTCATAGCGCATGTGGCACCCAGAGACCGGACAAAGAAAGCCACTTGTGCCACTGCAGCAGCCGTGCCAAGCCCTTCTGTGCCTCCAGCGAGCAACCATAAGTCTGTCGGGGCTGTGAGAGAAGAACCAGAAGATGGCCCCTCATCCTCCGACCCATTTGACCCTGGAAGGAAGCCGGACAGTACTGTAGAAAAGCTTGCACCACACCCTGTGGCATCAGCTGGAGCTGGGAGGTCCCATCCTAGTAGCATGTTCCCTCTCCATTTGCCCTCTGCGAAACTGCAGCAGCAGCGGCAGATGCGGCAGATGCAGCAGGGAGGAAAGCGAACACGCGGCACCAGGGAGCACACGCCGGCGAGCACATGGCGGAGCCGGGAAGCAGTGGCGGCACACAGCAAAGCCACGCCACGGTCGCGTCCGACGGCTGCCCCCATGCCGCAGACAGGCGAGGTCGGTGGCGCTGGGAGCTGGCAGGGCCGCGGCTCCGCTCAGCACATGGCGAGGGCTGCGAGGGGCACTCTGCATGAGAGAGGTGGAAAGACAGGCCAGCAGGGCCTGCGCAGCTGGGTGCCAGGCCCGCACGGCCGCCCGACCTGCTACAGCCAGGGCTCCCGTTCCTTGCAGACCCTCAGGAGCTGATACTGTGCTGGAAAAAAGGACTAAGTGCACTCATGGCCCCTTCCTCAGGGGTGGGGGGGCTGCAGCATTCAGCATTTTGCACCAGCTTGTGTGGGAAAGGCTGCAGGTTAGGCATGTCATTTCTGCAGCTGGTCCGTATAACTCTTCTGTTTTCATTATTTATCGCTTTTTACCACACCACCTTGTGCCCCTCCCTAGATTGTTCTGAATAATTATAATTGGTAAGCTTTTTTTTTAAGCAGGAATTAGACTTGTTACCTTTTGCAACCTTTAACTCTCTAAGTGGTTTTAAAAGGTTTTAAATGTTATTATAATTGCAATTTTCCAAGACCTAGATATATATATTCTGTGAAACGATGAAGTATTTAAGAAGTTAATGATATTACTTTTCTTACTTTTACTTGGCACACTTGTTGCTTTATTAGATGTATTATTTTACTGTTCATAGTAAGAAAACTGCATCTTATGTTCCACATTTTCTTGAATTTGGTAAGTCAAAAGATGTCCATGTTACATATTGTTAGAAAAGAAAAGGGGGCATGCAGAGATGGGGTGTGGCCCCCGTGAAAAACTGTAAAGAAGTTTACATGTTCTTAATTTTTCAATCACATTCACAAGATATTAATACAGTTTTCAAGTAATTTTGTAAGTATTTTAGAGAAACCTTCAGTCAAAGCTTAAGGCTCTGGCCAAGCCCTAGCCCTGGCTGACCAGGGATTATACCATCAAACCCAGGTGTTTCTGCCCTAAAAGTGTGATCAAGTCATTTTGACTTACTAATTTGATCTTTAAAAAGCTGAACCATCTTTCAAAGTAAACTTGAAACTCTTGCTTAGGAAAGACTTTCTAAGTCCTCACTGTGAAACAGGACCTTCCAGCAGTTGCAGATTCTGAGCGATGGTAAAAGTTTTAGACAACATTACATTGTTTCTCAAAGTTCTATCTGTTCAATCACTGCCATAATTCTTATTTGTATAAAACAGAAAGGGGGGAATTATGGGGATGTATAAGGCAGAATTGGGTTGTGAGCTGTAAAACCTGCCTGCAGAGGCACATGGCAGCACAAAGGAGCACATGGTGGCACACAGAGGCTTGTCCCCACCAGCCCCTGGGGGGAAGAGGTGTCACATGTCAGACCCCTACGGAGAGGAGCCTGCTGGGAGCTGACAGACGAGTGAACAGCGAGTGATCACCCCATAGAAGGACATTTAGGAAGTGTGTTACTGATGTGGCAGCACAGGATAGGTCACGCCATATAAGGAAATGCTGTGCCTTAGAAAAGTGTATAAAACCAACTCACTGCGTTGAATAAACGATTCAGATCCCCTGCCAGTCTGGGTCCGAGATTCAATTGCCGACAAATTAACATTTTCTTGAGAATTCATAAAAATCTAAGATTCCGCATGCTGTCATTTACTGTGGTTCTGCTCAAGAGCGGTAACTCATTAAATAAGTAATTATTTAGCTGTTTTTTATTGCCTGTCCATGTCCTAAATTTCTTCTCTGACACCTTTGAAAATACTGGCCTTGCATCTCAAGTCGCCTAAAATCTGTTTTGAAGCACTTACTAATGCATAATTCCCCACTGATTTTAATGGTCTTTGGATCAGCCCCATGAATAATAGGGAACAGTTGTAATTTCTTTTGTATGGTTTATCACTGGGAAGCAATGAAAGTTACCTTCATGCACAGTGTGCTTGTATTGCTTGGTTTTTAGTTCTCAGTTAGATGATATTATTGTCTGGCATCAAAGCAAAGCTCCGAAGAAACAAAACAAAATGAAAAAGCTTATAGGAAAACATTTATCGAAGCACAGGATAATCTTAGATTCACTTTTTTTTTCACCACACACACTTGAATGTGCAGGAATGTGCATATCAGCAAAGTCCTCAGCAGACAGGTCTTTCAAGGTTTCACTTTAAATGACGGAGAGGTGCCAGGAAGCATCAGACACTTTCACAGCTTTAGGTGTCATTAACCAGCATTGTCTAAAACGTGTAGGGTTCAGAAGAGGCTCTTCCAGAGGGAAAACAGTTCATCTCATTTTTCAGGGGGCTGCACTAGAGGTTACTGAGGAACTGAGGTGAGACCTCATGGCCATCTGCCGCTTCCTCACAAGAGGGAGCGGAGGAGCAGGCACTGATGCTGATCTCTTCTCTCTGGTGACCAGTGATAGGAAAGGCATGGAGTTGTGTTAGGGGAGGTTTAGGTTAGGTATTATGAAAAGATTTTTTACCCAGAGGGTGGTTAGGCACTGGAACACACTCCCCAGTGAGGCTGTCACAGCACCAAGCCACACAGAGTTCAGGAAGCATTTGGACAACACTCTCAGGCATAAGGTGTAATCCTTTGGGTTTTTCAGGGCCAGGAGTTAGACTCAATGATCCTTGGCGTTCCCTTACAACTGAGAATATTCTATGATTCTATGAATCTCTGATCTACAAACCTTCTGCCTTCAGCAGAATCTGCATAAAGCCTGTGAGATGCAGTTTAAACTGTGCAAGGACAGTTAGAACAGATTCAGCACAAGTGTTGGAAACAGCATTATGGGTGTGCCCTGCTGTCACCCCTTAAGTACAGTTATAGCACAACAGATATGGAAATCTGTCTTTAGTATTAGATCGAAGAGATGTAGAGATACCAAGCTGGCTATGGTGATGTGCTACTATAATTTCTGAGTCTGACATTTAAAAGATATGAAAAATGATGTTAATTGGTAAGAAAAAGATGGTAAGTGCATGCAAAAATACAGTAATTATTTATAACCCTAGAGAAGGTCCAATAAAAGAAAGAAAAAAACCTATATATTTCACTCAAAAGCATGCATTAAGAATTCAGACAGCACTTTATTTGCAGTATTCTTTATTTCTGTTTAAGAGCCCTTCTATCCAACACAAGTTTAAACCAGTTTTTTATGTACCATTTGTCATAATATTGCAGTTTAATCAGCATCATAAAGTGCTTTACTGTGTTTCTGGTGTCAGAGACTATTCTTGACACCTAGCTGGACCTTTTCTAAGGTTTTCATGAAGTACCTGAATGGAAAATTCCTATTTTATCTCCTTTTTTATTTTAATCAAGACATTTCAATGGGGAATTTCTCTCCAGCTCTAATAACTGCTCATTTATAACTGAGCAAGCATATGGTGGGATGGAAAAGCTGTAGACTGTTCAGCTCTCCTGGTGGCAGTAATGCTGGCTTCCCTGCTTCCCTCTCTCACCACACCAGTGATTCTCTAATCCTGGACACTGACCTTGAAAGCCAAACTGTTTTGTGTAATGTGCGCATTGCTGCAGATACAGGACCTGGTAACTGGCCCCACGAGTTGTTGGCCTGCAGGCAAACTATGCTTTACCTTCAAAGGTACCTGGGTGAGTATATCTGCAAAGCAATTCTGCAAACAGTAAGAAGAGGAAATTAAATCCTTCTGGCAATCTTTGCTTCTGGCTGTGGCAGTGCACCTGAGGTGTTCCGCTGTGTAGGGCATTGCCAGACTGCTGGTGAGGAGTAACAAAGGGGTTTGGCAAGAGCCTGCACAAGTGGTACCAAGGGGTGTGCTGAGGGCTCTTCCTGTAGGCAGTGAGAGGGGGGCTTGGCATTTGACAACAGAGGATGTCTGGGATAAAGCTGATGGTGGGTGGTCCTGAGCCTGATACAATTGCTGAGACCGGAGGTTGCTCAGAGGCTGGGGGAAACTTGGGCATGCCTGTCCTGGGTGGGGACTTTCAGCATTTTACTGTCTTTCCTACCCTTGCTTTATTAGCTTTCAATTGTGCAGGTGTTTGATGAAATGTTTTTCATAAAGACCCACTTAAACTCTTCTTCTGGACCTTTCCAGAGCATACAAATTTGGGCCCAACAGAGCAGATGCAGATGTTGACTTCCTGAGGCTGAGGATTTCCCTTGGCCTCTCTGACCCTTTCTGACACTTGTTTTCCTAGGTAGAAATTAGTTTATCCAGCTTAGTACCTTGGACCCTTGACCTGCCTTACGCAGATGGAGGACATGTTTTCTCTCTTTAACCTCATGAGATATTTTTGGCTTTTCAGGTAACAAGGAGGTAAGTAAAGTGATGTAGGTGCATTGTCGCTGTATTTAAAGAGAAAGGACACCAAAGCATATGAAAGCCACCTACCCTGGAAAAATCCAACCTTACAGATTGTTAGAGAGCTTGCAAGGACAATCATTGCCTCCAGCCAACCTTTCCAAGAAGTGTTTGGGTATTATTTAGGAGGTAGTGTCAGACAGAGTAGTCTTTCCTTTGAGGGGCAAGGATACTCCTTTATGTGTGCAAGAGACTTATCACATTGAGTTAATGGATATCTCACAAGATTTACTAACCTTAATATAACCTCTAGTACATTACCTCTTCTTCAGCTTTTTCGTTTGATTTTGACTCAGACAAAATTAATAGATAAATGTAGCATGTATAAAATACCGTTATCCATCTATAACTCTTGGATTTTCATTGAAGTTATTATTAAACTTATTTTTAATGTGTTTATGTGCTAATCACCACTATCCTAACAGATAACTACACTTGAAGATATCTATGTCAGGGTTCAAGGCTGTCCGTGTAATCAATGGAGAGAGACAAATGCCCCTTGGGGACAATCTTGAGGCTCTGAATTAGGAGCCTAATAATTAATAAAATGAGATACAATAATCTCTTTCTATAGAGGCATGCAAAATCCTCTAAAATGTAGAAATTTTTCCCCATTTTTTCAGCAGATGAAGGGCTCCTTTTTCCAAATCATTTGTGATTTGAATAGCTCATGTTAAATATACCTGATAAATAAAGCTTTGATTTCTGCTCCAGATCTCATTTTGATTTCCTTTTGGCTCTACCCTGATTAATATTTTAACAGTTAAGATTTTGTATACTTTTAGTGGAATTAGTTATACACAAATCAAGGCAGTAAAGTTTCAGGTAAGGAAAGGAACCTGAAAAGAAACAATCAATAACATTTATTAAAACTTGTTATTATATACACAGTTAAATATTTAAAGGCAAACAAATACAAGAATCCCTCTCAGAAACTCTCTTTGTAGTATCAGGATCTTATAATCTACAGTGTGTACTCCTAAGCAACAAAGACATCTTTGTGCAGTTAAAGGTTAAACATTTTGATAGACCAAAAAATTCATGCCTGGACTAGATGTAATATACTTTTATTGTGCCTGAATTTTCTCATGAATGGGACTGTAACAGCTTATGTAATGGAAACAGAATATGAACAGGGCATTTATATTCAAAGAATACTATGAAATTTTGTATTTTCCCCTTTGGGTTTTCTTGAGTGGGGCTTTATAATTCTAGCCACATATGCAAACACAGATAAAATATCTGGCTTCTTTTTTGGCCAGGGGACAGAGATATGAGTCATGGAAAGCAAGATTTATTGGTCTACCAGAAACTTTTAGTTTAAATTTTCTCCTGTCAAATTCTTTCAAAGAAACTGAATCTGCATGTAATTGCACATAACCATGAAAAGTGCAGTTTACTCTTTGACTAATTTAATTCACTGCCTTTTTGCTGAGGTTCTGGCCTGTGGCTTTGCTCTAATAGACACAAATCTTGTGTTGACTTATCCAAGTCTCCTGTTTGATTTACTGTTTTAATGTACCAGTGATAAACAGCTTAATATACTCCTTGTAGGACTTGAATATACTGTCCAATTATTGTCATATTGCCTAGAGGTGTGACACACAGCCTTTTCTAAAACCTGTGCCTTGTTTGAGAACCGCATGAAAATAAGAGCTAAAAATGAGATGGGTGGCTGGTCTGTGAAATTGGCATCCAGCTCAGTGGAGCTTGAAGGGACAATAGCACCAGTGTCACAGAGCAGCAGGAGAAACCCTGAAGATCCGGCTCCCTGCTGCCAAGGGGACAACTCCACAGACTGTTCCCTTGGAGCTTTGAGAGCTCTGACATCAAGAGGTCAGCCAGGACCGGCTGGTTTGTAACAGGGGAGCCCATCTGCAGGATCAGGAGTTAAACTCCACCTGGAGTAAGGTTCACCCGTTCCAAGGAAAAATCATGAAAACACAAGTAAGTTCTGGAGCTATAGGTCTCAAAATATCTGGGCCCTGACTTCAGGACAGATACAGTGATTATTTTGGCTAGGGACTGTCCCCATTTTCCAAGTACATCTGCTAAACAGAATGGACACTTTAGTGCTGTGATTTTATGGGCTATTTGCTCAATGAATGAGGCTTTGTTGACATTTAAAAGGCTGTAGCAATATGGTGTCTTCTATGGAGGTACTTAGCCTTCCAGGGAAGCATTCACTTACACCCAGAAACTGGGTGAATATAGACGGTAATGTACGAGTATGAGAAGGGTGTTTAGGGAAAATTTGACTAACTTATTTAATTGATGAATAAGGCCTTAGATTTCAGAGGAGAAAAAAAAAAGGGCTTCTTCAGCAATCCAAAATAGTGCTAATGGATATCCTCAAGTATCTTCAAGGATTTAAGTACATACAGGTCTTTCTCCTGCCACATGCCTCACAGAGTCCCTGGTGGGAGCACAGTGCTCCTAGGCACATTCGGAGCATAACACACTCACTCTCCTGTTGCTTGCAGTGGTGACATCTATGTGGCAGAACATTAACTCAAAAATAAAAGGCCTGAATCCAAGAATTTCCTAATCTTGTAGAGGTTTCAATCCTATTTGTTCACACAGAAATATGCTATAATGCCCAGACTACAAATTATAAGCATCTAAGGGGTTATTGTACCCTTACACCCTGAACACATCATACCCTCAAAAGGAGAGAATGGTTAAACCATGCCTGGACCTCCTAAAGAGCTTAGAGCATTATGCTGGGTGTGAAGCAGCAGAGAGTTCTGCTCTCAAGATTAATTACAGGTTTTATCCCAAAACTGTATAAAATAAAATCTATAAAAGACACATAGGGTTTCTGGCCTCAGGACTGAGAAATGAGTAGCTGGAGCCTAGTGCTGGTGAGCTTGGGTTCCCTCCAGGCTACTTTTCCTCCTTCATGGTCTTTATAAAATTAGAAAAATAAAAAATGCTCTTGATTGAATGTCCTAATTGGATTAAATCATATTTCAAAAGGCCTCTTCTGTTGGCATAATAGTGACTTCATTTAGGCTTTTGATGAAGAGATTGAAATAAAAAAGAGATTAGAGTTCTGTCTGGTATAGTAATGTTATACGAAAACATTATGATTTGGGGAATCTCCAAATTTTGCTGGGTTTTGGCTTTTTGTTTTATATAAGGTACTGTGTTCTCTCTCATTTGGATTCTTAACCTCAGAAGGACTTTAAAAAAACCTGCTGTTCAGACATTCACACACATACCTGCTTGCATGAGTGCTCTCTACATTTTCACATTCTGGGAATGCACTTGTGAACAAATATTTGCTTGTACAACAGTTCTCAAAAGGTGAATAAAAGAACTTATGAACATTATCAAAGCAAATACATGTGGCGCCTGGTACATGAACATTTATGATTGCGTTTTTGCAGGACAGAGCCAATGCCAACAGGGTTCAAGTACAATGTACACAAGTGTACTTCTGCAGATTCAAAGATATGTTTTACTTCAGCAAGAATTAGAAGCTCATTGTTCTTGGAGAGTTCCCTGGATGATATTTTAGCCCTGATGAACTGAGGGACAACTCTCCTACTTTCTGTCATCAGAAGTAATTTCATATGTTCAGATATTTTTTCATACTTTCTTCCACCTTTTTCTCAGGACAGAGCATTCTCTTGTTTGCTTGGGTTGTTTGTTAAAAACCACCAAAGTCAAGGGAACAACTTGTGCCTACTCAGAGGGCTTTCAGCCAGCTGCTGACTGCCTATGACATATCTGAAATAGATTAACAGTAGGATTTATCGTGTAAGAACTAGGCTTTGTTTTATCTCTTTTAATAACGTTGAATGCTCCAGGAAATCTTCAAACTCAGATATTAAGTTTCCTCCAGACTAAAGGTAAGAGCTGAGATCTTGGAGACTGCACAGCTAGCCAGTACAGTTGGAAATACACTTAATGGACTGTGATAGCCTCTGTCCCTGGTAATGTTTGCAGCATTAGGAACAAATCTCCCACTATTGGTACTTCCCTTTGACAGCAGAGGGAGCATTTCATCCAGTAACTCATTTCTTTTTCTACATTTACATGAAAATCCTGGCAATGGTTAATAAATAATTGCATTACCAAACCAAATATCTCTAAGCAGGCAGGTAGCCTGTGGTCGGTTAACTGTAAACCAAGGTAGAGCAGCTGAAAAATCACACAATGTAGGAAATTCAGATGGTGTTAATGGAAGAGACCAGAAGCTGTTTCTCCTTGTTTTCTTGAGAGATAATTTCCTGAAGAGTAAGAATCTAAATGAGGGAAAGAGAATATTTTTTCACTACTGATAAAAAAGACCATGAGGGGGTAAAGCAATTGGAAAATATTAAAAACTCCTGACGACTAAAGACCAAACAAACAAAAAAACCTGAGTAAGGAGAGTCCCCAAACAAAAAAAACTGAGTAAGGAGAGTCCCCAAACCTCAAATTTGCTGTCAAGTTTTATTAAGGTCTGGCTGCTCAGAGCTCCCCATGATTTTCTTTCAGACATGTCTGTGCTGAAAGACACCAACTATTTTGTTACTGAATCCAGGCCTTCAGCTGCTGGGGAGGTAAGGGAGAGAAGGTAAAACCATCAAATTTAAAGCACCTGGAACAGGAAGGGCATCACTGATTTAACTGCAACCTGTGTAAGGGAAACAGATAAAAAGGACATTGACAGAACACAAATTTTAGTAGCTCTGGTCAGATGATGAACATGAAGTAGCAATTTCCTATTGTAGTAGTTATTTAAGGAGATGTTTCTCTCTTTTTTCAAAAATGTCCTGACTCTGTCTCCAGCCATTTCTGGTTAGAAAAATCATTACTGAGTACATTAACAAATGCACCCTGTACACTGCAGCCACAGCACTGACAATACTAGTTTTCTGTGAGCTTTACTCACTGGAGAATTTATTGATCATATTGTTTGTTTCCTTGAATAGTCTTTTTATTTTTCCTTGGCCTTTACTCAAGCAGACTATGATACTTCAAAGAGATTCTATTAAATGAAGACCACTTGCCTCCAGGTGATACTAATAACTTTGATTCAACTACACTATGAACTGATTTAAACCAGGCTGCATTCATATGTCAGGTTAAACCATGAGATTCAAAAGATAAACAACTGCTTCTCTAAATCGGTGGAAATTTTGCCTGTTCAAGGAGGTGGTCACAAACGTTAAAATAGTTTTATTTGCTCATTAAATTAGGATTCAGCCCTGAGTCAAGGTCTGCCAATACTTTTAACAAAACTTGTAATACAACCTGTCTTCAAGGGATACAGAATATTTCTGACTACATAGAGAGCTGTTGGAGTTAGGTAAGATAGTCGATAAAATATATTTTTAAGGTTTTAAAAACTCTGCATTTGACCAGAAGAAAGCTGGAAACAATGTTTAAGCAGAAGCTCGCTCTCTAAAAATGAAATATTATAGTTAAAAATTTCATTTAGGGATCAGGGACTCTTAGCCGTGACTTTCTCTTTTAAGAAGGCTGCTTGATCAGTAACATCAAGGGTGAGGTTGTAGATGGACCTGATACATCACTGATCACAGAATCTCAGAATGGCTGAGATTGGAAGAGGTCACTGGTGTTCATCTGGCCCAACCTTCCTGATTAAGCAAGGTTACCCTAGAGCGCATGGAAAAGGATTTTATCCAAACAGTTTTTTAATATCTCCAGTGAAGGAGACTCAACAATCTCTCGGGGCAAGAGATAACTCCAAATCTCTCAATTTTTATATTCCTTCCTCTCTTTATTGTATCAGGGTTTTTTCTGTTATTTTTTCACCCTACTCCAAATTTTATTTGAATATTTTCACCTCTTTTTTCTTTTTGAACCAACATTTCCTAACCATTGGCCAGGAACATATTTGAAATGAACATACCCCTGTAAATATTGTAGGGTGACTCAGCCAGCCTCACAAGTATGTTGCAAAGCTGGAAACATTGTGTGATTTCTGAAGGGATGACTTTTTTATCTACAATGAATAAAGCAGTTTTCTAGATTCACCAGCCTAAATACTCATGATTTCTTATTAAGCCAGTTTTCTAAGTGGAAATAACTGTGTACCTAGCAGCCACTTGTGCTAGCTGAACAAGGTGAATATTAAAAATTGCTCCACACAAAAAAATAAACAAAGAAGCAACAACAGCCAAGAAGAAGAAAAACTGTTTGGGTATTTGTTGCTTGGGTTTTGCAGGCACTTCTTAGGACCTCTCTGGCTGGCCTTTAATTCCATATTTGTCCATCTCTACTCGAGTACTGTTTTATTTTGAGTAGGCAATATGCAGACCTTGAAATTTGTGACAGGAACATGCTGGGATATTTTTATTAAAGAAACTCCAGAATTCATGGCATGTTATGATAAATTCTTATCCTTGCACATTCTTAGAGCTGAATTTAAAAGAAACAGGAGAATGAAGCCAGCAGCTAAGATACCTGTCTAAAAAGGAGACTACAACTTTCAGCAAGTGGTAGGAACAGATCCAAGTCCTGTCTTAGCTTAGACCTATTTGAGTTGATGGGTTTGCACTTGTATAAATGACAGAAGAACTTGGCTTTTAAACTTCAAAAGCCTCACAATAGAAAACAGGGGAAAAAACAGAAGAAATGAAAAAGCAAACAATGCCATGTGGAATGAATCTGAGACATCCCATCCCAGTAAGAACACTCAGCAGTCCATTATATTTATTCAGATCAAATGCAGACTGTGAGATATATAGATTATGTTAGGATAGGGTGGGAAAGCAAAAATGTTCAAATAAAAGCATTATTTTGGCACTGCTGCTGAGATTAATGTGAGTTTATAAAAAGAGTGTATCTAAGACTGGAACTGTCACTCCTGATAACTAAGCAGGTTCACAGGGATGAACTTATGACAACCCTAATATTGAGGGAAAGAAAATAAAAAATCAGGACCTATAATTTTATATGAAGTAATTATTGGCAATAAAAAGGTTTAATTTAAATGGAACAATGAGGTTTGAAATTGAACAGGAATCCATTAAAATAAACAAATTATTGTAATAATAACTGAATAATCAAACAACAAAAATAGCAAGAAACAAATTTGTCCTTCAGTGGAAAAAAGTACTTTATGCATACTAGGTACTGAAGACCTTGATCACCTATGCAACCTGGGCAAGCCTACGTGGTCCACACTCATGCACATTTCACCTTTTAACTATGAGAACTATGGCTATCTAAACCTTCTTGGACGTAAGTGAATTTGTAGGTCAATCTTGCAGAAAATCTTTTACCTGCTCAGTATGGTGCTGCTGTTGTGACCACAGGGTCACTCCCTCTTTTTCTGATTGCTGAAGAACAGCTTCTACTTCTGAAAACCTCCTCAGAGGCACAGGAGCTTTACCATTTCTTTTCCATTGCTTAAATTGTACAAATCAGGTACTGGTATGAAGAGTTCAGAGTGGAAGGAGGGTGTCCAGAATTGTACTAAAGAAAGACTCAGCTCCACTGCAGGGTACAGGAGACCTATGACCATCAGCTGTACACTCCAAATGAAGTCTTTCAATGTTCAACTAGTTTTCAGCTGGTTCCTATAGTGGGTTTTTGTGTTAACAGAGAAAAAGATCCCCTTGCAGAGAGCTACTCACCGTAGCTGTAGCAGCATTGTTACGTGTCAGATGATTCACCTTTTGAGGTTCACATTTCCTGTGTGTCAGTTACACAGTCAGCCTGGGGAGGTTGGCTTGGACACAGATACCTCAGGCAGTTTGAGTGGGAGGAAAGCACAGTTTAGACCTGAGTTACTAAGAGATATCAGTCTGAAACATTCTTAAACTTACTATTTTGCTCTTCTTTTTCAAGTACACAGCTTAACTTATTTACCTGTCCTGAGTTATTTAGTAGCCTATGCACAGTGACTGTATTTGCCCACTTGCTATTAATTCCTATGGATGAAACTAATCTAGATGAAGTGTCTAATAAACACAGACCAAAAGGGAGGTGAAATTACATCATGAAGTTTATAGCAATTCCTGAAGAGAGAAGAGCCTCCAAAGAGACTATATAGATAATCCTCTTTATGACTCACAAGAAAGTTGCTTAATCTGAGGAAATATGTAGCACATGTAGAACCTATTTCTAATAGGATCATCCTCTAAATATTTCAAAAGTCACTCCAGCTAACTGAACTTTAAAATGATTTAATGCCTCTCTGCCAAACTGGAGAGTTAGAACAAAGTTTCTGTTTGCTTGAAAGAAAAAAGAAAAAGAAATGTTATTTAAAAAATGTTATCATCCTGAATCTTAGCTCTGTGAGCAGAATATCATTTTGCCAGTCCATCAAAATTAGGACTTTGTGTTGGTAACTTGAACTGTGACTATTTTTCTGCAAACTGTGATTCATAATTGAAAAATCGTTACATAACCTGGCTTTGCTTTCAAAAGTTTGTAAAGAAGAGGGGGATATAACTATTCAGTACAAAAATATTGCAAAAGAGCTGGATAGAGATTTTTTAATGTCTGAGGGCATGCAAGCAATTTTAAAAGGTGGATATGTTTTTCTTCTTTCTGTTTAAATTAGATTAAATACTGGTGGTTCCAGATAGACCATTGTTATCTTTGTACCTTAATTTTATAAGACCAATTCCTGTTTTGGAAAACAACCTCTGCATTTTGATGGAGTTTTGGAATTCTATCAAAAATTCTCAGCCCATCATAACATGAATTCCATTGGAATCAGTACCATCCCTTTCTTCTTGAGGGGCACTAGCTCCAAAGCAAGAGTTACTGGGAATTTTTGAATAATTTTAAGGTCGTGCAGAAGTGTCTTTTTCAATATTTTGATTCTGAAATACTTTATGTTTCTATTAAACATTCTTCCAGATGGTAGTAAAAGTCTTTTCCTTGATGCCTCAAACTCAAAAAAACCTGTATGTTCTGTTACTTTAGTGAATGTATCTGTTCTAGAAATTAGGCAGCCACTACACTTGACAAAACACTGAAGAGGGTAGCAGCTACTTGGAAAATCTTGGGTACAATTAAGTTGTGACATAATTAATGTTTAATAAACTAATGTAAGTTGCATTACTTTAGTTTTCCTACATTTTTTACTTCAGAATTTGGGTAAAAAATTAGAGATAATCCACAGGGAACTTTCTTATTTAGTGGCTATCTGGCATAGTAAACTGAAATATGAGGGAAGGTTTAGTTAAATTTAAATTTGCAATAAATCATTTAAACATATGTTCTCTATTGAAAAGGTGAAATAAAGACAATCAGTGAAATTAAATATCCTTCCTGCAATAATCCCAGAGTTAATTAGTCTTTAGAAGATCCGTGATTGAACACACCATCTGTCTCGGTTTTGGAGACAAAACTTCAGAAGGAAACACTCCGGAGTGTCTCCTCCAAAGGGAAAAGGGCTTCCCCTTTTCCCCCACCAATAAGACAAGAGGGTCTTGAGTGGACAAGTGAAAGTGGAAAAAAACTAAACTGTTTATTAACACCAAACAGAACAGGGTAGAACAGGGAAAGAAAACCTCAAAATACAACAAATTCCTGGAGAGGGAACAGACACATGGGCTTGGACCAGCCGGGGCCACCCCCGCAGGCTCCCCGGACCAGCGAGGAGGGAAGGGAGGCAGTGCGGCAAGGGGAAGGAAAGGGAAAAAAGAACAAGAAAAAAAACCAATAGAACCTTTTCCCAGCTAGCTGGAACACAAAGGAAACCAAAAAGCAGCTCAGCGCTCCCAGCACACTCCCTCCTGGGCCCTGCAGAGCCCCTGGAGCCCTTGGGCTGAACCGTTCAAGGCCCCCTCAGATCCTGGCTCCAGCCCCAGGCCCATCCTAAGGCACAGCGTCCTCGGGCATTCAGCGGATGGTTAAGGAATAAAGCAGCTTCATAGCATCACCCCAGGACCATCCATCACCTTAGATTGAGCCTGAAGAAGAATGTTTGCAAAATATCGATTCTTCTCCAATAATAGATATAGTGCTGCTCCACAATGCTACAAGATTCCTTTTCTGTGAGTCCCATTTTTTTGTATTGTTAGTTAGAGAAGGCATTTCTTCTGCATACCTTCATTTTTGCAGACATACCCAAAGGTTTTGGGTTTTTTTTTGTAATTCTTGTATGCATGCAATGGCTTAATTGATATTAGCATCATACATCTATCATTAACTGTTAACTTTCTGTCTTACTGGGTTTTACTCAAATTTACATGTTATTAAAGATTTTATGTGACACACCTTTTATGCTTTTCTCTTTTAAAATGAAATCTAGCAAAGCTTTTCTGAAAGTGTGGGAGAGAAAACATGCTAAAAATATCTTTTTCTCTTGCAATCATTAAATTTTACTGCAAGCAGTTACTTCTACATTGACACATCTTTTAACACCTACTGAGGATGTGGTTGAGGAACAATAAAATTTCCCTTATAAATAAGTTCAAATTGTTTCTAAGAATAAAGTAATTCTGTAGATTGCAAAATTAATTGGATTATTAAATGTAGTGTCTCATCCTGAAATATACCTATTATTTATGGCTACAGCTTCATCAGGATTAAGAACAAATGAAATATATCATGTTGTCATCCTGGAAAGCACAAAATGCCCCTCCTGGCTTAAAGGATAAATGACGTAATGCTTGTTATTGTAAGCCCCATGCTAATCACTACAGATGAAATGTCATCTTCAAGCATTTTGAAATCATTATTATGTTCATGATTATTTTTACATTTGGTCAGGTTAAAACAGTATGAAGAAGCTCCTGCTGATTTTAATAATTCCAGACTGATTCAAACACATTAGTATTCATGGTCTTCCTGTATCTTTACTTTTCCTTATTCTTTTAGCATTAAAGGGGTAAAAAACTCCAGTATATCTGGAAAAAAAAAATTAATAGCAGACATAGAAGAAATGGTTTGATTGCTCTACAAATCAAAACATATTTTGAACTCAAGTCTGAAAAGAAAAATACTTGTATTTTCTGTAAAAATCTAGAAAAAGAGACACAAAGATTATTTAAAGTATTTTTGCCTCTGACATATAATGGTCTTGTCCTCCTTGGGAGTTTGGATAACCTACTTAATTCAGTTCAAGGAGAATGACAAGCAGGAAAATTGCATTCATTAATGAGTTTACATGGAAACTCCGTTTTAAAACTAAATTAAGGTAGCTGAATTCATATTGTAGCAGTATTTTGCACACCTGAGTGTTAGCAAGCACCTTATGTATCAGATGAGGCTGCTCAAGTCCTCACAAGCAGCACATCCTTCAAGGCAGACAGATGAGTGAGTATGCAGGAATTCAGGCAGCAACTACGTTTGACCCACGCAAACACGTCTATTGAGGATGACCCCACTAAGTGGGAAAGGTGGCAGTAAAACAAAAATAACCCAGTTCCTCCTCTAGGATTGTGTATATGTGTCTTCTTAGTAAGTGCTTAAAATCATTCAGTGCTAATGTACTATTAGACTTACATTTTGTAAGGATATTGGCACAAAATCAATGTAGGGAATAAGATTTCCTCCTCTTTTTGCTTCCTTTTTTAATAGAGAAGGAAGTGACAATTTTAAAAATTTATTCACAAGGGTTATGTCAACATATGGCATACATGTGCATTTTCTGGGTTTATATCCTGAATATTATTGGGAGAGTAAAAGGTTAAGAAAAGGTTGATTTTAAATGTGGGTATATTCATGGCAGACACTTTTATCCTGAAGTGATTGAAGTCATGCTGACCTCAGAAGTCAGGTGTGGCTTTTACTTTCCTAGGTGACTACTCTTTGGTGGCTGGAAGCTGCAGACTGAAGACACCAAAGAATGAGCTGCAAATTACAAATGCTGCTCAAATTCAAGATATATCTGGAGTCAGCATAATTCCTTTTTCTATTCACTTATTTGGCATGATATCTGGAACACTCTCTTTTATAGCCAAAAATGTCACAGAATGGTTTAGCAAACTACTTAAAACCTGTCAAAAGTGTGTATTTTAAAAATTATAAATTAGTCATGAAGTACCACATGTTTTTTGTCTCAATGTTAAATAAAAAAGTCACCTGGGAGCAGCATTTCTTCCAGGAACTAATATAATGAACTCACCTCAAGCTGAAATGCAAAACTATAATATTAATTTTTAGGCATTTAGGCACTTAAGATCAAATCCCTAAAAGACTGTGTGAATAGCACATGAATCATTGATCAAATTGAAAAAAACCCTTTTCCTTTAAAGGGGGCTAAGACCTAAGGTAGATATAATGTCTTTTCTGTAGTATTTGTGGCCTTGCCAATAAAAAAGATATTTGTAGCCTGAATGAGCTCAAGGCAATAGTCTTGGTTTTATAAATTACATCAATGAACTTTTGGGAGTACAAACCAGGAGCTCAGGTAGCTTGGAACAAAGTTCTTTTGTTGTGTGCATGGCTGGGGAAGAAGGAAGGTGTGCCAACAAAAGCTTCTATTTTGTTCTGTGATCTCAGTCAGACCAAAGCAGGTCGCATTCAGATTTGGTGCGGCCGTCAGATTTTGGCATTTCAAAATCAAAATAAACTTCCTAATAATCCAGTGCTGGCACCAGAATAGTATAGTCAGGGATCTGCTACAAGTCAAAATGACACAGTGCCTCACAAAGAAGTTAAATGTTGTGCCTTCTTAAATGATACTAAATGTAAATAGATGTTTTCTGCATTAATAGCCTTTAATAGTAGATAATTTTGAAACAAGTGGCACGATTAGTTTTGACTACATATTAAACAGAGCAGTAATATAACATATAACTTGGTCTTCCTCCAGTCAAATGTAGTGCCCTGCTATAGCAGGGAACAGCAACCCTTCTGTTTCTGTGTGCTTTTCTACCTCCATGTTTTAACCAAGAAATCTGCCCAGAAATCAAAGGCCTGCTTAGTGATTATATCACCTTTTTCTCATTATATCCTATTTATGTGTAGTATTGTTGGCTTTATCCTAACACTTCTACTAGCTTCATTTCTTCTTCCTTTTTTTTATATTAATGAGTAGAAATTATTTTCTTTATTCTCCATAATAAGTTGGATGTTCCGTATTTGGGATGCTGCAGGTGATGATGTGATGCTGGATGGTGCTGAAGCCCTCTTTACTAAAAACCCAAATTATGCTAAACCATGACATTCTCTTTTCTGTGTTTAAGAATCTCAACTCCTTAAGTCTCCTCATATGTCACAGGTGTTCTTTATTTCCTGATAACCCAGTAGCCATTCTTGGCATCTCCTCTGGTTTAAATTAATTTTCTTGAACAGAGATTTCTCCACAGAGATTTTTGGATCATCATAGTTATTCTGGTTTAAATTAATTTTCTTGAACAGAGATTTCTCCACAGAGATTTTTGGATCATCATAGTTATTCAGATTTTGGATGGTGATTCCAGTCTTCCTCTGTAATTATGTTGATTTCCAGTGCCTACTGGGTTGCTATAATGTGCTCCTAATCAGGTTTGAATTTTCCTATTAGAACTTTAATTCAGATTTTTTCTAAAGACCATAAACTGAGACATTCCCTTAAAAGCCTTTTTCCAGCCAGATATTATCTTCCTCAATCACTGTCTTTCTAGAGCCATCCTTTTGTTCAACACTCAGTTCCTCTGCTAATCCCTATCTCCTCCAGTTTCAGATGGAATTTCCTTTGTGCCATTGCATCAAATCCCTTACCAAAGTAGAGAGAAACAAAAGCTGCAACATTTCTTCTGGCTTGGAAAAGAATTTCCTTATCAAGGAAGTTACCTTTCCAAAGATCTCTGGGAAGATTTGCCTTTGGGAGACACATGTTGAAGTTTACCTAATTTATTATTACTTTATGTCTTTAATTACTCCCCTCATCCCCAGTTCGTTCTAATACATGCATGCAATTGAGAAATATATCTAAACTGGTCTTTTTTGCTCTTGCATGACTCCCACTAGACATCATAATTTCTAAATGACTGTTTCATTAAACAGTCCGTGGTACTGGACCTCTGAAACATGCCAGTTTTTTATGACACTGGAATGAGTTTATGCTGGCTTCCCATTTTGAGAACATTTTACCTGTTTAGATACTGTTGCTACTCAAGAGTTGTTTCCATTTTCACATTATTTTCATTTGCCTTTGATTCTCTACACAAATACAATTATTCTCCCAGAAACCTGACACTAAGTACTCATTTATCTTTGTGCCTGTAATTGGGTTATGCTAATGTTCAAAGTCAGCAGGCTGCACAGTTCTTCACACTTTCTTCTTCTTCAGTCTGTGTATAGCAGAAAAATAGAAGTAGTTTTAAATTACTGTAGCAATATGGAAATTCAGTGAAGTACAGGCTAATCTCTGATTAGTGCTGGCTATGAATGATGAGACATTTTTTATTACTTCTCATCTTTTCTTCTTTTTTAATTCCAGCAATTACTATTCTTATTTGCCACACATGACTGTTCAGCTTTAACTTCAGACACCCTTTCTCCTAACTCTTCCTGAGTTCTGACAGATTTCTTCCTGTCTGAAAGATTTTATCAATTACTATAAACTCTTTTTTTCATAGACTCTGTCTCTACTATTTCCATCTCCTCTTCCCCAGTTATCCTGACTTGTCTCCCTGTGTTCTGAATCAGTCTTAGGAAGAGTGATTTCTGATCCTCTATAGATACATTTCACATTGTTCTTATATTCAGCTCTACATAATTTACCAAGCATTTTCTCTGAATCTCATCTCTTTTTTTTTTTTTTTTTGTCATGTTCTTTCTGTTTTCGCTGCCCTATCTTTTTTCTCCTTAAAGTTTAGTTTATTTTTAGCAGTTCTTAATTTTGTCCCCACATTTTTCTCTATAAATACATAGCTTTTCTTTCAGATCATGCCCTAACATTAGCTGAAAGATCTAACTATTTTTTTGGCTATAATAATACTAGTGAAACTATGTTAACATGAACTTCAATACAGACTAATTGCCTTAGAGCATGCCTTAAATCACTGGTGTGTTTAAGATTCCTGAACTAGAATCCGTGCTTTTATAACTGATTTCAACAACAATCTAAACAAGCTACAGTAGAACCTCTATGGATAAGTTTATCTCAACTACCTTTGGACCAAAAATAAGTTTCTGTTTTCTCAAGTGCTCATAAATATCACTTCCCAAATTACAATATTAAGTCAAATGGTGTGAGATTTAAATTAAAAAAAATATTATTCACGATTGAAAAATTCATCTACAGGCCTTTTCAAAGCAATCTAGTTCTCAAACCTAGAATAGGTACAGAAATTAGGAATATCACTGGAGATACAAAATCTTGTATCTCCACTCTGCATGACATATGTGAGAGACTTGAATATGAGGCACCCACAGACCAGGTGAATAAGCTGTTCACCAGGTAACAGATGAGGAAATACTAAATTTTATTCCCTCATTGAACAATGAAGAGAAAACAAACTTTTGAATAGTGTTGAATCAGCACATCCAATTGAGTCCTGGACCTAATTTTCCATGGTCGAGATGAATGTCCTTATCACATGTCTATAGACATAGAGAAGATAGTCTTCTCTCTCTCTGTGTCTCTGGGAATATGAAATTATTTACTAAAAACGGGACAACACAACCAACACAAACTACAGTAAAATCCTCCAATAATAGTCCCAAATCATACTCTTATGGTGATTCAAGACCTTGGTCTGAAATATGCCAGATAATTTTCCTTATAAGTCCTTACTCACGTAACCCCTGTCAATCCCTTCTCCTCAACATCCCTCTCCTTTCCTCCCCCCTTTCTTATCTTAGTGTGGTACTTGCTTTGATAGACATTAGCTCTTGGCTGATGGAAAAACTTTCATGAAAAAAATAAAATATTGTCTTCATTATGGTTCCTTGGGAAGGCTCAGTTTTAAATAACTGGTATTTTCTGTCAAAATTGTTTTAGTGGAAAATCTCCAGTTGAAACTATAGTTGTGGGGAACTATAGTCGAGGAAATGTACTTACATGATTTAGGACCAGCCAACTTGGGCTATTGGGTATTGGCTGACTTCAGACAATTCTCTGAAAAAATTTTCATAATAATTTATAATTAATCAAGTCAATTATTTAAGTGAAAATATATATATTTTTTTTTTTTTTACAAAATAAGGCTATATCGTAAAGCAGTCAGATTAGGAAAGATTGCAACTAAAATTGTTCTTGTTATTTCATTCTGGTGTCCTTTATGTATTCATTACAATGTAGCCTTTAATTATATAATCATATGTTATTTATTCCATGCAGAGAATGGGGAGAGCTCACTTGCGAGCAGCTAATCAAGGTTGTGTATACAGTGTGCAGTGTTCACTGTGTAGCCCAGGTTATGTTTGCTGCCCAAAATGTAGGAGTTGCAATAGATTATTAAAGTCAGCATGTGTTTTCTCGTGGCATTCCTCACTATGACATCCAAGTACTTTGCATTTTTTACTAATTGTCACATCTTTGATGGGATTGGTGGCTGTGAGAAATGGGAGGTCATAAAGCTTGAAGCTGATGCACATAGTAAATCAAATGGATCTTTTAATTTGAGGCATCTATTAGCTTGTTTTTTGAAGTATATACCATGACACAGCACTATCACTGTTCAAAACACACTTAAGTGCACCTGCAAATTTCATACCAGAAAATAGGGATGAACACAGAAATAAATATAAAAAAATATGGCTATTGACATCCAGGACAAATTTCACTGAAGCAGAATTCTAATATTGATGTCTTCAAGGCAAATGCAAACAAGAGGTTCTCAAGGCAAAGTTCAACAACACTTAATTTTCCCACACTTAAACTTTGTCATTCAATACTCATCTTCCATATCTGTGGGAATGCTAAGATGCAATATCCATACAAAGCTCTGGCTGATTTTGTGCTGTGACTAAGGCAAGGCAGATTTGGAAGGCGTGAATAGGAGATTACATGTATGACTTTATCATATTGAGATTGCACAGGAAATACAAATACTGGAATTACCTAATTTGGTATTTCCTTATTTTTGAGCCCTAAATCTAGTCAGTGGGACAGGACATGAGTTATTCATATTGCTAATGAACTAGCTAGAAGATGGAAAACAAGTGGTCAAATTTCACAATAATAGGAGATAACTAACCAGTGAAATCCCTCAAAGATCTGTGGAAAAAGCTGATGTTAACATAAGTGATTTAGAATGGAGGACAAATGGCAAGCTGACAAAATTTGTGTATATTTAGGCATTTAAAGCAAAAGCTGATTATAAAGTTTTGTAGTAAATACTTGCAAACCTGGGTATCTGGGGGAGAATGTGAGTAAAAGTGCATAAAAAATCATAAAAAACGTCCCAACTTTATTTGTATCAAGAGTAGGTCTGACCTACTTGTTATGATGTTGAAATGAGATAATGAATTAGATAGGAGAGATCCTGTCATACACAGGTGGAAATCAAACCAAAAAACATTATTTATACCTCTGTAAACACCCCCGATGCATCAACTTTCTGTGTGAAAAACAAAGATGTAGTGAAACTGGGAAAAGTGCAAGAAGTGGAGAACAGTTTCTGGATTAGGATGATGGTGCAGACACCTATCAAAAGTCTGCTCAAAAACAAAATCAAAGTAGAATATGTAAAATACCCTTTGTCCTTACAAGGAGATGGCTGAAGGAAGTACAAAGGAAGTACGGTAGAAAAATGCGAAACTATGGATGGAAGAAATGCTGAACTGACCTCCATTCAGTGTCTCCTCAAGGACCAAAGATTCTCAGATGAAACTGGGCTGGGCAGGGGATTCTTAGGTTCAAAATTAAGTAGAGAAATATTTATCCATGTAACATAAATGCACATGCTGTTATTTGCTGGAGAAGTCTGAACGTCAAAAGCTTATACAGCTTCAATTTGCTTAAGTTCATGGGACAGAAATCCCTTGAAAGCTACATCAGAGTTCAGAGCCATCACTTCTCGCACAGCAGGTCCCCAATGTTTATTAAAGAGCACTGGAGAGTGTCATACACACTTCTTCTGTTATACTCTCCTATGCCTATGACCTACTTTGAGTGACAGCATACTGGGCGAGAGAAAGAGTGCAAATGTTGTATTTCTTTTGTTCCTGGTATGCTTTTCTGTGTGAGTTTAGGTATATATAGAATAGAGAACAAAAAGACACATAAATGTTTTCATATATAAAAAAAGTTTAAGGTTAGGTTTTTGGTTTTGGTTTTTTTAAGTCGTTAGGTAATTGACTTAAAATAAAATCAGTTTATTATTCTAAGTATATTGTGTAGCTGAAGCTTGCATCATTGTTCATATTAATAGTTTCTAGGCCATACTAATTGCTCTCTTCCACCAGTCAAACAAAGCATTCTGTGTAGAGATATACATACTGCTACAAGTACCTATTTTACATGGGATCTCTTCACTTTCAGCTGCTTTTAGGCTTTGACATAATTTGGACCTCTCAGCAGTCTTTTTGCTCCTAAACTTGTGCAATTGCTGCCCCTTCATCTACTTGACCTGTATTCTCATATACTGTGGGAAGGAATTCACAAATTTTAGAATAGCAAAGAAGCTGAAAATGGCTCCACCAACATGAATCCTAAGATGAGCATCTGTGCCTTATTTTGTCACCTATAGAAGATGTAAGAGTTGGACCGGATATCTTAGCATATTTTTCAGCAAACAAATTCAGTGATCCATTATGATTATCCCAGGAGGTACCCAAACAAATGAAAATTAAGTGTCCTTGAATCCTTTTCTTTGTAAAAAACCCAAAGAGCCAAAACGCCTTTGGGACAAGAAAATCCATAGATTGGGTCTTAGATGAATGAAAATTAATGGATATACTGTGCAGTAAGATTATCTCCAGTTCTAGCAGCTGACAAACTCTATTTAAAGTTCTATTTAAAGCAACAACTTCCAGTGCTATAATAGAAATCTAATTTAATGAGACTCCAAGTCTGTTTTCCTGTTTTCAGAGTCCGATGGGGAGATGATTATATAGATGACTATTCTCCAGATGCTTTTAGAGAAGGCAAGAAGTAACTGGGCTAGAAGTAACTGAATCATGGACTCTAATTTTGTACATTCACATCAGCAGGATCATACCCAAGTGGAAGCTGTGATTTCCTGTCTTTAAGAGGTCCCCTTAAATATAGCTCTGAACGGCTACAGTGAGATAGTTATTGCATAGTTTTTTGGAAAATAATTATTATTTTACATAAAGTGATGACCTCAACATGTAGAGACATTTAAATACATACAGATTTTCAGTGATCTAAAATCTTCCATGAATTTAAGAGATGAAATCCTATTTAAGGAAACAACTTTCTTTCTTAATCTGTCTTCAAGGTTGAAATTGAACAGAGTTTATGTCTCTGCAAAGCCACAAACTACAAAGGTTAATGACAGCATAATTAAAAAGTAAAAAGGTCTTACAGTCACTGGGAATTTTAGTTTTGATTTATATGAGTATGGTGACTTGCAAATCTTTTCCTTCATAATTCCTTAAACTCCCCCTCCCCCAAAAATTGTACATGTTTTGCTTGTATGCTTCAATATTATTTTAATTTTCATTTCACTTACTTTTGTTTTATTAAAAAAATATAAAAGGAACCATAGAAAGTCATTTTATGATGTCAAAATATTAAGATAATAAGGGTCTTTGATGACTTAATTCTGCAATTTTTAGGCACATAAATATACAGTATTTGAAAATGTACACTGCAATACAGTTGCTCGTTGTTCTAGGCCAGGACTCCTGCACCAGTGACATAGTTTAAGTGTGCAGATTTAAAGGCAGATTAAGCTGTCATTTGTGGCGCCTATGCCAGAAGATAATTCCTGTGTGTTATAGTCAGTAAATACACTTCCGTCTGCTGTAATCTCGTTGGCCAGCAAGTACAGAATCCCCACTGTAGCAGAACTCTGGCTCTGCATTAAGTTGAGCTGTGCTGCAGGCCTGGGGCCATCACATGTGCTTTGTTTGGACTTGGCTTGCCTTTCTCCAGCTTGTTTGGCTTTAACAGCAACTGATTAATGACAAGGTGGCTGTTACTTAATTTTAGTTTATTTAGCATTTTATGGTTTTGTGGTGAAATGCCTGTGGTTATGATATAGAAAAGTGAACTACCGTAGTGTAACTATCATGAACTTTAAAGGACAAAGCTGGGATGACAGCAGAGGCCTCGAAGATTAGGGCACAGTAGGATTCCAGTGGTAGCAGGGCTGTCAATAACTCGCCAGTAACCAGTTAATGAAAAAAATCAAAACTCAGGAGCTGGAAAGGGAAAAAAAAGAAAAAGGAACAAGTACCCAACCTGAAGGGATGAAAGAGCAGAATGCAAAGCATAAGAAAACATAAAAATGGCATCAAGAGGACTGCAAGAAACCGTGTGTAAAATAAAAGGAATTAACCCCCATCTTACAGCAAAGGTTTTAAGGAACACATGAATCCCCATAATTGTCTCTAGGCTGAACTGTTGACCTTAGGCTGCAGAGAACAGTGTAAAGGTGAAGCTAAAAATGGAGATAATAAAAGTTTGGTTGTAGAAGATTTACTTAAATAACAACTGTTGAAATATTGTATTGCTTAAAAGACTTGCTTTCTATTTAGATTGTATTACCATCAGCGTATCAGGACTAATAATAGCACACATTTGTTTCATTTTGGTTATACTGCTAAAACTTTCAATTCAGCCAGTAGTAAATTCTAGGCTTCATATAGAAGGTTCCCTTTAAGCCATAACAAGGTCTTGAGTGTAACACTGCTGAGATATAGGATATTAACAGTTGGTTTTATACTGCTAGTCCCTGGCTTCTGGAAAGCCAGCTGGGAACTCATGCAGCTGTTGCAATTCAGAATAGCTTTAATTTCCTGTGAACTCTTTATCGGACCAGACCAATACTGGTCATTGACAAATCCTGTAATCACCAAACCAGGAGTAATTTTGGAGCCACTTCATTGCCTCATATTGCAGACTAGGCTTCAGGCTAACCAGTCTTTTAAAACATGCAAGGTGATACACAGCATCTCTAAAGCAGGTTTTGATTAAGAGCGTCCTCTTTGCATTCTTCCCTTTTTCAAATTGCAAGCTCTAAATGAGAAAAAAGTAGTTGAAATGTTTATAACCACTCAAAATGAGACGAATGGAATGAAAACTTTGATGCCAAAATAAGTTGTACTGAACCAGCTACATCATGCAAGCCTTAAGTTTTTAGTGATCCCTGTTCACCAGCTCCTGTGAGACAAATGCAATTACTCCCACTTTACAGTCAAAGTGTGATACCCATACTTATGTACAGCAGGAATCTGAGTTACAGAGTAAGGATACTTTCAAAGTAATTATGCCTGCTATTATTTTCACTACCTGAATAGTTTCCAGTTATTCTGTCTTGACTTCTGGCTTACAATACACAAAATATTTACAGTATGAGGCATAAAAAAGGACTGATGTGTATAAAAAGGAAGGCTAGGAAGACCATGTTGTATCCTAGGTAGTTCAGTTAAATTCTTCAAGTTAGGTTGGATGGCTTCATGATAAAAATGAGGGTGACAGTACTGCTCATAAGTTCTATTTTCACACAGTCATCATAAAATTTCCCTGGTTTAGACACTCAACATATCTTAGTCCTTCCTACCACTCCATCCAAATTTTGCTATGTATCAAACAATAGCCCCCTCACCTGCCATTTGGATACAGAACATATACACACACAATAACCCACTAGTTTGCATCACTAAAAGTTATTAGTCCTAAGGATTTTTTACCAAAGAAAAAGCACAGAAGATAAGCAGAAATGTAATTGTTAAGTAATAAATGTTTCTTGAAGAAAAAAAACCAAACAAAACTCCCCAAACACCAGCTCTTTCTCATTCTTCCTGTAGTATCGCAAATATTTTTGTTTGCAGTATAGAAATGCATGATTACACATCCATATTTTACATCTGAAATTGATATACGATGCTACAGTCAAAACAGTATTATACCTTCTCTATAACAAATGGTACTGAATAAATACATGTGATACTGAAATACACTTACAGCCATTTCAAGAGGTGATATAACTGTGATAAGGCACAACCAGTCACAATTAACACTACAACCCTGCTCTGTCAGCAGCTCAGTCATTTTCTTTAAAGCAACAGCAGTTAAATTATAGTCTATGGACTTTTGTGGGAGGGTGGCTTTTCAAAGAACTTTCCATTAGGGAACTGTTTCTAAAGGCAGCAATAATGACTTCACTGGACTTTAAAAAATGTTATTGCCCAAGGTATTTGATATACATCTTATGGTGGCTTAAATTGCTTTAAAGGTGTTCTCTTACTTAAACACTGATTTTTGTTGGCAATCTTATGAGATTATTGACTTCAGCATTTTATATACTTTGACTTTACAATAAATGCTCTTAAGAGTTATATAAGCTCCCAGATAAATGCAATAGTTATGACCCTAACCTTGCAGTGCTGAGATTTGCCTATTGACTTGAATGAGCTCATATCAGTCACAAAGTTCACAAGGAAGAATATGTTCAGGGTGGGCATGTATGGGTGTATTCAAATGAGTATAAAATCAATATATCTGAATTTTTCCTGCATCTTGTAGGAATAAAAAAGGAAGACAACATTATTGCAGAGCAAAAAGAAAGCACCAGAAGTTAATTGTGAAAATTACTCCTGCTACCATCAGGATCTTAAACAGGCTTAAATAGCCTTCCCCCTAAAAAATAGACCCAGTCTTTAGTGAAATTTGTCATTACTTGCCATATTAAAAAGCAGCGAGGTAAAAGTAAGGAAACTAAGATTCCACACTGAATAACAAAAAACAAGTTCCTTGACTGCAGACTTAGGGTTTGCACTATTTGGCACTAAGTCAAGTTCTTACTTGTTTTTTAAAGTTTCTTAGGAGAAGCTCTGACAATAGGAAATTAGTTTGAATTAAGAAAGAACAGATTGCAGCTGCCTTGGTCCACACCCTTCTTGCATGAGGGAAAAAGAAAAGCCAGAGAGGGTTTCCAACCTATAAGCTGTGCCTTTATGATAAAGGAAATAGAATGGTATGTGGTTATAAGTGTTTTCAAGTGTAGCCTGTCCATTTCCGTTTTGAGATAACTTCCTCTTGCTATGGTAAGCAGCACCAAGATGACTGTGTGACTCTTCTAGATAAGCAAGAAGCGTATTAATAGTGCAAGCTCAAGGAATTAATACAAATAAATTATTTTGAAATCTAATAAGGACTAGCAGAAGCCATTCTTTGGGATAGTTCCATTTTGAAAATACATACTTGGCGTGAGTAGCACGACAAAAATCAGTATATTTGAAAACATCAAGGGGAAACTGATTTGTTCTGTAGTGGTTCACACAACAGAAATTATGCTTGTTTATAAGAAAATAGTTATTGCCTTCCCTGCAATAAAACAAAGCAAACTAGTAAATGAAGGTTTCTCTGGATCTCAAAGGCATACATCAAAGATATCCTGTTAATTTCAGTAAGATTTGGGGCATTTTTAATTTATTGATAAAAAGATGAATACATGGCACAATGACTGCATGTATGTTTAGGGTTACATTTCCTAGATTGAGTGTCATCTCCCAGAAGAAAAAAACCCATAAAATTATAGCTACACAGTTTTAGTAATTCTTCAGACATCCTTATTATCCACTAGAATACTTATCTGTTTGATTCATTTTTAATGTACTTTTTTCCTACCTTTTTTTTCCCCCTAAAAATCAGGTTACTGAAACACACCTTTTGGTAGCAAAATCTGGAGATGAGCAAAATAGGTTGCAGAAATCATTGATTTGTAAAATGAAAAAGTAGGCAAGGATTATCCTAAATATTCTGACTATTCTGCAGAAAGGTATTCAGACCAAAATCAGGCTTTAAACTCAATGCACCTCCACATGAATCTGTGAACTCTCAATATTGAAATTTTGCTGGAACTGGTATTAGTGGTTTATACAAGTTGTTGCTTATGTTCTTAAACTTCTGCTGCCTAATCAGCCCAAGCAGTGGTTGATCTGTTGAACATATATAATCTAGGTCTGTTTGATTTAGATTTCTAATATGTTTTTATTGCAATGGATTGTAAGAATATAAAATAAGAGGGGTATGTAAAATGACCTCTGTAACACTACTTTGTTATATTATCCTTTGAACACAGTGAAAGGTCACCCAGGAACATGATGGAAAAGGGGCCCACAAAACACAGAGGATGTGATTGATGTATCACGTTTAGAATGTAATCTGAAGTACAAGAGATTTAATTTATTCCATGACATACAGCCTGAAGTTTGTTTTCAGTTTGGTCTGAAATAATGAAAATAATGTTTCCATTTGCAGCTGCCATTGATTATTGTAATCCACAATGAAATTAAAAGACAGTGGATCAAATCAAGGTATTGGAAAGATGGCTCATTTACAGTGCAGAAGTGCAGGCTAGCATATGCATGAGAAATATGTTAACTATGCTAACATTTCCCCCCATGCTGCTAGAAAGGAGAAGTTATGATTAATAGTTTAAATACCAACAGTTAGGCCTGCTCACCACGCTATCTTATCTCACTGTCTGAAATGGCATGTGGTGTTAATGTGTTAAATATGATATCTTATTTTTCTTGTGACCTGTTTTTTAAGAAGTGACATATGTATGCACACACACATATGAAGTGTAGGCAGTCTGCTATTTTCTCATACAAAGCCTAATACCTCATGTGGGTGAGGCTCTTTTGTTCCAGAACAAAGCTGGGATCATATGTAGCCTATAATTCTTCTTGCTCCTCTGGCTATTTTTCCTTTAGAAGATCTCCATCTGTCTATCATTATAATAAGTTTGGACTATGAAATACACTCTAAATCATAAGGCTTTTGGAGTTAGAAGCAATAGGAATAGGGAATGTTTAATCACTCTCTGCTCTGTCCTGTGAACTGTAAGGAGGATTTTTGGTATTGGGTTAACAGGAAGAGACATGGGATTAAATGTGCTTTTAAACTCCTGTTGAAACACGGTGTATATTTAAAGGTATCATATGTAAAGATCAAAGCCCATAATTGCTGGCCTTTAGTGAGCCAAAACTGCCACTGAACCCTCTTTTTGTAGAGGCAGAAATTATATTTCTTTGTCAGGACCTAAAAGTTGGGCCCACAATATTATTTGCAGCTGTTCATTAAGAAATATTCTAAGAAGCTTCTTCTCCACAGCTACCTTTGTGATAAAGGTGTGTTGTTTGTGAGAAGTTGCAGGAACGAGAAAATGAGATTTTTAGGGACACAGAAACTTTGCCTGGAGCTATTGGTGTAGGCACTGCTGTGTGATGACCCTGACAATGAGCAAGCTTTGTGAGGTCACTGTGCTACAGTATCACACATTTATTTGAAAGCATTTATTTTTCCTGGTGTTTTCTTCATTATGTATTAGTTGGTTACCTCACATATAGTTTCCTGAAAAATATTTTAACAAAATATTGTTAGAGAGTACCTGGTGAAGTTTTGGGGGTTTCTTGGGGGGGAGGGTGTGGTGGCATTTGATGGGCAAATTTCCTTAGTCTCCTATTTTATTCACACCTAAAATGGAGGAACAGAATAAATATTCTGCCCATCTTTCCCAGGAACACACCAAATACCTGAGTTTGGCATCATCTTGTTCTTGCATTAGAAGACCTGTTCACCTAGCATAATATTTCTCCTCTGCAGAACTGCAGAGACTTTTCCCACTTCTCTGAGTCCCCAGAAAATGCTGCTGATCAAACAGTATTACTCAAATGTTCAATAATCCAGTTATTCTCCAAAATCACAATCTGTATTAATTCTTGTCATTTGGGATTGGAAATGAGCCCCAGAAAACTATTTTCTTAGCTTACCTTGTATTTATCAAACCCTTTGGAACGTTTTTTCATTATCGGTTCTTCAGTATTGACAGACAGAAACACTGATAAGATATTATATACCAGTTAAATGGACTGCTGGGTACAAAAAGGTATTATTCAAATTCAAAGTTATTATTCAATGGTGGCAAGTATTGATGTGTGTACCCCAGAACTACTACTGCAAGGCATGTTCTTCAACACCTTCATCAACATCCTGGAAAGTACTAAACTAAACTAATCTAATCCCGTTTCCCTACTGGAAAATACTAATGTGTTGTGTGGAGGCCAGGTGAATACACAAATTACAAAAGAATAAATAAACCACAAATTATGTGATTTGTATCATGGACTCCATTAAAAGGAGTGTGGCAAGCAGATAGAAAGTACTTCTTTTAGTCATGATAAGTCTGTTGCTGGAATGTGGTGCCTGCTCTGGGACCCCCTTATTCCAAAAGCATGTCAAGAAACTGGAGAGGGTTCAGTGTAGAGCTACAAAGATGTTGAGCAACAACTGCACGTGACCTGCGAGGTGAAGCTGAGGGAAATGTGCTTCTTTAGTCGAGTGTAGAGGAAACTAAGTGGACATCTAAACACATGACTTTGAAGGCTGTTGGAAAGATAATAGGACAAAATTTTATCATCACTACTATGAAGGCCTATAACAGGTTCTAAAGACTGTGACTTGGAAGATTCAGACTGGGCATCAGGAATTTTTCAGTGGGAACAAATCACCCAAGGGGGCTGGGAACTCTTGGAGATTTTCAAGATGTGGCTATATGCAAAGCCATAGCTGACCTGCTTTAGTATTGTTTGTGACAGTTCTTCTTGAAATTCAGGTCTCCAATATTTCTGTGATTCTGTAGTTTATTTTCAAGACACTTTGTAGTGCTTGTGCAACCCCATATAGTGATCACCATGCTCAAAGAATTCACCCCAAATCAGTCATGGCTGAAAGAAAAGGTGGCTTATAGAGTATCACATTGCTAATCAAAATTATCTTGGTGTCAAACACTTCTTGATCAGCTTTTAGTTTGACAGAAGGTTTATTGAAGCCCATTTTTACAGATGTAATTCCTATGATTTGTCCTGCCAAATCTAGACAAGATATAGGAATTTTGGCTTGCAGAACTCAGTGAAATATGCAAAGATTCAATCTGTCCTAATGCACCCTCACCTGACAAGTCTCTTAGGGCATTTTTCTGAGAGGCAGGAGTGAAATCAGCTCAGAACAAACTTATAAGTTCAGTCTGTTACAGTTTAGCACATTCTGCCTTCACAGATACAATTTTTGTGAGCCAAAATGCAAAAACAGAGGTGTGGTGATTATAAGAATGTCTCTCTGAGGTATTATAGGGCATAAAGTACAGCCAGAAAACATTCATCATATAATTATCTCAGTGCTTTGGTTTCCATATTACTTTTTAAAATGTGTTTTAAGAAAAAATGAGATACAATTATTTTATTTTTTCTTTACTGCAGGGGTGGTTCAGTGCTTAATTGAGAATGTTAAAGCAATAAATTCCTAGCTTCTGCCAAAGATCAGTGTTCTCTTTCAAAGATCACTGGCAAATGAAGCTTTGTCTTCATGTGAATACTCGTAAAAACATTAGTCATTATTCCAATTATTAGAAGCTTAAAAATATTTTTGGATGGTTTCCTGTAAATGTCACACTCCACTTAGCTAAAGATTCTGCTCTGAACTCTTAAGTTTTCTTTTCATTTTGTTTTTGTTGAGTTTTTTTTTCTAAATTTAAAGAACCTCCCAGATAAAATCTAAGTTTTCCTTCTGAAAAAAACATCATATATTGACTACTCATATACTTTTCAGAGCCCTGATTATAAATATCAGTGGGCCATAAATGTTAAAGGTTAATGCTGTAATTGATTGCTGTGGCTGAAAGGTGTTTAACTTTAGAAATTACTAGGGTAAAATTTATGTTTGCTGAGGTCAGATGAAAGGATCATAATGGTCCTGTCTTGTCTATAATCCTTGACTGAATCAATAGCATGAATGCCATACAAAAAAAACCTAAAGGACAGGAAAACTCTGAGTTAGATGAAAATGTGAATGTACAATAATTAGATACTGAGGAAAAGATTTAAAAAAAAAAGAATAAATAATAAGAATTTTATAATACATCATAAAATAAGATCTCTAATAAAGAATTGGATTTGACATGTTTGACATACAGGTAAGTTTGATTTACAGTGTATTACTTTATAAGCCACATCTTCTTCCAATCTGGACTGTTTTGGGGTGATTTTTTTGATTCTTAAGATATTAATTTTACTATCTGAGTTCCTCACTGACAATGCAATTATGCCTACTTCAGCTTATTTTAGAACTCCCTCAATTTATAAACACTAAAAATTATGAGTGGTGTAGTTTATTCATATTTTATAATCAAACATCACTGAGAAAGTTTGTGCTTTCTCAAGATGGACGTGATCTGAAGCTCCTCCCTCATCCTCTCCTACCCATGCTGTGAGTGTCAACCATCACATGACACATCACATGAGCATCTTATAGTCTAATGTGATTATTTTCTTTCCACAGTCCCATTTGTTTGGCTGTATCTGTGTATGCATTAGATCGCTCTTTGTCAAGGACTGAATGGTGTGTATGGACATGAGGATGATTTCAAAACTGCATAGACATAAGGATATTAAACATGCTCATGATCACACTGTGACTGACTGTTTCGCTCTGACAATTATTTTAATATTAAGCCCAGGAATTCATATAATTACAGAATCGTTGGTAAAGACCCCTAAGATCATAGGGTTCAATTTTTGACCAATCACCACCTTGTCAGTTAGACCATAGAACTGTGTCACATCCAGTTGTTTCCTGAACATCTTCAGGGACAGTGACTCCACCACCTCCTTGGACAACCCATTCCAGATAAATATATAGTGATGTGACTTCTTATTGTAGCAAAATGTTATGCAAAACCAGGGAACTCAAAGAAAGGAGAGGAACGAAAGGCCATGTCCTAATTTTCCAAAACAGTATTTTGGTGCTCAGCAGTCAGTGCTTGAGAGAGGATTAAGAGATTTGATTTGAGAAAGATAATAAAATGGAAAAGCTTCCAAAATAAGGGGGGGAGTAAAAAAAGGGAGGATGGGAAATCCTACAGGAATACATCTAAGATAAATACTCTGAACAGAAGAATGAAGTATTTAACTCTTTCTATTACTAAAAGAAGAAATAAGACTTTGTTTCATTTGTTAACTTTAAATGTGAATGTAAAGAATGACACTGAAACAAAGAGTGTAGGAAAGACTTTATGAACGTGTCAGCTACCATGATACCCTCATGGTGGAATATTCTTGTTTGGCTAGAAGGAATTTTTATATAAGTATGTAATTACTGAACGTGTGTCACTGTTAACCCCAGTTTAAAAAACTCTTCACCGCTTCCCTCTCCCTGCATCCCTGATCCCTCTGCCCTGCTTCAAGGGAAACCGGGAGATGGATTCTGCCAGAGTGCACAGGTCTGCTATCATCTGCTTGCTCTCTCCCAATCTCCTTTGTTCCTTGCCCAGGGTGGCACTGGCCAGGCCACCCTGGGTTCTACCCCAAACCTCTTCCCTCTACCCATTTCCCCTTTTTTTTCCACTTTAAATTTGCTCCAAGACAGTGGCAGCATGGCTGGTCCCACAAACCCAGATGCTACGTTTATTTTTAATTCTCCCACCTCCACTCCTCAACGTGGCGGGCACCGCGTGGAAGCCCCGGCAGGAGTGGCGTGCTATTCGTGGTGTCCGCCATGCTGAGGCTGCCTTGCCTTTCCCACAACCACGCTCCCCAATACTCCTGTTGAGATGTTTTCTGTTAACTTGCACCCCTCTCTTTATTCCCTAACCACGTGTTCCCATACCTTTGTTTAGTTATACCATTCCCCTTTCCACAGACCTTGAAGTAAGAGAAGGGGGGAAGGGAAAGGCCTCCTACTTGAAATTGCAAAATTTTTAACTTTGTTCGAAAGCCCAACAGAAGCAACTGCCAGAGCCTGTGCCTACATTCTCCACCATGATGCCCAGCACCCAACACTGTTGCTGTGGACACAATGCCAACCAAGATGAACAGGGTGCACTCAAAAGACCAGACCACTGCTGCTTGGAAACGGAGATGACACAAAACAGCACCGATGTCCACCATAGAAACAGACTTGCCGTCCCATAACCAGCACTGCAAACAAGGACTCAGAACTGGGAGAAAGGTTTCCCACAGGAGATGAGAGAACTTTGCCCCCATGTCACTACTGCCACAACCCTTTCAGGAAGCACAACTTGATGTGGCAAAGCCACTTTGGAAAATCAGCTGCAGTCACCTGCAAAAAGCAGTCACACACTGGTACTGTCAGTATACCTGTAATTCTGTACTCTGTGAATTTTTTCATTTTTCTTTTTGGAACCTCCTACCTGCTCCTAAATATTTACTGGCCCAGGTTTGCAGCTTTTAGAATGGGCCAGTGGAAATGCTTTCAATTAATTGCATCTTCATGATGTGCTGCAATGATATTTGGAGATGACAAAGTGGGACATGCAAGACACATGGTCATGATTACACCATGATTACATTCTGTGGAAAAATTTCCTTCATTTCTCAATTTTCTATTAAACTGACAACATTCTTCCACTCCCAATAAGCGGTGTGCTGTTAGCTGGGGTCCAGTCACTCTTTCCAGTCACCCAAAGCTGACTCCCTTGACAAGTATTCCTAAATGTTAAGAGAGTCCTTGACTGAAGTGGAATATTTAATACAGAGGGAGTTATTATTATGGGGTTTCTATTCTACATGTAGGAGTGACACAGTATGCAGTAAAAATAAAGCAACATCCAAAACTAACAATTCTGTAATCCATCACCATGAAAGATAAATTAAGGGAACCTTACAATTACTGTATTTCAGGTCTCAAGCCAGTTTGTGTTTGTGTACTTCAAGGGAGTTCAAACAGAAGCTTTTATTTACTTGTGATAATTCAAACATCCAGGTGATAGATGTTGGCCCAACGAATTTTTGGACTAGATACACAAGTTGAAATTTTCCCTAGGTGTTTTTTTACTCAATTTTTCTGTCTTTTGTGACATTTATGTCTGCTTTTACCACTTAGACAAACAAAAGAGGGAAGACAGTCATTCTTTTTATTGACTCCTTCATCTGTTTTTGTCTTTCTCACTCCTTGGCAAAATGGTGAACCTCTTTATTTCTTCTCTTTAAAAAGCCACAGGTTATTTCCCTTGTAACCTCAGTACCAGTGAACAATCAAGCTCACTCTCTAAAATCAGCTTCTCAATAGAGTCATTTACTTGCCATTCAACGGTGTAATTTACTTCCCTTCATTCCAGGAAGAATCTGGAAGTTTGTAAGAAGGCAGTAAACTGTAGAAGAGAAATTACTGACTATGGCAGACACAAAATCACAGAACCACAGAAGGGTTGAGGTTGGAAGGGACCTCTGGGGGTCATATAGTTCAGCCCACCAGTTTGAGCAGGGCCAGCTAGACCAGATTGTCCAGAACCATGTCCAGATGGCTTTTGAATATCAGTCCTATCTGATCATAAATATAACTGGGTTGCAGAGGACTGAAGAAAAACACTATTTATAACATCCAGAAAGTAGGAAAAGTTAACAAGAAACAAAATCCTAAAAACTGGTTGCTATCTTGTTAGAAGTTTTGAGGTTTCCAAATAAATGTGTGAAAAAAACTATCTTAAGAGTTAGAGAGTTAACACTGAAGTACTTCTAGACCGGAGAAGATATTTCAGAGGTAGATAGATTTGTGTTGAATTAGAGGTGGTCTTCATTCAGAACTCATTTACAATTTAGCCTTCCTCAAAGTCTGCACATAGATGTGTTTGTGTACACAGCTGTAAAGGACTCAGATTTTCCTGTTTAATTTCAGTTTGCAAACAGTAGCAGGAAGTTTGACCACAGTCAATAATCAACTCAAGACAATGTTTCATATTACTTACTATGAAAAAAGTTAACGTACAGTAGCTAGGACAAATGCAAATATAATGTGTTCCATGTTGTGAAGAGATAGTGTGAGTGTGGATGTGAAATTACAAATGTATGTCACTCTCTCCTTCTGGGACTGTACTCAGCTAGAGCTACCAGGTTTTGCATACAATGTTCCATGAAGTCTTTCTGTTCCTGTAAATTAACAAATAGTAGATTTCGGTTTAATTATTATTTTTGTACAATATTCTTCAGATTGAAGCACACGAACAGGAAAAGGGAGATCTGAGAATTATATCCCTCTTGGTTTGAGGAAATTAAAACTTAAATTTGTTGTTTCTCAGGGGAAGAAGTTCTCATTATCAGGGTATATATGTGGCTTCTATGGGGATATTCAGTAGCTTTTTTGTTGAAACGGTTTTATGTCTATAATTTTGAGTTATTTGACAGAAGAAAGAATGGGTTTCATCCCAATGCAAAATGCTATTTTATGCAATCACAATTTAATGAATTTCTAGGAACCAAGTATCTGAAGAATATAATTTTCAATCCTTAGTAAGTTATATCCTTCTTGCCAGCCATCTTTCTGAATTAGAAGTACCATTTTAACAGAAGGAATCACTTCTTGCAGGCCCCCCAGTGCATCTCAGAGGAAGAGAAATATCTAATAAGTGCTTTAGACTGGATATGCCCCAATCAGGATTCTCATTCAGAATATTTAGGTAGTCATCTGCTGAGCAGCAGTTTTCCCAGTAAGATGAAGTTCTGCCTTTACGTGGAAATTAAATAGTCAAAGAAACACAAGATCTCTGTCTTGGTGCTTGAGACATCTTAGGAATCGAGGCTGCAGCATCTGAAATCGTGTAACCACCTCAAATGATTTCAATAAAATGCCCATGACATGCCAAGGTGGTAGCTATGACAAATATACTACAGCTTAGACAAACAATTCAGAACCTGTCAACTTCAGAATCGTGGAATATCCTGAGCTGAAAGGAAATTATATGAATCCCACATCAAATATCAAGAGCCTGGCTGCTTTTCTTTTCCATACCAGTATTCCAAAGAATCATTGTAATGGTGCTTATAGTATATAAGACCAACTGAAAGTGAAGACTTGGCAACTAGATAGTGTTCCAGAAAAATTATTTTTTTTAGAGTTTCAAAACAGTTTTAATCGGATTTCTTTATTAAAACTTCTTTCATTGTCTTGCGGTGACCTTATGATGTGTATCCCATATCGCTGCCTATGCCCAGAAATTAATTTTTGTGCCTTTCTATGCCTCTAAACTGAGCCCGAGAGGGGGAAGGAAAAAAACTGAGCAAAACTTTTTCAAAGCAGTTTGCAGCTTGTTCAAGGTCACACACAGATAGCAATTTGTTTCCAGCTGTGGCAGGGGAGGGAGGAAGCACCCGGCTTGCTGCTCCCAGGACAGTTTTATTGGCCAGTGGTTCAGCTGCTTTTTCTCCAGAGAGAGACTGAGAGTTGAATTTTTCCTTCTCTGGAATTTCGGATTTTTCCCCTTTTCTACTGGACTGCCTGATTGCTGTAACATCAGAGCACATCGGGAGGACTTTCCACCGAGCACAGAGGGCCTGGCCCTGGGCCAAGCCTCAGCTCCGAGGAGACCAAAGGGAGGACTCTAACACATTCCCAGGTTTTTCCTCCACAGCGAAAGATTTTATTATTTAGCATTATTTTCCTTTCCTGTGTGTTTGTTAAATAAATAGTTTTATCTCCTTCACTTTCCTTAGAGGAAAATTTATTTTTTCCCAAACCTGGTGGGGGAGGGGTGGTTGTGCCTTCTCATGGAGGATATATTTCTAAATTTGGCCAAACCGGACCATTCATACAGGATCGATCAATTTATAGTGTTGCTTAGATAAAATCAAAGCCAGTAGTAAAATCTGAATAATTTTTTTTTTTTTTATAAAAAATATCTTGTTTTTCTAAATATTCATTCTTTTTGACCAGGAAAATCTTTATTGAATTACATAAGTCTTCCTTGTCTATTTGCAAAGAGTTTTATAGATTTTATTGAACACTGTCATTCTGGGGAAGATTCTTCCTTCCTAAATCCTCATGGATGTCTCAAGAGGCTGTACCTCAGCACTTAACTCTGCTAATGGTCTCTGTCTTATCAAAAGAAAAGACAAATAGGAAACTTCTTATCTAAGGGAAGAAAAGTACCCTAGAGGCTTATCAAACTTCTAGCAGTTTCCCCTTCTCAGTTGTTCCACAGCTTCTTCCAAGCTGCTGCACAGGGATTTCTCTACATTTCCATCTCCAAGCTAATGAACTACTTTGAATATTTTTGCTTCCATGTACATGATCCAAGCCTATAACCAATAGTCATTTTTGCAACTATAAAACAGCTTTCTTATATCTAGTCTAAATCTACCCTTTCTTAGTTTGAAATCATTATCCCTTGTCCTATCACAAAAGGCCGTGATAAAAAGTTTGCCCCCATCTTTCTTATGAGCCCCCTTTAGGTACTCTAAGATCAAAACAAGGTCTGTCTGGAGCCTTCTCTTCTGCAGGCTGAACAATATGAATTCTTTCCATCTTTCCTTTTATAAGAGGTGCCCATGCCTATGATAATTTCTGCATCCCTCCTCTGGACCTTTGACAGGTCCAGGCCTTTCCTGTGCTGGGACCCCTGAGGTGGACGCAGCACTGCAGGTGGGGTCTTGCCAGTGCAGAGCGGAGGGACAGCCACATTGGGTGCCAAATGTGGAAGGTATCTTTTCAGCTTTTTTACCGGCTAGCGCTTGTATTTCAATGCCTTAGAAAGCCTCGAGCAGCCTTGAGAGGTAGCAAGGGCGATCTAGCACTTTAGTAGCTCTAAAATCAGTACCTGAATCAGCTGCAGAGCAAATACCATCAGCAGAAGCAAAGAGGGAGAAATATAGCTCCCTGCTCGCTCAATTCCCTGCAGTTAGAAGCTTTCAAATGAGACAGACACAAGAGATGTTCACAGGAAAGTCGCTGAGCTGAGAGAGAGATGGAGCCTCCCCTCGACCATCTTTTATTAGGAGAAGGGGAAAGGGGAGGACTGGAGGCAGACCCGGGGTGAGCGGCCAATCAGACACTGCTGAAGAGTCTGAGTTACATTTGGCTTTGCCCGCGCTTGGAACAAAGGAGCTCGGAGCACATGGGCAGGAGCACATGTCTTTGGGAGGGGGAGGGGAAGCTCGGAACAGGCAGCAACAGGACAGAATCCCCTCCCTTGTCCTGCTGCCCACACTGCTTTGGGAGCAGCCCAGGACACAATTGGTTTTCTGGTGCACACCTGCTGGGTCATGTCCAGCCTGTCAAGCACCCCCAAGTCCTTCTCAGCAGGCCTGCTTTCGATCTGTTCATCCTCCAGCCTGTGTTTACACCGGGGGTTTCCCCAAGCCAGGTGCAGGACTTCATACTTGGCCTTGTTGAAACTCATGAGGTTCCCATGGGCCAACTCCTCAAGGTTGTCCAGGTCCCTCTGGGTGGCCTGCAATCCCTTAGGCATGTTGACCACACAACTCAGCTAAGTGTTGTCTGCAACCTTGCTGTGTGTGCAGTTGATCCCACAGTCTGTCTCATTGATGAAGCTATTAAACAGCAGCCGTCCTGGTATGGACTCCTGGCCCCATTTGGCAGGAACACTGTTTGTCTCCAGTCTCCATCCAAACACTGAGCTGTTGATCACCACCCTCTGGATGTGACCATCCAATCAAAGGTCCTGGTTAAAAATAACTTAAAGATAGATACTGGCTAAAATCCTAGTCACTGTAATAAGAATATCTCTGATCCTGAGGCCAGATGGACCAATTTGTGCAGTGAGATGAAAATGATGGTCCCATACATATGTACTATTCTGTATAAACATTAAAAGGACCCTTCACAATTCTGCTTCTCACTGCTCACATCAGCTAAACTTTCTGTGTTTGAATGGGAATATATTTAGTTCTTCCAATATGAAGTTGGTGATCTCTGCATGTTTCTTTTGTCTTGTTCTATTTGATAATTCTAAAGAACAGATAATTTTCACCACCTGCAAAATTAGTACCTCTTTCTATAAAGTTACTAGTCAGTGCTGATTTTGTATGGTTTTCTGATTGTCACAAAATCATCAGAGTGCTCATCATCCTACAGGAATTCTGCCTTTCTACTCCTTTTTCCTTATGTCCTTAACTTGTCAAGGCGTGATAGATTGGGGGCATGGGGGCTGGCCACTTTGGAAAGGTTGTGTTCAAGTTATTACAGGGGATTGCAAGGCCTGGACACCCTGCAAACCTAAGTCAGCTGGACTGGAGGGATTTGTGTTCTAGAAACAGATCAGTAACTAGAGAAACATCCAGTCCTTGAACACAAGATGTTTTCTCAACATGCAGAATCAGTATGTCAATCCAAACACAGCTGCCTGGTGAGTGACCAGAAAGATGAAACTTTAATTTTCCCTATGACAGTTTGGATATTCTTCATCAATCAAAAAGAAAGGTTGCTGTGACAAGCAATTTTCATAGTTTTCCTTTTCAGGAAATTTTAAAGGAATATCATTATGGCTTGCTTCAAATTGATATTTCGGCAAATAGAAAAAAAAATAGTCTATTTTCAGAAGAGTATAGATTCTTTCCTTCCTTTCTTCCTTCCTTCCTTCCTTCCTTCCTTCCTTCCTTCCTTCCTTCCTTCCTTCCTTCCT